>NW_006911276.1:0-636041 GCF_000523455.1 Bipolaris oryzae ATCC 44560
AGCCCGCCAGCCCGCCAGCCCGCCAGCCCGCCAGCCCGCCAGCCGCCAGCCGCCCCTCTGCCAGCATACGAGCAATGCACTGTCTGCACGGCCATGTGCATGCAATGGACCGACGCAAGATGGGGCGTGGAGATGAGGGCCCCAGCATGCCTATGCCTACTTAGCATCGGCAGCCATGCCCACACACACAGGCAGGGCGAGCTACTACTACCACTACCACCACTACTCGTACTACTACGACGCATACGTATGATCCGCACGAAGGAGCATTTGCCATAGCGGGCGCCCATTGGCCCAGCCTTGCCTCGCCTCCAATCGTGCATCGAGGCTAACCCTTGCCGCCAGCTCACTCTCGGCTGGCTGCCGGGGCTTCTCTGCCAGGCTAACAGGCTAAGAGCAAGCACCTCAGCTGCCTCCTACCTCACCATCGTTGGCGACCACGACGCCGAGCGGCTGCTCTGCTTTCTGTCGTCTGGCATTGCGCTCCTTTCCCGCTGGCCTGTCTGCTGCAGCCTGCTCTGTGTAACACTACCATCACGATATGACGATTTGAACGATTCATCTCATCTTTCTCCCTCTCTCTTGCCTGCCATCTACAGCGATATACCCAGCAGCGCCCGCCTAGAGCTCCATCTCGTTTGCGCCCAACCCATTGCCCACCCGCCCTCCTAATAACCACCCACCCGCATCCTTTGCGCTCACATCCTCACCATGTGGAGCAGGCTGACGGGCTCTTCGGGTGCCTCGCAGTCGCCAAAGGACGACGACGCTCGCCGCCGCCGCACCACCACCACCAGCGACTCTACGCGTTCTAAGCGCGACCGGGATCGAGATCCAGATACCCGCTCCGTCGTCTCCTCAACGTCCACCCGCAAGCCCTCAGTCTCCCGACGCGATACTGCGCCCTCATCGACGGCCTCCTTCACCACTGCATTCGACGACATTCCGCGCTCACGGCCTGCACCAAACACTGACCCAAACAGCGACTACGACAGGCGTCGCGACGACCGCCGCAGCAGCTACGCAGAGTCGTCAACATCCACCATGCGCGACGACAGGGACAAGAAGAAAAAGTCAAAGGACACCAAGTCAGATAAGCGCCGCTCGACGCGCTCAGAGCAGTCGGCTAGCGTGACGCAGACGGGCGGCTACCGGGGCGACATTGTTGACAGTCCCAAATCACTCCAGCGCAGCTACAGCGAACAGATGGGCAGCGACGGCCTTTCGCGCTTCCCCAGCCAGGCAGGAGCGCCCATGATGTCGGGCGCTCTCCCGGTGGGATCCAATGGCCCCCAATCATCATCATCACCATCACAATACCAAACCCAAAACCAACAACAACAACAACAAGGCCACCACTATTCAGATCACGTGCAAAGCCAGTTCCCCGGCCAGGATCCTGTAAACTTCGCCTCTAGTGCCATGCCTGGCGGCCATCCTTTTGGCGCGGCTGCCGAATTCTACAACGACCAGGGCCAGTCTGTTGGTCAACAGCCCGGTGTGAGGCCCCAGCCCCCATCCGTCATTGTCGGCCAGGACACACCTCATCTCATGTCTGCTTCTGCTCACCCCAACCCTGTTGCCGACACCGGCTCGGGTGCGGCTGCAGACTTCTATGCCCAAGGCCCTAGCACCTCTTCATCCAGGCCTCCACGGCCGTTGAGCTCATCCATGCCTGGTGCCTTTGTCGATGACACGCCTGCGCCGCTGAAGCCGCCCCGGCCAGCGTCTTCGTCGAGGCCTGACAAGCCAGGCACCTTTGGTACAGCTGCTTCAATGGCCAGTGCTGCTGCCTTTGGGTATGCCGCTGGCCACAGTTCTTCTAGTCATGAGCACTCGGCAAGCTACAGCAGCTCGTCGAATGTTCGTCCCCCTTCATCATTCTCGTCATACACTAATACTGCCCCTGCTGCCCCTGCATCTACTTATAACATGTATGGAAACGGCCCTAATACCTCTAATTCTAACGCCAGCAATGGCACCCATCTTCCGTCATATGCCGCAGCCGCCCATGACAACGAGGACATTCCTCCGCCCAAGCCTCCGCGACCAAGCAAGCCCGAAAAACACTCGTCTGGGAGCAACGCTGGACTCTTTGCTGCTGGGGCTGCGGGAATAGCGGCATATGCTACACATCAACATAATTCTAGCACGCACGAACACTCCCATTCACATCCACATTCGCACGGCACCTCGCAACATCACTCGGCTTCTGGCGCTTCCAATGATCACCAGCATAACGGCCTTTTACCAAGTGCCTACGTCTCGGGCGGCATGGCTCAGCATCATCAGCATACCGGCCCTGTTTCCCGGTTCGTGGACTGGTGGAAGGACTATGAGGATGTGCAGAAGATGGAGGAGTACACCGAGTACATTGGTGTCTGTAAAGGTTGCTTTGACCCGCGCTCCTCCGTCCTCGATGCTCCACGCAAACACCACTACAACAAGCGACGTTCTAACGAATTCATGCGGCCTTCAGGAGGCATTGAGAAGCAATCTCGTTACAACCTGAAGGAGAAGAGGTCACAAAACTCTATATCTAGCGAGGAAAGACGCAAGACGAGCAACAGCGCTGCAGGTTGGATGGCTGCAGGGCTAGGAGGTCTCGGCCTTGCCAAAGCTGGAAAGGCTGTATGGAACACAGCTCGGGACGATTTTGACGATACCTACAGTATCAAGTCTGGACGCTCGCGTGTGTCGCGTCGTAGCAGCAGTCGATCACTCGACCGCAAGGGCTATAGCTACGGTTATGCAGGCGTCCGTCACAGGAGTCGATCTGGCGATCGCATGTCCAACATGTCTGTAGGTGTTACGGGTGACAGGAAGGACCGCAAGGCCCACAAAAGTCGCCGACATTCCCGAGCAAGCTCCAGCTCCAGCTCAAGTTCCGACAATGGCAAGTCTGGCCTGATTGGTGCTGCTATTGGTGCAGGTCTTGCGGGAGCTGCTTTGGGAGCTTCCGCAAGTAAGAAGCGTCACGCCCGCTCCAAGTCACCCAAGAGGGTCCAAGTTGTGCATCCCCGCCGAGACAGCAACGATGATGAGCGAAGCAGAAGATCCCAACAACTCCGACACAAGGTATCCAGAAGCTCCACTTCTGGAGCGTCGGTCATTGAGATTGGCGGCCAAAACTATGAACATGAAGGCGGCTTCTTCCAAGGCTTCTTCGCAGCTCCTCCACCAAAGGAGAAGCGTGTGAAGCCGGCTAGTCTTAAGAAAAAGAAGGGCGGCTTTTTCAACTTCACCAATGCTTCGACGTCTTCAACCGACTCGGATATGGCCTTTGGCACCGGCTATGTGAGGAGACGGAGGCGATCGTCTCACAGCAGACGTCCGTCACCAAAGAGGCGCAACTCGGACGAGCGACTCAAAGCTTCTCTCATTGGTCTTGGTGCTACTGCAGCGGCAATCACAGCAGCAAAAGCTGGTAAAGGAAAACGCAGCCGTGACGTTAGCGTCGTCAAGGAAAATCGCAAAAGCCTCAGGGATAGCCAGTCTTCCCGCACTGGTTCGCGTTACGGAGATGACGAGTGGGAAGACCTGCCAGATGATGGCCCCTCTGACTCTGCAAGCGATGGCGGTCTCGTCTACGGTGAACATGTGCTGAGGAAATCCAAGAGTAATGATTCTATGGAGTCCAACGGCTCGGGTACCAGCAAATGGGGTTGGCGTTGGGGATTCGGCAAGAAGAAGAGGAGGTCGTCCAATAACCTCTATGACAATATTGCCGATACCTCGCTCATTAAACCTGCCGCAACTGGTGCTGTGGGTGCTGCAGCAGGCTCATCAGCTGTCGAAGCTACCCAAGGTCGTCCTGAAAGCCAGTCGAGCAGTGCACAGACGTTGCAGTCAGTGTATCCTGTTGCGCCTCACGACCCTAACTCATTCTTCGATGCACGACGCACAAGCTCCATCGCGACATCACAACCTTTGGTCACCTCGGGGCCTGGTTCTGTAAGCCTTCAGCAACCCCAGCCCATGCACCAAGTCCATGGAACTGTCTATACCACCCAAGCACCACCACCGGCTAGTTACAATGCCCCTACGGGACCCCCAGTCTTCTCGCAAGTGCCGCCGCAGCCTCAAGCCCAGAACATCATCATCAACAATAACAACAATCAATTCCCGCAACAACCTCCTCTTCGCCGAGCAAACTCTTCACCAATCCAGACTTCCTCATGGAGGCGAGATGCTGCTATTGCAGGACTTGCGGCCACGGCTGGAGCTGCTGCAATCTCTGCATTGAAATCTGATCGTCCACCTAGTGCATCCAGCAACGTGCGTTTCGATTTGACACAAGCACAGACCGAAAAGGAAATGCGTGAGCGACGCAGACAGCAGGAGCGAATTGAAGAAGAGGCTCAACGTCGACGCGAGCAGCAGCGGCTCGACGACGAGGCAAGATGGGAAGAAGAGGAGCTTGCCCGCCGAGAGCAGCAACGCCGAGATGATCAGGCACGACGACTAGAGACGGCACGTCGTGAAGAGGAAGAACGCGTGCGCCGGGAACAGCAACGACAAGAAGACGAAGCCCGCAAGGCGGAAGAAGAGCGGCGCCTAACACTGCTTCGCCTAGAGGAGTCCAAGCGCGAGGAAGAAGAGCGCCGTCTGACACTACTTCGCCAAGAGGAGACAAGACGCGAAGAAGAGCGCCGTTTGATTCTGCTCCGCCAAGAGGAAGCAAAGCGTGAAGAAGAGGAGCGTCGTTTGACTCTACTTCGTCAAGAGGAAACAAGGCGTGAAGAAGAAGAACGTCGTTTAGCTCTGCTTCGCCAAGAGGAGACGAAACGTGAAGAGGATGAACGTCGCCGTCGCGAACTACAACGTCAGCAAGACGAGGCACGCAAGTTCATGGAGATCGAGCGCTTGGCGAGACTCGAAAATGACCGTCGTCGTGACGAGCACGAGTTGGCAGCACGTCAACTGCGAGAAGCAGAGGAACGCGAACGCCAACAACGTTTGGCCTTCCTAGAGCACCAACGCCAGCTTGCTATCGAGGCCGCAGAGGAGGAGCGAGTGCGAAGAGAGCGCCGTGAGGCTCAGCAACAAGAGGCAGAGCGTATCGATGCTGCCAAACGTGAGGCTGAGATCCAGGAGGATCTGGAGCAACGACGCAGGGGGCGTGAGCTACAAGATCCCAGCAATCGATATGCAAGTGTCCAAGCCCGACAGCTGGAGGAACATCCTACAGGTGACTCGACCGCCTCGACTGCGACTATTGTACAACGCAAGGAAAAGGAACTGAAAGACAGAGAACGGGAAGCCCTCAAGCCAGAAAAGAAATCCTCTTCTGTTGCTAGTGCTGTTGCTGCTGGTGCCGCTGCGGCAATTCTAAGCGGTGCCATCTCCTCCTACAAAGACAAGAGCAAAGAGAAGGAGAAGGAAAAGAAGAAGGAAAAAGAGCGCGAGCGAAAGCGTGACCGCAGCCTCAAGCGCCAGTCTTCTTCATCTTCGAAGAGCAGTGAATCCAAGCGCGGAAAGACGCGAGAGCCGGCCAGTGTCAAAACGATTGAACCCAGCAGGGTTGAGCAAGACATGTTTGATGAAGACATCTTCAATCCAGATCTTTTCAAGGAGCCAACTCGCCAGGATGCCCGCGAGGTCCTCCGAGATTGGGAAGATCGGTATTCTGCCAAACCCGTGTCTCAGGCCGAATTCTTTGCTCCCCAAGAGCTCTTGGCTGACGATAACCTGCCAAAGGTTAAGCCTGTAGACCCTAATGAGGGTGCCAGTGATCTCCAGATGTACTATGCGCATGAAGATGCTCCATCCGGCCAGCCAATCTTGCCTCCATACCCACCTTCTTACTCTTTCACTGCTACAAGAGATGGGCGACCGACCAAGCAACAGCCGCTGCCGATACCAGTACTAAGCCTCACTATGCCTACACCTCCAGGCAGTCGCGCGCCATCTGTACGTAGTGTGTCGCCTTCTCCCGCTCGAACTAGGGAGCCCATCAGGGACACGAAAGACGATTACAGGCAAGACGACTCGAACCGCGCAAGGTCTAGGGTCAGCTGGGGGGAGAACCAATTCCACCATTTCGATGTGCCTACCCCCGAGTCTTTCCGCGAACAATTTGTCTCTGATATTGATCTCAAGAGACAGCAGCCAGACTACTCGTCTGATCAGGTCACTGTGGAAAGCGAACCACCTACGTCCCCATACATACCTGATCAACCAGGCACCCCTTCGTCCAGCGAATCGAAGGAGACCACCCCGAGCACACAGTACGTCAGCGATGATAACAGCTCAACTTGGGACAGTGTCGTGAGTGCCTCTGGCTCTTCGAAGGTGAGTGAGAGGAATGAGAATACTCCATCGAATTCTGCCTCTGGATCTGCTGTTTCGAACGTCTCGGCACCCCTACCGCAACCATCGCAGAGTCGACAGGATGAGTACGACTACAAGCGCATGAATGCATCACTTCTAAGTAACCCATTCTCTGACACGAATATGGCACCTTCCACAATCGTTGCATCACTCATCTCAGCTCCGTCAGCCATCTCGGCTCCATCAATCATCTCAGCTGCGCCGTCGACAAGCAGTGTACAGACGGCGTACTATCAACCTGAGCCAGCGTATGACATGCGCATGATGCCCGAGAGGAGGACTACGGGGCCTGGCTTTGTCGAGGGCGAGATTCTTGACGACCCTGTGCCGTTGCACATTCCGGGTAGTTTTGAGGAGGCAGAAGAGTCCGAGCCACCGACACCTACGATGGAGAGTTTCGCGGCTGCAGCAAAGAAGGATATAAAGGGCAAGGCGCCTAAGAGCACTGATTCGAATGTAGCTTTGCAGGATATCCCTCGGCAGGTTGAGCCAGAGCCTTCTGTGGTTTCCAAGTCGTCGAAAGACAAAGGGGTTGAATCAGACACCAAGTCAAGCAAGAAGGACAAGGAGAAAGACAAGGAAAAGAGGAAGAAGAAGAAGTCCTCCAAATCTTCGAAGCGAATCAGCGTTGATACTTGGGAGTTGGACGAACCCAGTCCACCAACAAGCCCCATCCTCGAACGTGACCCTCGAGATATCGAGCCATCCCGAACTGTCGAGTCACCAAGAACTGTCGAGCCATCCCGCTCTAGCGAATCGTCACGAACAGTTGACCGCGGCCAAGACTATCAGCCATCAAAAAGTGCGCCTCGCAACGATGAAGGTAGCAGTGCCAAGGTTTCCACCGCTGCCTTGGCCGGTGGTTTCGCTGCTCTGGTAGGCACTGCTATATCTCAAGACCGAGACAGAATGGCTTCCGATCTTGAACGTGCCAGACGTAACCTCGAGTTAGCGGAGAAGCCATCAGCCCGTGACTCGCACTCGTCTTCATCCAACAGCAACCGTGCACCTGAAGATTCTGCAAAGAATGTTACCATTCCCAGCTATGCATTCGAGGGAGTGGACGAATTGGCCGATAAGACGCCTAGACGTAGGAGCGAGAAAAGGAGTAGCAGTAGCGGCAAGTGGTCACCCTCAGTTGGATCGCCTCTGAGGACAGAGATGAAACAAGAAGACTACATGGGCGCTCGTGACAACTCTGATGGTTCCAAGTATCAGCCACCTGTGGAAGCACCAAAAGTGCCTGCGGCTGCTCCATTCATAAACACGTCTGATCCTACAATTTCCCGTAGTGTAGCTGATTCTGGTTACTATGCCCCTGACGACTTCACACACCCTGAATCCAACGAGAAGGAGTCTGATAAATCCTATTTCGCGGGCTCGAATGGCAATACCAGAGACAGTCAATCGCGCGCCTCAAATGCGGAAAGAAGCAGACGTTCTGACGACGAGGACGACTACAGACGGCGCAACTCCTTCGACGATGACATTGGTTCAATCGCCTCGCTGAGCTACAAATACGAAGATCCCGACCGTGAAGAGCGACGCCGCAGACGTCGTGAAGCCAGATCTGAAACCCGTGACAAGAGTCGCGACAAGAGCCGCGACCGTGACTACGACGTAGGCGAAGGCGAAGAACGAAGGCGAAAGCATCGCCGTCGCGAGACAGATGAGGGCGCTGATGATTGGGACACGCGATCTACGTATTCGGAAGCTCGCTCTGACGTCAATGGCGAGCGCAGGCGCAGGCACAAGAGGAAGGATTCATCGCCAGACAGAAAGACAAGATCTCGCTCAGAAGCAGCGTCTGAGTATGGCGACTTGTACGACGAGCCAAAATCTTCCCGCAGACGTTCTAGGCGGGAGGACGATGACGCTGCTTCCTTGATATCTTCTTTTGCAGGATGGGATGACGACCGCAGCTCCCGAAAAGAGAAGGACAAACGATCGAGTGGTCTCATGGGTCTCTTTAGCAGCAAGTCGAGAGAAAACCTAGCTGAGGCTGCCAGCAAGTCTTCCAGGTCAAGAGATGACGATGATGAAGAGCGCAAGCACCGGAGACGGAGACATCGGTCAGATCGTGGTTCTACTTACGGCTCGGATGATGATGATGTTCGTTCCACTATTTCAAGCACTAGCCGCCGCGAGAAGAGGAGCAGAAGCAGTCGCAGCGAGAGAGATGGAGACAGGGCGGATGCTTATGATGAAAAGGTACATCGCTCTTCTTATATGCGATAGCGCGAGTGTTCGCAATGTATTTAGAATGAATGTTGATGTTCTGTGCTATAGGATCGTTCCCGCCCTCGAACCCCGCCCCCGCATGCCGATGAACAAGAACGCCATTCTTTTTTAGACCATCGGGCAGTGGCCGCAGCAACTCCACGTCCACTGCCCGCAGGTGAGCCTGTAGATCAGGTACCCAAGGGTAGTGGCATCATCCCTGGAGATCGGGCCGAAATTCGTCTCCCAACGTTCGACGACGCCCAACCCCTCACCGCCTCTGACCTTACCGAACGGCCCAGGACACCGCCTGAACTATCACTCGAAGATAGCCGCGCGTTACTGACTCGTCTTACTGGACTTCAGCCCTGGCTACTCGAAGCATTCCCAGACGAGCTTCCTCCCTTACCGCTGTCAAGGCCAAGCTCACCGACTAGGTCGCCAGAGGTAATCAGTCCAGTGGCAAGCTTGGCCAAGCGCCGCATGTCCTCGACTGCGGTGCCACTACGCTTCCGTAAACCTTCTGGCTCCCCTGTGGTTCATCGTGACCATCATGCTGAACCCAAGTCGGTAACAAGTCCTCTCTCTGAGCCGTCTCCAAGTCGTTCTCGCCATTCCAGGTCACATTCTACAGAGTTCAAGTCTTCGCGTGAATTCCGGCCGCTGTATCTTGTAGAGCGCAACCGCAAACCCGATGAGATTGATGAAGTGCTACCACCTCTCCCACCAAGTACCGCTTCTTCAGTGGTTTCCGGTGCTGAGTCAGATGGAGAGTATGAGTCTGCCTTGGAATCACCTCACGTGCGTGCTGGACTTCTGTCCAATCACCCGTATTTTGATTCTTTGGGTACTATACCAGATCTTGGTCCCCCTGCACGCGGCCCAGAACTCCGACACCCTGAACTTGCAGCCCGTGAGATTGAAGAAGTGCAAGAGTCTGGACAAGCGACTCCCAAGGCCTCTGACTACTTTGCAGGTGAACCGTCCGAAAAGGAGCACTCTGGTGGCCCAAACTATGAGTCTCTTACTGCAGCGCTCGAGGAGGCCAAAGCAGAGAAGCAAGATGAGTCTACCGATGATGCTTTCATGTCAACAGTGACTTCCCCAGAATTCGCCACGCCGCTTGAGCAAAGTGCGCCTCTTGACGATAGAATGATGCGTGACGTCTCTGCCCCCCGCGCTGGGCCTTCTTCTTCGACTTCATCTAGACTCCAGGATGCTGCTCTTGGCCCAGCTGTGGCCGGACTTGCTGCTGCAGCAATCAAAGACCATTTTTCCTCACTCAGAAGACCTAAGTCTGATGATGTGCCTCGAGAGATTTCACCAGTTGCTCAAGGCAAGCAGCCCGAATCCCAGGACGCTGCTCTTGGTCCAGCTGTAGCCGGGCTTGCCGCTGCAGCAATCAAGGACCACTTTGCCTCACTCAAAAGAACTAAGTCTGACGATGTGGCTGAAAAGGGTCAGACAGTTGCTCAAGACAAGCAGCCCGAATCTCAGGACGCTACTCTTGGTCCAGCTGTAGCCGGGCTTGCCGCTGCAGCCATCAAAGATCACTTTGCCTCCCTCAAAGGAAAGAAGTCCGATGACGTGCCCAAAAAGATTTCAACAGTTGCCCAGGGCAAGCAGCCCGAATCCCAGGACGCTGCTCTTGGCCCTGCTGTAGCTGGGCTTGCTGCCGCAGCAATCAAGGACCACTTTGCCTCACTCAGAAGACCTAAGTCTGATGATGTGCCTCGAGAGATTTCACCAGTTGCTCAAGGCAAGCAGCCCGAATCCCAGGACGCTGCTCTTGGTCCAGCTGTAGCCGGGCTTGCCGCTTCAGCCATCAAAGACCACTTTTCCTCACTCCGAGGAACAGTTGCTCAAGGCAAGCAGCCTGACTCCCAATCTAGTCGAGAAGCTGCAGACGAGCTGGATGTCAAGGGCAAAGGCAAGCAGAAGCAGGGCAAGTACGCCAAAAGGGGATCTATTGCAGAGTCTACAGTTTCTACTCTAGTTGACTCAGGAAACTCGCCGTACACGCCATCATTTATCGACAACGAGGATGACTGGAACAAGAATCCTTCCGAGTCTCTTGTGATGGACAATGCTACGCTTGTCGGTGAACCCTCTACCAGCTCATTCGACGCCAAGGAGCGATTTCTACAAAAGATTATGGATAGCACCGCGCCGCAGCAAGACCAAGATCCAGAAATCAGGCGTGCGACTTTCGACGAGCCTCAAGTCGCCGCCTTGAAGGAGATTGAGCCTTTTGAGAAACCAAATCTACAGCAGGATTTGCCCAGTGAAGTTATTCCTGATACTCCTAAGACTCCATTGGCGACTCGCGAACCTGTTACTGCTAATGTCGCAGTGCACGAGCCGGTTGTTGAAGACGAGGACGCCGCAGCCATTACCCCAAAGCCTAAGAAGACAAAGAAAGAGAAGAAGGAGAAGAAGAGCAAGAAAGGTAAGCGCGGTAGCCAACAAGTTGTCGAGCCCGAGTCTGAGCAATCTTCTCTACCTGGAACTCCTGTTCAAGAGCAAGAAGAGAGCCTGACATCGTCGCAACTGCCAAGGGATGTGATTGAACGGGAAATTCTTCAACCTGCTTTCGAAAATGTTGACACACCAGAAAAGTCTGAATCACCGGATGCCCCAGCTCAGCCCAAGGTCGAAGAGAAAGAGCCATCTACCCTACCCGAAGCAACTGTTCAAACAGAGAACATCGTAGCCCCTCCAGAGCCGCAGTATGACCCCACTCAACGCGAAACTGTCCAACCCACTTTCGAGGATATTGACCCAAAGGAAAAATCTACTACATCGGAGACCACTCCAGCGCCCGTTGACAATGAACCCAACTCGGAGGTTCCGCTGAAGCCTCTCGGTCGCCCATCTCAGCCACAAGTCCAAGAGCGACCCAGTACTGCCGAGACAACCGAAACACCAAAGGCGTTCGCAGAGGAGTCTCGTCGCGCCTCCACAATCGAAGGCCATTCGTCAGCATCAAACTCTGGCTGGGGATCCGGTCTATGGGGTAGGATTGGCTGGGGCGGCAGCAAGAAAAAGGCTCCAGCTTCCCTTACATCCTCTTCGCCTCCATCATCGCCGAAACCGCAATCATCGGTTCTCGCTGCCCTCGCTGCTGCGAGGGAACAAAAGAGGCGCAAGTCGTCAGGCCCTCTTTCGCCAACTGTGCCGGTGGGTGAGAAGAAGGCGGTTGAGGTTGCACCGGAAATGGATGTGGAGGATGTTCAGGGTAAGACAGAGGAGGGCAAGGACGTTCTGCCTCCCGTTGTGGGCTCTTCCGCAGCTGATGAGAAGCCTGAGCCTGTTATCTCCGAGAAGACAGAAACGGTTGCGAAGGAAGAACCTGCTGCTGCTGCTGTGTTTGTTCCGCCACAAAGCAGTTTCTTCACTGACGGCGGAAAGCCATCATTCAGCTTCCCAACTACGGTGGCGAGGGCCACGGAAGAGACAACTTCGCCTGGTCAAGATAGTACGCTTCAAGAGCAGAAAGTGGAAATCAAGGAGGATGTCCCTACTCCGGCCACCGAGGAAAAGACTCAAGCAGCGCCTGTTTTTGTCGCACCGCAGAACGCCTTTTTCACTGATGGCGGAAAGCCGTCTTTCTCGCTCCCTCCATTATTTGTCAAGCCCAGCGAGCGTGGCGTCTTGACTGAACCTGCAGTCGAAGCTCCTTCTGAAGAACCAGTCTCACACGAACCTCTATCCGCAGAGAGCGAGAAGAAGGTCAAGAAAATTAAGAAGAGCAAAAAGGCCAAGAACGTAGAGCAGGAGGCTAAGGACGCCGAGACATCGTCAATGGTCGAAGCACCTACGCCTACTACGGAACGGTCACTAGAAATTCCTGTCAGCGAACCCGCTCCTGAGCCTATAGTCGACGTGGTCCCAGCTGTTGATGAGCTAAAACCTACTACTGAAGCTCTCCCCTCAGAACTATCATCGGATTTGCCTGTCGAAGAAGCCACAGTGAAAGATCAGGACACAGTAGTTTCAGAGCCCGCAGCATCGTCTTCTGTCCCTGAAGTGCCTGCGAAGGCAAAGAAGGAGAAGAAGAGCAAGAAAAGCAAGAAGAGTGATGTTTCCATACCCGTGATCTTCGAAGCTGAACCTTCTACCGCTATCTCTTCTGAGTCCGCCGAAGTGCCTCGCGATGCACAACTCCCAGCTGCTCAAGTACAACTCCCAGGCCCTTCAGAGATAGATGCAGTCAGTATTCCTCTTCCAGTGCAGGAGGTAGATGACGACCTCACTCTACCACTGGAGACGCAAACGGACAGGGCCATCCCTGAGGTTACGGAGGTGGATCCTGTCAGCATCCCTCTTCCCGAACAGCAAGCGGACGAGGAACTCGTCGAGCCACCCCAGACGCAGACCCGTGAAGTCACTATCCCCGCTCAAGAGCCGCAACTTGAGACAGCAGCCGCCGAACCAATTGCTGAGACTGAGCCCGTCGCTACCCCAAAGGCCAAAAAGAGCAAGAAGAATAAGCGCAAAAGCGGTCTAACCACACCCCAGCCTGAGACTGATGCCGTACCCGAATCTGTCATTCCTGCAGTCGAATCTTCTGCACCACTTGCGGAACCAGTTACAAGCACCGAGACCAGCCAATCTCGTGGTATTGAGGAGCGCGTGCCAGATGTAGTCGAGCCATCTCGAGAGGACAAGAGCCTTGATGCTGCGATTGTTCCTCTGCCTGAGGATAGGGATGATGCTGAGCTTTATGCGCCTTTGGAAGAGCGGGAGATTGTTTCTGAGCCCGTGGAGCTTGTGCAACAGGGGCCCGAAGCGGTGCCTGTATCGACAGCTGATATTGTGGAGGAAGCTTCATCTTCGAAGAAAGACAAGAAAAAGAAGGGCAAGAAGGCAAAGGAGTTGGCTGAGGAACTTAGCACGCCAATTTCCGAGGTTCCTTTTGATACAGGCAAGACCGAGCGTGACGTACCGTCTGCTGAACCAAGAGCAGAGCAGTCCATCACAGAGCAGCCTATCGACAACACAGCATCTGTGCGAGATGCACCAAGCGAGGATGTTCAGACATTTCCTGTTCAGATTGAGGCTCCAGCCACAACTGAGCTCATCTCTGAGCCTTCACAGCAGGCTGTCTCAACACCAGAGGAGCCTTCTACACCTTCGAAGAAGTCCAAGAAAAAGAAGGGTAAGAAGAGCAAAGCTGAAGAAGATGTACCTGCGACGCCTACAGTTGAAGCAACTCGCGAGCTGGAGCCTGTCACTGAACCTGCACACGTCGAACCCGCTTCCGAAGTCATTGAGGAGCCAGTCTTTGGCCCAGTCGGACCCAACGAGGAGCCCGCACAGCCTGCCAACTCGTTGGAAGAAGAGCCCGCAACGCCGTCGAATAAGTCTAAGGAGAAGAGTGACAAGCAGGACAAATCTGTTGATTTGGAATCTTCTTTCACTGAGGAAGCATCCGATGTCAAGACTGAGCCTCAGACTTCTATCGAAGTTGCTCGAGATGAGCCGATTGTTGATGTCCAGCCAGTACAAGATACCACGGCTCAGAAGGAGGCATTGCCTACCGAGATCGAGGCTGTTACACCTGCCGCTGAGCTTGTAGCTCTTCCCGAGACCGACGACAAAGACTTGGAAGACTCAGTTGAGAAGGAGCAGTTTGAAATTGTCAAGGAACCTGTGACACCTGCTGCCGAGCTTGTAGCCCTGCCTGACGTTGACGATAAGGATCTTGAGGAGCCTGAGCTTCCAAAGCAAGAGGATACTACCAAGGTGGAGCCTACCATTGCCCCCGCTGAGCTCATTGCTCTTCCTGAAGGTGACGACAAGGACCTGCAAGAAGCTGATACCAGTGTCCTTGACACTCAGGTGGAGTCTAGCCAAGATGTCTTTGCCCCCGTTATACCCGATACACCCGTTGTTGAGGCTGAGCCAGCTGGGCCGACGTCGAAGAAGAGCAAAAAGAAGAAGGGTAAGAAGGGAAAATCTGTGGATATTACCACTGAGCCTAGCACACCGGTTACTGAGGTGCCTATGCCGCAGTTCGATAATGCTTTTGAACCTGCTCAAGACAAGGAGGCGAAGAGTGCCCAGGGCATTGAGGTCGAGCAGCCTTCTCTTCCTTCAGGGAGTGGTCTTTTCAACGAGACTCCAATCAACAACGAGACGGATGAGAAGGCAACCCTTGAGGCCGCCAAAGAGCAACTTGCACCACAGGAAGATCCATCCACAGAAGCTGGCCCTCAGCCAGAGTCTATTCGATCTGAGATCCCATTGGAGGCCGACGCACCTGTTGCCGTACCACTACCCGATTCACCCAAGCTTGAGGCTTCAGTCGATGTTGACGATGTCCCCACCACTCCGAAGAAAGGCAAGAAGAAGAGGAAAGATAAAAAGAGCGAGTCGGTCTCGTCGACTCAGCCTCTGGTCATCGAACCGGCAACTACCACTTTGGAAAATGTAAATGCTCCTCAACCCAGTATTGCTTCGACTGAAGAGCCAGTCACCCAAGAAGTGGCATCTGAGCCTGCTACCTTTGAGGCCATTGACAAGTCGAACAAAGATGTCGTCCCAGAACAGGATGCTGAGGACGCTGCAGCGCCTCTCTCGAAGAAAGACAAGAAGAAGGCTAAGAAAGCTAAGAAGGCTGAGCTTGAGAGTAAGGCAGCTGAGACTCAGGATCCTGTTACTGAGACCACGATTTCGGAGTCTACACCCATCGACACCGTCAACAGAGATCTTGCGCTGCAGGCTGAGACCGAGGCTGCAGTTGCTGTGCAACCAGAGACTGAATCCCATGATGCGGAGCAGAAGAAGCCAGAGACAACTACCGATATGTCACAGGAAGCTAGCGAGTCCCAGGACCGATCAAGCGTACCCGCTGAATCCGATGTCGCCAGCACCATTGAGCTTCCCGCATCTGTTCCCGGCACACCGGCTGTAGAGAAGACTTCCTTTTCTGAGCTTGAGGCTTCGGCATCTGCGATTGTCAATGAGCCAACAGTTGAAGCACAGCCTGTTGAAAAGTCCCTTGTTACTGATGAGCCTGCGACCGAGCAGGAATCTGCCATTCAGGAACCTCTTGAAGAGCCTACTTCTCCCATGTCAAAGAAAGAGAAGAAGGCGGCTAAGAAGGCGAAGCGCAAATCTATTGCAGAGACTAAGCCATCTTCATCTACTCCGGTCGATGAGACTACCCAGAAGGTCGCAGAGGAGACTGAAGAAGTACCATCCGTTGCCTCGGAGCCGGCCACATTCGTTGCTGTACCCGAGACTGAGAAATCAGACGTCACTCTGACCCCTTCTGACGAGCCCTCAACTGTCACCCCGGTGGTGGAGGAGCCTGTCGAGCAAGCTGTAGAGGACACCGCCCCAATGAGTAAGAAAGACAAGAAGAAGGCGAAGAAAGCCGCTAAGCTTGCTTTAGCTGACGAGGCCGAGCCTCCTGAGCCTTCAGTCATCAACGAACAGCCGGTTGAGGAGATCAAGGATGTCTCTTCGAAGGATGCGCAGCCTGTACTGCCGCGCACTCGAGAGGAACCTGCTATTGTAATACCATCAGACGAGCAAACCTCTACAGAATTGCCTAGCCTCCCACCGCAATCTGCTGATGAGGCTTTGGAACGCGATATCAATGCTCCAGTTGTTCCAGTGACTTCCGCCGATACCGACATCAAAAACGAAGAGCCGATCGTCGCCAAAGAAGCAGACGCAGCGGTAGAGCAGGAGCAACCGACAAATTCAATTTCTTATCCTGAAACTGCATCTGAACTGCCTACTCAGATTGACTCCGGTATTGCAACTCCCTCGACACAGGCCAAAGAGGATGAGGAGACTGAGCCAGTGGAATGGGCAAACCTGTCAAAGACGGCAAAGAAGAAACTAAAGAAGGCAAAACGTGCCTCTATCGCTGAGAGCGAGCTGCTCCAACCGGAAGCCAGCGTCGATCACGCATCGAAGGAGCCTTCTGCTGTTGAACAGTCTATTACTTTGCCGGTAGTAGATGAGTCCGCTACTGAGGCAAAGTCAGCACAAGAACAGCTCCAGCCTCCAACCACAGTCGATGAGCCAACGAGCGGTCCATCTTCAGCTGAAGAAAAGACCACCACTGATCCGATTCCTGACGAAAACGTAGACGATGCTAAACCACCTGACAGAGAACCTGACGACCCTTCTCCTTTATCGAAGAAGGACAAGAAGAAGGCGAAGAAGGAAGCTAAAAAGAGCGAGCCTTTTTTAGCGGATGAGACGACTGAGGCAGCCAACTCTGATACTCAGTCGTCTCTGTCGATCCCTACACTTTCGGAGACTCAACTACCTTTCTCGGGGATACCGCCCTCATATCCCCAAACTTTTGCGAACGAGCTTGTTGATAGTAGTGTGAAGGAAGGTGATGTGCAGGAGGCACATGGAGAATTGGAGAAGAGCGAGGATGTTGCGGAAGGTGCAGTACGGGAGGAGCAGGAAGAGAAGGAGAACGACGTTGCTATCGAAAATGCCAAGCAAGAACCAGAGGTTTTGAAAGAGGAGGCAGTGGAGAGGAGTGTAGAGGATGTGAAGGAGGTGGAGAAAGAGTCGTTGGATGGTGAACAAGCGGCTGCATCGGTTGCACCACAAGAGTCTGCAACTGGCGGTGTTGAGCCTGTGGTTGTGGAGAAGAAGATCGAGGATGAGAGGCAAGAGTCGGTTGAACAGCCAGAATCCGAGGTGCCTTCCATGAGCACTGCGCCCGAATCTCCCCTCACTGAGCCAACGCCAACTACAAAGGTCGAGCCAGTCGCCTCTACTGAGGCCTCTGTTCTGCCATCTGTGTCTCAGGACGAACCCGACGTCGTGTCTATCGATGACTTGCCCGCTCTACCAGAAACTCCCCAGGCTGAGGAGGAAACCAAGGAACCCTTGGAAGAGACCGTTACATTGCCTGTAGCACAGCCAATTGACACAGTGGCTGAAGTTAAGGACGAGGCGCCCAGCGCATCGGAAGAGAAGGATCAAGACAAGAAGAGTGAGCGTGATTCCAATGTTGATGAATTGGTACCGGAAATGAGGGCCCCAGAATCTGAACAGCAGTCTTTGCCCGTGGCTGAGGATGTAAAACCTATGGAGGATGTCGCTATCGAGCCGTCTGAGCCCGACGTTCCGGCGAATGCAGTAACGCAGCCCGAGACTGCTGTACCGGAAGTCATTGATCGCACTATTGACATTATAGCCCCATCTGACCCAATCCTCTCCGAAGCTCAGCCAACATCAGAACCCACTGTCGAAGAGCCAACTTCTCTCAAGAAAGCTGAGGAACAATCTCAAAGTGAGGCACCTGTTGAGGCTATCCCCGAAGTTCAAGTACCGGTGCCACAAAGTCAAGAACCAACCGATCAGCCACAATTGTCACGCGACATTGCCCAAGAGATCTTGCCGGAGCAGACCCAGAAAACCGAGGATGTTCAACCTGTGATCTCCACACCTGCTGAGCCCTCATCTGATGTTCAGCGCACGCTGGTTGAACATGAACAACCTTCAGCAACACCTGACGAGACGGTTCGACCCTCAACGCCAATCACCGAGGATGCCGTGCTTGCGGAGTCGAGAGAGGTTGTATCTGAGCAGCCAGAAGAGCCTGTGACGCCAACGCTTTCAAAGCAAGACAAGAAAAAGGCTAAGAAGGAAGCTGAGGCTGCGGCACTTGCTGAGGTTGTCCCAAATGTGCAACAGAAGACGGATGACCAAGTTCAATTACCAGCCGTTGAGGATATCGTTGAAGCACCAAAGACGGAGCATTCGGAGCCTACGCCAGAGACGACAACCGAATCTACACGAGTTGTTTCGGAGACGCCTTTGCCTGAAGAGCGTGTGGTTGATGCGCCGGCTGAAGCGACCGGTGATCAGCCTATTCCATCGCTCGTTTCTGAGGCTGCGCCCGAAAACGCGACCAAAGCTGAGTCACTTCCAGTTCCAGTCGCAGAGCCTGAGATCCCTCTGGACGCTGCGCCTCTTTCCAAGAAGGACAAGAAGAAAGCTGAGAAGGCGAAGACATTGGAAAATGGCACTCCTGAGGTCGAGACTACCAAGTCTGACGACAAGTCAATCGTTGTAGAGGCAGCTTCTGTGCCTCTGCCTGAAGAAGAGAGTGTTGCGGAGCTTATACGCGAAGATGAACCACTCGTTGCGACTGAGCCTACCAGGGAATCTGACAAAGTGGCATCTCCCAGAGAGAACGAATCGGTGGTGATGCCAGACCCTATACCGGAATCCATTATCGAACAACCAACTGAGGTGGCACAGACCGACAATGTAATAGCAGACCTGCCACAAGAAGTTCCTGTCGTAGAGGAGCCAGCTGCAAGCAGCCCAATCAATGATTCCATGAGTGGCGATGCATCCAACATCATTCCTCAGCAAGAGGTTACCGTCCAGGAGCAACATCAGATCGAGCCTGAACAAGCTACTATTCTGCCTGCAGAAGGTGTTGAGCCGACTCCTTTCGTTGAGCCCCTTTCGCCTTCGACCTCCAAGAAGTCGGAAACCGAGACACCAATTGTCGAAGCTCTACCTGAGACCGAATCTGCTATCGTCGCCACGCCAACTGTAGACGATGCTCCCGCTCCCATTACCAATGTGCAAGATCCTGTGGTGGCTACTGTTGAAGAGCAGTCCGATGCTCGAGAGATTGAAGCCCGTCCAGAACAAGTCTCCAACGAACAAACCTCAGTACCAGCCAAGATTGAAGTGGTAGGACCTGCTGAGGAAATCGAGGAAGAGGCTATTGTAGAGGAGCCCGTTCTCGACCGCAAGCTGAGCAAAAAGGAAAAGAAAAAAGCTAAGAAGCAGGCGGCTGCCCTGGGTGCTGAGCCCGTCATTGAGAGCGATACCACAGTCGAACCCATCGATACGCCTGCGGCCGACTCCTCTGTACTTCCCAGTGTCGTCGAGCCAACTTTGACTGAATATGTTCAGCAAACGCCTCTGCCGGAGCCGTCTCCAGTCCAAGACCCTCTTCCTGTACCTGAAGCGACGCAGAACGTACCGGAGCATGTCATCGAAGAACCAAGTACCAGACCCGTCGAAACTCAACCTGAAGAAATCGGCTGGGAAGATGCAACGCTTCTCTCTCCCAAGAAGGCTAAGAAAGACAAGAAGAACAAGACTGAGTCCGTTGCTCTTGATGTAGCTGACAACTCTGCTACCATACCTTCAACCCTTCCTGACCAGACACAAGCACCCAAGGCATTGGAGCTCGGACCAGAGACCACAGAGCCACAGTCGCAGCCATCTGCCACTCTTCAGGATCAACCCAGCACTACCTCAGAGTCAGACAACCATGTCAAGAAGACTGTAGTCGAGCCAGAGCAGTCTCTTCCCGCCGTTCCTGAAATCCTGACACAGCGCGAGCTCCCTGAAGAACCGGTACCATCAACAGAGGTAGAGTTTCCTGCATTGCCAGAGAGTACTCCCTTAGAAGATGCCCAGTTACGCACTGATGTTAATCCTGACGTCTTGGATCAACCTGCAGCACCAGCATCAGTAGTATCCGGTTCTCTGGAGCAAACCCTGATTCAAGAGCCCGCTTCAGATGTCCTCCCTGCCAAAGAGATCATTGTTGAGCCTGTTGTGCAGCTGACGGAAGTTGAGGCAGTTCCTGTTCCATCGGCAGCTGAGAAAGAAATCGTATCTGAATCTTCTTCGCCTAAGAAATCAAAGAAAGACAAGAAAAAGAAGAAGGGCAAGAAGAGCATCTCTTCAGCTGACAGCACTCCGCTGATCGAAGCTCCCGAGCCAGTCAAGGAAACTCAGGAGACCACTGTCATTTCTCAAGAGCCTGTCAAGCAAGCCGAAACCCAGCCGAGCGTTGAACCGATTGTCCCACAAGAGCCTGTGGCGCCTAGAGTTGTTGACAATGAGGTATCGCGAGAAGTAGCCGATGTGCCAATGACTGAAGAGTTCTATCAACAAGTTGGACTAGAGCTGCCCAAGACCGAAAAGACGACTGCAGAAACTCTACAGGAGACGCAAGCACCAGCCACTACGACTGACAATGTTCAGACTCCTGTTCCAGCAGAGGCGATCAGTCAACCAGACCGACCTACTTCTCCTCCTACAGTGCCAATTGTGGAACGACCAACAACCGTACCAGGTCTCGGTATTATCGATTTCCCAATGGAAGACAACACTCCCGATGTTGTCAGCCAAGCTCCCGAGTCTTTCACTCAAGAGGCTAGCCACCCAACAGCCGAGCCCTCCCCATCCACCAAAGCCATCCTTGACCTCCGATCTGAAGCATCCAGCGCCAAGCTTGCTTCAGACGAGAAGCCTGAAAGTCCCTCTCCCACCCAGTCCTCTCCAATCCTCAGTATGCTAAGCAAATTGAGGAAGGATAAGAAGGCGAAGAAGAGCAAGCGCATCTCCGACTCTACTCCAACGACTCCTGTAGCTCAATTTGATGCTGCGGTTGAGACGAAGGAAGCGGTTGTTGAGAAGCCTGCTCCTGCGCCTGTGGTTGAGGAGGCTGCGAGGGCTGAGGGGGACGTGGTTGCAGGGCCGGTTGTCCAGGCGCCTAAGAGTGAAACTAGGGAAGTTGTCGAAGAGCCTGTTGTGGAAGAAGCGCGAAAGTCGTCTGAGCCAGTTGTTCAACAGCCAGTCGAGAACTTGCCTACTGCTTCTGAGACTCTGCCAACTGTCGAAAAAAGTGTCCAAGAAACGGCAGTTGAAGAACCACCAATGCCATCGAAGAAGACAGAGGCTGTGGAGGATGTTTTGTCGGTTCTCCCCGAGACGAATAGCTCGGTCGCTCCAGCGCCAGTGCTTGAGTCGAAGGAGCCTTCCCGTCCCGTTATTGCAGCTGAGCCCGAAATTGTCAAGTCGGCGCCACTATCGGAAGTTTACGAACCGAGTGTGACAGAGACAGCACCGCCACCGATGACAGAAGCAAGTCCTCTCGAAGGCTCGCAAGACAAACAACTTGTGACGGAACAGCCATTAGTTACGGAGCCCGAGCCGACCACTTCCTCTCTTCCAGAATCCAGCGAGAGTAAGCCAAAGAGTGAGGAGCAGGACAAGGTTTCGACGCCTGCCGTAGACGTCGAACCACAAGCTCCCATAACTTCGGCTGAGACAACACCTGGGGCCGAGGTTACTCTAGAGAAGACCAAGAAACAAAAGCAAGACACAGAGTCCATTGAGAGTGCTGTAGCACCAGTACCTGAGCCAGTATCCAGAACGATTACTCCACCAGTTGCACTCGCTCCTGCGCCTGCTCAAGAACCAGAAGTAGCACAACCGCCGACACTCCAAAAGAAGCCATCCAAGAAGCACAAGCTAGCCGCACTTTTTGAGAGCGGACAATCACAGGGAGGCTCAGCCGTTGAGAAAAGCCTACGCAAGGGAGCAACTGGGAGCGTGAAGAACCTTGCTGAGCAATACGAGACTCAGGCTCGGTCTCGGTCCATAACTCCTATTTTGCCTCCCTCCCCCGAAAAGCGTCCTCGATCTCCCGTCAAGAATCCTTTTGAGCCTGAGAACCGTTCTGCATCACCTGAGAAGCGACCTCCATCTCCTGAGAAACGACATTTGTCTAGAGTCATTTCCCGCAGTCAGCTGGGTCCGGGATTACCAGGAAGATCAGATTCAAAGTCTCCAGCAAGAGAGATTGACTTTGCAGCTACTGTCGCTGCTGGTCTGCGAGAGTCTGGCTTTGATCCTGGATTCGTGATCAACGACAGATCGTTCCATCGTTCAAGCTCTATCTCAAGCAACCACGACATCAATCCAGATGACGACGTGTTTGCCGCAAGGGAGAGGGCCAGCAGATCCCGACTTGGAAGCTTGAGTCGCCCTTCATCTGCCTCTGGTTCGCCAAAAATGCGGCCAACTCGACCCGTCGAGCCCGAGGTACTACCGCCAATTGAAGTGGCTTTGGGATCTGCACCCACTATCTCCTTTGACCCCCTAGATGTTCTCAATGACCCTATTTTCTCAGCACGAAAGTCACCTCCTGGTGTACTTGAGGAAGTAGATCCCGATGAACTGGCTGGTTATTCATCTCTCAGGAGGAACAAGGGCAACAAGAAACGCAAGCCTCTGCCAGAGTCGCCCCCAGAGGCCACTCCAGTCGATGTGCAAGACGAAGCTTCGGTCGCGCCAACGAAACGAGGCAAGAAGCCAAGGAAGGACGATGAACAAGCTATGCTTCCGCAGGACAGTGTTGAGTATGCAGCTGCAAGAACTCCGGCAATTGAGACCCTCCCCCATGGGTCTCTTGCTGTTGAGACTTCGGCTGACTCCACCGTTCGCGAAGCTGAGCTTGATCTGCCTTTGCCTACGGCGACGCCCGGAGCTTTTGATGCGCCGAAGAGCCAGAAAGAGCAAACCAAGGAGGACAACCCTAGCTTGCCAATCGCATTTGATCAGAACCTACGTTCACTGGCTATGGAAAAGCTTCAGGAGTACCCATTTCCAAAGCTTGAGTCGCATAGGGAGGAGTTGGAGAAAGAAGGAGATGTGGATACATGGGCCCCGTCTTCGGAAGAGAAGGAAAAGAAGAGCAAGAAGGGAAAGGAAAAGGTTGAGCAGGGTTCGGAAGAGACAGCATCACAAGTTCAGGAGCAACAAAAACGCAGAACACACCCGGTATCTTTCGATGAAGAGCAGCCAAATGAGAAGCGTCTTCACAAGTCGGAGTCTTCAGAAAAGACTAAATTTGCGGCTGAAAGAACAGCATCGCCATCATCTATGGAGGAGTCAAACGAGAAGCAGGTTCAAAAGGGCAAGCAGCGTTCGGGAGAGCCAGAAACATCAACAGACACACGTGCAGTTCCATCGTATACGCCCACTCACGACAACCAAAGTGCGACTGACGACACTCCGACAAATATCAGGGGGTCGTTGCGGGCAGCCAAGAAACTACGAAGTGAACCACAGCTTGGACGAATGTCGCCTACAAGGGAGGTCATCCAGAAGGAGCCGTACAAATCGATCTTCGGTGACCCCAACGAAAAGAAGGCTGAGGCTAGTGCGCCGCTTGCGATGCCAACTACCAAGCCTGAAAACACGTCCGGCAACACGCCATTGGCGTCAATTACGGAAACCAGTCCAGACGATTCTGCCCTGCGCAAGGGCTCACGATCCTGGAGTGACGTGGGTCAGACAGAGCGAGCACTCAAGTCAGCTCGTCGCAGGGAGAGTATGAGGATGCTCTCTGATCGCCTCAGATCACCTTCGCCTCACTCTTCAGCCCCTGGAGGTCCTACAAGTATACCTCCGCCAGAATATATGACTGGCAGGGTCACGCCTTCGAGGGCCTCGTCGAGGGGCTCGTCAAGGCGCCGAACCAGCGATGCCGTCGATCGTGCAACAGCTCTCAGCCCTGCACGCCGGATGCCTCGCTCCTCTCCGAGCGCAGATACAATAAAGCACGTTGGTCAGCAGCGTTCATCCAGTGTACAAAGCCAACGTTCTTTGAGCAATATTGCGAGGCTCAAGTCTCCGGATTATGAACGTCCCTCAAGCGCTTGGAGCAGCCAGTCCTCGCAGTCTCTACGACGGATAGATCGACAAACGTCAGGTGATCTGAGGTCAGCTTCAAGACTTGGCGAGGCCAGTGCGCAGGACGCTAAGAATGCGCAACCCACCCTCCCGAGCACTGATGCGGCTGGGACCACAGCAGTCATCGCAGGCGCGCCGAACTACGATCCGGTCCGTGGTGAAGGCAAAGTTCGCCGCCGGTCCAGCATGGCGGAAACCTTTGTAAGTTGTCTTCATGCTGACAAGCCCGCTTTTTCAACTGCTAACTGTCATCTCTAGGAGGCATTGGGCGAAGCTCAGGGCTCGTCCGTATCGCCCTCGCGCCCACCGAGCGTGCGCAAACGACAGAGTATGCAGATCCTGGATTTGCAGACGCAGCTTGAACAGCTTGCGGCACAAAACTCATTGCTTGAATTTTCCAGAGCAAAGGCCGAAGAGACCCTACAGGCTACCCAAAGTCAGCGCCAAGTTGACGAGCAGGTGGTACAAGAAGAGATTGGAGCACGTGACCGCGAGATTTACAAGAGAGACATTGACATTGCCCAACTCAAGGATACGCTCAAGCGATTACAGGAAGAGATTGCACGTCTGAAAGAGCTCAACAACTCACTGACAGAATCCAATCGCAATCTCACCAACGATGCCAACACGCGGTACGCCCAGCTTCAAGCAGAGAACCGCAGTCTCATTGAAGAGGCCAATGCACGATACGCACAAATGGAGGCCGAAAAGCAGGCCCTGATCAACGAAGCTAACGAAAAGTATGGAAACCTTCAATCTGAAGGGCAGATGGTTCACGAGCAATGGCAAACCTCGCAACGAGAATTGGAACAGCTCCGCCTGCAGCACCAGAGAATGCAAGAAGGGTTGGCGGACGCAGTCCGCGATGAAATTGGGGAGGCGCTTGACCAGCGCAAGGCTGAGATTGATCGCCTGACGACAGAGCTCGATGCCGCACGCGAGGAAATCAAGACTCTGCAGAAGGAGATTCTGGCTGCCAAGAAGCCCAGTGAAAGCTTCCTTACCGTTCGCGATGAGGATTACTTTGACAGCGCATGTCAGCAGCTGTGCCAGCATGTGCAGCAGTGGGTGCTGCGATTCTCCAAGTTCTCTGACACTCGCGCATGTCGTTTATCGTCGGAGATTCAAGCCGATACCAGATTGGACCAGGCGACTCGCAAGAAGATCGACACCCGTCTAGACAATGCCGTCCTCGATGGTTCGGATGTCGACGCACTGCTTTCGGATCGCGTCAGGCGACGAGACGTCTTCATGGCAGTTACGATGACCATGATCTGGGAGTACGTGTTCACAAGGTACCTGTTTGGTATGGACAGAGAACAGCGACAGAAGCTCAAGGGGCTGGAGAAGACGCTATCAGAAGTCGGCCCACCACGCGCTGTAGCCCAGTGGCGAGCTATCACACTTACCCTGCTCTCGAGGAGGGAGCCATTTGTGAAGCAGCGCGCTCAAGACACGGAGGCTGTTGTACACGAGATTTACAGCACACTCACGACGCTTCTTCCGCCACCGTCAAATATGCAAAAGCAGATTCAAGAGTCTCTGCGCAACGTCATGCGCTTAGCTGTTGACCTGTCGATTGAGATGCGCACCCAGCGCGCAGAGTACGTTATGCTACCGCCACTGCAGCCAGAGTACGACACCAACGGTGACCTCGTTGCGAAGGTCACGTTCAACGCCTCGCTCATGAACGAACGATCGGGCGAGACGACGTCCAATGACGAACTCCAAGCACGCGGTGCGATTGTCAAGATTGTACTCTTCCCTCTCGTCGTCAAGAAGGGCGACGATTTTGGTGAGGGCGAGGACGAGATTGTGGTGTGTCCTGCCCAAGTACTAGTACAAGGGTCGAGGGCCAAGAAGATGGCAAGGGTGGCGAGCGGTGCCATGTCCATTAATCGTCCGGACTCGAGGGGAAGCCGTATCAGCCGCGTCACTAGTGTTGCTCCACCTGAGAGCACCATCATGGACTATGAGAAGCCGGGAAGTAATATGTTTTAGACCCCCGGCAGATGATTTTTTGTTTTTATGATTTTATTTTTCTTTGTCATCCTATCATTGCATGCGTATGGACTTTTTCGGATTTGGCGTTTGGCATGTTACCCATCATTATCCATCGAATGACTTTTTCCTTATGTTTGAATTTCTGGATTTTGGATGGTCAAGTTTTATACCAGTATTGTTTTGCGGCGGATGTGTACGTCTAGTGATTGTAGGTTATATCCGGAGCTTGAGAATACGGCAGATAATGATCATTCTTCAACTTCAATCTTGATATCCTTATCCGTAACTTTGGAGACCTCGATACCTAGCTGATGAACTGTCAATATTGGCAACACATGTGTCGGGTGTACGTCGGTTCGACTTCCTCGGCTGTCCTTTCAGCTCAAGGCACGTTAGCCCTGTTTTAGTCAACCCCGCTTCCTTCCCCCCTTAGCGAAGCTATTCGAGCTGCTCCTTTCCACCGTAGCCAAGCAACCTCCAGCAGCTCCCTCCCATACTAGGCAAAGGCCAATTTAAGGCGCACCGACACCATGTAAGACGCCCAACGGTCGCTGTGATCAACACAGCTTACTACATACTCTCTCCTTTTTTTCCCCTACCAGTCAAGCCATCTGTTGCTATCCAAAGCCAGCCACAATGCCGATTCGAAGCGAGTGGAGTCTTGCACGCGAGGGTACGTGTCATGAAGACATTCAACTGTCGTCATAAGTAGTGATTGAAACATATCAATTGACATGGTCGTTCAGGAATCACCCGCGATACCTTGGTGAACCTACTCAAGCTAACGGCCTTTAATCCTGCACTTACACTGCCAATCTTTTTGCTCGCACGCTACACGCAGCAAGGTAGCTCGCTTGCATCTCAGCACTCTAATGCATTCAAGCACTTGAAGACGCTGCTTGGCCTGGGATTGTTCAACACAGCCAGTACTTGGCTGAGCAACCGCACCATCAACAATTGGACTAGCGACAAGTATGACTGGGATCGCGAGGTTGTCGTTGTGACGGGTGGGAGTGATGGAATTGGCAAGATTGTCGTGCAGCTGCTTGCTGAGAAGGGGATTAAAGTCGCTGTGCTGGATGTACAGGACTTGACGTACGAAGGTATGTCTGGCGTACCAATTAGTTTCTTTACCTTTAACTGCAAGGAGAAAGAAGAAGAAGACATGTGATACTAACAACCTTTTCAGCTCCTCCATCCGTCAGCTTCTTCAAATGCGACCTTTCCTCTCCAAAGGCCATCGCCGAAACCGCCTCCTCGATCCGCGCCGCCCTCGGCAACCCCACAATCCTCATCAACAACGCCGGCGTTGCCCGCGGCAAAAACATCCTCGAATCCACGGAAAAAGACATCAACCTCACCTTCCGCGTCAACGCGATGAGCCACTACTACCTCGCCCAGCAGTTCCTCCCCCACATGATCAGCACGAACCACGGCATGATCGTCACTGTCGCCTCCATCGCCGCCTACGTCCCCGCCCCCAACATGGTCGACTACTGCTCCTCCAAAGCCGCCGCCCTCACATTCCACGAGGGCCTCTCCGCCGAACTCGTAAATACCTACAAAGCCCCCAAAGTCCGCACCGTGGCTGTTTGCCAGGGCTACACGCGCACTGCCCTGTTCGAAGGCTTCAATCCCAATGGCGCTCTATACCCGGAGACGGTGGCTGAGGCGATTGTTAAAGCCGTGCTGAGTGGCAAGAGTCAGCATGTTGTGCTGCCCGAGAATGTGTGGGGTGTGCTGCCGAAGCTTAGGGGATTCCCGCTTTGGATGCAGTATGGGGTTCGGAAGAGGTTGGGCGGGTTGATGAAGGACTGGAAGGGTAGGCAGGTTGTGCAGCCGAGTGAGGTCGGGGAGGAGGGCGGGGAGAAGAAGGTGGATGAGAGTACGGTATTTGTGGGTAAGGAGTAAATAGGGGGGTTGGTTATGTGTATAAATTGGGTTGTTGGCGGGGAAGCCGGGGGCCTTTTTTGGGTCAGGGTTTTGTGTGAGGGGTGTGGTTGGAGAGGGGGAGAGGGTGTGTGGTAGTGTATTTTGCTTTTTTTCTTGCTCTCTGCCTAGGTAGTTTTGTTATCTATATCCAATCCGCGGTTCTATCGTGTTTTTTTCTCTCTTCTTCTCATTTCAATGATTTGTGGAATGAACGGCTTTCCCGTTGCTCTGTTCAAGTTGATAGTAAAGTCAAGGGTATCTAGTATTGTATGCTTCTGCATCTTCGCCTTGGAACTCCCCATGCAAAGACTAGTCTCAAAGGGCAAAATCGTTCGTCTAGTAAACTGGTACGGTTCCCAACACATTACCCTAGACAACCTTTTTTCTTCTCGAAAAGGCGTAGTACGTACATGTGCTCATCTTCGTAGCCTGAATGGTACTTGTCAAATAGGGGCTTTCAACGAAGTAAATGAGTGGTGATTGGGATGATTAGGTACATGGCGACATTCCTGTTTGCCTTGAGGCGTGGGGGGTGTATGATGTGATTGGCTTGGGAAACTGGGGTACTTTTTGGGGGAGTATAATAGATTCCAGAGACATGTGTATTGGGGGTTGAAAAGAAGTGAGACTCTGAGAGTATGTAGTTGGAATTAGCAAAGGGGGGTTTTTTGGATTGGGAGGAATTTTACGTGGCTAGATGTGCTTTCGAAGACACAAAAAAATATAGATTGAGTTAAATGACGATGCATAGACTGCTACGTTTTTTACTTGTGAAATTTGCGAGAATCGGCTGCCTCTTCCTTGTGTTCGACTGTGAGAGAGCGGACTTGTCGACTCGCCTTGTTTTGTATACACCTCTTCCTTACTATTTATCTTCAAGTTTGACCTGTTT
Source organism: Bipolaris oryzae ATCC 44560 (assembly GCF_000523455.1). NCBI lineage: Eukaryota > Fungi > Ascomycota > Dothideomycetes > Pleosporales > Pleosporaceae > Bipolaris > Bipolaris oryzae. The sequence continues at coordinate 28,892 of NW_006911276.1, forward strand.
TGAAGTACAAGCGTGCTCGCTACGAAAACAACAAGGGATATAAGGGTAATCTGCGAGAGAGAAAGCTCGGTCTACGGGATCACAGAGATAATAAGTTTGATATACTCGCTTCGTCCTATTTAAGTTTAAAAAGATATGCCGTGAAAGACCTACAGATATAATCTTACATAGCCAGTTTTACGCCCACAGAAACAGTCACTGCAAGTCGTCGTAGTCGTGGAGACATAATGAAAAGAATTGATTAGGATAATATTTATGTTAGGTTGTCCATGTCCTGAGAGGTGAAGTGGGTAGTATCTCCTTGCACCAGCATGTAAGTGGGTGAATTATTCTTGGAAATTTCACTGCCTAGAGGTTAGAGGCCAGTCCTATCTTGAAGGTGCCATGGGGAACCAATGGTGCACTGATATCGCTGCGATCACGCTGTTGGCTTGTGTAGTCCCGCATTCTACTCAAATAATTTGTCTAGGCGAATGAAGCAGAAATAGAAAACAAGTGCTGTCATGGCGTTTCCTTATCTTTATTGCGTAGATTCTGGTAGGCCCATACTTACTAGTTGATAGACCTTGTCCAACTGCGCAGCAAACGTTCCTACTAACAGGAATGACGTGGAGCAAGTCCCTTAACGCTACAGCTGTGACGAGTTTTCAAGTAGAGCGAACGGATACTTCCTTCCCGCTAGATGTCTGCCTCGTGTTCGAGAATCCACGATAAGCCCCCTTGAGTCACGTAGATCCATCACACCACTTCCTCAAACGCCAAAAGAGGCTAAGAGGACATTACCACCAAGCATCGACTATCATCCCTATGCTCATCAGCAGGGCAAACGTACAGTTATATCACTGTGAAACAACCTGCGAAATTGACGTCAAAAGGTCACCCATTTGCGTTGCTATCACAACCATCATCATTCTATCATCGCCAATCTATTTCCTTCTCCAGTAACCCAGCCCTAGCTCCCCATCGCCCTCCCAAATGACCCCTGAACAACAGCTCTTCGCATCTTGAAACCTTTCGAAAAATGCCTCGCGCTATCATACATATTTGCCAACAAAAAAAAACTCATCAAATAAACCGGACCTTGATAAAGCAACCTCCCTTCCGCTCGGATATCTCTCGGGAAATCTGCAAGGTGCAATGTCATTGTCCCAATATTCCACATAAGGTATAGCGTACAGACGGATAAGCAATGCGGCTCGACGCCTCCGCGGTTAGTGTACTATTACGGTCGGAAGCGAACGTATGTCTGACGGGGCGATTAGAGGTGCCAAGGCCCGAGAGATATCCGGCCGTTTGGGAACGTGTGAGTGCATGTGTCAATGGCATCGTACGAAGAAGGCGTGGGAAGGGTTTTCATTTGCTGATAGAGAAATAGTGAGAATTATATATGAAGGGAGGGAGAGAACGAGTGGTTTTGGTTTTTTGCATCAGCAGGTTTCCAAGGTGGTTTTCTAGCATCTCCTTCTCGAGTATCTTGGATAAAACTGGGAACATATCAACACTTGAATCTTTTATTTTATTTTTCTGGTATCTTTTACATTTAAAAACGACTCCTTCGATATAGGACCCTCGATTGGTCCCCAAACTACACCCACCATGGCCACAGAAGGCATTCGATTCCCAGCATCAAGGGACTTTGCTAATGCTCCCTCGCACTCTCCCTATAACGACAACGACGCTGTCTCCGAGAGAACGACTGTCGAACCCCTCCACCGAGCTCCAACAGCCGACGATCTCGTCAACCTCCCCACACGTATCCTATCCAACGATGCCGCTCTCGAAGAATACACACAAGAAACAGTCTCAGGACAAATAGTGCGAGAAGTGCGATCCAATGCCGGCAAGGTGGAAAAGTACGACTTGGTCACGTTCGTCGTGGACGACAAGGAGAACCCCAAGAACTGGAGCAAGGCGTTCAAGTGGTGGTGCACAATGTGTGTCGCCCTGACGTGTTTCGTCGTGGCGTTCAACTCTGCAGTCGTCACAGCCGACCTCGAAGGCGTGAGTGCTGAGTTTGGAGTCAGCGAGGAAGTGGCTCTGCTCACTATTACGCTTTTCGTCGTGGGATTTGGTGTTGGCCCTATGGCTTTTGCGCCTGCGTCGGAGATCTGGGGCAGGAGGCCTGTATACACTGTTACACTCGCACTCGCCGTCATCTTCACGATTCCTGGTGCCGTCGCAAAGAACATCGGTACTTTGTTGGTAACCCGATTCATTGCCGGTGTGGCTTTCTCGGCGCCCATGACACTTGTGGGCGGTACATTGGCGGATATGTGGAGGTCAGAAGAGAGAGGTGTACCCATGGCTGTGTTTTCAGCAGCTCCTTTCTGTGGACCAGGTGTTGGTCCCCTAGTTGGCGGCTACCTCGGTACAGCTGGTGGCTGGCGCTGGCTCTACTGGATTCAGCTTATCCTCAGTGGTATCGTATGGATCTTGATCTCATTCACCGTCCCGGAGACGTATGCGCCCAAGATTCTTGCGAATAGGGCAAAGAAGATGCGCAAGGAAACTGGCGACGACAAGTACGTCACGGAACAAGACCTCGATATGCGACCTTTCAGCCAGCGCCTCCAGCTTTTCCTCCTGCGACCATTTCAGCTGCTCTTCCGCGAACTCATCGTCTTCTTGATCTCCTTGTACATGTCCGTACTATACGGTCTTTTGTATATGTTCTTCGTCGCCTACCCTATTGTCTATCAGAAGGGCAAAGGTTGGGGCGCGGGACCGACTGGCCTAATGTTTATTCCACTCATCTGTGGTGTTTTCCTCTCCGCTGCATGCGCGCCCCTCGTCAACAAGCATTACCTCAAGCTCTCGGAAAAGTACAACGGTCGCCCACCGGCGGAAGTACGTTTGATTCCTATGATGTGCTCATGCTGGTTTATTCCGATTGGTGTCTTCATCTTCGCTTGGACCAGCTACAAAGACCTCCACTGGGCTGGCCCTGCATTTGGAGGTGGAGCGGTCGGTTTTGGCTTCATCTTCCTTTACAATGCGGCAAACAACTATCTCGTCGATTCATACCAACACCAGGCAGCTTCCGCGCTAGCCGCCAAAACATTCCTGCGTAGCTTCTGGGGTGCCGCGGTCGTTCTATTCACAAATCAGATGTACGACCGCCTTGGAGACCAATGGGCAAGTTCTTTGATCGCTTTCATCGGTCTTGCTTGCTGTGCAATCCCCTTTGTGTTTTACTTTTACGGCGCAAGGATCCGGGCTCACTCGCACTACGCATATAGTGAGGAGGCCGAGAACAAGGGTGAGAAGCAGGTTGCGTAAGTGGCGATTAAGAAAGGTGGTGCGGGTACGTCACGTGACGACATAATGCATTGTCTGGCGCGAGTAGTGTTTGGCTGTAAGAGATACCTTTTTCTGTTGCATTGTCTGGCGTTTGGAAGGATTGTATCGGGTACAATCCTCTTTGCATGTATTTAGCATTCAAAAATCATCCATACTCAATCGTTATCTTCGTTCCTGTCTTCGTGTTGCACCCCTTGGCTGAGAGGTGGTAAAACTGTGAGTGAAGACTCATGGGCCAGCAAACTCTATAATTTGACGCGTGGATCTTGGAGTGCGGTGATGTCATATGCGAGGGTGATGGTGAGGATCTTGTCGAGGAAGATTTGGGTGCGAGCCAGCGTCAAGCCGCGTGACTGGCTGTGATGGATGCCAGCCGGCGATCCTGAAGTTACCGGAGTGGGGCTTCAGCGAGCGGAAAGCCCGAACGAACAACACTCCACCAAGCGCGCCTATCCGGCCCATCTTGACTTTCCACGACTTTCCCCCGAGCTTCGACCATGGACGAACTCAAAGACCAGCATAACTCACATGCGCCAAATGGATTTAGTATGCAAGACACGCCACCACGAGCTGATGTGGATGAGATCTTGAGACGGAAGCGGAAAGCGAGAGAGTACAAGGTACGCTATTCGGATGCGTCGTGTGTGCAGAGCATAGGAGTGGAGCGCATGGAAGAGCAAAAGATATGGAAAAGAGGAGGTCGCGATGGCTGCTAGATGTTAGCACCGGGAGTCGCAAGCAGATGGCCTCTCTGGTTTACCGAATTGGGCTATACGACCCGGCGCATTCTGGCCTGTTAGGAACCACGGCCCCACGGAGATGCGCTGACTCTTGATTCTTCTACAGGCTTGTTATCCGTGTCGACAACGAAAGGTCAAATGCGACCAAAACGTGCCATGCAAGACGTGTGTTGTTCGCGAACATCCTGAACTATGTACCTATCACCCACCCAGCGAGTCGCACCCGCCTGCGAAACGAATAAACCTTGCCGTCGGACAGAGCAACGGACACGACTTTTCCAATGGCCTAGTTCATATACATGGCGGTACTGTCACACTGCCACGAGAGGTGCGCACATGAGTACAAAGGGGAATGAGACGCAGGCTGACCGTGGCAGGACTGGGAGCGCATTTGTGGCAAACTGCAGCAGGCTGAGAAGTCGCTCAACGACCTGAAGAACGCTGTAGGCAGTGTCGCAGAAATACCGCCGCCAGTGAATGGCTTCTCTCCGGGAGATGGATCTGGAAACACACCTTTGGCCGCTGCTGCGCCCATGGACGGCGAACAAAGCCACGTTCGAACGCAAGGGATACACACGCGCAACGACATCACTGGTCAAACAATACACATCGGGCCCAGCTCAGTCCCGGCTCTCGTCATGGCTTTGGGAAGGGGGGACACGCAATGGGCGCCGGGAGTGCAGGATTTGTTAGGCAAGAAAAGCATGTTGCCAATATTTGGGCTGGACAACGAAAGCGCTACATATCCGTTTGTCGATCTATGGGGGCTGCCTCACGGATCGATACTACGCGCACAAGAGCTGGCCAATGCCTTGCCGAGCGACTCTGAATGTCTGAGTTTCTTCCGGAGTTATCGCGAAACCGCACACGCGGTCTATCCTGCCGTGGCCGATATTGAAGCCATCGAGTCCGATCTTTTACTCTTCCTGATCAACCGCGCAAGTTCCCAGGGCAACAACGGCGTAACCGACCAACAGATCCACGGCAAAGACCTCCACTGGATCGGTCTTGTTTTTGCGATATTGGCATCAGGATGTCAATGTTCCAGCCTTACAAGGAGGGAACGGGAGCTGACCTCGCAAGTCTATGTATGCTGCAGCTTCGAGTGCTTACGCTTCACCAACTTTTTGTCACACGCGAACATCGAAAACATACAAACCCTCCTTATTCTTGGAAACGTCATCTCGAACAACATGAATGCTGGGGTCGCTTGGAGTCTGATGGGCTTGACTGTTCGCCTTTCCCAGACACTAGGATTACACCGACAATGCCCACCATCAACTCCAATGCAACAGAAGGTCATTCGGAGCAAGGTGTGGTGGGCACTACTTTGGCAAGACTCGCTACTTTCTGTCTCATACGACAGGGCTTCGTCGACTACTACCATCGATCACACGGTACCAATGAGCCAGCACACGGCACCAGGCACAAGAACATATGTCGAGAGCATGTATCGCTTGTGCAAAGTAGGTCTCGACATTGTGCGCGAGCGTCAACGGCCACAAAACTCGCACGATGCTTTGATGAGGATCACCGAGCATCGGAACGAGCTTCAAGAAATCATGATAGACGCAGCAGACTATCTGAAAGACTCGAGGAGATGCCGGTCTATGCGAGATCAACTGGAGCACTGGGCATTGTATCTCCACATTTCATATGTCACCTCGGAGCTGTGTCGACCAGCCATCAGTCCAGCCACAGCCAATTTTGACCTTTCGAAGACACTGCGCAAGACATGCATCGACAGTTTGACCAATACTGTTGAGGCTTTTCTCGGCCTTCAAAACATGACGCCATTTGCAACACGATCGTGGTCTGCCGTGCACCGCTCTCTCAGCTCAGCCCTTTTGCTTGGGATTCTCGGTGAGCATAATCGTAATGAACGTGCACGAGGACTTTTGCAGAACGTGATACAAGTCCTCACGGATGTTACCAAGGACGTCGATCCTGCTGAGCTCGCGACGCCTATCACAAGATCTGTCTCGGCGCTTGAGCGGCTGCTCAGTATCACATCAACGCACACACGCAAGACCAGCGAGACTGGCTCGCAAGCATCGCCCACTATGCACGTCTTTACGGCGCAAGACATCAACAACGCACTGAGTAACGACAATGAAAATATGTTTTCCCAGTCTCCACTGCTCGGTTTGGAGCTGGACTCTTCTCCATATGCTCTCATGGAGAGCATTGTATGGGGCGCGCAAAAGTCGCCGTAAGAACAGGTGCGGGGGGAGGATGTATTGGCAAGCAAAGGCGATTCATGATACCCAAATAGGCTTAAAGGCGGCAACCCGGGATGGAGCGGGCGATGGATATCGCAACATCCCTGGCTTCTTTTTTTGTTTTTTCTTGCTCCTATGTTGATCTAACGGTAAAAAAAAGCGACGAAGTAATCTTTTTGTATAGTTTTTGCAGTAGCGATGGGACAGGCACTATGAAAGTGTATTTTCTGGGAATGACGGACGGATCGGCGTACAGAGGTAATGAAATGAATAATTAAAATGATTGGCACCAGTGCTTTACTGGCTCTACGCCTACGTACGATGATGCTTGGCAAGACACATGTCTGTGGTCCTTGGCTTGGGTGGTGGGGAGTAGTGCTTGCTGCCTGCCGCTAGGCCAGCATGACGTTGCTTAAGCGAGCGATTGCATACCGGACCCTTGCCGTCGTGATGATTGTACGCCTCTGCCTTGTAGCCCGCGCCTGTCGCTTTTTCTTGGATGGGCTTTAACGCGCAGTTTTCCTAGAGTTTTACGACCAGCTCAGCTCGTCATCCTATAGCCATACCGCGCCCTCGCCATGTTCATGCTCCGAAACCGTGAGTGCCGCTTTGTTTGCTCGTTGCTTGCTCTCACCTGCGCATGCCCCTCCCCCGCCGTTGCTGCGACACTAACTTTGTAACATCAGTGGGTAAACTTGTCTTTGGTGATAACTCCAAGGAAACCATCGTCGAAATCCCCCAGGGCCAACTCTATCTTGTTCGACCTCGCTCTGTCAAGGGCTATTCGGAGCTTATCTTCAAAGACGCCGCTGCCACCATCCGCCGCACAGGACAAGAGTTCCAGTACCAGCTCGTTGTCCAGCGCGCATACGAGGAGGGTGAGGAGGACCTGCTCGCCGGCGAGGACGAGGACGCAGCGTTAGATGCGCTAGCTGGAGACAAGGACGAGAAGACTTTCCTGCTTGACGAGGACCTCCGATTGCGTGACGACGTACGCTCTACCGGCGAGAAGATCTTTGCCTGGCGCGACCTGAGTGGCGACGTTGACGACCTCTGGGAGTTTGTCTGTGACCCTTCAGTCAAGCCTGAGACCGCTGCTCTCTTTGAGCGTGTTGCCCTGCAGTGCCAGTACGAGAGAAAGTTCAGGCGAAGTCACGAACACGCGACTGAAGACGACCTTGCTGCGCTCGCCTACTACGAAGAGCCCATTCCTGACGCAAGCCCCCTTGCTAGCCCCACGAGCTCGACCACCTTCGTCCGACCGATCGAACCTCCAACTACCGAAGACCTCTTTCCAAACACTACAAAGGAAAACATGAAGAAAAAGGTTGCTGGTAAGGTCACTGTTCCAGAGCAGGAAGATGCCACAACCGCTCCACCATCTGCCGCGCAGCCACAAGCCCTCGAAACCTTGGTTGAGGGCGATGCCGAGCTCCACCTTTTCGATTTCCCCTCGGGCACGTTCATTAGACAGGACCCTAAGGTCAATGTTACTGTGACGGAGATCGGCGACTGGAACTACTGGTTACACATTGTTGGCGAGGAGCGCGAGTGGCTTGGACAGCCCATTGTGGAGGATATCAACCCAGTCTTCAACTATGAATACAAGTCGTTCATCTTCAATCACTACCTGGAAGACGGCTCTGCATACTCATGGCTTCTAAAATTCAATGATCAAGAAGAACTCGAGGTTGTACAGCAGGGTGTCATGCAAGCGCTTTGGGAGCATTTGAACAAGATGAAATGGGGCAAGGCAAAGGACACCGATCGCGAGTACGTTCTGGAAGCATTCCAGGATTTGACCATGGAGGATGTTCCAGAAGAAGAGGAGGAAGAAGAGGAAGAATATGAAGAAGAGGACGAGGAGACCAGCGACCAGCGTAGTGAACACTACGATTCAGATGAGTCTGAGGACGATGTCGAGACTCGCCCCAAGGATGGAGACGAGAACTCACAGCTGGCTGTAGGCTACAAGCATGACAGGTCGTTCGTTGTGCGAGGCGACAAGATTGGTGTTTTCAAGCACACTCCCGATAATCAGCTGCAGTTCTCAACCACTATTTCAAACATCAAAACTCCAAAGGGCAAGGCCTTCAACCCTCACAAGGTCATGCTTCATCAGCAGGATCGAGATATGATTTTGCAGAACCTTGAGAACCCCAATAACCTCTACCGGATGGATCTTGAGACCGGTACTGTTGTGGACGAATGGAAGGTGCACGACGACATTCCGGTCAAGGTATTTGCACCAGAAAACGTATGTACAATCATGATTTCCAAATATTGTATCGTAAACTAACGGTACACAGAAATTCGCCCAAATGAGTGGCGAGCAAACCTTCTTAGGACTTTCTGGCAATGCGCTCTACCGCGTAGACCCTCGCTTGGCTGGCAATAAGCTTGTTGATGACCAGCTGAAACAATACGCCACCAAGAATGCGTTCTCTGCGGCTGCGACTACCGCCAAGGGTCACATTGCTGTAGCGTCCGAGAAAGGAGATATCCGTCTGTTTGACAGGCTTGGTATCAACGCAAAGACTCTTATCCCCGCGTTAGGAGATCCAATTATTGGCATGGATGTCTCTGCAGACGGTCGTTGGGTACTCGCTACTACACGAACCTACCTTCTTCTCATCGATGCGCTCCAAAAAGGCGGCAAGAACGATGGCAAACTTGGTTTCGAAAAGTCATTCGCAAAGGACGACAAACCACAACCCCGTCGTCTCGCACTCACACCAGCACACGTTGCCCAATTCCAGCACGAAACCAAACTTCCAATTTCCTTCACCACTGCACACTTTAACACGGGTCTTGACGAAAAAGAAACCACCATCATCACGGCTACTGGTCCCTTTATTGTTACCTGGAGCCTCAAGAAGGTTCTTGCTAATCGCAAAGATCCGTACAGCATCAAGCGCTACTCTGAAGAGGTCAAGGCCGACAACTTCAAGTTCGGCTCCGATAAGAATTTGATCGTTGCACTACCAAATGAGGTTGATATGGTTGCAAAGAGGGCACTGCAACGACCAACGAGAGAAAGCATCGCAACACCAAGTCGCGTTGGGGCTGCAAGGAGGAGTGGAGTGCGAGGAAGCTATCTTGGTCGCAATGACATTGTCAACAGTCCTTATTAAGTTCTGTGACAGGGTGCTAGGTATATCACCTTCCGCGGAAGTCAATGGGAATGGTGTTGGTGAGAATTCCCACCAGCATAGGCCATGGGCGTCGGCGTTGTGTTGCTTGTCCTTCTTTCCTATTTCTAAGTCACGCGGATTGCGCTGCCGATAAACTGGGCTACACTGCGATTCCTTTCCCCTCACGAAGATGTTGGTGTAAGGTCTACTAGAGACGATATAGTGATTCCCGTATCCCACACATACTCCATTGTCCTTGTCAGGGATAAAACGAGGTCAATAAAGTTGTCGAAGTGGACATGCCCTTTGCCCAAGCCTCACCACGATAGATAGGAAGATTACCCGTTTAGATAAACATGCAGCAGGGATACCAGGGGAATGACGTGCTTACCAGCGCAACCTCACCTGTTCCTTTTGTCAGACATTGCACCATCGCTCACGTGCTTGAAAATCAACATGTCGCAAAAATGGCACAATACAACGTTTCATTCAAGGTCCAATTACAGCAGTTTAGCCCAAACCAATCACAACCGCCACAAAATAGCTTACTCGTTGCTTCGCCGGTGAGTCTTGGCGGGTATCTCGATTCAACCTCGGCACATGGGACAAAACATCTCCACATCCATACCGCCCCAGTTTCCCTTCCCCCAACCTCGCTCCATAAGACGTTAACCCCGGACCTTTTTCTCCGCCTCCCCCTTCTTCACCGTTCTCACGAAATACGTGCGCGCTTACGTTTACACTCATACATACATATACAGCGGCTTATTAGTACCACTATAATCCCTAATCGCACCTTCGCGACCGATTAACCCGAGACACGCGCGCATACAACACAACACAACATCCACGATGTCTGAATCCCTGACCACGAAGCAAGTCGCCGAGCACAACACGGTGGAGACGGGTCTGTACATTATCATCGACGGCGATGTGTATAAGATGGATGAGTTTGTCGAGGAGCACCCCGGTGGCTCAAAGATTCTGAAGAGGGTGGGGGGCAAGGATGCTAGTAAGCAGTTTTGGAAGGTACGTCGTCTGTCATATATTTCTTTTTTTGAGAGGGAGAGAAGGGGTGGGGAAGGAAGGGGGAGTTGTGCGCTTGGGAGTGTTGAGGAGAGAAAGCTAACAGATATGATAGTACCACAATGAGCATGTGCTGAAGAAGTATGCGCCTAAGCTTAAGATTGGGAGTGTGAAGGAGGAGGCCAAATTATAAGTGGGTTAGATTTACAATATGAGATTTGAAGTTGTTTTCGTACTACGTACGCCTTTTTCTTTGGCTGTGTCGCTGAGGTTGTGCGCGTGACATGGTATGGTGATGTAGAGTGACATGCAGATGTACTTGATAAAGTTCAATAACTAACTACAAATTACAAAATTTCGGTCCCCATCTTCTAAGTTCTAGGTAACGTTAAGGTGGTATAATGCTTTCTCACTCCCTCTCTCTTCTTCCTCCTTCGCTTCTTCCTTCTGCAACCGCTAATAATTGATAAAAAAAGACTTTCGCACGCAAACATATAAATGCCGTGGGTATCGTGATAGTGAGAAAAAAAAAAGGGAAACCGAAGACTCCGAACAAAACAAAAAACAAAAAAGAACCAACCCGGAAAAGGAGATAGGGAAAAGAGATACGGCCTTGTCATCTCGATTTTGCTTGCGATAGCAAAAAAGGAGAGAGAGAGAGAAGACAAGGTCGTAAGCAACGATACGCCGAGCAAACTCCCCTTCATCGCTGCGTTAAGGAATAAAAAAACAAGAGGAGAAGGAAGCAGGTAGATGCGCGGCGGAGGTATCCAAAGAAAGAGGCGCGCTATAGTCCCCCCCCCTCCCCCACTCCACCTCCACCCCTCCCAAGAAAAGGAAAAAAAAGCTAAAAGCACATCCACCTCTTCCTAACCCCCAGTCTCTCCCCTGACCTCGGCACAGGACTCGTCCTGGGTCTCCCATGCTGTTTCTCCTTGATGGCTTGCAAATCGAATTCTCCTTCTTCCCCATCACCATCGTCATCATCATCTTCCTCGTATTCCTCATTGCTAATGCGATAACGCCGCACAGACCCCGCATCTTCGTCGGCTTTGGTGTAGAATTTCTCTTGAGGGCCCGAGACGCATCGTGGTGTTATTCTGCGGAGGAAGCCGCGGAGGCCGCTGTTGGCTTTGTCGATTCTTTGGTATTCGCGTTGGCGGGTGCAGGGGGAGGTCCAGTGCATGGTTGTGTTTGTTTTTTTGGCAGCAGCAGCAGCGGTGGTGGTGGTGGTGGTGGCGTCGTCATGGAGAGGGGAGGGCTCGGTGGTGGGACGTTGATGGTGGTGGTTGTGCGCGTCGGATTCTTGGACGACGCGCAAAGTGTCGGTGCTGAAGCGCGTGGTGCTGGGGTTGCTGGGGAAGCCGAACACGTCGCCGTGGGGGAGTGTAGGAGAAGGGAGGCCAGAGTTGGTTTGGTAGGAAGGGTTGGAGAAGATACTGCAGCTGCGGAAGTGCAGGGCGAGCACGTCGTCAATGTCGGCTGTGGGTGGGGTTTGGAAGCTTTTTACGCGGTAGTGGCGCGCTGGGCGCGAAGGGTCGACTATGGTGCAAGAGGTGCGTCTGGACGAGGGTTTGGAGCCATGACCGCGGCTTTTGGATCGATTGGTTGAGTTCTCGGACGAGGTTGTGGATTGTTGGCGTAGAGGTCTTGAGCGCTGCTCTGATACGGGTCGACGGGTTTCCATATTCGCGACTTGGACAGAAGACGAGGAGGGCTCGAGAGCCGATTTCTTAGATGTCCGCTGGTGGATAGATGTCGTGTTGCTCCTGTGAAGTAACACTGGTTTTTCGCTGGCCATGTTTGAATGTTGAGATCCAGCGAATCCACTATCTATTCGGTCCATTGTCGATCCATGTAAGAGGACGGTTTAGAAAGTAGCTGAAAAAAAGGGCCGTGACGTAGATGTGGGATATATGGAACGTTAAGCTGCCGTTAATATCGACTTAGTCGTTGATAATCTCGGATAATCGTCTGCATTGGTAGTTAGTATCCAAATCAGGCAAGTCCTGTGCTCAAGGGGTAAGACGCCCATACCAGCAGCCAGTGCCAACACGCGATGTGAAACAGAGAGACTATTGATAGCGGGCGCAAACGGACGAAAAACCTCACTCATAGACAGGCGCGGGTGAGAGAGAAAGAAAAAAGTGCAGTAGAGACGGAGAGCAGAAGAGAAGAAGGCCGAAGTCGCAAACGAGGATATGCGAACACCAAGTAGTTTGTTGGGAGCCCAGTCAAGTGACGCAGTGGTATGCGCGACTCGCCTGGAACTATTGGAATCAACAGACACGATCAGACAGACAGGCGAAGGCGGCTACGACTAAGTATATAGAGAGAAGCGGCTCCGAACGACCAAAACGTAAACGTGAGCCGTTGGTTGGCTGGTCCAGACCCGTACCTAGTAAGATGCAGCGCGACCGAACGGCCTCTGCAACAAAGCGTTTTCCGCGGCTGCTGAGCCGAGCGCGTGGGCGGGCTGTAGCGAGGGAAAAAAAAAAAGAGGTTCCAGTTCACCGCCTCACAAGATTGGTTTGATCGTGCGCGGGGACAAGGTATTTGAAAGCAGACTTAGTGGAGCGATATGAGAAATAAAACTGGGGAAGGGGATTTGAGGTTAGCTTCCGTGCGTCTTGAGACAAAGCATGCCAGGTGCACTAAATATGTCACAGATGAGGTCGCACGCAATCATAGAAAGAGAGTTTAAACAAAGGATCTGGGGGGTGTCTCTCTTTCGGCAAGTATGGTGACGATGTCATCATGCTTGACATGTGAAGAAAAAACTGTGTTGTGAGTGGGTGTGAGGGCAGATAACGGCAACGAGGCAGATTCATAGGCTGGCTGTGACTGGCCTTGTGACAGGTTGGGGTAAGGGATGTGCGGTCCCAGAGGATATCAAGTGGCAAGGAGCAGCAGCCTCGTGTACACTACTGACTAGAGCCACACACTAGACAGGCCGTGTGGAAGCCTGCATGGACGGCGGGAAGGACCGAATCAAACAAGAGAGCGATACACCAGTCACCGCGAAGCCAAGATGCACGCGCCCGACTCAAGCAACTTACCTGGCGCGGACAACGTTGATGATCGAAGGGCAAGGCTACCAGTAGTAGCGTTACGCATGGCATACGCGTAGTCGATGGTGGAAGGGAGGGAGGGGCCGTAAGGGTCGTGACATGAGGACCAAATCCCACGCTGGCGGGACGGCGTTTACATGTGTGCTGTGCATGGGTCTAAAGATATACTTACATATGTACCTGTTTTCTCCCTGCTGGAGATTTGCCGCCAGGTGGTTGTCAAGTGCAGTGGAAACGCGGCCCGCCGTCTTACTGCTTACAGGCCCCTCCCCCTTCCCTCTCCATCTCCGCTGCAACCAGACGAGCAGAAAAAAAAAGAGCCAAGGGGGAACCAGGAAGGAGAGGGCGCCAACAAGGGCCGCGCCAATACAGCAGACCTGGCGCAGGGACTGGCGCCAATGATCATGTCATGCGGCATGGGCATTACCAGCACCCACGCCCTCCCAAAAGATTGCCCGCACGGCTTACTTGACTTGGCTAGCAGCTGCATGCAGTCTTCTGGGAGATCGGCTTCGCACGTGCGCTTCTCACGAACCCGTCGTCGATTCCACAGGCACGCACCGCGTAAAGGCTGATTGACCAAAGAGCGGTATGATTTGGCACTTGTTTCGATGCTGACCCGCCCTCATGATGGCCGTTGCTCAATAAACCACAACTTCAACACAGACACATTGTTTGAACTTTTTCCTTTCTCCCCGCCGTTTCTCACCGTAACGACTGGCTCGTGCATCGTTTCTACGTTAATAATGACCGTGTTAATGCCTTTCACACCCCTCCCTTGTTCACTGGATCTCGTGGTAAAACGCCTCAATCATGCTGGCGACCTGTTCAAACGCTTCGAGACAATGCCAATGCCCGATCCCCTGTAGAATCTCCAGCTTCTTCTCGCTACTGCCAATCTCGTCAAACATCTTCTTGCAACCCTCCAGCGGCGCGCTTTTATCTTCTTCGCCCGCGAGGATCAGAACAGGCACGCCGATGTCGCCGTACTGAGGCACTTTGGCATTAATGATGACTCGACAGTTGGATACGTAACCAGCTGGGTCCTGTGACAGCAGCAACTCGCGGATCATCGCTTTAGCAAGCGGGGAAGATTTGCTCCCTACTGCCGCTTGCGGGATGCTATCTGCCATGGGCTGCATGCCCTCTTTTTCCACACTCGCAATCCGCTTCTCGAAAATAGGTCCTACTGCCCCCGGGTTGGGATAGACGGGGCCGATAAGGATGGCTGCAACAATGCGATCACTACGCTCAGCAGCAAGATGCGCGCCCACGATCCCGTAGCAGAAGTTAGCTCATCATGTCTCGTTTTTTTTAATAAAAACTCCCCATGAATGTTTAGTTGTGCTGGGCGCAAATGGGAAACATACCCTCCCATGCTATGCCCCACAAAGACAGCCTTGTCCACCTTCAGGACATCCAAAACGCCCATAACATCCTCGCCCAGCGTTTCAATACTTTGCTCGACAAAGGTGTACGGCGAGCGCCCAGCGCCCGTGTTATCAAAGGTTATGCAGCGGAACCCGCTTCTAACCAGCTGCTGGCATACTGCATAGTAGTAGTTCTGCGACGAGCCCAGACCATGCATGAAGATTAGTGTCTCCCGCGTCTTTCTGTTCGTCGGCGACAGGTCCGCATAGTGAATCCGCTTGTATCCAAGTTGGAGAAATGGCATCGTTGATTTGGTGTATATTTATTTGTACTGTATGTGACAGGCGCAGGTTTAGAAACGTGTTTGGTTTACAGCAACTCGGCCGAAACCGCAAAGAAAAAAGCGGGATGATCACTTGACGTCATATTTCTGGGACTGATAATGGCATCGATAAGGGGCAAGAGGCGGGGGGGGAGGGGAGAGGGTTTACACAACGTCTCTTCTTCTATGAAAGTCACATTTCGTATATTGGATTTCGTGATATATCGAAACAAAAGTCACCTAACGAGCTCCCGAGTCTCGAAATAGTAAGATGGGAACTTAATCAGGACATGCATGTCACATGATTGAGCACAAAGCTTTACTTTCACAACTGCATCCCTTTTTTTTGATCTGCATGTAACCCCCCCTATCTCCATTAACCTTATGATTTTCCACATTGCACTATTAGCCCAGAAAATCCAATAATACACATATGTACTCAAAGAGAAGAAGAAGAAGGAAAAAAAAGAAACAACGCTCAAGAAAAATAAATCTTTTACATATTTTAACGCGCATACTACGCAGTCAACCCGTCGGCGATGTCAATCGATACATCTCCTTCAGCGCTTCCATACACCTCTCCCCAAGCGCCGATTCATTCAGCACCTTGGGATCGTGCAGCAGTGTCCATATGAGCTGCGCTAGGCCCTCTCTCGTCGTAGCCTCCTTAAGCGCATCCCGTCCTTCGTCCGCCCCCTCGTTCAGCGTCTGTGACACGCTCTTCGCCCGTGAGCGCCTCCGCCGGAAAGCAAAGATGCTCCGAGTCATGCCCTGGCCTGCGTCGCCGCTTACGTCCCAGAGCGCCACCCGGTTGATGAAGTGCTTCATTGCTTTTTCCTCAAACTGTGCTTTGCGAGGAGCGATGGCGGCATCGAATTCTGGGTCTGTGGGATAGGATTTGGGATCCCAGAGGCGGAGGAGGTAGCGGAAGGCTCGTATTTCTGCGTCTTGGACGGGTAGGCTGCTGAGGTCGAGGGTGAAGGGGTCGTTGGATAGGATGGAGGAGGAGGAGGACGTTGGCCGTCCGCTTGTGGTGCTGGTGGGTGTGGAGACTTGCTCTTGCTCGTACTTGAGATCGAGAGCTTGGTGTGTGTCGATGATTCGGTGGAGGGCTACCCTCTGGTTCTGAGGCACGGCATCGGTGCCCTGGAAGACACGTGGGTATTCCCTTACAGAGTGTTCAACGGGTGCCGAGAAGGAGCGTGAGGAGACGCTGCTCCCACTTCGGTTGTTGCTGAGGAAGTGTGGTCGCTTGGATTGTGAAATGGTGGCCATGGTTGGCAATGTGATGTGTGTGGTTGCTCTGGTAAAGTGGTGGATCTAGACGTATACCATTAAGGGAAAGCGCAGCACCTTTTCACTATATAAACAATGGTCAAGGCAAGTCAGGCAGAAGTAAGTAAGTAAAGGGAGTCAACAGTTGGACCGATCAACAAGAATGAGGAAGAAGGAAAGAAGGGAAGAAACACCAGCAGCAAAAAGCCAGTCAGCAGGCGGCTGGCAGGCATGCCGACTATCCAGTAATTGAGCAGCGCACAAGCCGGCAGCCGAGCGTGACGCAATCTCCTATTCGGATATGCAGTGAGCTGTTCGAAGATTATTCCCTCACAGACGGCCTTTTTAGCACGGCCGTGATGTGTCGCGGAACCCCAGCCGTTTATGCGCTTGATTGGCGACTGAGCCACCGCGTCGTTTGAGCCACCTTTTCATGAGCCACTTCTGACACGCTGTGTGGTTGAGTCACTGCGCCGCACTCTTCCGGATGATGCGGGTCTGCAAACGACCGTGGTGGAGTCGGCGACACGCTCGGGCAGCGCTTTGGTCCTGCCGCTAACCCGGCTTGGTCGGCTATTCGGCCACCGCAGCGAGTCGCTGAGGCCGGAGCGTATGCTGTCCATCCGCTGACGCGTTAGTATGCACCTTACCTCTTCTCGCTAACAATACCTACACTGCCTAAACCCAAACCCAGAAGTCTGAGCGTCCTGAACTATTCACTTACATGCCGTGAGCATATGCACCTAGCCTTGCCCCGTTCATCAATCATGCACATGATCTACCTATAGCTAACTAGACATGTAACACACACATGTATCAAGTTATATATATCATATATGTACATACTGATATCGAAAATACATAAGTCATTCAACCCGCGCTGTCCATGATGCACTTGGAACGCCTTTTTTTTGTTGCGAATCCAGCTTCTCGGTGCACAAAACGCCTTGCAATGCAGCTTATAACCAGCATCCCGTCCAGACCTCGTAAAGAACACGGCCACCCTAGAGCGGCCGATACGTCCCCTTGCGGCACCCCTCCACAACACAACAAACTTTATCATGATGGTGGAACAGGCTCAGTCTTCCCGTTTGGAAGTATGTGCTGAGTAGTCGACATGCGCACACCCGATGGCCGGTCCGCCTTCTTTTCTTCTACCGCCTTGCTTTGGACATCCGTTTCCTTCTTGACATCCTCGTTTCCACCCGTCACGTTGGGTAGTGCCTGGGCCTCTTTCAACGCGTCTTTGACCATCTTCTTCGCCTCGATTGCCAAATTCGGGATTTCCTCAGACTCGTTGTTCTTGTTCAAATACGACTCGAGCAGCGCCTTGAGAGTCTGCGCGCGCACAGGCTTTGCCAGATAGTTGTTCATGCCGCTTTCGATGCCTGTACCACATTCTTAGTCTACCGGATCAAACTTAACTGAGCGTAGCACTTACACTTTTCACGGTCACCTTGTATGGCCGAAGCTGTCATGGCAATGATGAGAACGTTTCTTATCTCCGGATTGGGATGCTTCCGGATGAGTTTGGTAGCTGTGTGTTATTAGTACATGCAAGTTGAATGCTTAGTAGAGAAGAGCCATCTTACCTTCGTAACCATCACAATGCGGCATTTGCACATCCATGAGGACTAGATGGAATGGCCGACCGTTCTCGGACGCACGCTCCAGAGCATCTATTGTCTTGAAGCCGTCCAGATACGCATCGCATTTGAACCCAAGTTTTTGCACAAAGCTGATGGCGATACGCTGGTTGATCAGATTGTCCTCCGCAATACAGACCCGCAGGTCTCGTCTTGGGACAGTAGACAGGTCAATGCAAGCACCTGAAGTAATCCCATGGCCATTGTTCTCCTGACTAGAGAACCTGGCCATAGGATCTGGCTCTCTACTCCTCTGTTGCTGATCCCCTGCACGTGCTTTCGGCACCTTCTTGAAGCGTAGCGAGAAAGTGACAGTTGTTCCCTTACCTGGCTGGCTATCGAGGCGTACTGTTCCATGCATGACATTCTCTATGAGAGCTTTGCAGATACTAAGGCCGAGACCTGTGCCACCATAGCTTCTGGCGGAGCTAGACTCAATCTGCGAGAAGGGAAGGAACAGTTTTTGCTTCTGCTCGTCTGGAATGCCGATTCCAGTATCAATGACGCTGCAAGTCACATCTGCCCACTCGCTGGTCTCTTGATCAACAACTGCGCGAACCGTGACCGACCCTCTTGGCGTAAACTTGTAGCTATTGGATAGTAGGTTCATAAGAATTTGATGAAGCCGGACGGGGTCACCCATGACTAGCATTTCCGGATCTAGTTCCAGCTGTTCGATTGTCTTGAGGCCCCGCTCGGCGTTCGTGTACGCAAGCGCACGAACAACTTCGGCGATGGTCTCATTGAGCGAAATCGGCATCTCCATGACGTTCATCTTGCCAGCCTCAAGTTTGGAATAGTCAAGCAAATCGTTGATGATCGAAAGTAGCGTATCAGCACAGACACGAATCGAGTCTGCATATCCTGATTGCTCTCCATTGAGAGGCGACGCCTTCAACAGTTCCGACATTCCGATCACTCCATTTAGGGGCGTGCGCAGTTCATGCGAAACATTGGCTAAAAAGAGACTCTTGGCCTTTGCTGCTTCCTCCTTCAATTTCATGTTGCGAATGGCATTTGCTTCTGCCTCTTTCGCTTTGATCTCTGCAGCTCGTGCCTGCGCCAAAGCCCGTTTCTGCATCTCGAGCATTGCCTCGTTACTTGCAGAAACCCTCTCAACCTCCTTGAAGAGTAGTGCATTTGCCAGAGAAATGGATATTTGGTTGACCAGCAATCGAAGGACTTGGGTGTTTCGTTCAGTGAACGAGTTTGGCGGACCTTCAACATAGATGGAACCCAAGAGATGGTCACTATGTACGATAGGGATACAGATAACTGCTTTACCTTCGGGATTGCGTCGCAGGTAGGAGTCTGAGACGTTGGAGAAACGATCATCTTCTAGCAGGTTCTGAACAAAGACAGTCTCCCTAAAGCGCAACGTGTAGAGTGTCACCTGTCTAGCGACCACATCGTCCACAGTGTCCAAAGGCTGGCTGGCAGGGAATGATGTAACACCCGAACTGAACCCACTGTCATTGTCGGGCTCGTTGGTAGCTACACATGCGATAGACCACTCAATCTGCGGGTCCTCGACGACAATGCCACAAAGTGTTCCTCCGGTGGATTCCAAGAGAATCGAACTCATCTTGGCCATGAGTTTATCTACCACTAGTTCACTCGAAAGAACCTGACTTGACTCAAGGATAGAGGAAAGATCTAACATGTCGAGACCAACAGCCGATAGGCCATTTTGAAGGCCCTGAGCGGACTCTTGGCGACGAGTCCCCTCCGGGACAATCCAGTTCTGCGTTCGGTCAACAGCTGTTTCAGTCCCCAGGTCATTCTGTTCTAGCCGGAAGGCTGTGTTGTTTGTTTCAGTGACCGAAGTCTGGACACCAGCGTCTTGCGCAGTAAATGGGGCACTACGACCGAGAAGAGACTCGTGCTTGCTCGTGAAGTGATTCGCCTTTCCAAATGCCGACATTCGTCTATATGTCGAGAGACAGTCCTTGATTGTGTGACGGGCTGCCCTATGAGCTTTTTTCCGGATGAGAAACTCGGAATACAACTCGAGAGCAAATGCTTCGTCCAGTGTGAAGTTGTAGGTCTCGCTATGGTCCATGGCACCTTCGTAATTTTGCAGCGCGGATGTATAGTCGAGACTGCTTTCCGCTAGAAGGGCATTGAGAATATGCTTCCAGCCCCGGTAGTTGGCATCAGTAATTGTACAGCATACCTCGAGTAGCTTCAGTGTATCTTGGACATGGCGAAGCATTTCGTCTTTGCGAGCGTTCTGGGGGTCTGCTCTGAGAACGGCCATATATGCCACTGATAAATAATACCGGACCGAGTAGTTTGACCGTTCGCACCACATGCTGCTTATCATGGGCAGTAATAGCTCTCCAAGTGCAATGGCCTCTGAATTGAAACCGAAGAGCACCAATACAGGCAGTTTTATAGCAAGGTATATCGATTTTGGCCGCTTCGGATTGCTCGCCGTCTTTTCAAGGAATTCGATGTACTCTGCTTCGTTGTGTTCGTGATCGGAGAAAATCGATGATGCTTCGTTTGTACCCGTCTTCCCTTGAAGAGCTCGCGCGTATTGGCGGCTGGCCACCAAGAACACACCTCCTCTTAAATCCTTTTCCCAATTTTTCATGTCTAGAGGTGTTTCCTCTATCCAAGCCTCTAACTCAGCAACATCATGAGAAGCCATTATTTTGAAATAAGCCCGAATGCCAAGATTCAAGAGCGTGAGAATACGATCGCCCGCAGTCAGGGACGCCTGCAAAGCGTCCTCGAGAAAAGGAATCAAATCGCCAAGTGGCCCTTCCAAGTGGCCAAGGAACAAGGGCTGTAGAGTCTGGGCTCTGCCTAAAGTGTAGTAATCTTCAGGGAACATCTGGAAAATCCGCTTTGCTATATCGCCCATGTCCACAGCAAACTGTATCATGTTGAATCGGCCACCAGCAATGCTGCCAAGATGTACGTACGCAAGCGCTACTTGTGACGTGATGCCTCGGTCAAGGTGTACTTGGATTAACATTAGTGTTGCTTGATAGAACAGCAAGCTGTGTGACCAGAACGCCGCACTAAGGAGCTCAACAAATACAGGCCCAATGGTCATCAAAATACGGTCGTTGGTTGGCGATTGGGGCGTAAGCAGTTCGTTCTTGTCAGTCGCTTGAAGCCTACTGTAAAGCTTTTGGAACTGTGCATCACATGCTTCCCATGTCGTGGGAGGAATAGGATATCCAAGCATAGATAGACAATTCTTCAAAGCCTGAAGTGCTCTGTACATAGTGACATTATTAGCTTACAATCCAAGAAAGTCATGGTAGTCATTTCTGTAAGGGGAGAATATGGGAATTACATACCCCAAACTATCGCCACGAACGGCAAAGACACGGGATTGAAGGATGAACGAGCTGGCCTTGTCACATGGGTTTCTCGCATGCTGAAACGTAGTCTCGATCAGACTCAGAGCTTCGTCAAACATGCCCTGATGCCAATAGCATTCGGCTGAACGAACAAAGAGTTGCAAAGTCTCCTGATATGAAACATCTGGTTTGCTTTCATCCCATGGATCATCTTGCAACAGCTTGAGGCTGTGTGCAAAGTAGTAGATACCCGTTGATCTCGCGCCAGACTCACATGCCGTTTCTCCTGCCTGGTAGAGCATGTCACGAAATGGAGCCCGTATTGGTTCCTTGGACTTGATCAACTCTGCAGCAAGACAGATGTGGCGACTCTGCATATACAAAGCTTTTGAACTCAACTCTGGATCATCCAGATACTCCTTTCCAGAAAGGATCATTCTGGCAATAGTATAGTGCATCAGTTGGGTGTCCCACTCATTGACTAACGAGTTGGAAGCTGCTGCCAGGTATCTGTCGTGACCGAATCTGAACCGAGCATCTTGCTCCGCAGGCATCAACACGTAGGCTTTGAGTACTTCATTGAGTGCTGTGACAGCACATTCGTTCTTGTCGAAGAGCGGCAGTCTAGCGCCAGGGGGTTCTTGGCCTGTCGGTTTCAAGAGTTTCTTTAGAAGCCCGAAAGAGAATGTACCGCCCAACAGCGAAGCCCACGCAAGGAGTTTTCTGCTCTCACGGGGCAGATCCGTTAGGCGTCGGGCAATGAAATCCGTCGTAACAGCAGATCCATAGTCCGGAGATTCGAAGACTTCAAAGACCTTATCTAAGTCGAAAACCCAATTATTCTCTCGCCATTCATAGAAGACACATCGTTTCCTATAGCACGTGTCCAATATTTCCCGTATGTAGAACAGGTTGCCTCTAGACTTTTCCTGAATGACAGCCACCAGGGGGAGTATGTACTGATGATCTCGATGAAGAGTTTCCGCCACGTACTCGGCAGTTTGAACTTCGGTGAACGGTAGTAGCTGGACCTTGGTGGCGTTCCGAAGAAGGGGAACGAGCTCCCGGGGTAAAGACTCTTCGTCGGTGTAAGTGAACATCAAGACAAGAGGTATTTTGGCCTGGACAATGTGGTGTATGAGCTCTGCACTTTCCGGATCGGCGTTTTGGACATCTTCTAGGCTCCAAGTACAGAGCTTGTGCATTGCAAGGAGCCGCAGAACATCAATGAAGACATTCATAAACCGGGACGATTTGGAGGCGCCCCCACTTCGTAGCCAGGCCTCAGCGGTGTGCCCAGCACCTCCACAATGGACAGCAGGAGAGGATGCGCGACGATCCTTGACAAAATCTATGTCCTTTTGCTGGGGTGTTTTGAGTCCGTTGTTTGTATTTAAGAGCCACTCAGGTAGATCAAGATAACTCCGCAGGACCATCCAAACACCACTGCTCTTGAGGTAATGACGTAATCGTTGGTGAAATTCAGTCGTGACATCTGCTTCGGAGAATATTTGCCTGAAAAAGGAAGACATGAGTCTGAGAATAGGGTCGAAAGGCGCCCTCTTGTCGGGGTCGAATTTGGCCATTGCAAAGTAACCCGTACTCCGCGCAGTGCTCTGTATGCTCTGCACTAAGCGGGACTTTCCCAGTCCAGTAGCTCCGCCAATTGCTATTACCTACAATGATAGATTAGTACATATTGATTGGTGATTTCGAAAGACGGGTAGTATTTTGGTCCTCGACATACCTGCTACAGGTTAGTGCTGGTCAAGAAGATGATGACAGAACTTGTACTTGCCTCGCAGCGAGCTTTGCGCCTTAGTCTCCGTGTGCTTGCCAAAGTGCGCAAACCATCGTTAGACTGGTGTGAGCGAGAATGCAGTGCTGAGCTCTCAATGCTATTGTTAGACCGTCCTCTATGAGCGAGTTGTAGCTGGGGTCGGTTGTCCAAACTACCATCAGCTGTAGACGTTTCTGATTGTGTGATGCTGTCTTGGGAGCCTTGCTGTATCGATCGAGCCGCCTCCATGAAAACAGGACCGTCTGCCGAGACGCTGTTCATTCTGCTTTCGGAACCCCTCGAACTGGTGCTCTCCGAGATAAGATCATCAAATTGCAGATCCAGTCGCTGATCTGAATAAGACGATCCTGAACTCATGCTCTGCAGGTTTTTGACGCCGTTACGGCGGTGCCTCGCTACTCGCTCAATCACATCGACTATAGTCTTTCGCTCTTTTTCGCGGCCAATCAGCTTGAGTGGAAGATTAAAGAAGCAGCTGATGTCCTTTGAGCCAACCTGGAATGCCTTTAATCCCTCGACATCGCCTTCACAGAGCAGCTCGCGTATGCGGGCGAGGTCGTGCTTGAGCCCCGATGTAGAGTGATATCGGTCTTCAATGCTTCGTTGCGTCATTCGTTGGATGACTTCAGAGAGAGCTTCAGGAATGTCCAGACGTATCGAAGAGACAGGAGGGATGCGCTTGCTGATGACGTTTTGCATGACATCAAGAGCGGTGCTTCCGTCAAAGGGAGTATGTCCACAGAGCATTGTGTAGAAGAGGATGCCAAGACTGTATATATCTGTTCGGGTATCCGGCTCGGCAGGCATACGGCCCGTCTGTTCGGGAGAGATGAAAGCCAGCTTTAACTCAACCCCAGTTTCCTTGGACAACGCACTCCAGCCAGCACTTGTCAGGCCATTCTCAAACGAACGTGCCCCGCTTCCAAAATTCTGGTCAAGTTTAGCAGGTTTTCCTTGCAGAGGACGCAAGAGAAACTACTCACAATCATTTTGACGGCCCCCGTTTCTGCGAAGTGGAAAGCATCGCCACGGATTTCGCCATGCACGATTTCGTGGCCATGATGCAGTATTTCCAGACACTCTACCGATCCAACGGCGAAATCGAGAAAAGTCAGGAGGGGCACACCATGATTGGACATCAGGGCATCTAGTTGGGGTGGCGTGTTGCCGTTTGTGCTTTTGCGAAAATTGTACCAGTTTGGTCCAAAATCGACCAATTCCTTGAGGAAGTTTGGACCTGGGGCTTCGACTATGCTGGCAACCAGCTGGTCTTCTCCATGCCTTGCAGGCAGGCGCACAAATTCGATGGGACGGACAAAATGCCTGCCTTCAGGGTCCGACTCTTTGACAACCAGCTTGGAGAGGTGGAATTCGCGTTCCAGTCGCAGAGCCTGCTGTGACACGCGGCACACGACAGGACGGCCATCGGGAGCAAGGGCTTTGGCGGTGGTTTGTGTATGGTGTGTTTGGACTGTCGAGGCGCTCGCCTCTGAGCCGGAGCTGCGATGGCTGCGATGGAAAGCTGGACGGGTGGCGCCCGGTGAATGCGAGGTGGTGGACGAGGTGATGTCGCTCCTTCCCCTCGAGAGCGGGCGCTCCTGGCGCGGGGGTGTCCGCTCGTAACCAAAGAAATGCCAATTGTCATATGACTGCACGTGATTAGCGCACTTGCTGCGATGGGCGAAGTGGTGGTGGTGGTAGTGGTGGTGGTGGAGGTCGGGCACTGACCGAATGGAAAGGCTCAATCTCCGAGTCCCAGACGTAGTTGGGGAGCTCCTGCAGGCGCGCAAGAATATGGGCAAAGCGCGCAGCCCTGCCGGAGGCTTGGCTGGGCGTCATGGTGTGGGTGTGGTTGTTGGGGCCCGCGACGGGCCTAAGGCATGCTCTTGGTGGGATGGAGGAGCGGGTTTGGGCGGAGTGGGCGCGGTGGCAGGGCAGCAGGCGAATGGATCACGCAGTCACTTGGGGTGCGACTGCCATGGCGAGGGCGCAATTGGGAACGAGGGTCGGGGGTGGCAAGAGAGGGGGGGCGGTGGATTCTATCGTCGTTGAACGAGCGGCCGTCCTGTGTGGAGAGCAGGACTCCAACGCGTGCTTACTGATGGCCCATCAGCCACAACACATGGGCGCGGTCCGCAACAGCAGCCTTGCGCCTGGCCTCGTCCGCTGGTTCGCTGCTTGGGGTGTGGAGGACGTCATAATGGAGATGCGCCTGGTCTGCCACCGCCTTGGGCCTTGGGCCTTGGGCCTTTGCCTTGCCAGGCCTGCCCCCCCTCCGCTGGTACAGGCCTTGTCTGCCCACAACCGCATCGCCGCCAGCATGCATGTCCGCTGAGACGCCTCTCCAAACATGGGCCGTCTAGCAGCAGCATCAGCCGCCCATCTGGAGCGAATGCGGCCACGGCTGGTGCACACATGTAATCACCCCCGCGGTACTCTAGACGTGACAGCCTGATACGGCCTAGTGCAGCAGATCGCCCTGGCGCGTCACCAGCCGGGTAGCGGCCTCATCCTCGACGACAAGCGGTGCACCCGTTCCGCATACACACCCACCACGACGCACATATAGCCGCCTCGCCATATCCTCACCACCGCCGCCATTGGCCCCCCGACGCCCTCGACACCGCCTGGCTGCGAACTGCTCGACTCGCCGCACCCGTCCCGCCAGCGTGGCTCCCGCACCGCACCGCACCTGCCCCACTACGCCCCGAGTGGCCAGCACTCTCCCCGACATTTACTCATTCTCCCCATGCATCTCCCCCAGAGATAGCTGCCCTTGACGAGCGCCTGCTGCTGACGATTCCGCCCCGCCCCCAATTCAATGTCACATCATGGACTCTCCCGACCACGCACATGCCTTTTCAGGCGATCTCGGAGAGCCGCAAAGGCCACGCCAACTGCCCCCCGACCTCCCCACCTCGCTCAATGACAGGAGACCCGTCCACATCATGAACGAGGAGACTGAGATATACGATGCATGGCAAGGTAGGCGCTGCTGCATCCGGCAGGAGCCATGCTGCAAACGGGGCCGCTAACACCACGTAGGCCAGTCGCAATTCCTCACCACCCCCATGCCCGCCCGCCCACTCAGCTTCAACCTCTCGCTCGACGACCCGACATTTGGCGATGAGGACATGCAGCAGCTCGAGGACAGTGATAGCCGTCTGGTACAGATGCTCGCCCACCAGGCACGCCTAAAAAACGACAATGCAGGCGATGAAGCAAAAGTGGTTGCTGACGACAAGTTGTCACACGAAGAGAAGAGGGAAGCCCTGCAAGGCCTCTTCACCCTGGCTGCCTCCAACGGCGAACTCGAGAGGGTGAAGCGGTTGCTCGACGGCAAGGCTCGGGAATACATCGACATCAATGGGGTCGACGCCGAGGGCACACCGCCACTAGTCTACGCAAGTTGCTTTGGCCACGAGGATGTCGCGGCAACCCTACTCGATCAAGGCGCAACTGTTGATATACAGGACAGGAACCGCTGGACCCCCCTCATGTGGGCCATGACGAACCGACACAAGGATATCGTTAAACTGTTACTAGAGCATGGAGCATCCACCGACGTCAAATCTTCGGGCGGGAGGACCGCATTCGATTTTGTTGAACCCAACACGGAACTTTCCGAGTACCTTCACGAGAGCGGATATGCCATTGGCAATGTGGGTGTTGGAGATGACTTTTACAGCTCTGGTTTCTCGCAAGATCGCTTTGAGCAGGAGATGCAGGAGAATGACATGAAGCGACGCATGATGATGGAAAGCGCCTTCAACCTGGAAGTTGATATTGGCAATCTCGGCTTGGACGAACAGCCAGAGGTATGGGCCATGGTTCCCAGCGTAAACGCACCGCTAACCGCTATAGTCTCCTGAGGAGCCAGAGGAAGAGGCCCAAGAGTTTATATGGGATAGGTGCCTCAATGATCAAATGTTTGTCTTCCAAGAAAACGAGCTCGAACGCATCCTCGACATCATCATCACCAACATGACACCACAACGCTCCCCGTCGCAAAAGCCGGTACCTGCGAACATACTTTTCCTCAGTGCCCGGTATGCACACTATCACGCCAATCCCGAACTCCTCGAAACATTACTCGTATCTGCCATGAACAAGATCAATGACGTTGTTGAAAAGCACCAGTGGGATATGACTGTGCTAGCATTCTGGATGTCAAATGCCACTTTACTTTTGCATTATCTCAAAAAAGATGGCGGATTGATGGGGGCCACCAACAACTTCCAACTCCAAATGGCCGAACTGATCAATGAAATCTTCATCTTGATCATTCGTGATGCAGAGCGGAGAATGGACAAGAATCTCGATCAGGCGATGCTGGACCACGAGCCGATGCCCGGATTCGAAGATGTGCATTTCCAGCACGAATGGAAAATATTTCGTTCAAAGCCAAAGGCGAAGCCCGTAGAGCCACTTGAGAAACGCTTCCGACCGCCGTCCCCGAAGCGTCGAGCGCAGCCCTCACCACGAAACATCACTTCCCTTCTTGCATCTACTTTGTTTGTTCTTGATCTTTACGACGTCCATTCCGTCATTACAGCCCAGGCGCTATCGCAGCTGATATACTGGATTTCTGCCGAAGTTTTCAACCGCATAATGTCCAATCGAAAATACCTAGCTCGAACGAAGGCTATGCAGATACGCATGAATGTCTCGACACTGGAAGACTGGGCGCGATCAAACAACCGGCAGCCAGAGCACTACGAGAACGGCTCCATGACCTCCACTGGGGAGAACACTGCAGATGCTGCTAAGCGGCACCTCGAGCCTTTGATCCAACTACTTCAATGGTTACAATGTTTCTCATCACTTGGCGAGGATTTAGAGTCGCTTGTAGGAACGTTGCAGCAGCTGACGCGTCTGTCGCCTCAACAGCTATTGCATACTGCAAAATACTATAGACCAGAAGTCGGCGAAAAAGGTCTCCCAAAAAGCGCATCAAAATACATTGACCACCTACAAAAGGCCGCAGCCGATCGAAAAGCTGCAAAAACGAAATCACCGAATCTTGACTCGGCGCCGACCACACCCGTCAGACCAACTGCCGAGAGACCTATCGAGCCCTCGCCTGCGCCCTCACGAATGTCTGATGAGGAAGAGCATGACGAACTTCCCGACGAGCTTCTTCTGGATCCTTCGTATATGCTACCGTTTTCATTACCAACATCGACAGACATGCTCATCAGCTACGGCGCCGGCTTCGGTGGCGTCAACAAGGAGAGGGAACGGAAGTATATTCCCACTGTACCTCCGGAGTTCATGGCTAAACTAGATCTAAGTGGCGGCATGAACAAGAACGGCAGCTCATATTATTCAGAGTCATCATGGAATGATCCAAGCTTTGGGTGAAGATAGAAAAGGTTGATAGAGTTGCAAATCCTTGCTGATTATGGTACGGAATAGTTGCTTCCATTCTGCCTGGTTCGGTTGGAGGCCGAATTCCTTCAAGCCACGTCGTGCCTAGCACTCGCTGCCACGACTGTCGTGTCCGTGGCAGGAACCGGTCCCCAGTAGAGAAATATCAACCGCAACTAGCTCAGTTATCAGTGAAGCATCCGTGTTTCAACGAACATCTGCTCGGTTGAAAGCCACTTCCCCTGTTGTTGCATACTCCACAGACGCTCGTAAAGGCGACCTGGTGGCTGATTGGGTTGAAGGCATGAGATGTAAGATGGACCGGGCCGATTGGATATCATTATAGCATGAAAAGACCGATAGATTCTTCTTAAATATGGCTAGTGCTGTCGACAGCAAATGCGAAGATGTCGATATTTCGCTCGCATGACCTAGCTTTACCGACTGATAACCTTTTGTGCGCTTGAAACCCATCAGGCTACCGTACTCTGGGTTAGATGCTTCTGTGTTAGTTTTCCAATTTATGATTATCTAAAAATTTACAGAAGGTATGGCGGCGATTGGTCTAGTATGAAATTATTACTCGATTGAAAATAGTGATGCCGGCTATCTGCTTGACTCCGCCATCGGCCCTTGAATATCCATGGTCGGCGGCCTCCGATAGGTAGCACGCGTTGTTCGACAGGGTCTAAGCTACCCCACCACCCCGCCATAGTTCCGTGTTGGTCTCATACATCTTTCCAACAGCGGTCGATTCCTCGTTCTTTTTGTCAATTCATCCAAATTCTAGCTTTGAATCTTTTCAATTACCTTCTGATAAATTGTCAAACTCTACACCATGGCTCGTTCAATCCCAATTGAGGAAATCGATTCCACATTCAAGTCAAAGTACACAGGTATGATACACTTGGAATATGTACTCTTGGTGTAATTTTTTTGACACTGTTTAGACCTTATATCTGCACCTCTCGGTTCAAAAGTGCTATCCTTCAGCGATGAATACTTTGCTGCAGCAGAAAATCTGATAACGCCAACTCCACCAATCCGTAAACCGGGTGTCTTCGTCCATACCGGAGCCTGGTACGATGGTTGGGAGACGCGCCGCCACAACCCAGAGCCTGCAGACTGGGTCGTCTTGAGACTGGGTACTGCTAGCGGAAAAGTGGCGGGTATTGAGATTGACACTGCCCATTTCAACGGCAACCACGCTCCAGAAATTGTGGTTGAAGGCGCTTTTATCAGTAATGAGAAGGATGAAGAGGAAGTTAAGAAGCCAAGCTTTGCAGGCTGGGAGACCATACTGTCCAAGCAGGAATGTGGACCCAGCCAACGGCATGGATGGCTGCTTCCCAACATCACGGAAAAGGCATACACTCATGTTCGGTTGCTCATGTACCCAGATGGTGGCATTGCGCGTTTCCGCCTGTACGGCGTTGCTGTTCCTGTCTTCCCTCAGTCAGCAGATGCTGTCTTTGAGCTCTCTGCAACAGTCATGGGCGGCGTTGCAACATCTTGCTCTGACCAGCATTTCGGTACAAAAGACAACCTGCTCCTTCCTGGCCGCGGAAAGGACATGGGCGATGGCTGGGAAACGAAGCGCACACGTGGTGAACATGTTGATTGGACGATTGTAAGGCTTGGAGCAAAGGGCGAGATTGATCACATTGTTATCGACACTGCGCATTTCAGGGGCAACTTCCCACAAAAGGTGCAGGTGTTCGCAGGTGCTTTTGACAAAGACCCCAGTCACGACGATGCAGGATGGACGGAAGTTCTGGCCCCGCAGAAGTCGGGCCCAGATACAGAACATGTGTACAAGGCTGAGTTGAAGGAATCAGGCAAGGGGTACACACACGCAAAACTTGTAATTATTCCTGACGGCGGAGTGAAGAGATTCAGGGTCTTCGGAAAGCGGGTTTAGGGGTTTAATGCTCTAAGACCATAGATAAAATTCACTGTTATCAAGGCTTAAGAAATATTATTTACATTCAGAAAAAATGGAAGACGTGTGAAAATATATGCATGGCTGCAACATGACATATAGCCGGAAACAAACACCCGAAAATAGTTTACTTTCCCTCTAGCGTCTCGGAAGGGCGTGCTTATGTACATACGTACGTGGGGTAGGGGATCTCCATGTACACCTCGGCTTAGAGGATGGCATCACTGCTGTTCTTACATCTGCCTCAGCTCACCGTTTGCGAGATCAATTGAAGAGGATACTAGCGAAGATGTCACAACCAGCATGGCTCCTGGCTGCACTTTACATCACACCAGTTATCCTGGTGTGCTATTATCTCTTCGGCCGGTCTAGTCCGTCATCAGCCACAGTAAAAGCGCTACCAGAGATGGAGATATCAGAGGTACGTAGATTCGGACATCCTGTTCACTCATGATGTTCATCTCGAAATTGAGCGTAGAGGGTTTTTAGTTGCTAACAACCAATTTCAACAGATCTACGTGTACCCGATTAAATCGCTACGAGCAATCAAACTGGCTTCAGCCATTGCAACACCACATGGCTTTGCACACGACCGTAAACCCTCCTCTCTTTCTTTCCATATCACTCTGCCCAAGGCTTGAGAGAATCATGATCTAGTATCATTCTCTCAATACCATCCACATGCCATGAATAGCAATCCAAACAACCTACCTAACCAAAAAACTCCAGGCTCCTTCATGCTCCTCGAAAAAACACCCACAGGCTACAAAAACATGGCCGTAGCATCCTACCCCCAAATGACGCAATTCCTCCAAGAAATCTCCCCACCGCCCGACAATACTTCCAGCAGCAGCACCGCCAACTCCACCCTCACAATCCACTACCTAGCCCACGGCTCCACCGCCAACCAATCCAGCCTCACCATCCCCCTCACCCCCTCAACTTCCACCCTCCCCACCCTCGAAATCTCCCTCCACGACAGCCCCACAACCGCCTACCGCATGCCCCCATCTTACAACACCTGGTTCAGCACCTGCTTCGGCTTTGACGTCGAACTCGTCTACCTCGGCTCTCACCGCCGCTCCCCACGCTTCAGCAACCTTGCCCCATCCTCCCCTGCTAACCCAGCCGAACCCAAACTCTCCCACTCCCTCACCTTCACAGACTGCGCCCCTTACCTCATAACCTCCACCCCTTCCCTCTCCTCCGTCTCCTCACGCATCGCTTCCGAAATGGACATTACCAAATTTCGCCCCAACATCCTCTTATCCGGCGCAAAGGAAGCGTGGGACGAGGATTTTTGGTCGCGCATCTGTATCAAGAGTGCAAAGGAAGCAGCAGCAGCAGCAGGAGGAGGAGAAGAGACAGAAATAGCGCTCCTGCATAATTGTGTGAGGTGCAAGAGTATTAATATTGATTATGCGACGGGGAAACCGGGGGAAGGGGTTAAGGGGGAGGTGTTGAAGAGGTTGCAGGGAGATCGGAGAGTGGATAAGGGAGCAAGGTGGAGTCCGGTGTTTGGGAGGTATGGGTTTTGGGTTGGTGGTAGTGGTGGAAAAGAGAAGGGGAAGGAGGAGGTGGTGTGGAGGGTTGGGGATAAGGTTAGGGTTACGGGGGTGAATAGGGAGAGGACTGTTTGGAGTGAGTTTTCCTCGATATTTGCTCAGTCTTCTAAATCAGTGTTTTTACTGACGTTGCTTGACAATAGGTTGGCCGAATCTTGGGTAGTGAGTACAAGTAGGGCGACGTCAGAACTAGCCATCCTCAACATTTGGAGTAGATTGGCAACTCAGACCAAAGACACAAGAGTTGAAATAGTGTTGAATGTTATATTTCTTTAGCTACGTTACTATTGGACATCTTTAGTATGATGATAACTTGAAGTTTGGGGTACTTTGAAAAACGTCCCAACCTGACCTGAATTAACGCCGTGCTCTTGCGGAAAAACCCGTCTAATAAAAACCAAACGCTCCGACCCAGAAAGACAGCCCAGGCGTGGTCAGCCGGCATCCGCTAATGATGCGCACAGAGAAGGTTTATGGCTGCCTACTTCCTTTCTATATGACGCCCTTTTGAATAAACGCCGTGGCGATGTTGAATTGATTGAATTTTGCATGCATTTTTGAGACGAAAGCCATACTTTTTGATAAATGATGCGTAAGATAAGAAATTTCTACCAGGTTTCCTATATGCAAGTTAGTGTCTGTTACATCCGATTTATGAGTAGCCAAACTTACAGCAATATACTGGCCGTCTTCCTTCTTCTTGGCCCAGAACTCCTTCGCTTGTGCCTCACTCATGCGGCCCTTCTGCATTGCGACGTCGATCAACGAGGCTTCGACGCCTTCGCCCATGCCTTTACTAGAGCCACAGACGAAAATGCGTCCGTCGAGTGCATTGATGACGAACCATACAATGTCAGCTTGCACCTTGACCTCGTCCTGAACGTATTTGACTTCGTTGGAGCCCCCGGATTTAACCTTTCGGCTCTGAACGACTTTCTTGATTTCGCGCTCGTGATCACCCAGTTCGCCAGAGTACAACTCATCCAGCATGGAGTCTCGCACACCTTGGATAAGCCAGATCTTGTTGGCGCAGTTGGCGTTCTTGAGCCTGTTCAGAATGAAACCTCGGAAGGGAGCCATTCCAACACCAGCACCAATAAGAACCATGGGTCCTTCTCCGCCAAACTGCTTGGAAAGAGGGTTTGCCATAAGACCACGGAACATGGGCACGCGGAGATCGAGGATGCTACGAGGGTCGACGCCTTCATTCTCAGTTCTGGTAAAGGCATGGGCCAGGCGTTCCATGAAGCCACTGCCAACACCAGTGCGGACAGCGCCGTCAGCATGCCAATCGGGTGTTTCATGAACAGTGACAGCCATTTCGATCAGGCGGCGAGTTCCTGGGAGGCCGGGACGAGCCGAAGAAATGTGGGGGTCGTTTGAAAGCGAGTAGAATCGTGGCATCAATTGGGTAAGGACGGAAAGAAGGTGCGGTAGTGGTGGCTTGGACGAAGGAAATGCACTGAGAAGCTGCGCAACGGTAAAGTGAGAGCTGGTGCGCAAATCACAGAAAGCAGCCTGTCCTTGGGCAGAGCAGAGGTAGGTCAAGATCTTCTTCTCGTTTGGTGCCTCGGCGTACTCAGCCATGACGCGGAGGAGGTTCTTGGTTGGGGGATTTGACTGGATATCCGTACACCAGGTCAGAAGCTCGCGGCGAGTTGTGACGAGTTCGCGTGGCTGGTCTTCTCCCCAGATAGTTGGCCATCTTCCTGAAAAGGTCTTGAGCGTGACTGGCTTCTCCCGGACAAACTTGGGAATGCAAAGAATGTCGAATATCTCGTCAACCATTTCCTGGGAATTGGGCGGGCAGATACCAACAGCACCACCAACCTTGAAGTCGACTCCTCCCTCATCTGGATAGTCGGTGACGTCAATATCGAAGTGAATTGTGCGCTTCTCCGCGCCTGGCTTGGTCAACTCGCGTGCGTGGTATAGCGGGGCCGAGTAGACTTCGTATGGCGGGTGTGGCTGGACGTATTTGGGTGGCATCTTGTGTACCTCGGAGACATACTTGGTTTCCTTGGATGGCAGAGGATCAAAGGCCATGTTGACGGGCGGGAGTGGCATTGTATCTGTGAGTTGACTGTCGAGGGCAAGTGGACCCAACTTGAGATTGAGAGTGCGGAAAGCATGGTTGTCCGGAATGACGACAGGGACGAAGTTGGGCGACGAGGAATCAGGAGCCAGTGTCTTGAGGAGACAACATCCTCCGCCACAGCACTGGCTGATGAGCTTGGTGGCCGTCTCTCCCTCGCCCAGTATCCGTCTGATATCGTTTGGGTTGTCCGAAATTAGCGTCGTGGATGCTCGCCGAGGTCGCGACTGCTCCGCCAGGTTGACCGAAGCCGCGGGCAGCTCTTGCAGCTTATCGATGACCTCGTCGACAGCCTGATCGGGCTCGGTGATTGGCGTCATGGGAGCCTCTGAATCATCGCTGCTGTGCGTCCATGCTGTGGCGTCGCCCGAGGACTTTGGTGAAATATGTTCGGACTCCGAGTGCGACTGCTCCTGCTCCGGCCGCAGTGACAATTGAGGGATATCCCTGGGCTCTGAGGGGATCGGATCTTCAGGGTGTGAGGTAGATGTGTGTGGTATGGGGCTTGCCATGGTGGATGTCGAGGAAGCCATGTGTCGGCGTGGTGGAGAGGAAAGACGAAGGAGCGGCGTGGGAATCGGGGAGTTGACAACGGGCACTGCTAGCGCGAACCATTGTTATTAGCAACATGTTACTCATGCGTGCGAAATCATGTCCAAGCTGAGCAGCGGTTTCAGTCGGTCAGTGAGGACGCGCATCCTCGGCTGGTTTGCTAAGCTGCGGGACACGGACGTGAGGACAATGTGGGGGAGTAAAGGGTTATCTGATGCTTTTTCCATGCACCGCGGAATTTGTGCTTATCAGATGGTGGCATCACACACAAATTCAATACTCACCTCGACTAAATGCTGACCAATGAGCCCGCGCAAGCGATGGCCACGTACTAGATCCCAGGACAGACAATGCGATCGGAGCGGAGTGAGTGGGACGTAGTGTAAGGTAAAGTCTGGCGGTAGGTGAAGGTATGCGCATGAGGGAGAAGAATGGTGGTGACGAGCCCATCTACCCTCCGCGCCCGGCCGCTTTTCCCTACCTGCTACTGCCGATCAACGACGCCGCCTCCAAGGGCTGAGATGACCAGACCAGGACTTGCTCTGGTGCCGAATGACGCTTGTGCGGGCGCCCACCCGATCTCATCGCCGAAGCCGGTCTGGTCTGGTTGTTCCCGGCCTGACCCTGCTTTTTCCGACACAAGGGGTACATGCACATGGAAGAAAGTAATCGCTGATCGGCTACTTTTCTCCTCTTCACTATCTCCTGACCATGGTGGTCCAGCTGCCCTTCATGGCGCCACCAGCAACTGACCGCTACCCCTATCAATGTCTGGCAACTCCGAGTGCAATTCTCCTCGGCCTATAATCGCGCAAATCTCCAAACACAAGCTACCACTGTCAGATGCCGGTTCGATGGGCTTGGCGACTATTCCATCTGATAACCACGGCCTCAGACCCAGGCCCCACCCGCTGCCCTCACAAAACCCTGCCACCATGCTGACGCCTGCATTTTGAAGCCTGCAAATCCATCAGTCTTCTCCCCCACATGTACCGCATCCATCCCATTGCGGAATGATTGCGTTTTGCCGCTAGAGAATCGTTACGTCGTTGAGCCGCCACCCACGTCCACCCTTAGCTTTACCTCATCAGGATATGATATTATCCAGACACCCCAGCCCGCCAAACTTGACGAGCGTAGCCTCCCCCACCTAGTGAGACTGGCGTTGCAACGGGCTGACTGTATAACGCTGTGGTTGTATCAGCACACAGGCACAGGGTCTAACCTTGCTATGCGTCGTGTTCCGCCAAGTCGAAAGAGCGTTGAGAAGAACGGTTTTGTTAGCGGGTCCGGACTAGTTCGCCACCGGAATGTGGAGGCCTGATCTCTTGAGACGACATCTTCATGACGCTACCGGATTTCCCCTCCTCTGGATGATGCAAACATATGCATATCTTTCGCCAGTTGCTCATCTTTGCTCATTCGGCAAAACGCGTGTCTTGGAATAGCTAATCATGTCAGCAACAAAATCATAAAGTAGTCTCACCTTGAGCTGTTCAAAGTGTTATGCAGAAGCATCAACTTATTACTAACGGACGAAATTTATCTTGTTAACTTTACCTCATCACAGGGCGAAGCATCATATCTAATACACATCTTGCATGCAATTGTTGCAAAATCGTTCTTCAAATGCTAGCCTACTTGTATTGGCAATTTTTCTTCATTACATCCTCAACAACACACATCCTCATTAACCAAATGCATTAAACCCATCCAACTCAACCTCTCCTCTAGTACTTCCCACTCTCCCTAACCAACCCCTCCTTCTCATTCTCCTCTTTCCCCCTCAACGCCCACGCAGGCGCCTCATCTACGCCCTCCTCCTCCGCCTTATCCCCCTCCTCCTTATTCTTATGCACACTACTCGGCAAATGCTCCGCAGGCGAATACACTGTAATCAGCTCCAGTGGCTGTTCCCCCTTCGTCACAAACTGATGTTGCATCCCCGCAGGCACAACAACCACATCTCCCGCTGTTACCTCCTGTTCTTTCCCCGCCACAGTCGCTAGTCCCCGGCCTGATGTGAACAGTAAGATCTGATCGACCAGATGTACTTCATCGCCTATCTCTCCATTCACTGGAACTTCCATAGCGACGATCTGGCCTGTGTTATTTTCGTCAGCATCTATCTATTTTTTTGAAGGAAGGAAGGAATGAGCAAGTAATAGAAGGAGAAGAAAAAAACGAACCGTAAAGCCCCGTATGCAACACCGTTCTAAAATCCCCAAAACTCCGCTTCTCACTCATTAAACCGGGGAAATACACCATTTCGTGTTTCGGCGGCGCATCCTCTCTATTCCCGACTTTCTTATATCCTTCCATTTTCTTCAGGCATTGCGGTAGCAATGCAGGACTGCTACTCTGAAAACTCCGTGTAACGAGGTAGACGCGAGTCGTGACGGGTTTGGCGAGCGACGAGCGCGATGAAAAAGAGCTGGTGGTAAGGCGGAGGGGAGTCTGGAGTGAGGTTTTGAGCATTTGAGAAAAAAGTCACCAGGAGTTTGCTGGCTGTTGCTAGCGTTTATGTTTTTTTTCTCTTTCTAGCGAGACAAGGGGGGGTTGATTATATGTGATTAGGGAAGCGTTATACATTCCCCCCCCCCCCCCCCTTCGCGTCACAGGGCTAAGGAGCGTGGCTGGTAGGGTGAGACTGAGTAATTGGTATATATGACGTCAATATTGCGATGGAGAGATATTGACATGATGGCCTTTTCTTTTCAGATGGAGACTAGATGGATTGGATTCGAGACTAATACGGGTGTCATGCCATGGGGCGATCCCATCTGAGTGGTGCTGGTACCTGATTAAGTCATCGTAGTGCAGGGCAAGGGCGGGGGCGGATTCACAAGACTACGGGGGCTAGCGGATGGGCTCCGCTTGATGCGACATGCTGAAGGAGCAAGCCATTGTGTATGTATATATTAGCCTGAGGTCTGGACTTGTCATCATAATGCATGTAGCCTATTTCACATCTTATGGCCTATATTGTCGTCTCGCTATTAATGATATCCAGGAAAACGCTGAAAAGGCTTTTTTTGAGAAAAGCAACCATGAGAGGAGAATAATGTTCAATTACACCCAACACTCGCATGTGCGAGCTCTAACAAGATAATGTTGTTATAAAGGTCGTTGCCGCCAAGACAGTCGGCGAGTAATGTACAATGACAACTCCTAATCATCCAGCAAGCGATTGCCCATTACTTGTTGGGCCTCTCATGCCTAAGTTATATTCCTACACATCAAGTCTCGAAACCTCGAGACTAGTACTGGCGTTGAGGCCCAGTATGGCTGGTGGGCCCAGCTACTGCTTAGAGTCTTTTGAGACAAGTTTACAGGAAACCTCCTGCTTGCTTCATGAAAACGCCGAAGAAGCCTCCCCGCCACCAGCGTCACTCTTCCAGTATGAGCCTGAAACATGGCAATCCGTCTACTCATTTCTGGGTGCCACAGCCTCGTCTTTTTCTTCCTCAAGCTC
Organism: Bipolaris oryzae ATCC 44560; assembly: GCF_000523455.1. Taxonomy (NCBI): domain Eukaryota; kingdom Fungi; phylum Ascomycota; class Dothideomycetes; order Pleosporales; family Pleosporaceae; genus Bipolaris; species Bipolaris oryzae. The sequence goes on from NW_006911276.1 coordinate 67,119, forward strand.
CCGTTCAATCTCCTCCTCTTCAGTTGGCTTTGAATTCTTGACCTCTCGGGTAGGAACGTCACCACCGCTCATTTGCCATTCCATAAGCTTGTTGAATGCACCCTCAGGGTTGGAGCTAAGCTGCTCATAAGTGCCCTCTTCGGCGACCCTGCCATCCGAATCAATGCAGATAATACGATCGGAACGCTTGATAGTAGAGAGACGATGAGCAATGCTGATGGTTGTGTTGTTCTCTTGGAGAAGCTTGTTCAGTGCCTGGTTGACAAGCGTCTCTGACTCGGCGTCCAGGGCACTTGTTGCTTCGTCGAGGATCAGAATGTCGGGCTTCTTGATCAAAGCCCGTGCAATGGCAATGCGCTGTTTCTGGCCTCCCGAAAGCTGTGTGCCTCGGGCGCCGACATGTGTTTCAAGGCCATCGGGCTATGCTAGTCAGCGAAAGATCTAGAAAGAATAGGATTCTGTACTTACGAAATCACTGATGAACTGGCAGTTGGCCTTTCGTGCCGCTGCAATAATCTCAGCACGGGTGGCATTGGGCACACCATAGGCAATGTTCTCAGCAATGGTTCCAGAGAAGAGAACAGGCTCTTGTCCGACGTAGCCAATCTTTCTCCGTAGTTGTTTCGCGTTCAAAGTAGTAATGTCTCTTCCATCAATGGTAATGACACCCGAGGTTGGGACATAGAAGCGCAAAATCAGGCTAGCAACAGTCGACTTTCCAGCACCGCTAGGCGCGACAATGGCCACGTTGGTGCCCTGTTCAATCTTAAAGCTCAGGTCCTTGAAAATGGAGACCGCTGGCCGGGTGGGGTAGCTGAATGATACGTTCTTGAATTCGATAGGACCACGTGCGGACCTGACAGGTAGACCCTTGGTTGGTGAGATTGTCGGGTTGCGATCTTGAAGCTCAAACAGACGACTGGCAGCGCCGACACCCTTCATCATTTCGCCGTAGAAACCAGATAGACCGACCATACTGGAACCAGCATACACGGTGTACATGAGGAATGACGAGAGTTCACCAATCGAAATGACGCCGTTCTTGACCATATTGCTGCCAACGTAGAGGATAGTAATGATGGTCAAGTTGCCCATAAGACCTGTACTTCCGTAAAAGCTTGCAGCAACAACAGCCTCCTTCTTTCCCAGGGCGAATATTCTCTTGATCTGACGGTTGTAGCGGGATGCTTCCTGGACTTCGCCAGCAAACGCTTGGCTAGTCCTGACGTTGCCTAACCTTTCCTCGGCAATCTTGGTCAGAGTACCTAAATTCTTCTGAATTTTTCGACTGAGATTTCGTAGAGATCTACCACTGAAGAATGCGACAAGGGCAACTGGAGGAGCGATCAAAGCAAGAATACCGGTAAGCTTAAGACTGACAAAACCCATCATGGCGAAACCAGCTGCACCGCTGACGAGTGCACGCAGACCATCGGACAAGTTCTGTGTGATGCTCTTTCCAACAATGATAGTGTCTGAACCAAGGCGAGAGATGAGATCTCCAACCCTGTTCGCATCGAAGAATTCGGCATTCTGGATAAATGTCTTGCGGTAAAGCTGTGATCGCAGACGGGCGACGATGCGCTCTCCGACAATTCGCAGAATGATGATACGACCAAAGTTGAATGCAGCACCGGTGGTCAAGACGCCAGCGAGTGCAAAGTAGAATAGCGAAGGGGTCATTCCAAAGAGTAAGCCATCGGTGTTTTCTGTCGAAGTCGCAGCGTCCAGGATTTTTCCAATAGAGAAGGGTACCGATAATGAGATGCCGGACCCGACGAGTAAGAATATGAATGCCCAGGAGAGGGAGCCTAATTCAGGCCGTGCAATGCTGATGAGCCGCCAGATTTCCTTCATGCCGCCGGGTGTACCTCCAGATCCAGAGCCATCCTTGCTGAGTTTCGCACTAAGATTGACCTGCTTGGCTTGAGCTGCCTTTTCGGACTTTGCAAAGCCCTGCTCCGCCTCTGCTTCGCCGTCGTGTTCTTCGAGATCCACAATGCCTTTTTCTTTAATTTCGTCCTTGTAAGATTTACGTTGTTTTATGATTTTGTCATTTCCCGATGCTTCGGATACATGTCGGGACGCATTGAATAGTCGGATTGGGTGTTGTAGGCCATTGTGGCGGATAGTCCCCGCAGTTGCGAATCGAGCCAGGGAAGGTGCGAGATGGCAGGTCAGATTCGGCGCACCCCTCGCGACCGAGGAATTGGGTGTCGGCTTCGTAACGATTGATCTCGATGATATCGGCTTGACCGTCGAGATGCGCGACTGTATTTGTGAGAAGAGAGCTCCGTTGCCGGGCCCATGCCAGGCTTTTGCGGAGAAAGCCAGCGGGCCGCGCATGGCTTGAGACAGGTAGACGAGACGACTACCGGGTTCTGAGGGCGGATTGAAGCGATGTCAAGGCATTCGTCATGGTGGTGGATGGGCTGGCGTGGGAGGGGACGACTTCGGAGACGCTGATCAAAAGTTCGGCGTCGCTGATGACGACAGGACCGCCGCGTCGATCTTGCGCCGACACGTGCCGCGGCTACTACATTTGATTACCGACAACAGACAAACACCTTTATTTCCTTCAGATACAGATGTGTATATGATGAATATGAATAAGACACAAATAGCGACTAAGCTGCGCTGTGTAGACCGTTGGTAACTGATTCACACATAGCCACAATCATGGTCGCCGTGCGGGTTGACTCATCTTCACTCATGCAAGCAAGAGGCGCAAGGCCCGCCGTGTACAAGACATGAGCAGCTTCTCTATTTCAAGAAGACAATTAACATTCTTGCGGTTTTTCTCATTATCCTCCAAGAACAACCATCTCATTTCATATCTCACGATGGCTTCAACTCCTGGATCCCCATCAGCAATTCAGCTGCACGGAGCGACTCTCGAAGGCGGAGGTCAATTAGTCCGTATCGCCCTTGGTCTCTCTGCCCTCACCAAGAAGCCAATCAGTATCAATAACATTCGTGCAAGACGTTCAGGTGGCGGTGGTCTCAAGGCTCAACACTTGACCAGCGTCCAATGGCTCGGTGAGGCCTCCAACGCGCACGTTACGGGCGCAGAACTAAAGAGCAAGGAAATTACATTTTCTCCAAATACCACTGGCGGAATAGGCACAATTCTTTCTGCAGGAGAAGTTCGCATTAGACAGTCTACACCCGGAAGTGTCAACCTCGTTCTACAAGCCATACTCCCGTATCTCCTCTTCTCGGGGGCATCCTCACCACTACGTGTTCAAATAATAGGAGGAACAAACGTATCCAACTCGCCATCATGTGACTATATAACACAAGTCCTGCTACCAACACTTGAGCTCATCGGTATACCACACATCACTACTAACCTGCACTCGCGAGGCTGGTCTCAAGGCACGACTAGTCTCGGGAGCGTCACATACACGATCACCCCCTTGACCAGCACACTTTCATCTTTCCAACTAGTAAACAGAGGCGAAGTGGAGCGAGTAACAGCCACCATCATCGCCCCCAAGGCCACCGAACGTCACTTCCGCGAAGAACTAAACGTAATGTTCGAGCGTCGCCAATCCCGCTTCTCCACCAGCAATGAAGTGGATGTACAAATCACATTCGAAGACTCGCACCATGAAAAGAGATACTACCTCCTCTTGGTAGCCACCACATCTACCGGCATGAAGCTAGGTCGCGACTGGCTGTACGATCGGGGCGTGCGAGCAGGTCAACAGCCGCAACAAGTCGTTGCCGGTATTGTGAAAACGGTGTCGGATAATTTGCTATCGGAGATCGAACATGGCGGCTGTGTAGACGAGTATCTACGCGATCAATTGGTTGTTTATCAGGCACTTGCGCAGGGGAAGAGTGAAGTATATGGAGGGAAGAGGAAAGATGAGCTTGTAAGGCCGAGTTTGCATGCGAGGACTGCGCAGTGGGTGGCAGGGGAGATACTTGGAGTTGAGTTTGATGAGCGGGGAGGGTGTGAGGGAATTGGATTCGTGCCTGGCAGCGAGGAGGAGTTGGTACGGGAACTGGATGCACTTCATGTTGCGGATACGTAGATAATCTTTCTATGCTATAGATAGGGTATATATTTCCTCGTCACTCCCGTATACGTCATGATTCACTCCAAGTCCCTCAGGACCTATCGCCCATGCTCTCTCAACCACGCATCTAAATAGCATACCTAAAATGCTTCGCCTGGATATCCGTCAAGTCACTGAACCCATCTATAACCGCCTGTTCATCCTCGCCAGTCCCCCACAGGCGATCCTTCTTCTTGTTCTGCCATGTCATCCACGCGGCCAGTACGCCCGCCACAAGTATCATGGCGCAATAACACACAATCAGACCCGTAAGGGCTGAAAAATACCTCGGTGCCTCCCGTGCAAGGAAGAGGTTCGCTCCGGCGATATTCCCCGCGGCGTAAAACACAAACCACATTCCGTTGGCCGTGCTGCGCTTCGTGTGACCCGCGATATTCGTCGTGAGAAGATTCCACGATAGAATGACGGGAGCACCAATAAGGTACTGCAACCACGTGCATCCGACGAGGCTCCATCGCTGAGACAGCGGCGTAAGTCGAATCCCCAGAAGTCCTCCCAGCGGCGGCAGACAAACAATAGCCAGGATAAGACATCGCGTATTCCTGAAATATCCCGCCGCCAGTCCGCACAGCGGCACGATAACGAACTCGATGGCGCCAGTGGGAAGTTGCAGCAAAGTGGCATAAATGCCACTGAACCCAAACCCCTTCAGGAGCGACGACGAGAAATTCGACACACCCCCATTAATAACACCGCACCCCAACCCAATCAACGCAATACACAGCACCTTGAAATCAAGCACCGCCTCTACTGCCTGCTTCATGTGAAACTTCTTCGTCTTAACCCCAATCATATTCCCCGCCACGCGATCAATCGCCACAATCCTCTCCTTATGCGTCAAGAACTTGGCCGTGGCAGGACTATCCGGCATAACCGCCAGAAAAACAAACGACCAGACGAAATTCATCAGCCCAATCACCAAGAAAATAAGCTGCCACGTCTTGATATGCGGGGAGTGCGCGTGTCCCAGACCGTACCCGAGTAAGGCGCCAACCATGGTCGCTATACCGTTGAAAGCCAGAAAAACACACATGCGAAGCGGTTGCTCGGCGCGCGTGTAAAACATACTCACTATATTCATAATCGCGGGGCTAATCGACGCTTCGAACATTCCCAGCAGGAAGCGTAAGGCGAGCATCCCTGCGTAGTTTTTTGCCGCAACATGACAGCACAGCAGTAACGACCAAACCAAGATCATGGACCCCGTGTATTTCGAGACGGGAAGACGCTGAATCAGATAATTTGCAGGCAGCGCCCAGAACAAGTATCCAAAGTTGAAAATCGCAGCGACCCAGCTGTAGCGGTTACCATGGAGGTCGAGGTCCGGAGTTAGCGTGTAGGCGTTTGCATAGTTGAGACTGAGTTTGTCAAGGAATTGAATCATATATGTCATGCAAATCTACCTTTCTCCATCAGTTTTTTTATATTCTTTTCTTCTCTTTCACACAATTCCTGTTCAACCCCCAACGAGAAAAAAAAGAAAGGGGAGGGGGAGGGGGGAGGAAAAACGTACCATGGGCATAATAACCCAATCAATCTTCCTTAGCACAACCTTCCTCTCCGCCTCCAACTCCTCCCGCGAATACCGCTGAACTTGAAGATACAAATCCGCACCGATATCTTGCATCTGCTTCGCCGCACTAACATCCCCTCGTTCCACGCTGGGCTCGCGCACACGCGCTACGTCGTCGTCTTCTTTCTTTTCCCCCATTTTTTTTCCGCTTCAACTAGAAAACCCCCAAGGCTCCTTGGGGGGAGGGCCGGGTGCGGGTGCGGGGCCGAGAGAGAGACAGAGAGACAGAGAGAGAGAGAGAGAAAGAAAGAGAGAAAGAAGGCGGAGCAGCTAGAAGAAATGCTCAATGCAACAACAACAACAACAACCCGACGTCAACCTCAGGTGCTACGTAAGACGTAAGTAAGTAGTAAGTATGTAGCTAAAGTCCCAGTCCTAGAAAAGAAAAAGAAACAAAAAACCAAAAAACCCCCAACCTTTTCCCAACTCACTTTATATATGTATATATACCCACACTTAACACTGAAACTCGGCCGATAACCCGGGTCGGAGAAAGAGGAAGGCGTGTCTATCTCTAATTTTTCTTGGCATGAATAGGTAGGATTCGTGGGTTATCGTCATATCTCACTATCTTATCTGGGGCGAGTTGCCATGTTGAGATGTTTGCACAATCAATGGGCGGGGGGGACGCATCCATGCGGGTCCCGCCATTGGTGTCGATCCTTTTTTGTTTTTCGGCAATGTTGAATCGGGTATCTCCGGTTAGAGTTGCCGTGGTTGGGAGGGGGTGTTTAGCCGTTCCCGACGTTCCTTGACTATTACTTGCTAGGTAAAAAGACAAACATTGCTTGTATATATGTGGTATTGATCTTTGGATCGGGTTTCCACTGCGACTGAGTGAATTGTTGTGGTACTTCGCTTTGTATATGTTTGATTCTGCTTCATCGCATTTACTAGCTTTCAGGTGGTATATAAACTGAGCCTTTCCGACTAACTGTCGTCATTGACAATATACACGGCACAACGAGCAGCCCAAGCCGTAGTAGACTTAATATCTACTTCCACAGACCATACGGTCCCGTCGTGAACTTCCAGAGCTTGACCGTTCCGTCCTCACTGCCCGTCGCATAGAGCTTTCCATCGGGCGAGAAGCTCGCCGACCAAATAGGCCCATGGTGTCCCTTGTTCGTCTCCAACTCCTTCTCCTCATCAAAGTCCCACACTCTGACCCACGTGTCATTCTGGTTGCTACCACCAGTAACGAACTTCCTCTCTCCGTTGTGCAGTGCTACACTGGCGAGTTCGTATGGTGTCTTGACGCTCTTAATGAGCAAGCCCGGCAGTTGACTGTTGAAAAAGTAGGCGCTGTTTCCAGCAGCTACGCTCAATATTCCATCCGAGGAGGTGTTATCCAACTCGCATGAACCCACAGTACCCTCTACCGCGTGCTCTCCAATGGTCGACTCCTGTCGCAGATCCCACCACCGGATCTTCTTGTCCTCCGATGCTGTAATTATGACGTTAGGGTCCGACGTCCACACTATCGACTTGATGGTCCCTGTATGAACGCCAGCGCCAATCTCGAAGCTTGTCGCGTCGCTGCGTGACAGGTCGTATATCCGCAGCTTCTTTTCCATTCCACCGGTCGCAAGGATCTGAGGGTGAGGTTGATTGGGGAACGCGACCGCACGGACAATGTGATTGTGGGCGAGGGTGTGTAGCGCTTCGCCAGTATGGGTGTCCCAGACTTTCCTGTGAACCGTTAGTAACGTCACAGGATAATAGAGGAGAATGCATACGCAGAGAAATCTGCTGAAGCTGTGGCTGCCAGCGAGGCGTTTGAAGACAGTCGCGCTTGCCAGACTGCGCCCTTGTGGCCCAGAAAAGTGCCAATCCAGTCACCTGTTATACCATCTCGGAGCATGGGATTATTGTCCTTGCATGCTGATATAATGTAGTATTGGTCTTCGTCCAAGAGAGACGAGAAGTGGATGTGGGGGACAGGTCTTGAGTGACCATGGCAGGTGAGGGGCACTACCTTTGTTGTCTCGGGCATTGCGAACAAACAAAGGCTTTATGTAGCTCTCTTCTAAAGTACGAACTTGGCAGGATTTGTGGTCGAACTTGCAGATGCAGTGAACTTTGACGTGTGAGAGCGGAGGCGAATCGACGAGTCTCTGTGCTATCGCAGACAATATTGAGCCAATCTAGACTGAACAGACGGGGTTCTAGCAGTTCAAGAAGACAAGAAAGAGAGTGGGGTTTGCAAAATATTCGTCAATAGGTCGTAACGTCGTGAAAGTGGTATCCTCGCGAAATCGCAGCTTCATGGAGAGCGATTCGAGGGGGAAAGTGGAATCGACCGTTGGTCAGGGTTGCTTTACTAGTGCCGGAGATTTCCGCTAAGTACAGGGGAGGCTTGCTAGCCTTACCACATGCGCAACGGAGGTTTCACCTACAAAGTCTGGACCGTATCTGGTATTCACTTTGGACACTTTGCAGGAAACTGCGGCTTTTAAGGTTTATTTCCTTCCTTCAGTTTCACCATAAATACATCACTTGTACCAATCGACCGGTTATTGGATCTTGTATTATTTGTTCATGTTTGAGAACTCTATAGAAATAACGCAGTGGTCAAACTTATGAATCAAAGGTAAAAGCAGTACCACTGTGAACTACTTGATACTGGGTAGCCTCACACGACTACTCAGAAAGAACATATCAGGCTTGCATGCAATTACATTCCACCTCTTCACATTATGGAGAAATTGTTCGTCCATCCCAAGGGCCCAAATGCCTCGAAGCCCGTCGTCTGAACATTCTCATCGTCACTCGCCTCCCATCCAAAGAAATTTTGCAGGTCATCAAGATTGAACATGGGCTGCTCAAGCGAATTAGGCGCACTGGGGGACGAGTATATTGGATCAATCCGGTGCTCTGGTTGCGAGTTCATGCCATGGCTTGCTGTAGACGATTGCTCGCCTGGAGCAAGTGCTGTAAATGGGTAGCGAGTAGTGGCGGTCCGAAGAGTTGACGGCGAAATTGCTGATAATATCTCTTCTACACGGGGTATCATGGAGACAGCAGTATTTCGTTGCCGTGGCGTGCCTTCTGTCGGCGCGGGGGCTCCAACGATACGGCGTGCTTCGTTTTCAGACGAATCTTGAGGTGCAATGTAGTCGGCCGAATGTCCACGAGCAAGACTGTCACGCACAGTCTCTAGCCACTGCTCCGAAGTGATACACAAGGACTCGGCGAGGGGATAAATAAGTGACATGTCTCTCAGCGCCCGGTTGTTATGCTGTACTAACTCGACAGTACGTGCAATCACAGTTCCAGTGTCGGGTTTGGATACATCCAAGATCCTAGCAATGTAGTAAAGCATGATCCTGTTGCTGTTATACACGAATGAAGGCAAGATCGAATCCGCAAAGTGCTTAACCCCATGCTGAAGGATATGTGAGGCCAGCACTGACATGCGCTGTGCATGTTCGAAGCAGACATCCTGTAGATGGCCCACAAATGCCTGCTGGTCTGGGGGAAAGACAAATGGTTCCTGGTTCTTGAAAAGGTCAGGGAGAGCGATTCGATGCACGTCGCACATGACGTGGTGGTACATGCAATGAATAAGAAGGAGAGCACCTAGCTGGTGGGTTTCTCGTCGGATGTAGATGTTGTCTGCCGAAAAGTCTAGCCAAGAAGGCAGGCTCTGTCTCCATAGATGTATATCTTGGATCAATATTGCGAAGCCTGAGCCTGGGAGCCAAGGTGGTTGCTCCTCTTCCATGTGCTTTACAAAGCTATGCAAAATTAGCACTGATATTGGCAAGAAGTCACACGTGCTGTGACTTACCGTAGCACTCTTCGCCATATACTAACAATACGCACATAGTATGCTGCCATACCCAAATTGTCGCTTGGTTTCTCTGGAATATCTTCCTTGGCGAGGAAATCCAGCAATGTGCCTTTCTCGAGCCGTTCTGTAATACATGGTATCTGTAGTGAGAACTGTCGCTCGTTGCAAGGAAGCTGGATCTTGAGGTCTTTTTCATTGAGTATAGTGAGATGGTCGACGCCGCTGCCAGCCCAGACGTCGATCATATAACATGCCCACATTAGCCGTCTCCGAGACTCCCTGACAGATACCTCGTTCGGGCTTCCCCCGACTTCTTTGCAAAGCACATCTGGCGATATCTCGTTGTTCAATTGCAAAGCATGCGCCATACGTATCACTAGACCGGTAAGAAGAAAGGAGCCAGCATAGTTACCCGTCCTTGCTTCATGATCGTGGAGGAGGACCAAAACTTTGAGTTTGGTAATTGAGATGGTACTGTAGTCAGCAAAGAACATCTCTTCAGCGATCTTGGCCCACTGGGTTCCAGCCGACTGTATCAAATCTTTGGTCAAGGGCGAGTACGACTCATGATAGTCTAGGGCATAGAACCGAGCACCCAATGCACACATTATGTGTAGGAGCGCCTGATCAGATGAGTCTACCAGCTGGCCCTCGTCCAACATCCGAATGAACGACGGCTTATGCTCGAACGCGAAGACTCGGATAGGGTGAACATTATTGAAATACGCGTCTAGCAAAGCATGAAGTTTGTTCTTAGGCGGTAGTTGCTTTGTGAATAACCTTTTTGCTTCTTTCAGTACAATGTAATTCCAATTGATGGTATTCAAACTCACCACAACAGCCCGGGCGGGCACCCAGGTACAGCAGTATCATTTCCCAAAACTGAACCAAGCATTTCAAGGCTAACCGGAGAAGGCTGTGGGCCATGAGGAGATATCATTACTAAGTTTTCCTGTGTACTTAGTGCAGGAGTGCTGATACTCTGCACCCAAGCTGGCTCGTTGTGCTCCGCATCGTAGATACAAGTTGTCCGGCGTTGTTGGCACCTTGTGCAGGTCGGTCGTTCGCCAGAGCATTTGACCTTTGAATCTCTGCAGGGAATACAAGACCGGAAGGTCCGTTTCCTCTTGATTCCGACTACTGGCTCGTAGCCTGGGTTTGATCTTTTTACTGCTGCCGATACACCGCCATTTTGGACACAGTCTAGCTGAAGCCTCTCGCAGTTCAGACAGCCGTTTGGTCGCTCATCGCACTTGACCTGTGGAACTGTTAGATATGTTGGCGTGTAGAAGTTAATTCACTCTTTTGGGGGTTTTTTTGATAGTGCTAGGATGAGATGTTTGGGTCATACCACTACACACACGCAACTGCATAGTGGTTACTCTCATGCTTTCCATGCATATCGCCGTAAACTCCGCCACGATGCAAACTAGCTAAAAGGAAACAATAAGGATAAAAGCAACGGAACGCGAACGCCTACCTTTCTCGCGCGACAAGTAGTACAGGCTATCCGAGCGCCGTTAGCTCAGGTACCGCAGTATTAGAAGGCGGCAGAGTCCATAGTACCTACCATTAATCGGTCGTCTACGCTTCTTATTCGTCGCGTTCGCAGACGGGGCGGTTACTTCCGGCGTGTCCATTTATGCATTCGGTTTGTCGCTCGGATTGTCGCATCCTCTGTGAAGCTGGGGGTTGCAGAGGGCGACAAGCGGGACACGGCCCAGACTTAAGGCAAAATATGACGTGCTGGAGGGCGCGGATTGGCTCAGAGTATGGGGCTTGGCGGTGCCGTCATGCTGTGTTGGGACATGGCGCTCAATGCGTAGACACACCAGCTAGCCACTTGGAGGGAATCGACACCGTCCTCGATCCTAGCCTACGCCTTACAAGCCATTATCCTGATTCGCGATCCAAGTCTAGTGCTCGACCACCAGTATCCTGCTGTTTGGTCACGCGATGCCTCTGGGTGTTTTACCACGTAACGAGTTATCTAGACCAACTTGCATGACCAATCTCGTATGCAGGCGGCGACGCCACATTTGAGAACCTTATATTTGCATCGCTGACTATTTCATGCAGTGTGACTGCACAGTTGCTAGGCTGGCCATGGCGAGCTTGGACTGCTCAAGGCTGTTTGTATACACAACACGACTCCTGGCTCCTCTAATCCTCTGGGAAACAAACGATATTGAAAACAAGATGTCTGTATTGAGAAAATGACCAACGCTTCGCGAAGAAAGGATCTTTTCAGCTACTTGCTTTTGCACATCATGTCGAGTTTCTACTTGAATTCAGAGACCAAAAAACTGGAGGAGGAAGGCTTCATGAAAATGAAGCGATTATAAAGCTGATGCACATCTCACTCCCAATCCAGGCGCCAAACCCACCTCAGATCGTCTCGGTTGCAACTGATATATTCATGTCCAGGTTCTCAATGTTGGCGATGCACGCAGTCCCATTCGTACTGCACCAATAGGTTAGCACGAACCCAGCGAATAAAGTTGAAATGACTACGTACCACTCTACCATCCTCATCACCCGTGTAGACGTGATGAGGCATAGGCAGTATGCATGTGATGGGTGCTGTTGAAGCCAGCATCACAGGATCGCCGTGGTTCAGGACATTGATCAGGTTCGCAGACCATTTAGCGGTTGTCGGGGTCGAGGATGGCAAAGTCGAAGGTGTTGGCGTTAGGTGGAAAATCTGTCACAAGTCAGTAAATGTACAGTGTGCGATCGGGGGATGTAAAAGAAGAGTTATACAAACCTTTACTATTCCTCTTCGATGCCCCGTGAAGATAAGTTCACGTTCACACCATTCGTTGCCCACCCCTTCGTAGACTGCTACAGTTGTAATGTAGTCTCCCTCATCTTCACTGTCGCAAATGTCTTCGTTAAGCAATATGGCACCGTTGAGTGTGGCGACAATAAGCCGGTTTCCACAGGCGAGTACAATGTTGCCTGTGACACTGTTGATCCTGGCTGCTTGAACTGGCACAGGATCTCGCTTGTGCTCTGCGCCTAGGGCAAGCTCTCGTACGAACTCGTTGCGATTAAGGTCCCAAAGGAACACACGCCCATCAAGCGAAGCAGACAGGAATGCGGAGAATGCACGACTAGCAGCAAGCGTCACAACTGGCGATTTGTGGCCGAAGAGTGTAGTGGCGTTCTGGAGCTCGGTACGGCCTCGCTCGCCTTTGTTAACAGTCCATATGGCGAGGGTACAATCTGTTCCCGCTGTGATCAACGTCCGGCCATCAACGAAATGCGAAGTTGTCAATTGTCCAGAGTGTAAATGTTCAAACAGCCCAACCAGCTTCTTGGAGTGCGACTCGTAGAAACGAACGCTACCATCCGTGAAGCCCCACTCCATATACCGATCATGGTTAGGGGGGATATTTTGGCGGAACGGTGCGGCACACAGAAGCTTATCACTCTTGCTGGTGTAGTTTAGAGATGAAATGCGATCATGAGCTTCGAGTAGCGTGCCTGGTACGCGATGCAAACTCTCTGCCGAGGTATCGAGCCTGGTGGGTCTGGTGACATTGTCCTTCTGGGGATGTGGCCTCTGGAAGACCTGTGGAGGCGTCTGACCAAAATTGTTGATAACACTGATCTTTTGCGCTCGCTCCTTCTCATCAGTTATAGAGTCAAGGTCGATTGCACCCTGGTAAGTCATGTAATGGAACACATTGGCAGCTTCAATAGCCGCCTCTCCCCGTTGTTTGTATCCGAAGATCAAATCGATCCAGTGGTGTAAATTCTGGCTGACGTATGGACTCTCCAATGCCTCACGCTGTTTCGCAATGAAGATTGCAGGATCGCCCTTGGCCCACGGAGGCAATTTGACGTTGTCGATGGTGGAGCCGTCGGAACGCAGACCGAAGTTGTATCCGTTGACATTTGTCAGGAAGTCTGGCAGGAAATAGAACTCGGGCGTAAGCTCGCGCACATCAGCCATGTTCTTGGCTGATACCGACTCCCATACGTTCTGGATCGAGTAGAACATGCGATCAGCGTGATCCCATGTGCCGCCTTGGATCAGGAAGAACGCTGCGCTAAACGGCTGAAGGCGCATAAGATAGGATGCTACAGTCATGGCAGAAGAATAGTGGGTGCCATAATGGAAGGCGTGATTGGCGTCACCCATCTCGGCGAAGGAAGCGAACCTCTCCCTGATCAGATGTTCCTGTTTGGGATCTTGAATACCAATAGGCTTCCGCAGATCACGAAAGTTGCTCGGATCGCTCAAATCCAGCTCGTCACTGTGATAGTTCGAAAGCACCCAGGGAAAAACAGGGTATTGGGTGAGATCGTTGAAGGTCCTTCCAGCAAGCGTATTAACAAACATGAGATAATGGAAATTGGACATCTCGCCTTTCAACCACTTCTTCGTTGCTGGATGTGACGAACCCGAACCAAAAGCAGACACAAAGCGTGATCCAAGCGTCTGGGGCGCTTCTTCAGGGTTACGCAAGGAATCGAGGCGCCATGAAATCTCTGTGTTCGCAAGCTTGTCTGGGTTTGCAACATGTGATGCTCGTTGAAGGACACGGGAATGTATGTCGTTGCGAGCTTGTGCAGAAATGGCTGTTAGGAGGTAGCTGCGTCCATCATCAAAGAAGATTTCGATGCCCACGTCTCTGTGTAGGAAGCGCCGCTTCGAGATGCTGATCACTTCAGTCCATTTCCAATTCCTCACTGCCTCTTCTTGACTTCTAGGCGGTGGGCGACGATTGGTCACAGCTTCTTTGCCAGCAATGACCTGCACATATGGGTCGCGCTCATCGGGCGGTGCCTGCCATACACGCACGATTTCGCCGTCAGATCTTTGGAAGAAGTCATCTAGAAGATAGAGACAATCCTTTCCTACGATGAGAAGACCTTCTATAGCTTCAAGGCCCACTACCCGTGAAATATTGCAGACGTACTGGACCTGATCACCACGATTAAGGCTACGCATAACTTTGCGATTCTTATCCTCGAAACCATCCTCGTCCTCATACATGGCTTCAACCATTTCAAAGTCATCGTCGCTAGCTGATTCTGCTTCCTCTATGGGGTCACCTGATGCAGTCGCTGTGGATAATGATCTCACTGATCGGCCATCAACGGGTGTGGCTCCCACGGCTTCTTTAGCTGTTATGGCAGGCACAACAGTTTCCAGTTTGAGTTTCTCTCGCGAATCGGTATCTTTGCGCTTGGGCTGAAAGGTCTGTTCGCGGCTGGTGTTGTCGATAATGATGCGCAGACGCTTTCGATCACGGCCTTCAGTTTCATCGAGCCGCCATCTAGCAGGTGGACTGTTCTCAAAAAGACCACATGGGCCTTTGAGCTGGTGGTCTAATTTTGCCAGGACTGTTGTCATGAAAGTAGCATTATCTTGCTGATCTTGCAAAACACGCTGGTGCTTGATACGTTCAGAAGCATGAATGTTCGATCGCCAGTGGTTAGTTGAGTTCTCGTGGTGGTTCCACACGCTTTCAGCCACAAGCTCGTCAGCCTGCCATTGCTTCAATTTCTCTTTGCGCTTCGCGATACGCCTCTGTGACGATTCTTCAGTCTTCTTGTTCTGGCTATGAACATAATCCTCCCACGGCCGAGTCATCGAACCGTAGAAAAACCTATCCATGTCAGTTTTGTTTAGGTCAAGCCATTCGAGGAAGGTCTCATTGTCGAGTTCAACAAGCTTCTGGAAACCATCATACAGGTCCTTGGTGTCTCCATGAATGGCGTCGGCTAGAATCATGGACGTTTCATGGGGCTTTTGGACCATGAGCAATCGCCAGAAGCTCGCCGCTGCAATGCGTACAGTCATGTGCTCTGATGACAGTTGCGAGTAGAGCAGGTAGCAAATCATCTTCAATGAGAAGGTTTCATTGTTGGCAGATGAGAGAATAATGGGCTGCCAATATACCATCTTCTCGATTACTGCCGTAGTAGTTGCGCCACCTTCAGACTCATCTGGATCTGCCAACCGAAGGAGAGCGACTTTCAAGAAGGTGGTTCGAATTGACTGAATTGCTTGGGTACAAAGTCTGACGGATTTGATAGCTGCAATGTCCGGGCGCTCCAGATACTCGAGCAGAAACCCAGCGAAGTCGAGCAATGGCTCTGCACCTTCAAGGAACCATCCTTCGAAGACAGCTTCAGATATGTGCTGGACAAATCGCGAGAGGTTTGTAAGAACTCGCGGCTCATGCAAAAGCTTCTGATCCAGCTGAAATGCATTCCTTACGGACATCAAAGTCTGCCGTAGAATATACGATTCGAAGTATGCTTGGTGTTCTTGGAAGCCTGGTGGTGTCTTTAAGAATAGCCCCAGACCAGGAAAATCTTTCCGTGTAAATATCTGATCTTTGAACACATCAAGAATAACTTCCAGCATAGCCTCGACCACAGAGCTGCCCACCTTGAGGGGCACGGGAGGTACGGTTTTTGACGAGAGAATCGGGTTAAGAGATGGCTGTTGAGTTGTTTGCTTCTTATCTGCTGACACAAGCACGAAAGAGGATGCCTTGCGGAGAGGTAGGACGCGTCGAGACGTAGGTGCAGGTGAGGTGCTGACGTTGGTGGTCCGAATCACAGGCGCTCCCTGTCTATTGGCTCTAGACAGCGGCTGTATGACAACATCCTGTCCCTCAAACGTTAATGCTGAGCCTCTTGAAAGTAGCTCAGTCTCTGCACTGACGCTGTCAGACGTCACAATCACCGGGTATAGAACGAACAACAACTCCTGGACATAGTTGGATGTGTTCGCATAATCACGGAAACCTTCTGACCGAGAATGCAGCTCGGATAAGAACTGGATGGCGGAGTTTAGAACAACAGCGAAATCGTTCAAGCGGTCTGTCTGGGGCGCACG
The DNA here is from genome assembly GCF_000523455.1 of Bipolaris oryzae ATCC 44560. Classification (NCBI taxonomy): domain Eukaryota; kingdom Fungi; phylum Ascomycota; class Dothideomycetes; order Pleosporales; family Pleosporaceae; genus Bipolaris; species Bipolaris oryzae. The sequence continues at coordinate 83,441 of NW_006911276.1, forward strand.
TATATCTACGAATGGTCAGCATTGAGTTGAGTCTCTTTTTTTTTTGCTTGCGAATAGATACATACCGACGACCGGCTGCTTGGCGTTCAACGACATCGTTCTGCGCCGACCACGAGTGACCGTACCCTCACCGTTCTCTTGTTTAGGAGCGCTGCTATCCGTTCGAGCCAGATCCCGGTCGCGAACAATCGCCCGCAACCCAGTCTCCAGCATCGCGGTGATTACAGGAAAGACTTCTGGATAACATATTCTAAGCTCAGACTGAGGTGAATGGGCAATGAATATATCGACCAGGTTGAAGACATCGAAATCACGCTCGAAGTCTATAGTTGCCACATCGCGGCCAAATAAAATTGCAAAACAGATTGTCCAGATTCCTGGTGTGTTCCACCAATGGCGTAGCCTGTTCTTCATGAGAATGAAACCGCCTGTCTTGTCTGCAAACTTCTTGACGTAATGCGTCCCGTTCAGCACAAGCAATCGAGCAAGGATCTTTGCACCAAGCACAACAACACGCTGCTCAGGTTCGGCAAGCAGGTAAAGAAGCCATTTACCCGTAACGTTCTTGGCAAAACGTAATACTTCGTGTGGGTTCTGTGGATCACAAAGCAGCTCTGCCAAGAGATTGAGAATGGCGATGCCCAAGTCTGGCAGAGACAGTGGCGGCCCATCGGTGCTGCCAGCTTGAGCCGGGCTAGCCGACCGTGATTTACCGTCTGGCGTTAACCCAGGCGTAGTCCCTCTACGGATACGGCCTACACTCGCTTTTGGGCGCAATGGGCGTTTACCGTAAGATGCACGGCTGTCATGCAGCGCGTAGGTGACGAAAAGGGAAAGTGACCTCGCATTCTCTCCATTGAAGTTGGTCAACAGGAGGGTCTTAAAGGCATCGAGAAACAGTTTGAAGGTTTGTGGGGTGAACCGTTCGCCTTTCAGAGCGTCTGTGAGGCGCTTGACCACACCTTGAGAGTATTAGCTGGAGACGAATGCAACTACACAAACATACGTACGAATTCTATGGAAGCGTTTGGCATTGTAGTGGTGATGTTTGCTACCGCGAGCAAAATGGATAAATTGTGTGTAATACAACTTATGCGTCTCCAAGGAGGTGGCTCTGCGCCAGATTTCCAAGTCAACGAGAAGGACTCTGTATGCGAGAGGGTTAATGATGAGTGATTCGGTCGGGCGCTGCTCATCATATCCAACAAAGCGGAGGATGACTCGCAGCAGCTGCAAAACAAACACCTCGCAGTCTTCCTGCGTAACATCAAGAGACGAAGCATTCTTTCCGACCAATCCACCCATGGTAAATCCAATCTTTTGGCGTATGACCTCGGCCAGAACAGCAAAGCCATTGCGCTGCTCCATGGCCTCGCAATTGCGCCAGTTGCCACCGACAGCTTCTAGTAGTATATTGACGGCGCGGAGCATGCTTTCTAGAGTTTGAGCGGATTGCACCAGCTTCAAGCCAACAGCAACACATCCACCGACTCGCCAAATGGCATCATCCAAGGCTTGGGGAACGACAACAACAGGGTCACCAGACAACCGTCCAAATCCACGTGACTGAGACAGTGCATCGTTTACCGATGGGACAGCAGCATTGACAATGATTGGTGTGCTATGCATTCGGGTATACTTATGAAGGGTCTTGGCAGACTCTCGCGACAGTGACCGAATCAGTTGGGACTCATCAATCGAGTTTCGGTCATCGTCGTCCATGACGGAGCTTGGGGAGAAGCTTAGTATTATCTTTGACTCTGGTATGAGATGACTTGCAGGAGCGCGTATCGCCGCTACAATGTCTGATCGCTCTTCCTTGCCGGGGTGAAGTATCTCATTGTGAACGTGAAGCTCTGCAGAGGTTCTGTAAGTTTGGAAGGACCCAAGTTTGTCTTGAAAGTTGCCGCAATAACGGGGGCCAAGCTTGTGGTAGACAGCGATTAGTTCATCCGAGAGGGGCTCTGAAAAGAGGTGGAAAGAAGCGACCGATAGCTTGGAAGCGATGACATTTCTTCCCAATCGAGGCGCTAGATTCCGCGGTGTTCCTAGGAACGCAAGTATGTGGTGCTTTGGAATACTCGAGGACATGGAGGCAAAGCTTTCCTGGCTACTGTCTAGCACTGGGGGATGCGATGGGTAGTGGGCTTTCATAGTTTCTGTAAACTCACCGTCGACGAAAAGGGATGCTTTGGCAGGACCCATGCCAATAGCCTTGGCCCTTCGATGGACAACAGCAATGTGGTACCATCTTCCCTCTTCAAATCGAGGGGCTTTTTTAAATCTTACACTAGGAATAACACCCGTCGAGTGGCCCATGTAGGTCTGCAAAATGAAGCAGCGGCTATCTCTCTCCAAGTAAGCCATTAAGAAGCAGGTCTGTGTGTCATCATAGGCACCAAACAAAGTAGTGTGGCAGTTTGCATCAAACTTGTCCACCCGCACCCATGCAGCAAATGTATAGCCACCGCCGGGAGAGACGGGCGGAAAGGGTCGGCCAATGTCTGGGAGTTCGACGGCGCTGAATCCATGCAGAGATAGGTCGAATTGTATAAAAGGCGGATCGCGAGACGATCGCATGCCGCGCAAAAGGAACTCGGCGGCTTGTTCCGAGGATGCAGCCTTGCGGAAGAGGTAGTAAGCATCGTCGAGCTTGTTGATGCCATATTGCACCAGGTCGTTAGCCAAGTCTTGCAGCAGGCCAGCTTCTACAGGCGCGCACTTGTTCTCGAACAGAAGAGGCAGAATCAAGCTCAAGACACCTGTAATATGCAGAGCAGCCTTATTGTATGAAGAGAGGGTAGTTATGTAGAGAAAGGCAAGGAGCACCGATACGGAGAGAGGCTTGGAGTGTGTGCCTGGAGCATCCTCGCCAGACAGACCCTGCCAAAAATGGAAAATGGTGGGCATGATGTCTGGATTCTGTAGTACTTCATTGCCGCTGAATATGGCGCGCACCTGGGCGCGCAGTGACTCGACATCTATTTCGACGTCACTGTACATGGACCGCGGGCTAGATATGACAATCTCGGCGGGCAGCTCCCCGCCGTCCACTCGCGGAGCATGGTCCTGTTGGCCCGATTGGGGGCCTTCAACCGTCTTGTCGACGTCTCTGAATATGCGTGTCATTGTCTCTTCGCCCAGGGCAAAGGCGAAGAGGGTGCCGAAAAGCTGCTCCTGCCCCGCATCGTCACGTCTGCTCTGGGACTGGCCGCCAAAGATACCCGTGCTGGCCAGGGCTTGCTCGAGGGCATTCCAGCCACCATTCTCGACTCGCTTTGCAAAGAATCGCCTGTTACCGGCATGCTCGTTCAGTGCGTCGGACAGGACATCGAGGGTGGCCTTGATGACCTCGAAGAAGTCGATGCGGTCGGTGGGGGACAGCTCGGCGGGCTTGTAGAAGCCGGAGAGAGAGCGGAGGGTGACGAGGAGCGTCTCGAAGCCACGGACATGGCGAAAGGCATCCTTTGTGTGGGTGTGGTTGTTGGACTCGATGAGCAGCTGGCGCATGCGGCGGAGGGCATTGCTCTGGGCATGGAGGACGTCCGGGGGCGGTGGGGTGGACTCGGAGGCTCTCGTAAGTTCATCGGCAAGGCTGCGGAGTTCGGCTATCTGATTGTTCATGGGCGGGAGTCTGGAGGCGGCCGTCGACGACCTGTGCGGCCGGGTGGTGGCCATGTTCAGTCGAGGCCGCTAGGAAGCAACTTGGTGGGCGGAGGGAATAGCGGGGCGGCAAGTACAGTCATGTCTCCCGGGCCCCCTGTGCGCACTTTCGGCGGCGTGGCAGATTGGCTGCGAGGTCGAATGTTGGGAATTGGCGTTGGCGGAATAGGCCGATGCTTCGCGTAGGATCGGGTGGTGTTGCTCAAACAGACGGTGGAGCTTGGACTCGACGTGCGAGCTACCCCAGGCAGCCGTCGCGAGGTGGAGCCGGGGGGGGGGAGTGGAGGATGCAACTCAAGTTGCGGCAACACAGACGAGCGCCCCAGGATGCTACCACTACGACACACTACTGGCCGATGGCGCAGTGTCTGGCTGCCACACCCTCATGCGAACCTGGGATAAGACTAGGACTGCGGGTTTAATCTGGCGGGGAACGGTGAATGGCCGCCGTCGCTCGCGGGGTGCTCTGCTGACAACCGGGACCCTGAGAGCAACTACTGTAAGAGCGAGGATTGCGACGCTGGGCCTAGTAAGCACGCCGCCGCGTTGACTGCCCTTCACGGAGCCGCAGCCACGCCCAAGCTGGAGCTGCCAGGTCAGACCGCCTCACTCTGCACATGTCAACATAACAACTAAGTAAGTACACAGCGTTACGCAGCCAGGCAGGATGACGGTGTGTGCTGAGGACGCGCGCTGCCCGAGCAACCACGGCCCAGCTCGTCGTCGTAGCCGTCTTGATACGACACGTCCCCAGGCTGATACGCGAGCGCGTGCATCCTGTCCCAGCCGGGCCTAGCGCAGCCCCAGCCTCACTGGCGGTGCTCAAGCTCCAGGTCAGGTGCGTCATGTATCGGGCGGCCCATGCACCGAGGCCGTCCTGATAAGAGAGCGCATCGCCATAGCTACCCCCAGCTCATCCCCCATCCCTCCTCCACACTCCTCCCCCCATCCTCTCTCTCCCCAAGTCTGTCCATCAGTAGAGCCCTGTGGCCCATCCATCCCCCCTTCATCCCCCAGTTGCACTCCATCTCGCTGTGCGAGCACATTCACCATCATGAGATACAGCCTGGTCTTCGCGCTCCCGGCTCTGGCCGCCGCGTCACCCACCTTCTCGGCAGAGACCATCCACAAGGATGCCGCGCCAGTTCTGTCGTCGACTTCCGCAAAGGAGGTCCCCAACAGCTACATGGTCGTCTTCAAGAAGCACGTCAAGGATACCTCCAAACACCATGACTGGGTCCAGAGCGTCCACTCCAAGAACTCGCAGGAGCGCATGGAGCTGCGAAAGCGCTCCGCGGAGCTCCCCGTCTCCAACGAGGTCTTTGAGGGTCTCAAGCACACATACGAGATGCCCGGCATGAAGGGCTACTCTGGTCACTTTGATGACGAGACCATCGAGGAGATCCGAAAGCACCCCGATGTAAGTGGCATTCCATCTCCTCTCTCGGCCCAGGCAGCAGCCCCGGCCTCGAATCGGCTGCGTGGCGCGTAGGCCAAGGCAACTTGTGCAATGCGTCGGATTCGCACGTGACAGCGTCCGTGCTCAATGTACCTGCATAAGACTTGGCGCTAACTCTCTCTGACAGGTTGACTACATCGAGCGTGACTCCGAGGTCCACGTCCTCGGCTCCGATGAGCCTGAGATCGAGAAGAACTCGCCCTGGGGTCTTGCCCGTATCTCGCACCGCGACGCCCTGAGCTTCGGCACCTACAACAAGTACCTGTACGCTGCCGACGGTGGTGAGGGTGTTGACGTTTACGTCATCGATACCGGCACAAACGTCGAGCACGTCGACTTCGAGGGCCGTGCCAAGTGGGGAAAGACGATTCCTCGCGGCGATGCCGACGAGGACGGCAACGGCCACGGCACTCATTGCTCTGGTACCGTTGCTGGCAAGAAGTACGGTGTTGCCAAGAAGGCTCACGTATACGCCATCAAGGTCCTCCGCTCCAACGGCTCGGGCACCATGTCCGATGTCGTCAAGGGCGTCGAGTACGCCGCTCAGGCTCACTCTGAGGCCGTCTCTGCCGCTAAGAACGGCAAGAAGAAGGGCTTCAAGGGCAGCGCTGCCAACATGAGCTTGGGAGGTGGCAAGTCCACCACCCTCGACATGGCCGTCAACGCTGCTGTCGACGCTGGTATCCACTTCGCTGTGGCCGCCGGTAACGACAACGCCGACTCCTGCAACTACTCCCCTGCTGCAGCTGAGAATGCTGTCACTGTCGGTGCCTCCACCCTCAACGATGAGCGTGCCTACTTCTCCAACTACGGAAAGTGCAACGACATCTTTGCCCCAGGTCTCAACATTCTTTCCACATGGATCGGCTCCAAGCACGCCACCAACACCATCTCTGGTACCTCGATGGCTTCTCCTCACATTGCTGGTCTCCTGGCCTACATGCTGTCTCTCCAGCCTACTAAGGACTCAGCTTACGCTGTTGCCGATATCACACCCAAGAAGCTCAAGGCTAACCTGATTGCCATCGCCACCGTCGGTGCTCTCTCAGACGTGCCTAGCAACACTGCCAACGTCCTCGCCTGGAACGGTGGTGGCTCCTCCAACTACTCCGAGATTGTTGAGAAGGGCGGCTACACTGTCAAGAAGGTTGCCGAGAAGGAGGACGAGTCTGACTCTGACATCCCTTCCCTCTCTGAGATCAAGGCCGACTTCGAGAAGGCCAAGGAGTCCGCCGGTCGCCACGCCCACCAGGTCGGAAGCAAGCTCCAACATCTCGAGTCTGAGATTGAGGACTTCATTGCCGAGGAGATGGAGGCCATGTTCGAGAAGGTCAAGGAGCGTGTCGCCAGCCACTAAATGGTAACGGTTTAATTACAATGATCCTATGTGGTCTACTGTTATATGGTACGGAATGATTCAGGATCTGGCGTCGGGTTTTTTGGCATAGGGCATTATGGTTTCTCATTTCATTAGGCACAATTTGATGCGCTGTACGCTACTTGGGACACGGATTCGGATACGAAACGCATAGTGAGATGGAGCAAGATATCTAGCATGAATCTCATCATCACCATTGAAGAAAACTTGATTGCCATATTGCCCCCTTGTTGACGTGATTTGTCTCCTGGATGATGCCTTCCAGTCTTCCAGCCCCTGTGACCTAGCGTGTGTAGGTCACGTGACTATGCACCGGAACTAACTCGTTTAGTGGTAATCTTGGTTCCTTGCTATCGGGCCTTGTACAAAATACCTCAACACTAGGAGTATAGTAAGCATTTGTAATAAAGAGTATATAGTGATTGAGCGATATTCTCCCCTCCCCCCTTAAAACAAAAAAATAAAGTTAGAAAAATGCGTGCGATAAGTGTTCTCCCTTGCCAAGTCATTTAAAAGTAAACCGCCTCATCTAGACCCATAATACCACCGACGCTCTTCAATCCAAGGCCAACTCACGCTATGCACATACAATTCCTTGCAAAAACTTGAACCTATAGCATCTACGACTTGTAAAAAGTCTTCTTTCCTTTGACGACTTACTCGATTATGTAGCGGTGGAAAAAAACAAAAACAAAAAAAGTGGTAGCATAGTATAGAGCTTATCGAGTACGAAGGCTGTTGTCTAAGGAAAGTACTAAGTAATCAAGTACATAGTAATATGTTTAGTTAGTCAGTCTCGAGAAATGTGATTGGAGAAGGAGAAAGGAATTAACTGTTAACTTTTGTGTGTGTGTGTGTAGGTAAAGGGGAGAGAAGGGGAGAGAAAAAGAGTTGGGGGGAAGTTGGGACTTGCCAAGGTGATTGATTGCTAGTACACTTGTTGTACAACTTTTTTTTTCTGCTGCTGCTGCTGCTGCGACAGATTGAAAGTAGGTGGCACGCGTTATTATCACACGAGATTAGTTTATGCGAGGAGTCGAGGTAGTATCATTTTTGTTTTGGACATTGGCACTCTTTTTTTTAGCGTTTAGTCTTGTATCGTCATCGTAGTGATCAGTCTTGTTACTCTAGTTGTGCCCCCCCCCCCGTTGTTTGGATATTCACGTGCAGACACGCAAATATCAAGGGGTCGAGGACATTCAACCTCGTTGCATTGCACATCAACTCTCAGCAAAAGCATTCTTCCTTGACTCACACCCAAAGAAAATAGTATGTAATTCTTATTGTCATTGATTTCACGTAAAACTTTATTTCACACAGTGTAGTAGGAAGAGAGAGAGAAAAGCCCAGACAAGGAACAACAAGAAGAGACAGAAAAAAAATAAACCACGCAAAATGCTAAGCCCTAGCTCGCTGAACCGCTGAACCGAACCACGTGATACTTGGAAACAACGCCATGCTGCCTGGATAAAATTGATGATGCCATCCATACCTTAAAAGCGCCCCTCAGTTAACTGTTGAGTTTATGCAACATAAACATCCCTATGTAAGGGACACATCCACCATGTCCCGAGAGACATGTTATCTTTTTCCAGTCTAATCGATTTCCTCGGTCGACTTACGTGTGGACACGGGGCGGCAGCTTCCTATTGCTCTCTCTTTCTCTCTCTGTGTGTGTCCTCCTTTGCACATAACACCTAGGAATGCTGCATACATTTTGGGATTCAACGGGCTAATTGCCCAAGGACTGATTGGGAGAGGCCATCGTGTCGTCATGTGTGATATTATCCTTTTGTTCATACAAGTCTTCTACGCTAGGTCCACGTTGAACTTCCAGTTGCCTACACGTCGGTTAGCAGCAGTCCAATGACAATCGAGAGACCTCGCAAAATCATATCACTTACCAAGCTTAAGGTTCTCGGCGGTATCATTCAGCAGAATGATACGACGCTTCGTGCAGTACGAAGTCTTGTCGAGGATATCGACCTTCAAGTCTTTCAACTGGTCGATTGGCTTCTCAAACATCTCGCTGAGGTTTTCAACAGCCATCTCCAAATCTTTCTGGTTATCCTCGAAGATTTCCGTCAGATTGTTTCGCGCAAGATAGTAAGCGAATGCGTAGGTCCACTTAAGTACCTGACGGCATTGCTGCAATGCTTGCGAGGCTTGGTCTAAGAATTGAACCTCAATCCATGACATGCCGGAAGAGTTCTGAAGTTGTTGCATCTTCTTCTCAGTCTTGAGGTAAAGGTCCTTGTCCAGCTTCGCCGATTGCTCGTGGTTTGCAAAGCGGTTGTAGTAGTGGAGGTATCGCTCGAGTGACTGTCGAGACTTGGCCTGCGCATCTCGTGCCTCGGAACCGCTCTTCTCCTCGAATCGGTTACAGTTGTACCAACTGGTGCCATGCTCAGACCACTTGCCCATGCACATCCAACAAAACTCGTTGCGGCACTTTCGGCACGTCATGTGGTTGCAACCGCCATTCTTTTCAATGGTTGAGTTGCAGTTTGGACATTCTTTGGTGTTGGCTGATATCCAGTTGGCAGTCTCTGAATCGTCCTCGCATTTCTTGACCCATTTCTTGACTAAAGCACAGGGTGCCGGCTGATGATTGTTCAATGTACAGCCAAAGCAAAAGGCGTGTCCGCAATCGCAGTGTACAGTGGGAACGACCCTCGTGAGTTCCTTGCTCTTAACCGGGCATTCGATAGCATATTTGCAGTCGGGGGCAGGGCACCATTTGAGATTCTCTTTGTCGTCGACATAGGTTCGTGTGAGAAGGGTGTGGTATCTATATATATATTAGTAAAATGCAAGGAAAGTGAGGCGGAAATTACCATACCTTTCATGCAGATCTGCTGTAACAAGCAGGTCTAGCGATTTGGAGTCCACTATCCTAGTGCAGCCCTCACCGGGACATCGTATTCTAGCCGCCTCTCCCTCGTCTTGGATCTTGGTGGCGAGGTACTGCCTGTAGCAATCCAGGCAGAAGCGGTGACCACACTTCATGGCGAATGTGTCCATGTTGGGGTCGTCGTCGCAGCAAATGTCGCAGACAAAGCCTTTGACCTTTTGAATCTTTGGCGGATTGGTGGTGGAATCCTGACTCAGGCCTGCTGTCTCCAAGATCTCCTCTGTCTTCTCCATGTACTGGTCGATTAGGCGTTCCTTGTTCCATCGTAGGTGGCGGAGGAGGATGGCGGTGGCTTCAGGCGGCTGGCCGAGGATACTCGATACTTCGTCGACCTGCTTGTCTTGCTGTGCCTGAATTTGGACCGGGTCAAAGACTTTGAAATCTACTTCGTAAGCCTGCTTGGTGGGCTTGATGTCTTTGTCTTGGGACTCGAAGCCGACATCGTCTTGGTCCATGTCGAAGTCGGAGTCTACACGCAGTCAGTCAGTCAGCCACCTAGTCAGCCATTTGAAAAACATAGAATAGTCTACGCACCATCCTCCAGGCCCATGTCGCTATCCTGGTCGTCGAAGCCATCGCCGCTCATGGAGCTGTTGAAGTCGTCGTCGGAATCCATATCGGGGGCGTCGGGTGCAGCGGGGGTGTGTGAGAGGTGACGGACAGGTGAGAGCTGCGACTTCTTGGTGGGAGGCTCCTCTGCGGGACTGAGGTAGTTCGCCTCGTCAGCCTTCCGCTTGCGAACTGTAGAGGAAGGCGTCTTGGTTGGGCGTGTCCCGCCTGATGACGGAACACTAGGCTACTGCGGCGAGGGTGGGTATGGATGCGTGTGCGTGTGTGTGACTGTGAGCGGCGGCTGATAAGGCAGGCCTTGGGTGCGCGTGGACGGTGGACAGTGGCGGGACAGTTGACAGTTGGGCACAGAAGACAAGGGTATTGGCCAGCGAGGCGGCTGCAACAAAGGCGAGAGTTGGGGGTGGTCAAAGGTGGAATGCAGTCGGCGGTCCTGGATGCGGGCACCTCACCCGATGAGTGGCTCGGGCTGTAGCCTCGGGGGGGGGCTGACGTAAAGAGGCAACCGCACCAGCACCCAGTGCGCCTCTCCGGATCTTCGCCGCCTTTCCATGTGGCGCCTGCCCATACCATGCACCGCAAACACCGGCTCAAACCTCCTCTGAACCTTAACACTCTCCTTTTGCTACCCTCGTCCACCCTTCCATGTTGCAGCCTGTGACTCCTGCAGTAGCGCTGCCCACCTACCATGGTTCTATATTTGTAGGGCCCTCCACACCATCTCTCGCACACACGTGCCCGTGACCTCGGATATGCTCCGACAACCATGCCGTGCTTTTTGTGTTTCACCACGACATTGCACGTCTCCTGCCTGTGAGCGAACAGAAAAAGAACACGAGAAGAAAAACAGTTCTGCGCCACCCCACGTCTTGACAGGTGTGGGCGCAGAGTTGTTGCTAAACCTCCACATTGGGATTTGGAGACTGTTACCCCAAGGGACACTGTAGAAAGCATAGATAAGAAAAAAAAGAGAGAACCTGCTTGTATCATGATGCCAATTTTTATTTTTTTGCAAGCACCCAATGCATCGGCTTAATGTCGGTGGTCATTGATTTTGACCTCAAGGACTTCAGCTTACACCCATCTACTCGTCCTCTTCACTCTCCTCATCATCATCATCCTCCTCACTCTCATCTTCACTCTCCTGCTGCAAGAAGTCGATGAGCGACTTTGTCTTTTCCCGCACCTTGGCCATCTCTGCATTCTCCGTGCTCTTCTCATCTTCCCACCACTGCAGCATGCCATCCTCCTCGATACAATCCAACTCAACAAGCTTGGTTGCTGTGCTTAGCAGGATGCTATCGCCGTTTTCCTTGTTGCACAGGTCTGCTTGCAGCAACAGTAGAAAGTCGATCTGATCAACCTTGCTTTGTGCGCTCTTATCGAAGATAGATCGATCGATGAGCTCCTTGTGTTGCCCAAAGACTTGCGCAATTGCGCTTTTCATTGTCTCGCCCGATTTGATGAGTGAAATAACACGCTTGACGAAAGACGAGACGACTGCACGTCTGACCTGATGGTCCGACGCGTTGGTGCTCATACGAAGTGCTGTGAGTTCCAGCTGAATATTGGCAGATTCATGGCCCTCAACCAGCGAGTCGTAGATACTCGCCGAAGCATCGTGATCAAAGTTGGCCGCGTGCTGGCTGTCTGCAGAGCCTACCGAAAGGAAACTGCTCGTCGCCGATCTCTCGCGGCGCTCTATGTCGTACTCGTCTGCTTCAGAGTCCGAGTTGAGCGTCGATATTGACTCATTTGACAGGTTGTACACTAATTGTATTAGCATGGTTATGGTGATTGAGTGTTTCGACTTACTCGGCCCCTTGAGGACAAGACCCTCGATAAGTTCATCCTCATCATCCTCATCCGAGTCGTGAAACTCGAATCCGTCGCCTTTTTCACCAACAATAGCCGGTTCCGCGTCGCCTCGAACGAGCTCCTCGCCTTCTTCTCGTCTCCGCTTTGTTCTTGTGATTCTGTGCTCTCCCTGAACAGTCATGCCCTCGCCAATGCTAACTCCGTATGAGATGAGTGCACCAGCCTCTATTGTGCACCTCCGCCCTATCGCTGCTTCGTTTGCAATAATCGCCTTGGTCACCGTGCTACCATCCCCTATGCTAGCATAGTCCCAGATGTATGCTCCATCAATCTTGACATTTCGACCAATCTGGCAATTTCTTCCAATGATGCTGTTGGTAATGACGCTCTTTTCGCCTACGCTGGTGCCCCGTCCTATGACCGTTTTGGGCCCAACGATGCAGTCACGAGCTAGAATGACACCCTCTTCCTTGTATGTGTTACGCTTCTGCAGCCTGTATGACTGCCCTTGCACCAGGTTGCTGTCTGGACATAGCGGATACGCCCAGCGTGACACGATATCCTTGCTAACCGAGTCGTAAGCATGGAGATTCCGCACTCTTGCCGCGTAGTGGTCTGATATGATGTGCGTGTGGAAGGTTTTGCCGTTGAGCTCATAGTCTTTCAATACGCTATGTAGGAAGCCTTTGCGAGGCGCTTGGAAATCAAAGTTGTCACTCCACAATGCCAACACATCCGGTGTGCAGATATCGATACCACAGTCGATTAGATCCTCGCGGACCTCGATTTCTTGGTGGGTCGAGAGTATCTCGGGATCGATGGAGAGATAGTGCGTCTGCTCCCGATTGGGCATTTGCTCAAAGTGTAAACATCTGTCCTTGCGGGGGTCGATAACGAAGACGGGGCTGGTTTCTTGGGCTTTCGTCCTGTGATTGGTACCAGCCTCGCGCAGCACCATGGTCATGATGGCATTCTTGTCCTTCAATCGTCGCACTCTATGCGCTGCAAGCGCAGACTCTAGTGGCAGGTTGCTGACGACATCACCGTAGACCAAGAGAAAGTCACCGACTAGTAATCCCCTGCTGTCGAGGTCGCGCATCGCATCACCGATGGAATGCGATGTCGACTGGATCAGCTCTAGTTTGGAGAAGGGCGATGACTTGGAGGACCATTTTGAAGCCTTGACGTAGTCTTCAACCTGTTGTCGGTGTGCGCCGCAGTATACAAAGACCTCTTCTACGCCGGCGTTTGCGAGGAACTCGAACGTGTACTCGATGAGCGGGGTGTTTGCGAGGGGCAGCAGACACTAGCAAGCGTGTCAGCATGCGACTGGTGCCTCTGCACGGGGATGCGTACCCTTGGGTGTTCAAGCGTGAAGGGACTGAAGCGTGTTTCAAACGGGTCGGCGAGTATCTACAGAGTGAGCAAAATTCCGTATGGATTCCGGGAATTGCACTACATACCACGGCCTGCAGCGGCTCGTCGCGCTCCTCCTCGCCCGACTTGCCCTTGTCCTGCGCCTTTTTTCCTTTTGGCGGCATTCTTGAAGGGGACGTGTTGTACTGCGCAAAAAGGATCAAAGGTGGGCTGCTGGGGGGGTGTCGAATGGGGCGGGTAGTCGGTAGTGGGGTGTTTTGCTACGACATCCAAAAAAGCTTCCACACACACACTCACCACCGCCGCTGAGTCACAAGCCCAAAACCGGGGACCACCACGCAAAACCGGTGCCCCGGGTCCCGTCTGGACTCGGGTCCTTTAGCGGGAAGGCTCTGCGGGTAAGCCGCTGCAACAGGGCGCATGAATATCGAACGAGCTCGTGCGCAGCCTTCTGGCCAGGCTTTGGTGGTCTGGACCGCCGGGGGCAGCATCTACTGCAAAATGCTTATTGCGACGACACCTGCGCCCTGAAACATGTCCGCTATCTCATGGTGACAGGCACCAGATGCAGCCTGACGTGCAGATTTTGTACAAAGCCCGTCGCCTGTAGTCGAGGCGTTGATACAAAAGTCTCCTGTGCCGCTCATGGCCAGCCAGCGTAGCTTTACGCGCCGCGGAGTAACACACTGCACTCGTTTTTGATAAGGACAAGGTCTTGATCTCCTATAGCTCCGTTACCTCAGAGCAAAATAACATGTCAAATTGTTTCTCTAGCAAGTAGGGTATTTCCTAGCAAATGTCCAGCCCAGCTCCCAAGTCACTTAACAACAAGTCACTTTACAACCTTGAACGCCCAGAACCGACAGTCCTTGATACCCTTCCCCCACAACATAGCTTTTGATCCGTTGCATCCTTGCGTTTTACTACAAAGCGTCAAAGGGCCAGCCACGACAAATGGTCTTGCGACCATGGGATCTCGGTTACGAGCCGCACAGAACAGCCTGGTTCCGTATTAAAACTCCGTCGCTAATGCCTGCTGGCATGAAAGCCAGTGTCCAGTTTCTCTCCTCTATGTTTTTTTTTTAAAAAATTCTTTTGGTTTCGCTTAAGGCTCATGTAATACGCCGCCAATCAATGAGGGCGCGGCTGCATTGCCCCCATTTGCTGTTGCATCTGAGGAGGATACATTTGTTGACGTTTTGCTGGGTTGTTCATATCGTCCCCACCGGAAATCTCAGAGACCTGTCTGCGATGCCCTTGTAGTTGTGCTTGTTGTTGCTGCTGCTGTTGCTGCTGTTGCTGTTGCTGCTGTTGTTGCTGCTGTTGTTGCTGCTGTTGTTGCTGCTGTTGTTGCTGCTGTTGTTGTTGCTGCTGCTGTGATTGCATTTGCATGTGTGATGAAGCATTGTACCCCATGTTCCCTTGCATAGGATTGACTCCGTATGAATTCGGGTGTTGCACTGGTTGCCCTCGCATAGCCTGCGCGAAGTCTTCTGGGACTGAAGTGCCGACGGGAGATACGCCCGGGATTTGATTGGGCGAGTTCCAGTTACTGACGGCTTGTGGTGATTTGCCTGGTGATTCCTCTTCTTTGAGCACCAACTGACGTGCTATCGGTACGGGTTGTGGTGCCACCATGGACCCGTCACCTTGGGCCGATGGCTTTTTCAAATGGACAAGATGCTTTTCCAACATATGCAATAGCCCTTCCTTGGTAAATGGCTTGGGTAGAACGTCATTCATGCCTAGTCTTGTTAGTACAAAGCTAGACGATAGTCAGGATCGTCTTACCATGCTGGAAGTACATGGAAATGTCATCGCTACGAATGTTCGATGTCATAGCGACAATAGGCGTGGTGTCAAATTGCCGGATGAGATGACATGCGGAGACACCGTCGAGGTTTGGCATGATGATATCCATCAAGACCAAATCGTATTTAGAGCCAGCATTCATCTTGTTGACAGCTTCAAGACCGTCGAGCTAAGCTCAGTCAATACAAGTAGCGCGGGTTGAGACCAAAAGAAACTTACAGCACTATCGATAGAGCAGTGGAAAGCATACAAAAACTTGCTTCCGATACGGCGACACGTAGGGTCGTCCTCGACAAGCAAGATTTGTGGAGGCCTAATCCATCCTGGATCAGGGAAAGCACTCTTCTTCTTTCCCTCGGGTACCTTGGGCTCGTTTTGGTCCACGGCTTTTGGTGGAGCAGCGTAGGGAATGTTGTTGATGTGCTCGCTGTACATGGGATCAATACCGTTGGAGGATCCGACTGGGTATACGAGGTTGTCCAGGTTGTCCAGGCGCATCGAGTTTGTCGAAGTCGCTGATGGCGGGCCACGGCTTGTGGGCCGCATTTGCGCCCGAGCAAAGTCTGGTGGTGGTGTTGTCAAGGTGCCATTCATCCTCATGGTAATCTCATTCATGTGCTCCAGATTGCGGGGGTTCAGCATGGCATCGGCGTTGGTTTCACTGAGCAGCTTAGAGGCATGCTGCAAAGGCGAAGCCGGGTTATCGTCGTCATTGTTTGATGGGGGGTCCATGTTGCCATTCTGTGCTTCGCCGCCATTGAAGACGAGCTTGCTGTTCCTCCGCTGCGTTGCATCCACCCCGTGCAAGAAAGTCATGATTTGCTGCATGACGTGCTCGTGGTTAACGACCGTCTTTTGTAAACCGATGACCTCTTGCAAAAGCATGGAATGATGAATGTTCAGCTCGTTGTATCGGCCCTCGAGCTGGTGTAATTGGGCCTGCGTCGCCATTAGTTGCCCGCTGACCATGTCCATTTGCTGCGAGGGCGCAAAGTCTTCAGCGGCTGCTTGGTTTGGTTTTCGTGGCGCGGGAGCCTTTCGGCGAATGTTGTCGAGTGCATCTTTGTTATTCATTTTGAAATCCGGGTGCTTGAATTCCCAGGCCTGTGTGGTGTTGGTTAGCCATGGTTGGGTCAGATACAGGACAGTACGCCCAGCGGACAATAGCCGCAAAGCGCGTGTGCAAAGCGTACCCCAGGTCCGTAGGGCGACTGCCCATTTTCTTCGTTGTTGTGGCGGACTTTGTGGAAATCATATTTGTTCAGTTGGCGCACAAAACTGGCAAAGTTGCTGTGCTTGAAGTGTTTGGGGAGTATGTGTTTGGTAAACTTTTCGTTCTGCCCTGGGGGTTAACTTGACTGCAACGAAACGAATGGGACTAGTAGATGCATACTTCCAAGACGACAAAACTGTCACCGTCATTGCCCCACCGCACTACACTTTCGTCGCTGGGGTTCTCGAGCATCCTGCATTGGCATTAGTGAATTCAAGGGTCTCGGTCTGGACACCTGCGCGCCTCGACGTACTTGTACAGCTTGCGCACAAAGTCGCTCGAGTTGTTGGAGCCGCCTCCACCGCCTTGGTTGGAGTCCATGGTGCCGAGTGAGTTAGAGGCGCAAGAGGCGCAGAATGCCTGGGTGGCCGTGCAAGTGGGTGCGCGACAGGAACAGGCACCTCGCGTCGATGGGCAAGATGGATGTCGAGACCCCGGGCACGGACAGGAGCAATTGGGACGATGGGAGTCGAGAGTGCGGCAAACGGCGGAGGGCGCGCGAGGCTCAGGGTGCGCGTTAGAATATACGGGTGGTAGGGAGTGGTCGCTTGGCAGAGAGGAATAGAGGGTGAAAGGACGATGACGAAATTAGCCAAAACAGGCGCGGCTTGTCGCAGGAGAACGGAGGGCAATGGACGAGATCTGGACCTTCAGGTGGAAGAGGCAAGGAGACATGGGCTCTGTTCGTTGGCTTGTGAGCTAAACGGCCCTAAAGCAGGTTAACCCGGGCCTTGGAGAGGATTGCAGTCGAGCATGGGCTAGGGGAGCCAAGCGGGCGTGCCGAGCGAGGAGAACAGGGATGCTGGGGCGGGCGGATACGAGGGGGCCGTGTGTCCCTTTTTATACTACATTCACGCATACATTATCGACCGCCGCCCGCCGCAAAGCCCGCCGCAAAGCCCGCCTGCGTGGCTGCGATACATGTCTTGGTGTCTGCATCTGCGGTCGATGAGGGGGGGAAAAAGCGCGCAGGCATGCAAGGTGCAGTGGTGGCAGTGATGGTGGTGCTGCTGCTGCTGCCGCCCAGGGCACCGCACGCCACCCTCTCCAGTCGCTGTGCCATGGGTCTCGTCGCCCTCTTGACGTGGGCAGCTCCGCTAGCTATGCCGCTGACGGCCCATGACCGGCCGCACAGTAGTAGGATCGGCACCGCACAGCAAGCGTGCAAGATGCACCCACTAACGCACCAGTGGGCCCCCCTCCCCCCCAAGCCAAGTCATTATCCGCAATCTGCTTGCCGCCGCGAGGCCTAGAGTACTGCTCTTGGTTGGCATGCGCACCGCAACGTATTTATGGAGCCTGTCACGTCCGAAACGGGCGTCTGGATATTGCGGATTGCATCCTCTTAGAGACGTCGGTGAGGAAGGCGCTGCCCTTGGCCGTCGCCGTGGCCTGCGCCTGCCGCCTGCCGCCTGCCGCGCACACACACACACACAAGCCAAGACTGAGCACCCCCACCTTCACCACCACCACCCCCAGTTCACACACACGTGCTCTACTACGTATGTACACACGTACCCACGACAATCTACTTCCTACTACTACAACTACGTACACGCGCACACGCTCGCCTGTCTACTAGTACTGCACCCGCCATGTTCTCTCTTGCCTCTCGTCGTCTGCCCCTCGCGCTCCCCCTCGCTGGCCGCCGTCTGTTCCATGCTTCGTCGCCCGCATTCGTCAAGGTGGGCGACAAGCTGCCTGACGTCGACCTTGTCGAGGGATCGCCCGGTAATAAGGTCAACCTCGCCAAAGAGTTGACTGGCAAGGGTGTCATTGTCGGTGAGCCCAACACGGCGCCAATCTCCATTTCAAAAAGTGCAGCCGTCTGACAGAAGCCGCAGGTGTCCCAGCCGCCTTTTCGCCTTCGTGCTCGGAAAGCCACGTACCCGGCTACATCAACTCTCCCAAGCTGAAAGATGCCGGCAAAGTCTTTGTCGTCTCGGTCAACGACCCGTTTGTGTAGGTTTATTAGTCCCCTCACACAAATCACCCCGGCAGCCACGGATGCCTTCTCATAGCTGACTCCTCATGGCTGACTCGGCGATTCGGTGGCGGCCACGTCTTGATTGACTCGTGGGTCATGGACACGACATGCCTAAGAGACATTGCCACGAAAAAAAAATCCTGTATAAACAGTTCCTTGGAGCTGATTGTCATTTTCTGGTACTAACGTTATGGATCCCTAGTATGAAAGCATGGGGTAAGATTCTTGATCCTTCCGGCTCGAGTGGCGTAAGTGTTACCTCGCATCATAGTTCAGCTACCCTGTATTAAAACAGCCAGATTCGTTTCTTGGGCGATCCTAGCCTTGGCTTCACAAAAGCGCTTGATCTGTCCTTTGATGGCGCGTCCATCTTCGGAGGCGATCGTTCAAAGCGATACGCTCTCGTCATCGAAAACGGTACCGTCAAGGCCGCGCACGTAGAACCCGACAACACTGGCCTCAATGGTAAATCTTTCTTGGCGCATAAAGACTCTACGCAGCTAACAATTTTAGTCTCCGCTGCCGAAAAGGTCCTGTGAAGAGACTAACGCAGCAAACTTGTACCGAGCGTCACATGGTAATGTACCATTGGGACTACACATGTCAGCCAAACTCAAACCTAATCCCGGCTTCGACTCGGCTTATGGCGTGGCATAAGATGACAGGGCGATTTGATGCTATCATGTGCCCTTAGTAATCTCTTAAGTATGAAGAACGACTATGCATTACCCATGAACATGGCTCAATACATCATGTTTACATTACCATCACAATTTTCCGCCCCGTCTCTGAACAACATATTCATAACCATATCCTACACCTTTCTTTGAGATTCCTGAACCATACGGCATAACTGTAGCGGATATTCCTGATTCTGCGTCGCTGGTACGCCATCCATCTCCCGGGCTAAGAGAAGCCAGTCCTAGTCAATTCATTGCTCTACTACCACCTCGCATCTCGTTTAGGTTAGCGAAGTCTGTCGATAATACCACATTTTGCTGTCTGTATTACATAATGACGAACAGTAGCCGCGGTTGTATCGCTGTCCTGGCTGCTCTAAAATGTCATGATTCTTGTTAGAAATTGTTATTGATCGAGGAAACCACATGTCGCTCAGCTTTGACACAAATCCTTCAAAGTTACCTCGACTTTTGTTCTAAGGGGCCATTGATGTACAATCGGTGTGTCACTTCTTCTTATTGATTGGCGCGTCATGCAGCGATTGCACGGGTCAAACTAACACAGCAAAGCAGCCAGTGCTCGGTTGAATAATTATCAGAGTATGACCGGGTTATCCAATGCCCGATCTAATACCACGGCATTTACCCCACTCGTTACACAATGCCTTGAATATCTGTCCCCCACTTTCATAAATTCTCTCTATGCTGAGGTGCGTCACCTGTCTCCATTAGTCAATTAATCGAATTAAGATCGGAATCGAGATCGCACGGGACAGAGCCAAAGTTTACAGATACGGTTCAAGGGAAACTCAGCCTCGCTCGTAATCCGGAGGATCGTGTTGTATATCTTCTCTGTTCTCCCTTGGGTCGCTTTCTCAACCCCAACATCAGGGCAACTAATCGGCCCTTTCCAATCGATACGGATCAACATTCAGACCACGGAAATAGATAAAAGAAAACTCACCTTACAACCAGGGTATAAGCAGAATGTTAGATTTGGGGATTTGAGTTTTGCATTCATTATGCTCTCAACCCGTTGTTGCGGCAGTGCGGGTATTACAGGATATTTCTCTCACACCTCCACATCCCTGGGCAGAGAACCACAACGATCCTATGGGATTGCAATCATTTCCTCTGAGACAACCAAGTTCAAAATACATACATGGGCTATTTGATAATAACCACATCTGAGAACTAGACCAACGACTAAACAAAAACAAACAGTTGCATATCAAAAATGCACTGTGGGGTAGTAGCATACTACTTTGACGCATGTGCACAAGCACCAAGATCCCTCTTCGTAGCCGGAACATGCGGACTGATATCAAAGTCAAAGATATCCATCGGCAACCCCATAGTCGTACACGCGTTGGGTATATCGACAATGCCCGCTAGATGTCCCTGTACCGGTGCACAGGACAGCAGCAGATAGATTTGATAGTCGCTGTAGCCTATTTGTAATATCTCGGTTAGTGCCAGGAAAAGATGTACGGTATAAAGGAAACCTGGTAAACCTCCGCAGAAAAAAAAAGAAGATAGAGGGAAATTCGACGTGTTTCACAGCATGTTCATGCCACGGCAAAAGTTAAGGATGTCCAAAAACAAAGTCCACCTTGAAAAAGAAAAGAAAAGGGAAGAATCATGAAGTAAGAGAGAGAGAGAGAGGAAAAAAAACGAGGGTACAAGTGCTTGAAAGGAAAAAAAAAGATATCGAAGAAAGGAGACAATTCAAACTCACCATACCGCCTCAAATACTCAATAGCCCTCAAACACGTCTGCCTATACGCCACCGTCGCGTCAAGATAATGCTGTTTTCCCGTCTCATCCACACTAAAACCCTCAAAATAAATATATCTCCCGGGACCAAACTGCGGCTCCACGGGCCCAGGAATATAAATCGGACTCTTCATGGCCAACTCCTGCATCCCACCCTTCATAACCGAAAACTTGAACGTGATTACACCCGCCATCTCAATCGCACCGCAAAAGGAAATCTCGCCGTCGCCCTGGCTGAAGTGCAAGTCGCCCACGCTGAATTTTGCTCCGGGGACGTGGACGGGGAGGTAGACTTTGCTGCCGCGAGAGAGGTTCTTGATGTCGCAGTTTCCGCCGTGTTCGGGGCGGCCCGGGATGGTGCGGGCGCCTTCTTGGGCGATTTGGGCTTTTAGGGCGCCCGAGGCGGTGCCGGCGTGCGTGTTGAGGGGTTGAGGCGGTTGGGCGACGATGCGGTTGAGGTGCGTGTGGGTGGAGATTAGTTCGGCTTCGCGTTTGTTCCATGTTTGGAGGACTTCGTGCGAGGGGGCGCAGCCGAGGACTGTTTGCTCTTGAGTTAGTTTTGTTCCTTATATCTAGGAAAGTTGTTTTTTTCTTCTCTAATTTGTGGGAAGGGAATATATATATATATATATACTTACTACCAGGATGAATCAAGCCTGCGAATCTAACGCCGGGAATGTGTCTGGAACTACAGAATATACCTTCGAAATCCCATATCGCTTTTGCTCTTTTCTATTTATCAGCATTCTTTCTCTCCCCTCTGTATCCACACATATACCAATTTTAGAGATTAAAAAGAAACTTACGGCTCAGGATAAATCTCATCCAGAAATCCGCCTCCATTCTCTCTCGCAAAGATACCAGTAAACCCCCACGGCTGCTCGTCTAGTGGCTGAACATCTTGAATCTCAACTACAAGCACATCACCTGGCTCTGCAGTCTCAATGTCAAAGGGACCGGTGAGATAGTGGATCTTTGTGAGATCGACGTTGCGCACGTCGTCGGCTGAGTCGTTATTGCCGATTTGACCGCCGGTCCAATCGACGCATTCGATCTTGACGACTTCACCCGGCTTGATGGAGGCGTACGAAGGGTTTTCGGGGTGCCAGCGGTTCTAAAGAAACGGGGAAGTTTTGGATTAGAATAGGATAGTCAAGTGTGGGTGATATACGGGAGACACACATGCAAGCAATCTTGCTCTGCTGCTGGTTTGTCTAGATCGACTTTGGCTGCGTATCGGATGGCGTCTTTACCCATAGTAACGGTTTGAAATCTGCAAGTTAAGAATTCAGGACTGAGGTAGAAATCAAAAGGAAGTAAAGGAGGAGCAAACACAATCCATTACAAAAAGAGGGGCTCATGATATAATGGCAGGCGGACGAAGGGGAATGCCGAACGGGTCGGGTCATGAATTGTTATCGCTACAACACCCAATTGCCGAGATACCGTACATTCCCTCTCAAACTATCGATACACCGTCTATGATAAGCTCATTGATACGATGCGGTTACGTTATGTATCATCGAATGGAGCTATCAGGCTACCTCCCATAACAAGACGCGTCAACCCCACTGCGGGGCATGTCCAGATTGGACATCATCATCCCGCCATACCAGATAGCGTAGCAGTCCATTGCGCTTGGCTGACAACTGCCCAATTGAACCTGGGTGTCAGTGATTCCACGGAAATAAGCTGCGTGTACGTCATGGCTGAGGGGTTGCTCTCAGTTTAGGCCAAGCGGGGTGGACATGGTGCCGTCCTAGCTAAATGTCTTCCTCGGAGTCTGGCGCACTTCAGACTGTTCCTTGGGCCTGTGCATTGCCAGATTATATTCGTCCATGTGCTGCCAGGGCATATCGAGAAACTCGTGCTTGTTCTTCCAACGGAGCGACTCTTGCTTGAACTTTTCGGCTTCGGCCGGCGGCAGAGGTGGTTCGGTGATTTTGGTGATGAGATACGCCGTCGAGGCTTCAGCGAGACCGTAGATAAGGACGCCGACGAGTGGGATCTTGACAAAGATGTAGAAGCCTAGGCCGAACCCAAAAAGAACCCCGGCACGGTCTCTGAACCAAAGCTTCTTCTGCTCCTTGGTGTAACGGACACGGCTGAAGTACGGCTCGAGCTTACGGATGTCAGCGGAATAAGGTTTTGGAGATACCGAAAGCGGAACATACCAGCTCACGCATAAGCGTGCGAGAAGAAAAGTAGGCTTGCAGGAAGCTGACCAAGTACCTGCGAGGGAAGAGGAGAGACATTGCGAAAATGGCAGCTGCTGGCTGAGTTCCCACCGCTTTCTTGAATGTGTAGAAACTGGCAGCCGGGAGCACCAAGCGTCCAATATAGGGCACGTAGGAGAGGGCCAGGACTCCTAGTGAAATGGCCGCCTTTCTGCTCTGTTTTGTGGCATACATTATCACAGTCTGCTTGAGGGGCTTCTTCTCCTTCTTCTCCGGCTTAGGTGCGTGGTCGGGGTACATTTGGAGGTTGGGATAGTACATGGCGCGGAGGTTGTGCGGGTCGTCCGTCTTGTGCTTTTGTACGTACGTCTCGTCGACCCAACGCAGCGAGTCCATGAACCTGCAAAGATGGAGGTTAAAAAAGTCCTAGTACAAGTGGTGGTGGGGGTGGTGGCTTACATTTGGTCGAGCGTTGGCGTCACATAGCGCATCAGCGTCATGAGGAAGAAGGGTATCTGAAGTACCGAGTGTTCAAGGAAGTGGAGGCCATCGATGATGGATTCGTCCAAGCCCGTCTGGCTCATGTCGATAAACAGCGAGAGGATCCATAGTAGCACTCGTACACCAACAATCTAAAGTGTGTAAGCAACGCTGTTTGCTGTAGACCTGACCAGGCTATGCTGCGGAACGTACGGGAATGGCGACGATGATGCGGATGGCGACGCCAGCAGCTACGGCTATGGCGGCCTGGCGGTAGTGGTCGGAGGTGAAGAGACGCGGGTTCTGGAGGGCTCGATTGACTGCGCAGCGTGTCAGACAGCAGCTGTGAAAGATCGCGACACCCTGATGGGTAGCAACATACCGCCAACTAGAGTCAGCTGGGCGCCCCGCAGGATGGCATTGGGGTCGAAATTGGACACATCGAAGTTGGCCATGTCGATTTTGTCCATGGCGGGCAGTCTGAGCAGGCAGTCGGATGAGCAGTGCAGTGGTCTGACGAGAGCACACAGCAGAGGCTCAGTGCACACGTACGTCGTGGCTCCACGTCGGCCTCGACTGTGTGGTGTGCGAACGCCTGCGAACTGGTGGAGCAGATGACGAACATGGAGCTACTGCTACGCCAGCACCCGCGCCGTCACTGTTGCAGGTGCCATGTAGCGTTGTCGCGAACGCGGGGCAGGCGCGCTGTCATGTCTGTATAAAGTCACTGTAGTCTCACTAGATTGATTCAGTCATTGATTCATTCATTTCATCAGTCGTGCCCGCTGATACTGCGGTGTGGCTCATGTCAGAGAGACGTGGGGTTGCCGCCGCCATGGGCTGACCGGGCTGAGACTCGACACCGTCCCAGTGGCCATGGCGGTAGCGCGTACTCGTCCGCCGCCGGCCAGGGACGGACAGAGCTGAGACGACCTCGCCCTCAACACGCACACGACTCTTGTTGAGCACACGTCGAATCCCTCGTACCAGGCGCCGGACGCTTCCTCGTATACACTATCCTCGCCGCAGACGCAGCCTCTTCAGCCCCGAAATGCTCGCATAGCTGGCCCGCCATGTCCCTGCCGGCTTCACCCCAGCACCTCCATGACGCGCCCTCCCCTCTGACGGCCAACAACCCTGTAGCCGCACGGAGGAGCTTCACCCTTCCCACGCGCACTGCACCAAGGACAGCATCAGTGCCCGCGTCTGCAAACAGCGTCGATGGCATCGAAACCCTCTTTGTTTGTTCCGACTCTAGGATCTTCTCCTTTACCACAGCCACCTCGGCCCGGCGCCCCTCACCACAACGTCAAGGTGACGCATGGCAGCCGATACCGTGGAAGACGCCCACGGAGCGTACCCTGGCAGTCGGTATGTCGTCCCAGGTGCCACGAGCTGTGAGCAATGCTAATGCCTGACCAGGCGTCCTACGCATCTACCGTGTAACCGCGTCCAATGTCTCCTTCCTCAACAGCGGCAACCTGCTCCATACCATCTTCCCGCGTTCGCAATGCTGGTGCGTCGACAACCAGTCTGTCTTCGTGCTGCGGGTCCGGCAAGACTCGTATTATCGTATCGAACTCCCCTATGAGACTGAAGAGGACAAGGCCAAAATCACCCACTTCCAGTCGGTCCTCGCCCAAGTGATGCAGTATGAGCGGACGCGGTGCCCCTTCCGACGAGGTGCTGGGATTGAAGAGCTGCAGCGACCAAAGAGTCCGCCGCGCAAGACAATCAAGAGAAAGCCTTCGGGACAGGCGAAGAAGTGGATTTTGGACAAGACGTGGGTGCCGGAACAATACGGGTCGAGGCCTTCTACTGCCGGGACTGAACGCTCAGAGGCCAGCACTGCTTCGTCCAACGACGAGGATGACCGACGGAGCATCTGCACGGACAACAGTGAGGCGGTACCCGAAGCACCAGAGATTCCGTTTGTGAGGATACTTCCAGAGTCGCACAGCTTGTTGCCTCCGTCCCAGCCGTCGCCACGCCGTCTCTCTGTGGCAGAACGCGCAAGCATATTTCAGGGTGTACGGTCGGTCACGGCACCAATCAAGACGCAGAGGACGGGATCTGTGTCTGCAATGCAGAGCATCATTGAGTCGCCAACAGGTCAGCCGAGTTGGGACGCAGAGAAGCCAGTGCTTGAGCGTCAGGTGTCGGATGCCGGCAGCCTGATCTCCAGCACTGACTCATTCTACTCTCTCGAGACGGTTACTCCACGAAGCCCCTCACCAAAGTTTATGGACGCTGAGACAGTGGACACGAACCCGTGGGCAGCTACCTTCTCGGCACAGCAAGCAGACGAGCCCCGGGGACGCTCGACACACCGCAGACATATATCAGAGGCGACGGTGCGTGCTTTGTCCATAGAACGGACCGATGCATCTGTGCCCGTGACTCCCACGGTCCCATACTATGCTACGACGATTGTGTCGACCAATATGCGCCCGTCGTCAGCGCCGTCTACCCCGCCGCTGGTCAGTGACTCGGACAGCGACAGTCTTGGCCGCGCCAGCCTGGATATTGCCACACCACCAGAGGCCATAAGAATGAAGCGACTGACGGGGGCGTCGCAGCGACGGGCGTTTTCGCCGATGCCCCCGACGCAAAACCTGTTCTATCCACCCAAGCACAGCCCTGGCAAAGAGTTTACCAATGCCCTAGTGCGCAAGACGTATGAGATTGTGCTGGGCCCGCCAGCACATCTGGTGTCGATGATGTTGCGGATTGCCACGACCAT
Source organism: Bipolaris oryzae ATCC 44560 (assembly GCF_000523455.1). Classification (NCBI taxonomy): domain Eukaryota; kingdom Fungi; phylum Ascomycota; class Dothideomycetes; order Pleosporales; family Pleosporaceae; genus Bipolaris; species Bipolaris oryzae. The sequence continues at coordinate 109,548 of NW_006911276.1, forward strand.
CTCCAACGGCATTGGGCTGAGTGCATATCGTGCCCGCCGCGCCGAGAAGATCCCGTGTTCGTGGGAGTCAGATGACGAGGCAGACTGGGATGAGGACGATTTCGGCATCCCGCTCAACAACATCAGAGAGGCAAATGTACGGCGACGAACGTTTTCTGGTGACGTGGATTGAAAGAGAGAGAGAAAGGATGAGCATCAAGAGGGGGGAGGGGGCTGTGAATATAATTAGAAAGAGAGTTTGCCATGTGCGTAACGTGGTTTGCGTAATCGTGAATGATACCAAAGGGGCTTGTACGGTTAACGTGTGCATTTACAAGGGGGTAAGTTAGTTTAGTCGCGTGTATGCTGCGACGAGGGTCTTTTTCTCAAATTTGTTTCTAGAATAAGTGATTGTAATACTGGAAGAGGGGGGGGCGCGGCATATAGTAGTATGTAGAGTATTTTGCTGAGGGGCCGGGTTGCTTTGGTTGGCGGGGTGGGAGCGGAATGAGGAGGCCTAAGCGTGGACGAATGAGAACACATGTTCATTGTTTACTACACACACACCGTCTTTGCCTGAGTCAGGCGTGTCACGCGTGGGTGAGAAGCATGCGCTGGATGTGAGACACAGACAACAGACAGCAGGCTTTGTTGGAGAGAGAGTGTGTGTAGTACACACATACACATAGACAGACACACAGACACACTAGGTACGAGTGTAGGGTGTATGACCTCAGCCCGGGACGGCACCGTTGGGGACGAGGGGTGCATGCGCCATGACATGTTGGCTGGCAACAAAAACCTGAGCGTCTCGATTTCCGGGGATGCAGCTGAAGAGAGCCGCTGAGCCGGACGTCGCTAGCTCCCGTCTTGTCCGGTTTTGGTTGGGGAAGACGAGATTGCTTGTATGCAGTGCGTAGTATGTCGGGCGGCAGTACAGCTCGCTCACGGCAGGCGTCGCAAGGAGCATCGTCGTCAGCAGCAGCTGGCAGAGGGGCAGTAATGGTTGGCGGGGAGGCGGCCGGTGTGTGATAGACATGACATACGTACATCCACACGTCCATGTGTGTAGACGGCATGGACGTATAGAGAATAGAAGCGCCGGGCAGGGTGAGGGGTCATCCATTCGTCTCTCCACCGCGTGGGGCGGTCAAAGGCACGGGTGCAGGGCTACAGAGGCCCAGCCACGCTGGCAGAGTTTGGATCGCCCGTCCAGCTTGTGCAGCGCCCGTCCAATGGCGGCCAACACTGCCTCGCGTGGCCGCGCACGTAAACCGGGACTTGACCGACTAATTGGCGTCTCCTGAGCATTCGGCCTAGTCTGGTCATGCTGCCAGAGCCCTCCTAAAATTCCCGCCCTGCCCTTTGTGCTTGCACTTGCACCTGCCCTTGCCTGTCGCCGCCCTCGCCGCCGCCCAGCCGACTAGACAGACACCACACAGCGTCGCCTCGCTTGCGCCGCACCACCCACCCATCCATCCATCCACCACGACATAAACTTGTTCCCCCCGACGCCCCTCCCCGACTCTACCACGACGAGGCTGCGACTTTTGGCTTCGTGGGACGCGGCCGTCTAGCATGAAAAGAAAGATGGCCGACCTCGACGTGTTGATGGACGAGACGTTGACGTTATGCAAAACACCGCCAGTACCCCGACGACACCCCTATCGCCAGTTCTACCAGTACAAAAAACCAGAGACGGCCGCGCCAGCAGACAAGCCCGACGTCGACATGCTCGGCCCGCCCATGTTCACCTTTGGATCCGAAACCGACCTTGTGCCCCAGCCACTCTTCAGCAAGACCAAGTCCATGCCCAGCAGGAGCAACTCGCTGCCCTCCGGATCATCGCGCCCCGTTAGACCACCAGAGCCCTTCCAGTTCAACTCGGACATTGTCAAGAGCCCCTCGCCACTCTTCAGCAGGAGAAACACGCTGCCGCCGCGCGTCCGACGTGCCATGGCCTCGGAACGAAAACCCTCGCCGCTGTCCCATAGAGAAGATGCGCAACCGCCCGAGCCGACCCACCACCCCTCTACCTTGATGCCCCCGCCCACGTCACCAAGTGAACAACCACCCACCCTATTCCCTACCACTATCACTACCACCATCAGTACCACTACCACTACCACCAAGCCACAGCCTACCCTATCAAAAGCCACACCATCAAAACCAAAACCCTTGCCGCCAAGAATCTTCCAAGCCATACCTCCTCCAACAAGGCCTCCACCACCCGTCCCAACAATGGCTACTCCATCAAAACCCGCCCCCTCAAAAGCGATCCCAACAAAAACAACACCATCAAAGCCGACGCCATCAACACCATCTTCCCTCACTGCTTCCACCCCAAAACGACCATCCCCACTCTCTGGAAAGGGGAGTGTGCGCCGCCCCGGTCCCAGCCAGTTTGCCCCTTTCCAACCTGCATCACCCACGGTACTGTCACCCGTCACTTCCCACACCAGCTCTGTAGCCTCGTCGCCCACCCCCTCCGTCTTCTCAGAGGCTGCCAGTTTTTCGGCTTCGGCACCGTCAACACCATCAACACCGGCCTCATCCCCACCCAGTTCACCGGACAACCGTCCTCGCTCGCCAATGTGCTACTTCACACCGACGTACTGGACCATCATGACCTCACCCTCGCCAGTCTACATCCCAAGGCAGAAACTGAGGCGCAAGGACAGCCCCAAGATCGAGAATCTGAGAACCCTCCGAGCAAAAGAGTCCGACGCCTGTCTGGAGGCCATGTACGACCAACGAACATCGGCCTACATGGATTGGACAGGCTTCCAGGCCCTCTCAAACTGAACAAAAAAAAGCATCCTTTACCATCTCGCCAGCATGACCTCATAGCCCATGGTACTATTCCCGCTGGGTCCAGAATGCTTATTCCCGACGTGCTAGAACATGCTGGACGAGATGACAAGTGTGAGTTGTCCACTACACACCTTGCATGATGCAACCACTAACATGTTCACAGACTATTATTCGCAGCATACAGCCTGCACCACCACACTTCTAATGATGACGATTTACGACTTAATGACGACAATGAACCAGCATGGAGGATTATGTACGGCGTTACAGAGCATTCGATTATAATACCCAGGGTTTGAACATTTAGCATATTGGTTTTGCACACCTGGTTTGCCATAGTCGCACGTCTTCAACGCATAGTACCCCATGTAATATAATATTTCACAGGGCCAGTCAGCGCCCTGTTTCGTTTCTGCCACTCTGACGGACGTTCCAAACCAATACATCAGCGTGCATGTCTATCGCAGAGCCTCAGCTTGGCGTTTCCTGCACGTCTGATACGAGCCCCGCCCATCTGCTGACCCAATGTGTGCAGCGACACACCCACTCGAGGCGCAGCTGCCTCGGACACCGCCAGTCATTCGCCGACCCTCCCCAGCACACGTCACAGCCGCACACGCTTTTTCCTGCTGCCACACCCACCAATGCACATCGACTCTTGAATCATTGATTTTCGCTGCTCTGCACCACTCAAGTCCACCAAATGGCTGCAACGCACGCTGTATGCACACTACTCGTGCTAGACTCAATGCCCCTGCGCCGCATAGCCGTCGTGGCGCAGCGCATTGCCGCTTCTGTACAAAGGTGGACCTCGCTAACCACACCTGAGGTGTAAGCGCATAAGTTGGCCCCCAAGATGCCTTCAAGGCCCCATGCACATGGATGCAAATACAGCACACCGGAATGCCCATGTGGGGGGTAGGTGAGTTTGAAGATTTATAAGATGCTTGTAGTTCCCAGCCCTAAACCTCTGGTGGTGTCCTGAATTATCGGATTCTGGCACGTCATAGGTTTCCATCGACTCTGGTAGCGCAGCCTTGCAGGCAACACTGATATTCATAAGAGGACTCGAGCATCTGACTCATTGTGTCACCACTACTGCAGGGACTTGGAAGAGGCCGCCCCAGGACAGATCTAGATATATAGGTGGCATTTGAATCTAGTCGTCGCATCCTACTGTACTACCTACATTTCCAACCAACAACGCACTCGCAGATTTGAAGAAGAAAAAAACCAGTGAATCTACTGGTCCACCGGATCGAATACAGAACACAGAACACGGAAAGAGAACCATCTGCCTATCTGGGCAAACCTCAGACATGGAGCTTTCCAACTCGGAGAGGAACCCAAATGCGCCACTGCGGTTGCTCTCGCTCGATGGAGGAGGTGTGCGCGGGTTGTCATCACTACTTGTCCTCGAGACACTGATGGAAAACATTGCTTTGGAAGAGAAGAGACTTGGAAGGAGGGCGATGAACAATCATGAGCCACTCAAGCCATGTGATTATTTCGACCTCATTGGCGGCACATCGACTGGAGGAATCATAGCCATTATGCTTTCGCGGTTACGGCTTGACTGCAAGCAGTGCATAGCCGTTTATAGCAAGCTGGCCGAGCAGATTTTCAAGCACGACCGATCATTCAAGGCATTTGGTATGAAAGTGCCAACGGGAGCCAGTCGATTTTCTGGTGCCGTGCTAGCAAACGCCATCAAAACTGCACTCAAAGATCTGGGCTTCGACCCTGACGAGCTCATGTGGGACGAGGCGCTATTCGAAGAGGTGGAAGAGGCAAACGAACTACCTAGGGACAGCATCTGGGCAGATGCCGCGCCCGAGTTGGTACTCACAGAAAGCCCACTGGCGACTATGAAGAACTCGTTGGCTTCACTAGAATCGGGACCGCCTCTCAGTACTACGAGCACAACGAGGCCTTCATCTACACTCTACAGTTCAAGTCCGTTCACTCCAAAAGCGCCCACAAGAACCCCTACATGGAAGCTTCACAAGCGGCAATCAGTTCACCGGAAAGCGAATGCAAAGGGCTGTCGCGGCTTTGTGCTCACCTCGCTGAAGAACGCACTAGGTCTTCCGAGAATTCTATCTACATACGATCCAAACGACCGAACCACTCGCATCTGGGAAGCGTTACGGGCAACATCGGCAGCACCGACATTTTTCGAAGAGATGCAGTTTGGTACACCAAAAGTCACATACCTTGACGGCGGTGTAGGCTTCAACAATCCCTGTGCAGAAGTCGACTACGCAGCCAAAGCACTATGGGAGAACCGGTCCATTGGCGTCATAGTCTCAGTCGGGACGGGTCTCCAGAGCATTCCCAGCGTCAAGAAGATGGCCTCATGGCTCCCCTTTGGCCTCGGAACCGACATCTCCATCGCCAGCGCACTCACCGGCATGGCAACCAGCACAGCACGCGTCGACAACGAAATGAAGCGCATGTACAGCAACTCGGACACAAAGTACTTCCGCTTCGATGTGGACCGCGGCCTCGCCGACGTCAGCCTAGAGCAATGGATGAAAGAAGACGAAATGGCCAGCCTCACTGAACTCTACATGAACGACGGCCAACAAATCCGCGCCGCCCGCGACTTTGGCGAGCGCATGGCCAAACTCTCAGCCTTACCCCCCAAATTCGAAATCGGCGCCACCCAATTCGCCGTCGGCATGTCCGGCACCCGCAAACTCGACGACTCCTTCAAACTCGTCCATGTAGACTTCAAAAGCGGAATGCCCATCGGCTCCGGCCTCGACGTATCACTTAGCCCACCAAACCGCAGTACCTCTCCTACTGGTGAGGGCGGCCTCGCCCTCGACGACAACGGTCGCCTACGGAAGATTTACCCTGTAGCTGCGGACCTAGACCACGACGGCCGCCGCGAAGAAGCAGCCGTATACCAGTGTCTCCACGCCGACAACATTTGTCTCCGCAGCATCAAAACGGGGATTCCACAGGGCAAATACAAAGTCTCCTTCCTCGTCTCTTTCCATTCTTCCTCGCACACCCCGCCCCGCGACGTCATCTTTAGCGTCGGTAAACCGTATGATGCGGAGAATTTTGCGACACGCTTTGTTGATGTGAAGATTACCCCCGATGTCGCGGCCGTGTTGCTGCAGCCTGATGCTATTAGGGTCAGGGTGGGGAGTCGGCGGTATGAGGAGTATAAGGGGAAAGGGTGGGTGGAGATTCAGGGGGATATTGAGATCAATGTGGGACTGGATGGCGCATTGGGCTTCTTGGTTAGTAAGAGGTACAAGAAGGATGTTTTTGTTGATGGGTGGAGTTTTGGTGGGGTGAGGTTGGAGCCCGTGTTCGGGAGTAGTGTTGTTGGGAGTCCGCGGATTGTGTAATGGGTGAGTGAGTGAGTGGAATTTCTTTTTTTTGGGATGCATGGTTGGTGTTTGCTAGCGTTTTCTGTTCTTGTTTCTTGTTCCTTTTTTTCTTTTCTGTTCTTGCATATATGTACGACATAGAGGTCTGCCTGGGCTGGCTATCTGTTTTATGAATGGGTTTGGGGATTCAAGATAATATGAGCATTTATGGGGTTATGTAGTCTAAAATGATCAATGCATTTAGTGAACTTTTGCCTATTTAGGATTTGATGAGCTTTCCATGTGACACAGAAGAGGAACGCAACACTGAGTACAATCTAGCTTCATCAGCTTTTCACTCTCCAAATATCTTGCTTTAAAGGGCGGAATGAAAATTGAGCGTGGGTTGGGCTTTGCCGCCTGCTTGCTCCTGCCTTTTCCCGGGTCTGTTGACCTGCCTGCTTCACTCCTTCTGCATTTCCTGAAACGGAGTTTCCTGTGGATATATAGTCTGCTTGTATCTCTCATAAACTAAACAGCACTTCCTTTGCTCTATAGTATTTTCTGCTCCCGTGTCTCGTGAACTCTTACATCACACTTCTCTTTTATTATACAACTCATACAAACAATAACAACCCCTATGGCCCGCAACTTTCTAGATCTCCCCGCGGAAATGCGGAATCTAGTCTGTGAGTATGTGCTCACAGAGGAGCATGGCCTATGCTATCAAACGCTTGGTGACGTTGGCTAGTTACGTCCAAGGCGTCGGGGGAGAATTCGAGGGAATCGAATGGAGCGACGACGAAGTCGAAGAAGAATCAATAGAGCCTCATCTATTCCCCATCAACCAGCTTCAACTCGTCTGCCAGCAACTTCACCAAGAGACCAAAGCGCTTGACATGCGATACAACACCATTTTCTTCACCAACAGCGAAGACAACAGTACCACAGCCCCCCAAAAATGCGCCGCCTTCCTGCGTCGCCTCCGAGAAAAGCAAGCCAACCACATGCGCGTCAAAGTCCTCAACACCGAAGATATCTGGCACCAAAACACCCAGATCATTTCGGATCTCGTCCTCTTTTGCAAAAAAAACCCCCCACCCGGACACTCGCCTCGATATCCACTTCGAAACTATCTACTGTTCCCCCCTGGCAATACCGCACGGGGCGCCACGTTTGTCGATGTCACGTTTGACAAGGCGATTGCGCTTAGTATCTGCGACATGAAGCTGAATGAGCTAGTAGTCCTGCCGTCTCAAGGCGAATAGCAATTGGTACACGTTGATCGGATCGAGTTTTACTGATACACCGGCTAACCTTCGTCTCTTCCCGAGCTTTGAGACGTTTGATGAGGAGGGATTTTAGAGAGTCGAGTGAGGGTTTTGTTAGAGGGTCGCTTGGTTTCTGTGGATGAGTATGTGGAGTGGGCTTGAGCCGGGGGACGCGGAGGGGGGGGGGGGGGGTGTGGATGTCAGATTTATATGTTGATGAACAGACAGTAGAAGAAGAAGGGTAGATGGAAGTGAGGAGGAAGGTGGAGGGGAAAGGATTGGGTTGGGTATGATATGTGTGTACAATACTATGATGTTTGGAAATTGTATCGAAGAAGAAACAACACAAAGAGTAGCTTACCAGGATAAAGGAATGAAATAAAAGATTCATGAAAAAAAAGAAAACGAGTTCTCATAAAGCACATATTCATATATATTCATAAGCATCGAACCTCCTATATACACAAATCCCCCCTCCCCCGCCCCGCCCATCGCCCTCCTTCCATCCCTCCAAACACCCCACCCATCATCACGCTCAAGCCGCCGGACTAGCAACACTGGTAGTAATCGGTCCACTCTCTACATACGTACCACTAAAGTACCAATCCTCGGCTCCCGTACCATCAAGCCCGGACCTGGGCAACCTCAGCACCCCCAAATGCCAATCCGCGCCGTTGGACGAGGTACCGGCTGAGAAGGGACCCGCGGTCTTGACCAGCGAGCTATTACCCGTCGAGTGCCAGAAGGAAACTTGGTTGGAGGAGAAATTGATCTCGTAGGCGACGTTGTGCCATTCGTCGGGTTTGAGCTCGGTTTTCCATTTGCTTTGGCCGCTTACCATCCATTGCCTAATGTTGTTCATACATGTTAGCCATTTTCTTCTTCTTCTTGTTTTTTTTCTTTGGTTCTTGACGCCAGGATTAGGCTTGCTTGTGACATTCTTCTTTTTTTGGGGGGGGGGGACCAGGGACAGAGGGAGGTCGGTTACTTACAAGTTGGTATTGCTGGTTCCGGACTCGCCGCTGATCCAGCCGTATTTCAGCTCTGTGAAGTGAGACTCGAAGAAGGCGATTTGGTGCTCGTTTGTTGCGCTGGGGACGTTTGTGGTGGAGCGCTTGATGGAGAAGTGGTAGAAGACTGTGCCTTGGTTGATGGGAGCTTTGGTTTGTGGGATGAGTTCGGTGCGCCACATGTCGCTGTTCCATTTTGCGGTGCTGTCGATGGTGATTTTGGCACCTTGCTTGCTGCCGGTGTCGCCCGAGTTTTTGTAGCTTGGGGAGAGGTTGACTGGGTGGGGGGGTTAGGTTGGGGTGTGTGTGTGTGGGAAGATTGGGAGGGGATATACCATAGCGCGAGGTTGGACCAGAGCCGTGGATGTAGTATTGGTAGTCTGGGAGGAGGATTAGGTATCGTGGTTGTCCGAATGCGTAGGTAAGCTTACTGCCGACTTGGTTTGCCCAAGACCATTTCTCAAGATCGGCGCTCGAGGTCATGTCATTGAAGCGGCCATCCCAAAGGATTGTGCCTGATGGGTATTAGTGATGTATGAGGACATCCAGGTGCTGACGAACCTGCAGAGACGGCGCTCACGAGCGCATTGACAATTGTGACTTTTCCCAACATCTTGATTGTAGAGACAGAGAGAGCCTAAGGAGTGAAGATACGAGCGTTGTCAACTCAAATCCGATGTTGCAATATGTCGACTTCACGGTGGTATATAAATTACATTCCTGGCCCGAGAACACAGGCAAAGCTTCATATCCATGTTCATAGCCCTGCACTCTAATATCCCATAAAGGACATCTGACTTTGTTCAGATTCGCACAAGCACTTAATATGCGCTCGGTCGTACTGCTACTCAATCTATACGCCGCCATTTCAGGGCCCCGGGTGGATCTAGCGGCGGCCATACGGTCCGGGGGCACATTGCTCTCCGTATAAGCCCGGGAACGGAGTGGGCGGGCCTCTTATTCTCGAACGCGACGATGGCGGCACGTGAATTCATTGCTAGTAAAGTAGCGGTAGCCTAAGATGGGCAAAATGTAGTCTCATTGGTAGGAAGGTGGTGATGTCGCAGGGTTGTCGAGATTAAGCTACATTAAGCCGGTGTATACCCCACAATTAGCTACTTTGAGGCTGGGACTGAATGCTTGCGTCAAATGGGCGTCCCAAGTGCTATGGATTTGAGGAGCTTGACTCTGATATTGATCTGGGGAAGGCTGGGCAATATGCAGCCGCAGAGCATATTCTTACATCATTGCGATGGTATATTATTCTTTCGCACTCGGTAGCCACGAAAGCCCTGCTTCTTCATTGGAAATGTTAAGTTGTAATACGCATTCCAACTTGCATCAGATGAAGTTAACCAGCTTGCGCTTCTCAGCCATCACTGGGTGTCCGTCTCATCATGTGAAAGAACTAACACTGTCTGGAGTGGTAGATCTCACTACGAGCGAGCTTTGTAAATGCCCCATGCAAGTACCTCCACGAAAGTACTGGCAAAGGAGCCATTACCGGGACGGAACAAAGACTAAAGTTAACAATGAGGCTGTAGCATAACATGTATGGATACTGCTTGTCCAAAAGCTGGTCTCGAGCTGTGAAACATGCCAACAGAGAGACTTTCACGACAAAACGTCCAGTTCAAGATAACTACAAACTACTGGTACTATCCTAGTACACGATGACATTAAGCCTTTGTCGCGTTTGACTTTGTTTTAAGGTTTTAAAGTTTTGAAGCGACGGTACAAGAGACGAAAAGCCCGTGAGAGCGCACGGACCAGGCCACCGTCCTGTTGCCTTGGTGACATCACAAACAAGCGAAACAGACTTTCCTTGCTCCACCTACTGCTTACATACAGTACCAAAGTATCCGCCTGGACCGTCCCCTCCTACAGCTTTTCATACGGACTCATCATCAGACGCCAAGATAAACATTTTTCCGTGTCCAGACTTCGCACATACTCTGACGACAAGATGGCGGATGCGCGCGGGGAGTACTGGTATTACGAAGACGGTGTGGATGCGAACAAGATCACGGTGCCCGAACTCCGCAGCATCCTCCTTCGCCACGGCGTCACTTATCCATCTTCGGCAAAGAAGCCTATTCTCGTAGGCCTCTTCAACGACATCGTCCTACCCCAAAAATCCCAAGTTCAGCGGGCGTATGCGCGGACGAAGCGATCAACGCGGGGCATTGTAGACGTACCTTCCAGCTCAGCCAGCACAGTGGATACAACCGATATCGAAGAAGAAACGCCCGGGGCTCCCGCACCTGTGACCGGGCGACGAACACTACGAAGAACTGGGCGCGCAACAACGGAGGAGACAGATGCGCCTGCACCGCGTTCCAAAACACCTTCCCGCACTGTGCCCGCAAAGCACAGCAGGGCTGTGGAGCCTGAGATAGACGAGCGGCCTGCAGCTAGACGCACACGCAAGAGCGCTACACCTGCTCCACTTCCACTTCCAAAAGAGCCATCACCCGAACCAGAAGCGTGGCACCGTAACGATGCGGCGAGCCCTTTTACCCAGGAAAACCCTTTTCAGAGCGGAAGCTCTCCGGCGATACCAGACACTATCGCGCGCGAGCGTCGAAGGCGGACCACAGGGTACAGCCAGCATGAGAGGCGCAAGAGTGATGTGCACCGCCGACGAACAGTCCAACCCAAGACTGAACAAATAGACGATGGCATTATGGTACCCACACGCGGAGCATTTGACGTTGCCGATCCTCGTACGAAGCAGGAGGAGGAGGATACCGCGGATGCCGGGGAAGAGTTTACGCCCGAGGAGCAGCTCGAGCTGGTGCGTGAGCGTGCAAAGGCCGGCGAGGTGGACATTCTCCCACCAAGGAAAAGGCAGAAGAAAGACAAGGCTACTGGTACCATCAAAGCAATGGCAGGAACTATCCTACTTACTGCTACAGCGGCCTTTGCCGGCGTTTGGCGACAAGAGAAGATCAATGTTGGCTTCTGCGGTATTGGGCGAGAGGCCACTGCACTTGCTGGTGTGGAGATACCGAGCTGGGCTGATCAAATCCTCCCGCAGTGTGAGCCTTGCCCACCACATGCCCAGTGCTATCGAGGTTTGAATGTACGATGTGATCCCGATTTCATTAAGAAGGATCATCCACTATCACTTGGTGGCCTGGTGCCCCTCCCACCGACATGCGAGCCGGACAGCGAGAAAACTCGTAAAGTAAACGGCATTGCCAACAGAGCCGTGGAGGTCCTTCGACAACGCAAGGCACAGTACGAATGTGGTGAGCCTGACGCAGAAGGACACCCCGTAGAAAGCCCCGAAGTCAGCGAAATTGACCTCAAGGAGCAAATGGCTGCACAAAAAAGCAAGAGCTTGACGGATCAAGAGTTTAGCGATTTGTTCGACAGGGCTTTTCCTGAGCTTTTGATGCGTGAAGAGGTAGTTCAAACTACTGATGAGTAAGTACTCTTCTTTCAGGTCCCAAACCATGTGTGCATCTTTTCTGACATGGAATTGTACTAATCAGTTCCTCTTCCGTGGATACAGAACAACCGGCAAACGACGTCTTGCATCAACCTCTCTCGCAAAGCTCTCCCTCTCCTGTAGCGTCCGACGATCCCTCCGACAGTCTTTTGAACGACATCTTCTCCAGATTGTAATGTTCTTCCTGGTGATTGCTACGGGCTCTTACGGAAAATACTCGTATACTAGCAATCGAGCAATGGAAATCCGCGCAAAGCAGCTAGCCAGCGACGCTTATGACAGACTGCAAGACCAAGCTGCACTCAGCTATCAGGCTCCTGGTGTAGAAAAGGGCGTTAGCATGACACAGCTTCGTGACGACGTCTTACGTACTGAATTTAATGCGTCGCGTCGGCAGAAACTGTGGAAAAGAGTCCAGGCGAAAGTTGAGAAGAATAGCAATGTCCGTGCGGGTGTCCGCACAACAGCCAGTGGTGACGTTGCTCGAATGTGGGAGTGGGTTGGCCCTGTGAGGCGACTCGAGGATGGTCGAAGTAGTGGTGCCCGAGACGGCGGGCGCTTCAGTCTTGGTATAGGCAGCAGCCCTCTATCTGCTTCAAAAGACGTGAAGGATGTGAAGGATGTTCAGAAATGGGAAGAAGGCCGTCCTGTCTACTAGTATTGCACTTTTGGATTTCTTTTGTTCTTCAGAATGGCTTCATAAGTCGGTTATGACAATCAAGAGAAGATGGACGGGGAGACATTTTCATTGGATTTGCTGCGAATGATACCACAACGATGAATTTTACTTTTTATTTGCTTCAACCTCATCCTTGCATGCCTGGATATTGAACAACACTGCGAATGCAAATTGATCGTGACGCCCTGAGCCTTTGGCTGTGGCTGGTGCGTGGCGCATGAGCTTTTGGCTTACTAACCTAGCCGAAGCCCACACACGCTAGTAATATCGGCCGCCCAGCATCAACATCTCCAGCACTACCGCCAACCTTTTCGCTCATACTAACCACAGAGCAAAAATCCGTCAAAATGGTGAGTGCAGTATTTGCTATTTGAGATTGCGCAATACGACAGCCATGGCACGAGCGAGCGACATGACGAATCTTCGACGACGATGGCAAAAATGCGGATCGGCGAATATCACAACAACATCGAATACTAGAACTGGCCTCGACATGTGGGATATATGGTTCGTTGGAGGGGTGAAGAAAGCATCACTGCGCTGAAAGCGGTCATTGGAAAGAATTGGGCGCAGGTGGTGTGGGTTGGAGAAGCGGCAAATCTCAGTGCAGAGTACTTACGGCGTCCATGTCGTACTCTATCGCGGAACGGTTGCTACAAGCCAAAGATACCCTCACGTTGAGCGGCGCCGATACTAAATCGCCTTTGACTCGCTTGCCCGCTCGTGCGAGTTGCTTCCGCCGCATATTCACGACCCGTCATCCACGCATATACTCGCCCGCTCGTGTCGCATGTCCAGTTGTCATTCAAGAAAGATAATATGCATACGGAAAGCCATGAAACCAATACTGATTTCCGCCTTTCAGGTCAACGTTCCCAAGACCCGCCGAACCTACTGCAAGGGCAAGGACTGCAAGAAGCACACCCAGCACAAGGTCACCCGTTAGTGATCCACACTCCCATACATTACCTTCACATGCTGAGACGTCGTAGAATACAAGGCAGGAAAGGCCTCTCTGTTCGCACAGGGTAAGCGTCGTTATGACCGCAAGCAATCCGGTTACGGAGGTCAGACCAAGCCCGTCTTCCACAAGGTACGATCGACTGCAATAGATTACGCGATGCCGGCGCTAACAATACACAGAGGGCGAAAACCACCAAGAAGGTCGTTCTCCGTCTAGAGTGCACTGCTTGCAAGACCAAGGCACAGGTACGTTTCTCTGTACACTCCACGCTCTATGCCGCTACTAACCTCGGAATAGCTTGCCCTCAAGCGATGCAAGCACTTCGAGCTTGGTGGTGACAAGAAGACCAAGGGTGCTGCTCTTGTCTTCTAAGCGTGCGCCTTCTTTCTCTCTCTTTTGCTGGGCTCTCGGCGTAGTCTTCGGGCGGATGGAATGGACGGCTCTACCTTCGAATCAAGCAATGCATCAACCATCAGTATAACACGAATGAAGGCGTGTGAGGCGGAAGATTTGGCGACACAGGGTCACCAGCCACGAATTTACGGACTGTAACCTACATATGCATCAAATGGAGCTCGATTGAAGGGACCGCAAAACATATTGTGCACCAATCCATTGACATGATGAACATGTGTGCCGCGCGTAATAGCCTAATTAAGCAGGTACACTCGACCGTAGTCAAGATGTTTGGGAGTCACATTCCTATGTCACTGCCCCTCCGAACCCACTAGCGTGACGCACCTATCTCGCCCACGGCATGTAAACCCGGCTGCTCGAACATTATTTCATAACGGCGAAGAAACTCTACATTTTGCATTCTACAATGGCTGATTCCAAGAAGACGGTCCTCATTATTGGCGGTGGCGCTGTTGGCACTATTGCCGCTGTAAATCTGGAAGTCGGCGGTCTTGCAACAGTTACCGTTGTGCTGCGATCCAACTACAACGCTGTCAAGGAGAAAGGCTTTACAATCAATAGCTGCGATCATGGAACACTGAATGGTTGGCGGCCCAGCGTTGGTATGCAGCGATTCGCATCTCCTACTGCAGCACTTGCGTCGAGACTAACGATTCCGAGTTCGCAACACTGTTCCCAACCTTGTCGAAGAGAACATTCCACCATATGACTATGTTATACTCTGTACCAAGAATGTACCCGATACTTCACCTACAGCGGTTGAGCTTGTCACACCAGCACTTCCCAAGAACAGCGGCAAGACGACGCTTCTTCTCCTCCAAAATGGCCTCAATATCGAGAAGCCTTTTCTTCGCCCTCATCCCAATGTTCCGATTCTTTCTGGAATTTCCATGATTGGTAGCGCGGAGCCTTCACCAGGGGTCATTGTGCACGACGAACCCGATAGACTGCTTGTCGGAGCCTTTCCCACTTCGAACATCAACCCCGCTGTTCCGGAGCGAAGGGCGGAAGAGTTTGTCGAGTTATACAGCAAAGGAGGAAAGACTGACTGCCAGTACTCGCCCAATGTCCTATATGATCGCTGGAAGAAGCTTGTCTTCAACGCAGCCTTGAATCCAATCTGCGCTATTACGGGTCTAGATGATGGGCGCATACGCCTTGCTGACGGTGCACTTGATGGACTTGTCAGGCCAGCCATGCAAGAAATTGTCACAGCTGCTAAAGCGGTATGCGGAGTGGAGTTACCTGACGATGTTGTGGAAGCTACAATCAACATGGACCCGCTAGAAAGCTATTTGAAGCCGAGCATGCAGCAGGATCTAGAAAAAGTACGTTGTTGAGGCGGTCAAGCTTATCGTGAGTAAGCACAACAATTAATGCTGACATTGATAGGGCAACTTTATCGAGTTCGAGAACATATTAGGCGAGCCGCTTAAGGCGGGGAAGAATGCAGGTGTTTGTATGCCCACTCTTGAGGTGCTGTATCATATTGCAAAAGCAATACAGTGGCGAACAAAGGAGAACAAGGGACTGGTCGAGGTACCGAAGAAAGCTTAAAGCGACGGTATGCTCAGGCTTCATTCATCCTTGGTGTTAGCAAGACTCGCTGTGAGAAAGAGTAATCTGGGTCGTCACATATGCGATGTTTGCACTGATTCAGCATCACCTGGATTGTAAAACCATGAAGACTCCATATATCTCTTACATATACCCCGCGGAGTGAAGTGCAGTGCGTACGTCATGAAAGCAATAAGGTTTTGGGTAGCCGTATGGTCCCTGGAACGTTACCCTCCTGTACCGACTTTCTACACAATCTTTCAAGCTATTATTCAGGGCTTCTTGCATGGACCTAGTCGCACCCTTTGGCCCCCACATGTAGCTGGCCTGTGCGGGTTGGGTACACAGTTGTTAATACGGACTCAGTGACCGGCGAGTTGTGCAAACACAAGCGACACAACAGTACGGTCTGTTTGCTCAACCTGGGTCAACATCCGCACGCTATGTTGATTCGGCCGGAGGGAGCGAGATGCGATGGAAGCGTGACTATCCGAGTCATCACCGGGCAACAGTGATTGGACAGGCATGGATTCGCACTCCGTCGTGACAGGGGAGAGTTCAGATGGCAAAGCGGGTCACCGCGTTGCCGCTGCAAGGGCAGAGCATCTCTGGATGCAAAACCGGTAGAAGCGGAAGATCTTGGGCTCTGGCAGCAAAGCGAGGCCGGGATGTGCCAGGTTTCGAGGTGGCGGTGCAGTTCGGTTGAAGCTATGCTTGGCGAATGACGAATGACGGTGCTGGCCCACCAACTGGCTGCTGCTGCTGTCCCAGGGCGAAGAAAGCTCAAGAATCTTTTAAGTAAATCCACGTGAACCCTACATACTCACTGTCTCTCCTGTGACTAGTTCCTACGTCGCCTGCTCTCGCCGGTTGCAGCCACATTACTCTCACCGTCTTTGAGCGCCTTCAGCGCGCGCGCCTAGGCTTAGACTCTGCTCAGCCTCCCGTATCACACAATCAGCTCCGCCAGTTGGCCCACTGCGCTGCCTGATATAACGTCAACACCCAACCCGGTAGATCCGACTATCAACCAGCCTTATTTTCAGTCTCCACCTATAGGAGAGCTGCACTCGTCTTCTCCAGGCAACCACTTTGCTGGTGCCAGTCACTCTATGCTTTTGCCAACTGCTTCGGCTACTGTGCCCGACATGGCAAGCAATGGGATTCGCAGAAAGGATACGACAAAGGGACCGCCGTTGCGCATCTTGTCTTTAGGTACGTGCTCGAAGCGCGGCTTCAGTATAGGGCGGGGTCGCTAACATGTTTGACAGATGGTGGAGGCGTGCGGGGGTACTCTATGCTCATTATCCTCCAGGAATTGATGCATCGAACATTTGTCGAAATACACGGCCGTGCACCCAAAAGACACGAAGTACCAAAGCCATGCGAACATTTCGATCTTATCGTGGGGACAGGTACCGGCGGCCTGATTGCTATAATGCTTGGGCGGCTAAGAATGGACGTGGAGACGTGCAAAGACGTCTACGTGCGCATGACGAGAAGAGTTTTTGAAACGGACAAGACATTTGCGGGCATACCGTACCGGTCAACATTGTTCAAGGCGTCGAAGCTGGAGGAAGCCATCATGCAGTGTGTGCGCGAACACACCATCTACGATGATGAAGGCAACGACAGTCACGAAGGGCGAGAATCGCTGCCTATGACACCAGGAAGCGCCACATCGGGTCGTATGCACAGGAGTGCTAGTAACGCCAGCAACTACAGTCAGATTGGCATGTCGCCCGTCAACATGCGCATCGCTGCCATGAAGTGGGGGAACCCGCACGCTTTGCTCTACGACAATCGCGAAGAGCGCACCAAGACGTAAGTCACTTTCTGTTCTTTTACGAAAATCAAGTTGACTAACAATATGTAGCGCTGTCACGGCCGTCTACAAAGGTACCAGAAAGTCCAGTGGGGGCCAGATACTTCTTCGCTCCTATGACTCACGCAAAGAACCCGCTATCGAACCCAACGCGACAATATGGCAAGCCGGACGAGCAACTTCTGCGACTGCGTTGGCTTTCAAACCCATCCAGATTGGTCAATCAGTTTTCCTCGATGAAGGCTCTGGCAAATATAACCCAGCACCTATGGCTTTGGACGAAGCCGTTTGCAACGAATGGCCTGGGCGTGAAGTTGGTGTTTTCATCAGTATTGGCACTGGAAAACGACCGGAGGGTACAAATGCGCAGCAACACTTGTGGTGGGAAGGGTTTGTTTCTGGCGGCATGGGAGACTTTGCCGAGGCCAGGCGGAGACTGATATCCAAGATCGAAGGATGTGAAAAGACACACAAGGAGATGAAGGACCACCTCGCAAAACGACATGTTAACCAGGAAAACTACTATCGCCTGAACGTAAACGTCGGTGTAGGCGAGTTTGGCATGAACGAATGGAACGCCTTGGCCGATATCAGCACGAACACGCGCATGTACCTGGCGGACCAGATCGTACAAGGTATGACGTTGGATGCAGCCGCAAAGATTGCACGTATCCACTTCGCCAAAATACGATGGGAACGCGCAGCCAAAGGAGAATCGCCATACTCGCCTGGCGCCCAAGCACCGAACAAGCCCCTTCCCAGTGTCCCAGATCCAGCGCCCATGGCCGTCGAACTCCCAGCTGAGGAGCTCTCACCCGAGTATTACACAAACATACACCCAGCCTTCCGGCCTCCACCAGCAGACCAGCGTCGGCCATCAGAAAACGACAAGTACCTGGTGGTAAACTCTGAGGAGCAGCCGCCATCACCAGTCTCCGAAAATTACCACGACCTGATGCACCGACATTCTGGCGAGCTTGTTGCCCCTGGCCGCCGCTCCCATGAGCAATTCTCAGCTGGGCGGCCGGTATCAATGGTCAGTTCGGCAACTAGCTGGGATGATCGCATGTCGAACGCACCACCCAGACCTCCCAAGACACCTCTACAAGATGGGAGACCCCCTCCACCTCTTTCAGGTGGGTTGCCTATGTCGCCCATGTCGCCACCTCCCGGTTCTTCGTTCTCGAGACCGCCACCTGGTGCACCTTTGCCATATCCGGATACAGATGGGCCGCCTCCAATCGTTAACAAAGCGACAAAGCCGGATTATACACGATAGATGGAAAGTTGTTTTGTCTTTTTGGAATATGTTTGGACGTTGGAAATTGACACCCGTGTTGTCACACTGGGCCATGGAGGAAACTCATGATGACGATGACGGTTCATGACTGGAACAGGGGGGGCTTTTTTCCAGGATGAAGTATGAGAGAATAGTTTTTGATACCCAGTCGAGTTTTTTTGTTCCTATTTTTAGCTTTTGCTCGTCAATGATTGTATGAGAGATTGGATTTTCTTATCACGGTTTTCATGTTGAATCTTTATGAATGAGAATTTTCTTGGTTGTTTCGTGATGCTGTGAAGTGCCGCTCATGATGTGCTTTACTACTGCATCTAACGACTTTTAATAGCCCGTACCAGGTGATATAACAACTGTTAGATAATGTCCTCATGAGTAAGTGAAGAGATACATGTATCTAATCGACTTCACGGTACCGAAACTCTGTATGTCCCTTGGAGAGACTATAAATGATTGATGGATTAATGAGTTTAACGTTCACGGATGAAGATCTCCCGCGGGTATAGAGATAGAAAGTGCCCAGAGCTTATATCCGTACCTGCTACTGCCTATTCGTAGAAGAGCATACCTCTAAAGTAAGCGTCGTATAAGATCCTCCTCTGTCGGTTAAGAAGCCTCACCATTCTATCGTATGCCTGCGCACATACTAGTTGTGTTGTTTATATATCTTTCTCTCATTCCTCTACATAGGTATACGCTTCTCCTTTTGATTTCTTCCAGGGAGAGCAAGAAGCGTAGTAGGGCGACACTACACACGGATATGCTTTCATAGCTATCGGATTCGACCTATCCATTAATAGGCTTCAGCCTTCAACTTGCTAGGTGCATTGCCCCCGATACTACTCTGGATGATGAGCTGGGTACCAGACGCAGAGTAATTACACCTCTGGCCTAGTACTATCTTGGATGACATCCTCAATCTCCTCCTCCTCCTCATCAATATCCTCGACGTTCTTCTTCTTCTTCTCCCGCTTCACCGGCGTGTTATTCTCCTCTTCCACCTCCGCCTCCGCCTTCCCCTTCGCCTTGCGCTTCCTCGGAGTTGTAGCAGCCTTCTTAGGCGTAGTACTATCATCAGCCCCGGCGTCAGCACCGCGCAGTGCGGCCAACTCGTCTTTCAACGTGCCCTTGAGTCGGTCGACCATGATGCGACATGCGCCTACGGATTTGCCCTCGGGACGGGGTTGCGTTCTGGGTCGGTGTGTCAGTACGGGTTTGTTACGGTAGAAGTGGGGAAGAGGGGAGAGAGCGAGGACGAACGGTAAAGTCTAGTTTTATGTTTGAATACTCAACGAGGGAGAAGTAGTAGGCGAGCTGCATTGGTTAGTCTGACTGTGAGTTTTATTGGGTGAGGAAGAGCGTACGCGCTGGCGGTCAGTCCAACCTTTTGCAGTTGAGTCGGTGGAGGACATTTTGGATTGGTTGTAGTTGTTGTGTTGGGGTTTGGTGTGGATGATGGATGATGGATGTTGGTTGAGGTTGTGGGGTTGGGGAAAGAAGAAGAAGAAGTTTAAGAGAGATTGAGTGTATATGTGTAAGTGAGAGGGAGCCTGTCTGGTGCGAAGTGAATGAGGATGCTAGTGATGGAGGCATACAATGAATGTGAGTGTCGATGCATGTGCGTCACTTCAGGTTGGCGAGGAGATAGAGAAGACTAGGGATGTCTTCTAAGATTGTGCAGGTCGTAGGTTTAGTTACTCTGAGTTTGCTACTAGTTCATTGTCTAGATTCTATTTAAGAGGTATGCAGGGGTTTGGTACTGCGAAGTTGATCCGCCCTCACCTTCCGCTTCCTCAGCGTTGTAACCGCCTTCTTAGGTGTAGTGCAACCAGCACTAGCATTACTACCGTGTATCACAGCTAGTTCATCTTTCAACGTGCCTTTGAGCCGGTCGACTATAAACAATTGGGTTAGTAGAGGCCACTTCAGGCTAGATGTTGGAGTGTTAGGGCTTTGTGATGGGAAATATTCTTAGAGAGTTGAGGGTAAGTAGTCAATGGCTTCGCTCAGTGTTACGAGCACATAGGTGAATAGTGTTGTGAGAATTGCGCACGCGTTTGTGCCCTACTCTTTATAAGAACTTTAACTATACGGATAGATTACATTTCGGGTGTCACCAAGGGAGAATCAAGTTCACTTGATGCAGGACACTGCCCCATTTAAATTTTCATTTGAATGATTGAGGTGGAACCTACTCGCCTCTTCTCACACGGTACACGTGCATGCTACGCGTACTCCCTTGCCTGATAGCCAGAAGTTTCAAACTTCCACATCGATGTTATCGATCTGGTTTTCCTCCTCCTTTGGTTCAGCCTTGACGTCCAAGTCCGCCTCGTCATCCTCGCTCTTGGGCGTAGCAACCTTCTTGCTCGGCCGGCCACGCGACTTCTTGATACTCGTGGGGGTATCCTCGCCGTCCTCCTGATCGGTCTTGTTGGGCTTGCGCTTGCGAGGGGTAGCAGGTGCCTTCTTGGGAGTTGCCTGAGGGACGGGTGCACCAGATGCCATGGCATCCCACTCTGGCCTGAACGCCCTGATGAGCTTATTGGTCTTCTGCTTGAAGCCACTGGCAGTGCGTTCGGGAGCGTAGAGACCATCCTGTGATGTGTTAGCTTAGGGTTTCCGCGCGTACTTTGCTTCCCGAGTTTGGGTACGTACATCCCAGTCGAGAGTGATGTTGTCCTTTTGGATGAGATACAAGAGGCTGGATAGCTGTTCGGGGTTAGTGTTGCTCTTTGTCAAGGTGTTTGCACTTACGATCTCACGTTCGGTCCATCCTTTGGGATTATTGGCGTCGTCCATGGCGTGGGTGGTGGATAGTTGATTAAGCTTGTGGGTGTGGAAACTGTGGGATTGGAGAAACAAGAAGAGGTTCGAGAGAATTTGGGGCTATATGTGTAAGTGAGAGGGTGTGTGTCTAGTTGAAGACCCACTGTTCAAAATTGTTAGCAAACGGACCTCACACTCACCACGTAACTAGAGCAACAGGCGTTTCAGCCTCACACTTCCGTCCCTCACTGCTCACATAGAATGTGTGTATGTATGTGGGTATAGTGTCGTAAAAATGCTAAAGATGCGTTCAAGTAAACATGGCGAATTGTCGATGAATGTGAGATACAACTAAAATTCTATCTAGTCACCAATTACTCACACTCAACTCTCTAAGAACGTCCCCTATTGTTAGACCCTAACACAACCACAACAACTACTATGCCGGTGCACATTGTTACTAGTGACCCTTGGGCAGAAGCTCCGATCCAAGCTAATAATTATAAGAGGAGGTCACTCATGTACAATAAATAATCATGCAATTCCATGAGTTTTAGTTCACCGTGCCTCTTCTATCATACTCTACCTTTTAGTTTAGCGGGAACGTACGATAGCGAAGGTATTCGCGGTGCACTAGGGTAGGACTCGTGGGTGCTGCACTCTCTAGACTCGTTCACTATGTATAACCTAAAATGTAGAATGGCACGCTGGTGAAAGAAGAAGAAGGAAGAGGATAAGGTAGTAACAGAACATAAGAAGAAGGTAGGAGATGATGAGGATAATGTTAAGGAGGAGGAGATTAAGGATGTAGTCTAAAGATGGTGCTAGGTCAGAGGTTTGGTCACTCTACGTTTGCTACCGGCTTATTATTTAAAGTTTACTCACTGCTTACACGATCGTAACAACCAGCGAAGCCGCCCAACAGCACAGGAAATTGTGATTGAAGCATACCACAATAATTTGAAATCATCTTCTAACACTAAACTACCAGATTAGAAAAGTACATGATGCGAGAGGCACAAGATATAAACTCCTCTTCACAGCATACCAGTGTAACTCCGCCCTATCTCTCCACCCCCACCCATTATCAAACCCACACTGAGTCGGCATCCCCACAATCCATCACCACCGACCCAGCCATCGCATCAGGTTTTACGCACATGAAGAGAAATACCAAGACACCCATCAACCCTTCCAAGCACAAGAAATACACTGATTACAGAAATACGACTAAAAAAAAAACCTATCCTCCTCACTACCCCCCGCCCTCCCATCCCGCACAACCACCCAACACTCCCCCCCAAATAGGCAAAGTCTCCTTTCTGCAACACTGTGGGGGGTGCGCAAAAAGGGCACCAGTGCGCCCCCTTTCCCTTCCCGCGCCAACCACCCCCCGGTCCCATGTCCCACCGCCTACTCCGTGGCCTGGGCTTGCCGGTGTATCTGCGGGATGGGGGAACCGGGGGGATGGTTGGCGGGCCTTCCCGTTAGTGTGTTACGCGGGCTGGGGGAAAAGTAGTAAGGTAGTAGTAGTGGGAATGTGACTTGTTGGCGTGTTAAGGGCATGGGTTGGGATTATGGGGGTTTTAGATTATTTCTTGGATGGTTTGGTGTGGGAGATGGATGAGTTTGGCGCTTTGGGGAATTGAGGAAGGGGGGAAATGAGATGGGTAGTAGACGAGGATTGGAGGGTTGTTGTGGAGGGTCTCCCGTGAATAACATAGTTTTTTTCTTCAGACGGGGAAGGGGGAATGGCGTGGTAAGCAAGTCTCAACAGAATATCATTCAGCTACAGTGCATCACCCAGGTCGCATTTTCACTCAAAGCACACTTCACAAAAAATTCAAGATATATAAACTCTAAACTTATTGCATTCTTGCCCTTTTTCGGTGTGCCCGGCTACACCGAGTAGAGAAATATCTACATGTACTACACGTTGTCCTGTGAGAGATAGGAAGCCATGAAATAGTAGGGTATCGAAACCATTCTAGTCCCTCGCCTAAGGAAAAGGAGGAAAACTTAGTCTCCCAATTTCCCTAGTGCCCAAATAATGTGACGACCGAAACCAAGGAAAAAAGAAGATGACATATTCAGCGATTAAAAATGTTGGCGCCAGAAATGTGTTGACAAAGAAGACAAGGAAGACTACAAGTGAGCCATGCCGTTGGTGACCTCAGCCACGCCAACGTGGGTGCCGTTGAGCTTCTCGTTTGAGACGAGTTGTGACATCTTGCGGTCAAAATATTGGTTCTCGGTGTGTGGGTCGTACATGCTCTTCTTGATGAAGTCATCGAGCTGCTCGTCGCTCATGTCGCGTAGTTCAACGGTACGGTCAACGCCGTTCTTTTGAGCAGCGCGGATAACACCGCGGGTGACAACGACGGAGACTTCACGGATACGGCGAATGTCAGGGTACAACCAGCCATCGGCAACCTCTTGCCTGTTCAAGGAGGTAGAGAGATACTCGGCGGAAGCGTAGATCATGTCTTGTGTAATGGAAACAGCCTTGGAAAGAATGGCACCAAGTCCGATACCTGGGAACACATACATGTTGTTTCCTTGGCCGGGGGTGAGCAGCTTGCCATCGTACTCCATTGATGGGAAAGGAGAGCCAGATGCGAAGAGACAGCGGCCCTCAGTGGCAAGGACGGCCTCCTCGAATGTGCACTCAGACTTGCTGGAAGGGTTGGAGAGGGGGAAGATGATGGGACGGTTGTTCAACGAGGCCATCTTCTCGAGAATGTCCTTGTTGAAAGCACCGCCAATGGTTGATAGACCCATGAGAATGGTGGGCTGTACGTAATCAATGAGGCGGCTGAGCGACTGGTATTGACGGCCGTTGTTGTCGTCACGAGCGAAGTAGACCTTGTGGTCAGCGAGCTTGTCGCCGCGGTCAAGGGTGACAAGTCCGTTTGAGTCGACGAACCAGAACTTGCGACGAGCCTCCTCTTCTGTCAGACCCTCCTTGATGAAATACTCAACAATCTGCTTGGCAACACCAACACCGGCACTTCCGGCGCCCAAGAAGATAGCCCGGTGGTCCTTTGCTGGGACACCAGAGGCCCTGACGGCGTTGATGAAGCCACCAACAATGACGGCACCAGTACCCTGGACATCATCGTTGAACATGGAGTATTGGTTCTGGTAGCGTTCTAGGGCGGGGAAGGGGTTCTTGAAATCTTCGAATTGAATGACGATGCTGGGTTATTATTAGTGTTTTGGCAGATGAGGCGGGGAAAAAGATTGCTACGTACCTGGGCCATCGGTCGGTAAGGGCGACCATGAGCTCGTCGAGGAATTCCTTTTCTTGCTCGGCGGTAATCTTGGGCATCCTGGAACCCATGTATAGAGGGTCATCACGGAGGGCCTTGTTGTTGGTTCCCAAATCGAGAGTGAGGGGCAGAGTGCTGTCGGGCTTGATACCAGCGCAAGCCGTGTAGAGAGCGAGTTTGCCGACGGGAATGCCCATACCGTTGACACCAAGGTCACCAAGACCGAGGATACGGGAACCATCAGTAAGGACAGTGATGTCAACCTCGTGTGGCCAGTTGTCGAGGATCTTGCGGAGGTTGCCGCGGTCGCTCCATGAGAGGTACATGCCCTCAGGTTGGGTCCAGATCTCGTGCCATCGTAGACAGGCCTCGCCGACGGTCGGGGTGTAGATGAGAGGAGTCAATTCCTGGGTACGTGTCAGTTGTGACTCTGCACAAATTATGGGTGGCATTTGCTTACCTTGATGTTCTCGCCGAGAAGTCTGTAGAAGAGGTGGACGTTGGTGGCTCGGAGGTGGACGAGGTACTGGAATTTCTCGAGGGGAGTGGGTTTCATGGCGAGGAGGCGGAGGCCTGAAGGGGAAATCAGCGATTGAAATCTAGAGGTCATAGTAGTGCAACTCACATCGGTCGGTCTGGACATCGTAGCTCTCGACGGCTGGAGGGGTGAGGCCGTAGGTGCCGAGACTGCGGCGGACGTCTGGGGTGTATGACATGTCATAGTCGCCCGAAGTTGTGGTCAACTTGCGGGCGTAGCTGGGGCGAGTGGCAGAAGGCATATTGTGAGTGGCAACTGTAGCCATGTATCGAGGGGAGGGTTTAGGGATTGAAGAGCGGAAGGCTTGGGCAGGAGCCGTCACTTTTATAAGCGACCTGTATCGGTGCATTGAGATGGGATGAAACTTCCGTCGGCAATTGAAAAAAGATGTCAGGGAAATAGGCCGCCTGGGGCGTGCGGAGGATTGGGGCTACATAACGAATAGCCTATCGGGAGGGGTCTGGGGTCCGCAAGCACAAGAGACAGCGTGAGGAGATCCGTTCTCGCCGTCAAGGTGTGCCTGTAGGGGAAGCATAGACCAGCCCGTTGCGTTGGTCAGCCTGTAACCATCACGCCAGTTACATTCTCCCCATCCCCAACCTGCCCACCCTTGCTCCCACCATGCTGAACGCCCGTCTCTTACCCGTCTAACGGCCATACGCCCAGATGAACCAAGCGGCTTGCAACGCATCTTGTCACGAAGACTGCAGACGACCGCTCTATCCTCTTGCCTGGGCTCCGACTACCTGAAACCGCCGACACAGACAGGCACGCCCATAATTTTTTCGACGTGCCACAGCCACAGCGGCCGGGTAGCAGGGATCATGGGGCAGACGTGCATATTGTCGGGAGCATTCGGAACGGACGCGTCTGGCTGGCCTTGCAGCGAACGCCGCATTATCCACCGATGGGCTCCAATCCCCATCCATGGCGCCCATTTGCTTCTGTCGGGCATATCCATTTGACACCTTCGCAATTAACCATCCGCCATCAAGCCCGTCTGGCCCTCTCTCTCTCTCTACTCGTGCTGTCGGGTTCCTGTTGTACTTCCGTCCCCTCGGGCTTCGTCTGCTTCAGCTCTCGTATCGAGCCACACCATAGTCAGGCATCGAGGCATTTTTCATCAACAAGTCTGTGTCCATGCATGCGTGGCCTTGATCCGCAACACGTTGTCTATTATTAATCGGCTTCGTCTTACGGGATTTGTCTCACGCCTCTTTGCCACGCACCAACAACCCGGAACAGTCTTGACGTTGCCCATCCTAATAGTGCGGCTTCCGGACTTTAGCCATGCTACCACACCGTATCTACTCTACGCATCCTCTGGCGGATCCGCATTCGGCTCCATCCATCTATACGCCGATCCGACGACTTGCTAGTCGCCCAAGGCGGTGTGCTTTTTCCCAGTGCCAGTACCACGACCCGCGGACGCAATTTTTTTAACGCTCAACTCACATTGCCCCTGTCCCCTTGACCTTTCGCCAATTTAGGCGGACGGGAGGTGTCAGGGGAAGCCGGCGCGATCGCAATCTGCGCTCCAAATCTGTAACAAAAATAACGCAACCAAAAAATAAGGCAGCTGCTGAATGGCGCCCCAAGTCCGACCCGGCCCTCGCCCTTCATACCGTCCAGGTACATGTCATGTCTCAATTGCAGTGGCCGCTCCTTTCTTGTGCGCGAACCTCCTAAAAAAGACGCTGTCTCGGACAAACATTCGACAGCTGCATATGCGGCCAGGGTGGATCGTCCGCAGTTGTGGGGAAAGCTTGATGGCCTCCTTGGGTAAAAGTAGGCAAAGTTAGCCGCCTCGGGCACGTGTCCAGTTCGTTCTCTTCCGAGAAATGGGGCACACGACTCCACAACTTGACAGCGCCACGGGAGGTTACGGAGCTCCTCGGTGAGCGTCCTCGCAAAATCATGTCAGCGCTACTTACCCGCAGCTTGCGAATCAAACCCAAAGCAGCCCTCTTACATGGTCCTCGACCTCTTGTCCAATGCCTTGGGCGTGCAGCAGAACTGTAACCGTCATGCAACTGTCAAGTCTCACCGTCTCTTGACAACCCCGGCAAGCGAGTCAGGCCTAATCCGATCTAGAATGCCCAGGCCTTACCTGACGCATGGCTACAAGAATGCAGTAGGGGTTCTTTCAGGGCCCTTCTTCAGTGGACCGCTTCCCCGGCAAGAATGCAAAGTCGCTCCAGTGATCTGAACACGGCGTCTATGCCTGAGAAAATCCCTCTCTTTGGCACAATGGCACCTACAGATGGAGTAATGCACGATGCGCTGGAACTTCTAGAACTTCCCGATGGAAAAGCATCCAGCGGGCCCATGCTCTCTCGGCGGGCCCATCGCTATTGCGTGCTAGCTGGTAGTAGCACGCGACAGTGGTGCGGGGAAGTCGCCTGTGGCTGTGGCTGTGGTGGCTGTGATGAGTTGCGAGATCTAGATTTCTGGCGAGTGCAAGCTCGACCACTAGCTACTTTGACCAAACCCTGCTTTGGCCTGTAGCCTTGATGCACCGCCCTTGTCCTCGTCATAGACGCTCAACAAACAATCTTGTCTTGGTTTTGACCGTGCTGGCACTCGAAGCCTCAATTCTACAAGCGCACACACATCGGATGCGCCTGAATACTGTGACAGTGTTGCTTCGACTGAGTAGATGCCTTCGAGAACTGTTCTATGCGATTGCTGAGATGAGTGATGTGCAGCAAGGTACTGATATGCTTATACGTATACGTACATTAACATTCACATGCACATGAGACCTGGCATATAGTGTGTATGTTGATATGCACTTATCCTCCGCAAGACCAGGAATGGGAGCGGCAGCCTTGGCGCATGTGGAGCCGCGGGATCGACGAACGGCATGACGTCGTTAGCTCCCTCTCGTCATCCTGACCTACGCGTTATGATCGAGCCTTAAAAGAGCTGTTTACAACCATTCCACCTCAGCTGCATTTCTCCGAGGCAAACTCCAGCTGCAATCACCATATCATGGCACTCTCATCGTGCTTCGGGAGACGCAAACGCGACGACGATCAGCGCCCGCTGCTGCCTCAGGTATGTATACACACGTCTCGTCGATTCACATTGTACGCGCTAATCTCACATGTCAGTACCGCGATGACACAGCACTGCAGAGAGAGGTGCACCAGAAGCTGCACTCGTATCAGATGATACGTGCACTTTCCATGGGGTTCATGCCATCTAACGAACAACTCATCATCAACCTCCGGAGCTTGCTATCTGCAGACATCCTAAACCCAGAAAACCCCGAACTGAGCGACTCTGGTCGTCTCCTAGTCAAGTTTACGAAGCAATGGCTACACCAATTCATTGACACTCTGAATCACAAGAACAGCAAGGACCAGATCCAAGACTTCCTCTGGTACCTTTCCAAGTCCAGGGTATCTGTAGATGTGGAAGATATTGCACGAAGGGCGACCAGGTCAAAAGCAAAGGCCGATGCTACTGCAGGTCAGTACGTGTCCTTGATTTTCACAGAATGAAGCTAACATATCAGCAGCCTACCACAGCCTGCAGACTGTCGGATCGTTGCTCCTAACCAATTCCGACTTCCGCATCTTCCTTGCTGACCTGAACACTGTCGGCCGGGAAGTATTCAGAGACACCGCTTTCACACTATCAAACGTATCCAAAAAAGCGGCTAAGAAGATCGAGCCTTCACCAAAAGAACAAAAGGCACTCAAGGAACCCGGTGCGGATGAGGCTCTGGCACACTCCACTGAAGAGATAAATGATCAGCTTGCAGAGGTCGCCCAAGTTGTTGGCAATGGGGTTGCCAAGGTTGCTAAGAGGGCAGACGTAAGTTTGGCCGAGAAGCTTCAGGGTGACGAGGGCGAATCACTCTTGTACCGCTTGAAGAAGACGATCACAAACCTAAGGCAAAAGAGGGATTACAACGACTCCGTTTCGGTGCTCGCAACGCTATTGAAGCGGTACGCGATGGCATACTCTCGGACCGTAGAGGATGCTATGGGTGCTCTCGAAGCTGACGTCGAGCCAAATCGAGAAATGGAGAGGGCCGTTAAGAACTTCTGGACCTTCCTGAGCTCATTTGGCGACAAACAAGAGTGGAAAAGGCTCGAGGATGCATTCCATAAGGTTTTGGAACACTCGCGCAAGGATCCCGAATTCGAGGATTTGCTCATCGACGTTGGAAACTCGCTGCAGAAACTTCTCACCGACCCCGACTTCTTTGACCACGTCGACGAAAAGTTCCAAGAGCTCCGAAAGAAGGCCAATGGTGTTGGATCGGAATCATCGCTTCGCCAGGATGTAGACGCGTTTTTCGTACAAGCCCAGAGCACCTTCATGGCTGTCACCCACGACCAGGACATTGCAAAGATGATCAACACGACGATGAAGATCTGGAACATACTGTCGCCCCTACACAGCAACATTAACAGTGAGCTCGTTCAAGATGCAATCAATGTTTTCGTCCCTCTTGCCATCCAAGCTATTCAGTACATCCCCATCCCTCGCCTGGAAGTATCCACACCCGAAATCGATATGCTCCTGGAGAACTTGATTATAGAACCTGGCAAGACTGTGAACCACACATCGTTCCTTCCGTTCCGCTTCCGAGTAGAAACCTACAACGATTTCGAACTTCGCAAGGCCCGTTTCCGTGTTGCGTCCAAGGCTACGTCCAAGTTTACCATCAAGATTGACGGTCTTTCGTTCCGTGCAGATGAGGTCGGTTTTCTTCTCCGCGCACACTCTGGCCTCCTTCGCCTTGCGGATGAGGGTATTGCTTCGTTCCAACTCGACGAGCGCGGTATCGATATTCATTTGGATGTCGAAGTCGGCAAAGAGAAGTTGGAGCAGATTCTTACGCTCAAGGCTGTCCGTATCCACATCCACAAGCTTTCGTACACGCTACGCAAGTCCAAGTTCAGCCTCTTTGGCTGGCTCCTCAAACCCCTGTTGCGCCCCGTCGTCCGCAAGGTCATGGAGAGGCAGATGGCCAAAGGTATCGCTGATGCTATCCACGCCGCCAACCGTGAGCTCATCTTTGCACGCGAGAGGCTTCGAGCGACGAGGATCTCTGATCCAGATGACCTGAAGACGTTTGTCAAGGCCGTCATCACACGTCTCACACCGGCCGATGACCCCGACCTTTACACGAGGGTTGGTGTTGACGCACCGAAGAAGGGTATCTTCGCTGGCAAGTATGCACCAGGCAGTGTGGCCAAGCTATGGGAGGAAGAGGGTCGTCGTGCACCAGAGCGCATTGATGACTGGGACGAAGGCGGTTGGAGGAACGATGTCTTCGATCTCCATGCCATGGCACTTTCCTAAACACTTTCTATTCTAGCAGACGACGATTGATTTGCACTTTCGACAAAATGGCTATTCTGGTATGGGTCAAGTCTGAAACCATGGTTTTGTGGTATGTTTTTTTTCTAATCCAAATGGGTTGTGTTCCAGCAAGCGGGCTATGCGGTTACGGATTTTCCTTAGGAGATGGTTCTACGGGGTAATAGTTTACGCATCATCATGATGGTTACGAGTACATACTTATTCTAATCAAAATGCAATCCGGTTATTGTATTGATGGTATCGTTCAACTCAAGTCTAGTCATGTGCAGATATATCAAGAGGGTACCAAGGGGCTGTGTGTGTGTGGTTTCGCGCGAACAAGTGCTCGTTTTTTTCATATTCTTAGTCTACGGCATAGAGAACCCCCAACTATCATACAATATGTACCATGCTCGAACCGCAAGCTCTGGTGCTTCATCAAGTGTTTTTTTAAAATAACAGCAACAACCATCTACTCGCAAAAAGCGCAAACAAAAGCCCCATCTCCATTTTGCTGGGGGGTCAAATATCCTCAAGATTGTACACAGACCCCCACCCCCCCCACTGCTCAAGCAGAACGATGCTTAAAACGGAGGCAGCCAAAAGGGGTATGAAGGATTCTTGACACGAAAGACGCTCATGAGGAAGCTGTACATGCCAAAAAGGACACCAGTCCACAAAAAGACGGCCAGCGACTGAGCGCGCACATCCTGGATCCTGGGGACCTTGACAGCCAGCGAAATAGCGGCAAAAGCAAGGACACCGTAGATGGCAGCGACGATCTGCGACTCGAGGCCGTACTGGTTGCTGAAGCCGCCTGCAAAGTAATTGATGCCACCTTTGTTATCACCAACAACGTAGGGCGTCTTGCGGATGTGATTGAACATGTGGCCACTGGTGAAGAGCAACACGGCAATCAGACTAACGGCAGCCCAGAGATTGCGGTTCTGGAGCAAAGGGACGACGTATGGCGAGGCAACGAAGATGGCAGTGATGCCGCCGAGGACCGAGGTGGTGATGGTGATAACCCTGACCCAGTTGATGGGGCGGGATACGGAGGGTTTGGGGAGGCCATCAGGGACTTGGCGGGCGACCCAGGCGTGGATTTGTTCAGCGGTTTGAGGACCGCCGGTGAAGTCGAAGCGGGCGGGTTGCGCGTCGACTTTTGCGTGGGGGCCGGCGGTGGGGTGGAAGTAGAGGAGGACGGGGGCGGTTTGGAGTTGCATCTATGCTTACTATTAGCTTCTACTATAACAGAAATAGTAAATGGCGTTGAATTCAGCGGGGGTTTGCCTCATACCGATTGAAAGACGTTCTTTCCGTCGACAAAGTCCAAGGTACCAAAGACAAGTCTGGACTGGCCGTCTTTGTCGCCCTTTGTCCAGCTATTACCCAGTAGGTCCCATTCTGGCTGGAAGCTCCGGCAGAGTGCACATCCGAACCTGGGCTCCAATGCCGTGAGTAGTACAGCAACACCGTAGTCTCTCGGCGACTTTGTTAGTTGGGCGTAGCTGGCATCGTTGAGCTTGAGCGGGCGGCCGGTAGACAGCGATTTGGCGCGGGCGTCATTGAAGCGGTCGCCGGCGGGCTTCTTGGCTGCGAGGGCTACAAAGGGCAGCAGCGATGCTGTGAGGAGCGTGAACCACCGCATTGTGTCGTGTAGCGGGTGGGGTGGATGGTTGTTGCTGGGAGACGTTTGTTCGAGTAGACTCAATGCTTGGGAACGTGGCCTTGACGGTTGTCGGAGCTTGCGGGCCTGCGTAATGGCGCTAAGGGCGGGCAGGGATGTGCGCGACTTGCCGCCGCTGCAGCCCTCCATGGGGACAAACACCCGTTGCCATTGTGAACCAGGCTCCGATTAAGCAGTGACTGGGGACAGGTGAATGCGATAGTAATCTTGAAAACACTGTGCTTGTACAGCGACCTGCATTTTCATTCATTTTTCAAATTATCCTACTCTTTCATCCCGTCGCGCTACTACTACGACTCGGCCCGCACTTCTCGGCGCTCTGTTTGTTTACCCAAGTCGCGTCTCCCGCAAACCCCACCACCATCAGTTCTACACCCCTTCACATCACAAAGCAGATATTACACCATGGTCGCAACCATGGATGCTGACATCGATAACAATTATGAAATGAAAGATGTAAGTGCGAGAGAACTGGGCCGTTGCTTCCGACTCTTCCCAACTAATTCCCCCCTTCTCAGCTTCAGCATGCGCTGCGAAACGCAAACTTGGAACTCAGCCTTGAAAGGAGTAAGCATTCGGTCGAGATTGTAGCCAAGGATGAGGAGATTCGGAAGCTGCGAGTTGCCCAGTGCCTTCTGCAGGACGAAAACAGCGACCTCCACGAACAACTCGAGGAAGAGCAAGGCCGTGCAGACGAACTGGACAACGCCCTTGATGACGCCCTCGCACAGCTGGATGAGCAACGGGCCGAGGGTGAAGCTGCACAAAACACAATCCGTACCCAAGCGCGGGAGATCGCGAATCTCAAGGTGAGCACGTCAAGCACACCGGCCAAAGCGCCGCTAACAATGACTAGGCCGAACTGAAAGCCATGGAGAACGTAACCTCCGACTCCAACAAGATCCTCTCCGACAAACTCGCCCTATCTCGCGAAATCTCATCGCTGCGCCCTGAAGTTGAACACCTACGCGCCCAAGTCGAATCAAATACAGGCCTGCTCACTGAGAAGCTGGCCCTGCAACGTCAGCTAACCACACTCCAAGCCGAGCTCGAGAACGAGAAGCGCACTGCCGCACGTGCACTGGCGAAGCAAGGAAAGAAGATGGAGCAGGATGAGGAGTTGCGCGGCGAGTTGGAGGAGGTGCGCCAGGAACTCGCCACCGAGAAGAAGGAGCGGATGAGGGCAGAGGTTGGGCTCGCAAAGGCTGAAAAGGCAATGGAGAAGGTACATGCTGATCTGGAGTCGCAACAAAAGTCAACGGAACAACTACAAGCCAAGGTTGAGAAGCTGTCAAAGAAGGAGGCTAGCAAGGCCAGCAAGCGCGATGAAGCTCATGACGCTGCGATTGAAGAACTGCGCCAGGAGTTGGAGCAAGAAAGGACTGCACGTTTGCGAGCAGAGAAGGCTAATAAGAACACTGGAGATCGTAATGCCGAGATTGAACAGCTACGTGAAGAACTAGAGCAGGAGAAGCGCGAGCGTCGAAAGGCCGAGAAGTCATCCAAGCAGGGTTCCCAATCGACAGACACCCAGGTCGAGGCTGTACGGAAAGAACTCGAAGAAGAGAAGCGTGAGCGTAAGAAGCAAGAGAAGGAGTTCAGCAAGACACTGGCAGAGCTTCAGGGCCGAAACACTGTGCTTGATGACAAGTTGAGCGCCTTCCGCGAAAAGCTACGGACGACCAAGGAGAAGCTCAAGGAGAAGGAGGCTGAGCTTGAAAGAGCAGAGAGGGCGCAGACGGCACCACCCGCTAAGAGCAAGCCGACAGTTGCAGCCAAAGCCGCCGTGAAGAATGCCCGGAAACGTGTCGCTGCTACTGCCGAACCCGAGACGATGCTGGGTACGCCAGGAGACGGCTTCCCTGCGAAGAAGGCTAAGCGTGGTACCTCAGTGTCTGCAGTTGGCGACACATCGACGTTTTCTTTGACACCATTCCTCAACCGTGCTGGTAATGTAACAGCTGCCAGCCCCATTGTTGAGGAGGATGAAGCAGAAGATGACGAGGCGGAGGAAGAGGCCGTCCAGGAGCAAGC
The DNA here is from genome assembly GCF_000523455.1 of Bipolaris oryzae ATCC 44560. NCBI lineage: Eukaryota > Fungi > Ascomycota > Dothideomycetes > Pleosporales > Pleosporaceae > Bipolaris > Bipolaris oryzae. Next base: position 143,775 of record NW_006911276.1, read on the forward strand.
CACTCCTACAGCACCGCCCAAGAAGGCTTCAAAGACTGCTCAGCCCAAGGTCAAAGCGCTGGCCCCAGCTGCGTCGAACAAGGCCAATGCAAAGCCTCGCAAGAAGAACCCTGCTCCTGCCCTGGAAATGGTCACGGAGGAGGTTTCTGAAATCTCACACAACACATCCAAAGAAGAGTCTGAAAACGCACCCGTGTCTATCCCGCTCAAGGACAACGACGGGCCTTCGAAGAAGAGCACTAAGATCAAGCCTCGCAAGTCTCTCATGTCGTTTGCCACATTCGCCGAAGAGCCAGCAGCGGAAAAGAAGAAGAAGCGTAAGCTCGGTGCTAGTGCTGGCAAGACACTATTTGATGCCGAGGATGGCGAAGACGCTGTGGCCTTGAAGCCCGTAGGTATCAGCAAAGGTCTTTTTGCTGCGCGCGCACTGGGCAAGAGTGTGTTGGGCAAGCAGGGTCAGCAACGACCTATTTCTGGTGGGTTCGGCATGATGAGTGAGGAAGCGTTTACGTTTTCACCACTCAAGAAGGATCGGAGGGGAGCGAGTATCCTCAAGTAACTTGTTCTGAAGTTGGGTTACGCGGAATCTATGTTGCAGCCGATATTATTATGCGGAAATTGAATATTGTTATTTCAAAGGCGTTGGTTGGAGGTTTGCTTATTCTTGCATGGTTGGAATGGGAGTTTTGTTTTGTCTTCGACTCCGAATAGACGTGCCAATTGGGCGACGGTGTCATTGTATGATTATGTGGTATGGGCCCATCTAGTTATCCAGTAGCTTCGTATATGCTATCTAAAAGTAGTTTCAGGCCTGCCTTTGTTGTCTCTTTCACTCCCCAGGTTAATCGTAGTTGGCTTATTTTGTGTCTACTACCAATCAGCATACACAGGTACACCTCGTCTTCGTCTCTACGCCGGAAAACAAGCGCAGTCCAACCTTAAAAAACCCTCGCGTTAGTTCCTCCAACACGGCGCTTAAAACAAGGAAACCCTAAGGCGCTTGAGGCGCCCATGTCGCGGCGCGTCAAACAAACAAAAATCCACTAGAATACGAGATTTGTTAACCCAAATACCGTGGCTATGGCGCAGCTGTGCGGCGTAGTTAGCAGTGGGGAGACCCCACGCCTTGTTATGTATACGGTTAGGAAATAGGCGTGTGCGCAGTAACGTCAGGCCAACATCAGCCAGCGCGGTCCTGAGTTTGCCATAAATAAAGGATAGTGTCTTTTCTAGAACACAGCACAGGGAGGGAAGGAGGGGGGCTGGGCTACGATGGAAGACATGTGGAAGGTTGAAAGGTGGGAGGGGAGGGGAGGCCTAATCAGGGCTATGTTATGATCACTAAAGCCTGAACGTTGAGGCACTAAGTTACCCTTTTTCTTCTCACCGGTGATCACTAAGAGCAGGATAAGGGTAAGTTCGCTCAAGGCGCAGTTGCGCGGTGCTGCTGGGCCAGTGTGTGTGTGTGACGCCGAAAACGTTTGGTGATTGGGGGGCGTTCGCCGGACCCGAGTAAATCAGAGCCCAGGTATGCGAGATATACGAAAGTTTTGTTGATGGGGTAAAAAGGAAAATTGGGAGGGGCTTGGGGGATGGATAGCTGTATGTCGTATGATCATTGTATGCAAGCGTAGACGCCATGCAGATGCATGTATGCGATATCCAACTGCGCGCATAGTTGAGAAGAAGGAAAAAAAATGACAAAGGGATGGATGGAGTTTGCTAGGAGGAAACTGTGCCGCTGGAAGCCTCCACCAACTGCTTTGGTAATACTACCGCGCCTCATCAGCATTGTTGTAGATGGTGTGGCGATGGCGCGCTTAGGGAAACGAGACAAAATGGCCGTGAAGGGCATTTGGGTCTGGAGGGACAAGGGTGTTGTTCTCTCTTCGCCACATGGACGCCCCACTGGCGGGACAGGGCTGCATGTATACCCCAGTCATGATGCGCCAATATGTGTACCTCGGCGCCGAGATAGAAGGAAGACTGCAATTAGGTGATACGTGACCCCGACAGTTGTCAAGTCGCTGACGTCGAAGATAATGGAGGGCGTGTGGCGGGTTTTGGTGGTGGTCGGTTGGAGTGTGCCGAGTGTGCCTTGGGAGTCTTGTTCTGCACGTCATGAGTGGATGGGTGTGAGTGGGCTTGGGGGGGGGGGCACCGAGTTACCCGTGTGTCTGTGTGTAGGAGGCCTTGGAGGCGAATAAGAATTTTGTCTTTCCGTGAGGGTTGGAAATGTCATAGAGGAGTATGGACAATGGTGATGGAGAATAGAAGCGGGATGTGGGGTTGCTATATGGTAAGTCGACCAGAATTGAAGATGGCAAGTGTTCAAGATGGAGTTGACCCAAACTCGCACCTCTCAAAGATGTTCACATGACGGCTTGAATCACCAATAAATTGTATGCCTCCATCCACATTTACCAAGTCCCGTGGGAAAGAGAGGAGTATAGCACAGCCCCAAGAAGGCGGCCCAGCTGCCGCACATCCTCAGGCTGGGCTAGCTTCCCCGCTTTCCCAAAGCGTGAATATCAGTTGCTCAGTTGATCGCGCATATAAACCAACCACATCCTGCCTGACACGTTTGAAGAAATGTCCTCTCACACTGCAGATTCCATCTCCTCTACAAAACCCATTCTATCAAGCAACGGAAAGAACCCAGCAAATATGAGCGACATTAATGGAAAGGCTCCCATGCCAGGTGCAAGCAACGGAACATCGACCGTCCACGAGCCCATTATCAAGGTTCAGCCCCCGCGACGAGAAGATCTTCAGCCCAGCTATGCCCGTGTTATTCAGCCCGACGATGCGGATGCCGATACAAATGGATGGTATGGCGGCATGGTAAGTTTATCCTCTCCTCGCCCCCCCCCCCCCCCCAACAGTGTAGTTCTTTCCATACTACTAGTGTGTACACATGGAGTCACGTGACTAACACCCGCTCCCCCACCCCCCAGATCAACACTCTCGGCAACCTAATCGGCACCTGCGGCGCCATCCCCTGCTGCATCGTCTGCCCGAACCCCTACAAGCCCGTCAACCAAGGCAACGTCGGCCTCGTCACAAAATTCGGCCGCTTCGCCCGCGCCGTCGACCCGGGTCTCGTCTACGTGAACCCCCTCTCTGAGCACCTCGTGCAAGTCGACATCAAAATCCAGATTGTCGAGGTCCCCAAGCAAGTCTGCATGACCAAGGACAATGTGTCGCTGCAATTGACATCGGTGATTTACTATCGTATTACTTCGCCGCATAAGGCGGCGTTTAGTATTAGTAATATTCGCCAGGCGCTCGTCGAGCGCACACAGACGACGCTGAGGCATGTGGTGGGTGCGCGCGTGCTGCAGGATGTGATTGAGCGGCGCGAGGAGATTGCGCAGTCGATCCGCGAGATTATCGAGGAGACGGCGCTGGGATGGGGTGTAGAGGTTGAGTCGATGCTCGTCAAGGATATCATTTTTAGTCAGGATCTCCAGGATTCGCTGTCCATGGCGGCGCAGAGTAAGAGGACGGGTGAGGCCAAGGTTATTGCTGCCAGGGCCGAGGTTGAGGCGGCCAAGTTGATGAGGCAGGCGGTATGTTTCTTTCCTCTTTTTTTTCTCTTTTTGTTTTAGCATTCCTCGATATTACCAGAGGAAGAAAAGTGGTATACTGACTCAAAGACAGGCTGATATTCTTTCTTCCGCCCCTGCGATGCAAATCCGCTACCTCGAGGCCATGCAATCCATGGCCAAGTCTGCAAACTCCAAGGTCATCTTCCTCCCTGCCCAGAACCAAACTGTGCAGAATGCACTTGCTCAGGCTGAAGCTGCGGGCCAGGGCCCCAGTGCCCATGGTTTCCAGTCCTCTACGGCTCAGGAGTATGGAAGTAATGATCAGGGCTTCCAGAGCGCTATCAATGCTCATGTTGTGGAGAACATGTAAAAGCAGTACGGTGTGGTTATGACTTGTTCTTTTTGTGTGTGTGTGTGTGGATTTCTGGTTTAGTGGCAGGTTTTGTTGATACCCTACTCCCCCTCGCCTTCCGCAATTTCACTCGCTTGTAATGTATGATTGATTTTTCTTTGGCTAGGAAGTATAGGTACAATGGTAATGATATGATATAATGAAATACCAAGTCAAGATATTGTACATACTTCTTCTGTTCTCCCCAAGTGTATCTAGAGAGTCCTGATACATATAACACAACGACAAATCTTCACTCACTCACTCACTTATCAGCCCTATTCATACCATTAAGTTTGAACATTTTTATTGATCCGCTTCGTTAAACGTCATCTATTTGCAAAAAAAAATGCCAGTCAACATGTACAACCTCCTCATAGGCCTGATTTGGGCTTTTTTTTGCACAAGTCCTTTGCCTCTCCCCCCCCATCCTTCCCCATTCCCGTCTTGATACATACACATCTCCTCCCTTCTTCCTATCAACAATCAATCAATCAGAAAAGAACAACCTTCCCAAAAATAAAAACGCTCCAAAATGCAACATATTCCGCCAAAATCCAACACAACCAAATGTGTCAGAAAAATGGGGAGTGGAAAAAATATATAACAGAAGAAGCCCCTCCCTCCTTTTGACTTTTCTCCTTCCTCGTTAAGGAAAAAAAGATTTCCCAGCGACGTGATGTGCAAAGAAGTTGATGCTAAGAAGAAAATAATTCGCTGTAAATGTGCAAACCCAGAAAGAAGACCGAAGATGAGAAAGAATATATGAAAGAAAATGTACGGCATAGGGAATCAAAAGGCGCTGGATGAGCAGTTGGGCGACGATGGACTGACCGTCGGGGAAAACAAAAGAGGATATGCGATCAAGTTTTTTGTTTAAGAATAATAAGAACGAAAACTAAGAAGGAAGCACAGACTTGTCCGTCGTGGCTCCGTTTGCCAGTATTGGCCGGATTTCTTTTGGCTGTGATTCGCCATAGGCCCATTTTGTGGCTGCGTTGGTAAGGTTTGCGCAGATTGGATCGACGTATTTAACCCATAGAGAGGCGCAGCGGTACAGTATGTAGTAGAACACGGCAATGGCAATGAGGATATGGGGAATGGATCCGCGCTGGAGATCTTGCATTTCTCCCTTTTCGTTCTTTGGTGGGTTCATTGCCGAGGGCAGGTAGATCATCCAGGTCAAGACCGTCTTGATGAGTGTGTTGTGAATCAGGTAGACAGGGAAGCTGACACGACCTAGGAAATTGAAGACAGGCGAGGTAAGCACTTTGCGTGCGTTTTTCGAAAAGAAGATACCGAGCAGGATAGTGGCGGCGCCCAGGTGATCCCAGTAGCGTCGGATATCCGTCTTCTCGGCTGTGAGCGTATGCATAATTGTGGCCATTGTTTCAGACCAGTGTGCGTTTTGGAAAGAGTCTTGGGGAAATCCGGCCATGAACATGCCGAAGACTATTAGCATCGCAGGAATAGGCGCGGGTAGAACCGAGGTAGCCGAGTCTTTGTAGTGGTTGTGTAGCTCGGCAACGAACATGCCGAAGACAATATTCAGGCCCTTGATGGAGCCGACCGTGAGTTCTGTTGCAGTCAGCAATTGGCCTGGCGTTGGCGCTCGTTGGAAAGTCAAGCTTACCTTTTCCTACTTGCCAAAAGTAGGCATACAATATTGCGTAAATGAGGAAACGCGCCTTGGGCCTGACAAGGACCGTGGCGAACATGGTCGTGTATACAAGGAATGCGCCCTCGAGAAAGAGATGCAGTGTCCATTGTGTGCCGTCATATTCGTCCCAGCCGATTACCCAAGTCTCCGTCTGCGCCTTGAAGAGAGACTTGAGCGCCATCCACAGCGAGGGTTCCTGACGGTGCCAGCCCTGTCGTATCCACTGGGCGTCAACGTGCTTGGTCATGTGGTATGCGTTTGTCTGGGCCAGGAACCAGCTGATTACGGTAGCGATCATGGTAGGCAGGATCAAACGTCCAGAGCGGGCCAATGCACTACGGGCGATACCGTGGAACGCTGCCTCGTGGTTGCCGGCGCGCGACTTTGAAATGGCACCAATCGAGTTGACATAGCCGGTGACGAGGAAGAAGATGGCGACGGCGCTGCGCCCGCCGACAGCGAGGCGGAAAAAGGGTAATTGGAACAGGTGGGGAGCGGTTTTTGCGTCGGCAGCTGGCTGGTGGAGCCAGGGTACAAAGGCGGTGCAGAGATGACCGCATACCACCATGAAGGATGCTACACCTCGGAGGCCCTACAGGACGCAATGTTAGTCGACGTGAGATAAAAAGGCTATCCGGGGCGGGTGTAACTTGCATCTATCCAGTTGGCGTCGCGAGGAGGCATTGTGTGTGTGTGTGTCGTTACGCAAGCAGCGATCAAGGGTATATAAGAGAGAGGGTGCGTGTGTACGTATGTGGTTGCGTATGTGTGCGTGCGCGCGTGGAGAAGCGATGTTGTGTAATGAATGCAGGGTTCAGGAACAGTAGGATAGAGTCAGGCGCATTGCCGATGCAGTGCGAGATTCCGGGGTTTGAAGAGGGTGGTGTATCCCCACTCGAGTCCAAGTCCGGGTGGATGTGTATGCCAGTAAGTGGTATGTAGTCTGCAGCCCAAAAAGAGGAAGCGAGAAGAAGCAAGGAAAAAAGGACCCAAGGGAGATTGTGTAAGATTGAAGCGGGGGGGGGGCAGATAGAAGAGGTGAGGGCGGGGAAGGGGGGTGGATAAGAAAAGAGAAGGAAAAGGCAGACGAGAGGGAGAGTGAGAGGGAGAGGGTGGTGGTGGAGTGGTGGTTAGCGGGATGGGATGGAGCCAACGAGTCGCATTTGGCCCAGCAGTCGACCCTGGGCCTGAAGCAAGGCGGGAGGGGGAAAGGTGGGCAAGCGGGCAGCAAGTGGGCAAGTGGCTTAACACGTCGTGCCAGGAACGCGTGCACTGCGCCAGATAGACGCGCCTCACTGGGCAATGCGAGCGCTGTGGGCCGCCTGCCAAGCTGGAGCCTCGGGAAGGCGGCTGCTAAGCTCTCATGCCCATGCGACTCCCAAGCAATGCAAGGACATGACGGCGGGCCCCGTCGATGCTTGTCCATGTACATGCCAATAAGTACTTACGTCCAAAGTATACGTTACATATCTGCATACACTGCCGATACTGCCAAGTACTACATCACGCATTCATAAGCCTCTGTTTACTGACACATCTACATAGGTATAAGGATATACATTATTACACCTACTCTACACCTCCTCCTCCTCTGCTAGTCCACCACCACGACTCGCCTTCCGCCGTCTCTGCGCCCCAAGAATACCCGCACATGACTAGTCATCATCACTCATCACGCTACTCTAGTCTCTCTCTCTCTCTCTCCCCCCCTTCGGACACGAGAAAAGAGCGATAAAAAAAATTGCCGTCCCTTTCAACGAACGCAATCCCCGTGTCCCCTTGACGCCACCGTGCTAGGCGAAATGCAGTGCCACTACGCCACTAGGATGCGCCCAAGCGGGATAACGCTCGCCTTCTTGGCACGCTGACGCGGACCTCCGCTCTACCCGATACCAAAAGAACCCCCTGAAGTCAGGGGCTGGCCGTCCTGCCCGTGTGCCTGTGTGAAACCCCCCTCGGTTGCCCACAAAACCTCCCCCGCTGCAAAGTCATTGAGCCCATCAAGGACGTGCCGTTTCAACTTGGTCAGGCAATTTCCCCATGTCGCCATCTTGATCGTCGTCTGCCCTGCTTAGCTTTGCTTGGCTGTTTTGGGTCCCAGGGATTTGATGTTTTTACGGGGTAGAGCCGTTGGCTTCGTTGCTAACGTATGTATGTAAGCCTGTACGTACCACGCTGGACTCAGTAGATACGGGCTTGGAGAGAATACGACATAGGGCCATGAGACGAGCACGAAGAGGGAAAGTATATCTTACCTTCCGTCTCTAGCCACTCACTCCGCGCCTCGTCTCTTTGTTTATCCATTGGCACAGCACGCCTAACAATCAACGATCCGCTATCGGTCAATATAGTCTCTGTTAATCTCTTTCTTGTTGCCGCAACAAATAATGAATAGTAGGGGAAAAAAAAGGGGGAAAATGGGGACAAGCGAATATCATTTCATCCTTTGGCTAAATTACGCAAATACTACTCTATCATCACACCCACACTCGCGCTTCCTCGGCCTTCCCCACCATTTGTCAAACCCCTCCCCCCCCCATTTACAAACTCCTTCAACTCTGCATCTCCCACATTCAAAGCAATACACAACAAATTTCGAGAAGAAAAGGCAAGAAAAAAACAATAACGATTCGTATCGAATAAATTGCAAAAGGCCGAATATATAATCCATCGCATCCCATATACGACACCGTACACAAGCCAGAAAGGAGCCCTTGGCTGCAAAGGAAAAAAAAACGCCCTCTACGCCACTTGTCCTCTCTCTTTCTCTCTCTCTCTCTCTCTCTCTCTCTCTGCACTCTTTACACTCTGCCTTCCCTTCTCTGGTATGAAAAACGTAGCAATAATAGTACAAACCCAAGCATCCACATTCCCCCAACTAGCAGCACTGTGCGGGCGCACCCGTCTACCTCCAGAACGCGTCCTACGCATTCTCGCCTTCGCCGTTGTCATTATGCATCTCCGTCCCATGGAACGCATCGCCAAATGCACTGTCATCTACTAGATCTAGCCCAAGATTGTCGTCGTGCCCGTAGTCGGCCAGAGCATCCCCCGCACTGTCCAGGTTGTCGAAGCTTCCAAAATCCGCTCCGTCAAACATACTGCCTGCATCCGCCTCTAGATTGGTTGCTGCAATCCCACTGCCCCCACTACCACCTGCTGCACCGCCGTTACTTCCATTGTTGCTTGCTTGGTTGTTGTTGTTGTTGTTGTTGTTGCTGCTGCTGTTGTTCACGTTGGCTTGCTCGGTATTGCCGCTCGCTTGTTGTCCATTTCCTGCTTGATCATTCACCATCACCCACTCGTCGCCCTTGTCCCCAGCTCCCGCCATGCCAGACATCTCCACGTCCAAGTCAAGTAGGTCTGCCCCCACATCCAGGTTGCTATCTTGTTGATCAAACGTTGCCGCCTGGTTCGTGTTGCCGTGCGGTGCGTTGGGTGTTCCGTTCGCAGATTGCGACTGGCTCGGAGGCTGCGACAGTCGAGGCAGTGAAATGTTCCCGATAGGTGTTCCAGATATCGATCCGGATCCATATTGATCAAGGAGTTCCGCTGTAGAATCTTCCTCCATCGCTCCGTCGTTGTTGGCTCCCACTGACGTTCCGTTCGCGCTCTGCTCACCACCATCCCCATTCACCTGCGGCTTGGGAGGTGACGGTTGCTGCACCTCCATGAACCCGCCCTTGTCCACGCACAAAACAGCCTTCTTTGCCTCAAACGTGACTCCCAGCGACTTTTGCAGATCCTCTACAACTTCCTCCACTAGATTCGCACCGTCACCCTCGCTCTCAGCAGAGCGTGAAAGTTCTCGTAATCGCCGCTCTGCCTTGATATATGTCCGCGTGCGCTTCAGTTGGGCAATCTTCTTCGCATGGTTGGCCTTCATCTTATCAATCTCGGCTTGCTCATTCGTCGTGTATTCTGTCACACGCTTCTCAAAGCCCTTGAGCTGCTCCGCATCCAGCTTGTAGTAATTCTTGATCTTGTAGTTTTCTTTCCCCATCTCTACATTCTCCGCCCCTGGAGCGTCCAGAATGCCGGCAGTGAGTGGAGCTAATTCTCCCATAAGACCCAGTCCAAGATCAATCGGCGTAATCTTTCCAATCGCATACGGCGACGAGAAAATCTCCTCCATCCATTCGTGGTGTTGCTTGTATCGCGACAAGCTGATTTCGCGTGGTGTTAAAAAGTCAAACGCATCTTGTGTGGCATTCTCCTCTTCGTCAAGTGTGTTATCCGGTATGATTGCGCCTGGCGCCGGCTGGCGAGGCGGGGGCTGTGTCGGCAAGCGCTGGCGTTTGGCCGGAGGCGGATGCGCAGCATATGGTCGGCCTGGCTGCATCGGGTTGTAGTAGGGCTGCGGGCCCCTCATGGCTTGTTGTCCAAACTCGACCTTGGGCCAGTTGGCTTGGTCAACCAGCATAAACTCCTTGCGCATCAATGGTCCTGCTTGCTGTAACTGAGCGCGCGTCTGTAGCTGGGTCTGCACATCGCGCGGTATGGGGATCTGAGCGGCCGGAATTCGGTTTTGTGGGTCTGCCGGCTTATAGTGGACCAGCCAGAGATTAGGATCAATGGTACCAGGTCCAGCAGCTATCCTGTAGCGATGGCGTGCGTGCATCGCATATGGCTCATGTGGGTAGTGGTATCCGCTGTTGTGTACAAAAACCTGGAGGGTCTAGACGGCATTAGATGTTGCAATATCAGTACACCTCGGACACACATACATAACCGCGCACATTCATGTCGTATGCGCTCTCGGCATCCGCCCAAACCATTCCATCCGACGCAAACATATTTCCCATGCGCGGGGGCTGCCAGGTGAGGATAACGGTGCCATCTGGCGGGGGAGCTGCCAGGAACGTCCACGCAACGGGCGAGGTGTCGCGCACAATCTGCGGGCCTTTGATAAGATACTCGAGGGCCTGAGCGGCTTGCAGGCCAGGCAAGGTCGGGAAGCGATACGACGATATCAGATGAACATGGGCAAGCTGTCCTGTTAGTCGGGCAAGACGGTCGCGGAGCTTTGGCAAGACATACCAGGTGATTTGGAACCTGCGCACTCGGGTCGGGAGCATGGTAGGCCTGATTCATGCCGTACATGATGACTTGGGTAAGGCGACAGCAGTGCCGCGTCGATCAATTCGAGTTGGGGTGTTGATGCAGCGGGCGCGAAAGCTGGGGTTGATGTCTGGAATCTTTGGCGCGTTGAACCACAGCGCGACTGCCAAGGGCCTTGCCAAAAGCGGTTAGCACAGTCACCGCTGTCGAGATCATATCACGGCCGCTGAGTCCACATAAGTATAACGCGATTTCTTAAGAAAGATCAAATACCAGTTTGTTTGGTCTTCCGGATATTCATGGGTGATATCGAAACTGTCAGCGAAACACCCCAGATCTGCATACCATTAGTCCTCTTAACTTGGGTACTATAAGATCATCACTTTATCTAAATCGAGTTTCATAGACGACTATGGCAGAATGGCGTATTGACAACGAGGACTCATCTAGAGAACTGGAACCTCATGACCATGAGCGTTTTCTAGCACCTCATAGTTATATTTTTGATTCGGGATAGACTCAAGGAGGCTTCCTATTGGACACTCTCGATAAGCGGACTCGGTGGGAGTGCTATTATGGTATAAGGAAATGGTAGGAAGCGGATGCAGACGCAAAATGAGCAGACTACGAGCTACGTATGAGTTGTTGGTTAGGTTACAGCGTTTCCACTGCTTTGATTTCATAGTTCAATGCTACTTCATACCCATCGAGCTAGCAGGTTAGCAAGGCCATATCCATATATGTAGCTTGTGCATTTTGCAAAGTGAGGGGATTAGGAGAAGGAATTAATGAGACCATGATTGGATTTCTACTTATGTCATGTGTAATTGCCCCCAATAACCACCCACTAATAAAGTTTCCTGCGTCTATGCTCCTTGTGCTCTGTGATTGATTGGATGGCCTCCGCTTCGCCTGACTTCGCACCAGTGCGGGGTAAGTACTTGGGTACGTTACTTTACGCGCTGATTTTTGCTACATATTACAGGTTGACATCTAAATCTACGTTTCTCCAGTGTTTAGAACAGTCATATGACGCCGACTCTCACGAAATATACACCTTTCTGCCCAGCCTGAAAACCGCGTCGCTATCGCGCACGTCAAAAGTTTCTAGCCACAAGCAACTCTTCGGCCATGCCTGAACCCAGCCAGTACTTCAACTTCTTTGGACTGCCTCGCGAGATCCGAGATAAAGTCTATGAATATACACTTTGTTCTTTCAGTCAGCACCGTGGCCCGTATGACATCACACAGTGTGCAGCTTTGTGCTCATGGACAGACGTGCAAATATGCCATTTCACCGGGAATCTCAACCTCTTGCTTGCGAATCAACAAACCCACAATGAAGGCTACAAGATTATGTTGGAGAGGAATCAATTTGTCATTGTTCAAATCCACGACTCCGTGAACGAATGTGCAATGATACATGGCCATTTACCGCCAACATTTGTTCTCTATTCCGCCTACCACAATGAACTAGAGCAAATGCGTCCGGAATCGTACCCATGGCACACCATGCGTATAATGCTAGGCAGCAAGAACAATCTGCCAGGAGAGATGGCGATGAATGGCGAATACACTGAGATTGCCATGTTATTGGAAGATTGTATGGATATACTCAAGAGATTTGCACTTCGCGTTACCGATGAAACGCTGCCTGACCCAAATGGAAGATTGCCTCCTACGCGACTACCGATAAAGGTAATAGTGGACCTCAACCCCAAGAGGAAAGAGTGCGACAGGGAGACTAGCTACATGCATTTACGAAAATCCCGCTCAGCTATCGACCAGAAAAAGCTTCTGAAGCACATAGGAGACACTTTTCGCGCTTATGACAATTTTGAGATCAAGAATTGTGATGACGAAGCACTTGCTGCAGAAGTTGTCCAGCAAGTATCCAAGGATCCGTCTATTAGTCTCGCTTTTTTCCAAACTCACATCGAAAGACATGCCCACAGTTCTGAGGCCTCTTGGAATCAGGGAAACATCGTGGAATGCGCCAATTTCTGTACCGAGGGGCTCGAACTAGTCCACCGCGTTCGGTTCAGCGCTCCACTCGTGTACCAACTGTGTGACGAAGGTTTACAAAATTGTCTCCATACGAGCCAGGTGATTCACAGGCTATACTACCTCTTGGCACGGTGCACTTTTGCACATCTCTCCACGCTAATGGCCAAGCGTGTCGAAAAAGACAATTATCATTACATCGGCGATACCGCCCATGCTCTTTTCGACTTGCTCAAGACGCACAAAAAACGTATGCATGGTTTCTTATCGCATTACAATCCTCCCATTCACGAAGAAGCCGAAATGAATTTCATGAAAGCGAAAGCCCTACGTGTAGAATGGGAGTTTCATTCAATGGCACCATGGGGCGAGATGCTCAGGTGCATAGAGGAAGCCAAAAGGTTGCAGCCGGACAACCCTATCTATGAGGAAGAAGAGAGAAAAGCAAAGATTTGGCTCGAAGATGATGCGAGATATAATGCTTGGTTACGTACTGTAGATTGGGCGACACATCTAAATATGAGATATTGGAGAATGGAGATTGATAAGTCGGTATTCGAATTCTGAAATGCCTTATCAGCTAGCGATATGAGAATGAGCTAGTTGACGTATATTATGGCTCCAATAAAGTTCATTCAAAGAGATGAGTACGATATCGCAATTGGTGAAGGTTAGTATGTATGAAAGAGCGATGAGTAAGTACGTGCTCGCCAGACTATGAAGAGCAATCAGACAATTTGCTTAAACTAATCCATGTAATCTTAATACACCATCGGGGCGTAGGCTAAGTTTCTATGTTAACCTACGGGTAAACAATCGTCGAGTTTGGTTTATCATGGAGTATAGCCCCGAACAAATGCCCACGACTCGTTGTATGGTATAAGCAGTCTGGTGTTACAAGTCGAGCTGACACGTAGCTCTTGTGACGTCTAGCCTGATCATGACGGAGCTGAACTGGCCTAGTATCAAATCAGCTAGGTTAATCGATGGTGGCTTAAGGCGGTAAGGATCAATGTTCGTACCGTGTAGGAAATGTGGTCGAAACCAGATAGGATTTCATCATCGCCCACTTTTGAAGTCTAGCGTGCTGCATGCACAGACCTCCTGTGGCGGGTACTATATTTGATCTACACTTGGGACTGGATTGCTATAGCTTGAAATCCTGTAGAAAGGTACGCATATTGAAGATCAGTTTAACTTAAATAAGGCCATCTAAGAAATGAGGCAATGTGGTAGGGTAGAGATAGCGCTATGGAGTCAGGGAAGGTTGAACATCTACTACATAACAAGATATTCAATATTGCGTCACTTTGACATGTCTCAAGTTTACTCAAGGAATGCAGAGCAACATCAACTATCATTGGTTTAGTATCTGACGGTTCCTGAGCTGTGTTGTTTTTCCCTTAGATCGTCGATCGCGTTAGGAGGTTTAGCTCCATCAATCTTGGGCCCGGAAGCATGAACTAGGGAGGAAAGCATTTCCGCTTTGAGACAAAACATTAAGACCAGCCAATTGCAATGAATCCACCGGTCGATCTGCAATACAAACACGGCACAGGTGCTTCGTCAGACTAGCTGATAGCAACACAGGTTGGACCGCGGATCCATTTCTCAAGGAAAACGGACGCCATTCGTTCTATATAGCCACAGCGGTCCCTTGCATAAATTTAGAAGCTTCCAAGTTTTGCACAAGGTTGCGATCATTAAGAAATTCGTGGAGCTTCAAATCACACCGCCTCCAAGCACTGCTAGTGCACTCATTCACATTTCACTTGGGATTGTTTCGTGGTAGATCATCCCATGAAAGCCCTGTTTGCAGGGCAGACAGTCCTTGTTAGCACAAGATGCTTGACGGAAGCTCCATCGCAGCCATTCTTACAGGCATTCTAGCTCTATGCGGCGCTCTTGCGACAGCCTGGATGTCCGGGTTGAACGAAAGACGACTAGAATCACGCAGAAATCGAAAAGCACTTGCTCGCTATTCGGTACCTCTCCTTATCGCATCTTGGGACCTCGCCAACTGGCTCTACGATATCCTCGAAGACAAGTACTATGGCCCGGAAAGATGCGAGGCCTATGGTGATGGCTGGAACCCGAAATTTACTTCGTTCTTGTTTGGCCAGTACTTCGCTGGCGTACACATCATCCGCGAAATGACGCAATATTTTGCACACATAAGAGGTGAAAGGGCACACCTTTTGAAGAGACTTCTCTGGAAGATTCAAGACGAATTCATATCAATGCATTATATTGGACGCGAAAGTCTAGGAGTTCGTTGGTTTGAAGGCGACCTATTGAGTATCCAGGAACACATGACCATCGCTACTGATCTGGATGGCGATGGCAATGAGGCTGAGCTACGCACAATGGGATGGGTCGAATTTCAGAAGCACTACATGGCAAGAACTGCAGCGAATAAAGGCGACAAATCGAAGGAGTTGAAGAAGGTATTCGGGTGGTACGAGGAGGAATTGCAAAGCATCATCTATCGCCGTTTCAAATACTTGTACTCGACTATATGGGAGGGCAGCGACAATCCCCAAGGGTACGAGAAGACGAGGGATAAAATAACTAATGAGAAAGAACTTGAAGTTTTAGAGAAATACGAGAGGGACATCCAAAAAGAAAAGCAACGAAACCCGGGAATCATCACTGTTATACCCGATCATCGACTTCGCCGTATCCAACACCTTCTGGTCGACCTCGCGACACTCTTGGACAAAGAATCCGGCATGGAGTTCAACCGCCCAGTACGGAGATGTCACATGGACGTTGGCGAAGCTGTGTTATCCCATGATACTGTTTTGCTAGCTCACAAAGATCAGGCTACCGCGCTGGACGAGGGCACGGCTGTACTAGCTTACAAGACTCCTGTACAGCCTCAAGGGACCCGAGAGCCCTTCAGATATCGAATCCTCTGCGATTGCGCTTCTGCCGAATGTAATCCTGGAAAAGAAGACTTCAAGCATCGCGATCTGGAGTCTAATAGGATACAAAACGGTCTTGTGAAGAGAGCCACGCTGCGTTATCGCGATTCCCAGAAGCAAGAGATAGATCGGAGGAATTCTGAAAAGAAGAATACGGAAAAGGATAATGGATATCAGTGCTAGAATTTACTTGATGAGCCTACATCACGAAAGGAGATTCGGCCCTGATTCCGTTTAGTTTTATCTTTCCGAAAGTCAAGAAGGCTTTCTAGATATTTTAAATTCATTTCCATGTGATGTACATCAGTTACGCCAGCTGTATGGGTTATATGCAAGAAGAGGCCAGATACTAAAAAGTTCGCATTTGCATTGTTCTGCAGAAGAAACGATAGAAACAAAGAGAGAAGTCGATTTACGACAGAATATTTACATACAATGATGTTCCCATCCTGAATCATGCTTTGTTTCTACGAAGCTCTTTCGCCAGCGTAGCCCTTCACACATCCGGGGGAGGCCTTGTACCACAACGCTGGTTCCTAGAACCCTTGACCAATCAATCCTCGGCCACCCATCCTTTCTTCGCAACAAGTCTTTTAAGCGATTTTACTTACCCGCCAAAGGCAAAAGGCAGAAATAGATGCGGCGGGGCCAATAGTGATGATACCAACTGCAAACGCTATTGTAAGCATAGTCCACTGAGCTTTGATAATTTTTGCTCTTTCCATATTGCGGGCAGTGATAAAACACCAGAGCACCCCAGACGCCATGAGAATATAGTAGTCCCACAAAAACATGTTATGATGGCCTTGGTATGATGAGATGCCGTTGTCTGGTCGTGGAACAAAGATGCGTGACAAAGCAGCCTGAGGATCATCTGATGTGAGGGACTGAGCAACAGTATAAAAATGCGCGCAGATACTGATAACCAGTGAGGCGAGAAACAACCATCCCTCAGACTTTTTAGATTTGCTCCAACCTCCAGAACCTTTCACAGAAACCAGATTGGCGATGCAACCCAATACGCTTTGAAGCACGTACACATAGATTGGAGAGAACATCCAAGCTATGGCCATCATCTGTCGTGTATTGCTTTCCTGGAACGGGAAGAACATAAGCAAAGTTGGTACGAGCATCCCAAGAATGAGAGCTGGTAGCAGTGTGTTTGCCTGGGTAGATCGAGAATAAAGTGCCGACGGCCACCAAGTTTGCGGGTTTCCAGTGCAAAGATTTTCAATCAGGAAAAACAAGGGTGCCATGATTGCAATGGCCGAGACTTTGCTGAGCGTGAAGAAGAGAATAGCCCAGCGGACTGGCGTTAGATAATTGCGCGCTCGGAGCGACTCCACTAGCCATATAGCAATGATGACGAATTCGGAAAGAGCAAGATTTAGTGTGAGTAGTCGGTAGCCTGTGTCCCAAGATTCGATGGCTGGGAAGTAGGCTGCAATCAGGGTGTTCATGTTGGAACCAAGGACGGGTACGTGGTCGAAATTGAGCATTTTCTGTGCCTGACCCTTGTACACGCCTTCTTTGATTGCTGTCTCAATTACATCCATGGTGCCATCGGCCATAGGTACTACACCTAGCGTATAACCGGCAAAGCATACCAGTCCAAGATAACCGATGATGGCGACGGCTTTGGAAATGGTTCGTTTTTGGGATGGGATTGCGAGCTCATCGTCGTAAGGAATTTCATGGGGACGCTCAGGTACTGGCAAAAGATGTGACCGATGAGCACCCACCATCTGCTGGCTCAACCCGTTGACAACCGGATGAGGATCAAAGTGTCGGATGAGATACTTGTCGACCAGCTTATAAACGGGCGTTTCCCATGCGAAAAGTCGCTGAATTGCTATGGTCGCATCAATCAGACTCTTTATACGTCCATATCGAATCGCATGCGTTTTGGAAAAGGCGCGGCTAATATGGTCAGTGTTGGGGCTGCCCTTTGATTCGCGCAGCATGATTGCGATGTTATCGGCAAACACAGCAGCAGATTCTATGGCTGACTCGCCGCCTTGACCGGTCAGTATATGGAACTAATATGTCTAGTCAGCTAGAGTTTGTTATGAAAGTATACTGTGTGCTCACTTTCTGTGCGGAATCACCCAACAGAAACACTCGCCCCCAGCTCCAATCTTTGAAAACATGGTGTGACACCATCGTAGCATCCCAAGTCTCAGAATTCTCAAAAATTTCACCAAATGAAAGACTGGGGGTGATCATATCTCTAGCCTCTTCTCTGACATACTCCAACGCAGCTGTTTTTTCGAAGCGTGGAAGGTCCGTACCATAGTGCGGCTTGTCGAGTCGGATGAAAAGGAACCAGAATAATCGGTTCTCATGCCCAGCCATTACTGCGATAGTGCGATTCTTCTTATGTGTAAAGCAGACGTTGGTTGCCCCGACATCTCCCGGTGACTTGGAAATGCCGAATACGCACTTATACTCAGTAGACATTTCTACACTGCGTGTTAGATCAAGTGACTATAAAGCCTGTAAAATCTGTGCTTGCTTACCGCGCCAAATCTTCTCCGGAAAGCGTCCCGGCGATGCTTCGTTACCCAGTCGCCACATCTCAGAGCGAACTTTGCTGTGGACACCATCCGCACCAACAACAATGTCGCCTTCGAAGACGGACCCAGACTGGGTGAACACCTTTACTCCCCTACTTGTATGTTCGATCTTCGCCACGCGCTGGTTGGTATGTACGGCCGACTTGTTCCGAATATGTTTGAATAGGACTCGCAACAGTTGCTGACGACTGAGGAAGAGCACACCATAGCCGTGTCTGTTCTACAATGTTAGCGGACTATATTGTCTCTCATTTTAGCCGCAAATTTGAGATTACCTTTCTGCAATCAGTTTACCGATATCAAATGAAAACAGCATTTCGCCATCCTCATCTCTGGCCGTGATATTACTAAATGGTGATGCCAGCCGTGAAATATCCTCATAGCAGCCGACCTGATCCAAGATGCGCAAGCCATGAGGATACAAGCCAATACTCGCTCCAAGTTGTGGTGCAACGTCGTTGTAGGCCTCCAAAACGATATAGTCGATACCTAGATTCTGTAGCAGGTTTGCCAGTGTGAGACCAGCCACGCTCCCCCCAACAATGATCACTTTGAATCTTTTTTGAACCATCTCTGGCCTTTGTCGGTGGACACCTTTCTGCGTGAGTGTGTGTGTACCGGTTTTGTGTCACGACTAGTGGCATCTTTTCTCAATATAAATCGTTTGACTTGGTACACATAATCCCTGCCAGGGTCATATGTTCGGAAACCGAACAGCGTCATGGTGCATCAGCGGCTCTTAGCTAGGTTTGCTTAGAGATACTAGATGCGGTTAGACCGTGTGAAGCCGTAACGACCTTCCCGATATTAGAAATATGAACTAATATTCGATGTGAAAAGTATATAAGTTTTGAGTGGGGTACTGTCCTCAAGAGAAGGGTTTGTGCTAGCTCAACTACGTAACGCCGTAATGCAATACCATGACTAGCGCTAGCCTTACCAGAAGTTTGTATAGCTCTTGCACGTAACATTTTACGGACCGCACATCCCTGTTACTTCATTCTTCCCTGTCATGTCTCTGCAATCAAACCGAAAATAGTCCGTCGGTGTGTCCGGCGAAAGGAAGATCTAC
The DNA here is from genome assembly GCF_000523455.1 of Bipolaris oryzae ATCC 44560. Taxonomy (NCBI): domain Eukaryota; kingdom Fungi; phylum Ascomycota; class Dothideomycetes; order Pleosporales; family Pleosporaceae; genus Bipolaris; species Bipolaris oryzae. The sequence continues at coordinate 163,017 of NW_006911276.1, forward strand.
AATCCGACAACATACCAAGCGGAAGGCTCTCAAAGCAGTGAATACGTAGTAGTGCCGAAGGTCCGAAGGTCGTGAAATATATCATGTTTGTGATTGTGCGTGTATTGCGATGTCTACACAAGTTCCATAGCATATACACTCCAATCTCTAGAAACGCTTACTATAGCACACCATATCAACATGTTGGCATTTGATGTAAACGGTATATAATCCTTGCTGATATATTTTTGAATGGTATATGAGTGACAAGTCTGACATCGCAACAGAATCACTGGCGTCTCCGGCTGACAAGCGTCATCTTTTCCCGGTACAATATAGTTATAATTATCTAGACAGCCTACCCGAGTTCTTCAGACTTCCTAGTCTAAAGCTGAACGATGCTTTCCACGAACAAGCAGCCTGTTCAGCCTCGTCATTTCTCAGCACCAACGCTATAACAATTTCACCCGAGGCTGCAGGCCTCCCTCGTTGGACTGCCCTCAACTGCTTCCGCCAAAGTAAGCACTGGAATGCTGCTCTAGCCGCTGGCATCGAGCAACTTAAGCTATTCGCTGCCGACGACTTTTACGGTGAGCGGACAAGGAAAGGACAATCGTTTCGCCAGGTCTCAAGCAAGCTTCTACAAAATGCCGAGAATGGATTCCTCAGGTTCACACTATACATGTTCCCAGAGTGCGACGAGCACAAGGCCAAGTTAATGGCGATTGTTATGGTTTATGTCTTTGTGTTCGATGGTAAGAACATCATTCCTGTAGAAAGGCCTAGCTTGACGAAAGGCTGATACAAAAGCTTCTAGATCTCTGGGAGGCCCATGAAGATACAAAGGTAACTCATACCTATGGCGTTCTGTTCTGGTGACCTTGGAAAGCTAATAACATCAAGATCCCCGTTATTCAGGAAGGGTTCATTTCGCATTTACGAACTCAAGCTCCCGCCAGGACACCACTCCAGATCTCGATTGAAAATACTATTCGGGATCTTCAGAGCTATGCAGCAAGAGGCGGCCAGGACGTCATTGATATGCTTGTTGAATTCTGTGCGCACCCTCCGCCACCACCCGCGCAGTTCATCAACTTGGATGAGTTCCTGGCCTATCGTCGAGACGACGCTGCGGTGAGGTAAAGGCTTCTGTACTCCTAGAATATAATTATGGTGAAGCTAATTGCGTCTGCAGATATGTCCTAGCATGCACCAAGTTTTCAATCGGTTCGAGCATCGAAATCAACAGCCCTAAGCTGCAGACGCTGGTGCGGCTCTTCGGAAACCACATCGTCTATGTGAACGATCTCGGCTCATATGAGAAGGAGAAGCTAGCGTATGACGAAGGCAAGGTCGAGTATTTAATAAACACGGTACACATGGTTGAAGAGCTTCTTAGCGTACCCGGACAGGGAAAGACTGTTACATACGGCTTGCAACTGCAGGTTGAGTGTGATATTGATGCAGAAATCGGGCGGCTCAAGGAAGAGCTTATGGATGATGAGTATGACTTTGTCATGGCTTGTGTGGCTACGCTGGCAGGAAACGTGCTCTGCTCATCTATCATGGACCGATATGGTGGAGATAAGGCGAAGCTTGCTTAGTCGGAATTTGGAGTACACTCGTTGTCCCATATTTATTCTGCTATTATCAACACAAAATTTCAGAGTTTTTGACAACCAGTTGTTCTTTATAACGTCAATGTTCGAGTTGACTATATGTACAAATATCGTTGTATCGAACTCTTGAACTGTATGAAAGATTGCTATCAACAACAATGTCGAAGTTTGAATATGAACATAGAAAATCAGCATGGTGCTCATTAAGGCTGAGTTTAATCTTTCTTAGATATTCAGTATCACCAATAATTTTCGATAGCCACCCTATTTCGTATGATATGCTTGCGAGTTTGTTTGTATTCGTCGTATGTCCTTTTCCTGAATATCAGGAAAATCGTCACCAGACCATGCAAGTTGCCCAATCCAGCTCCACTCCTTTATAGATATCAAGGCACGCAAATGGAAAGGACGAGTATGTTATCCTTCAAAAGTGAAAAATAAAATGATGGTCTAGGTATAGCATATACTACACTGTCTGTCTAATGAACACCATTACTAGCCATCCGGATGAAAGCCTGCTCACACGCCACATGCACTTCCGGGATCTCATATTCGTATTTCCTCAACGTATCCTGCACCTTTGTAGTATCCAGCATACAATTGCTCCGCCCACTCTTTAGCACCTGGTTCTGTTCCTCGACACTAAAGTTCTTCCACGTAAAACTAGGCCGTACGTGCTTCTTGAACAGCGAGAGAACCTCATTATGCGATATAGCACCGGGATTGACAAAGTTGAAAACACCCTTCTCGTTGTGCTCGGTTAGGATGATAGCTGCAGGAAGGAGTTCATGGAGCACAGAGTGCGAGTTGGGCACGTTGACCACACGGTCGTATTGCGTGATTTTCGTCACAACGCTACGGGGATGAAGGTCATCTGATACCGGCATGCGGATACGCAGGATGAGGCAGTTTCCGTAGTGCTTGATGACATTTTCGATGTGCCACTTTGTTGCCGAGTAGAAGTTGCCAGCAAAATTTGACGGGTCTGTTTCTCGAAAGCCAGGTCCTCCAATCGGATGTGCCTCATCGTATGCGTACAAGCCTACGAGATTCCAAGTTAGTAAACTGATCCCTGGTGTTTAGTGCACCGGAAATGGGGGAGTGGGGATATCGTACAAGCAGTGGAAAAAGTAGTCACATGTATCCCGCGGACAAAACAGCAATCTACTAGGTTGATGGTTCCAATGACATTGGATCTGATCGTCTTCTCCTTATTGTCCTCGCACCAGTCGACGTTTGGCACTCCGGTGTAGCCGGCACAATTCAATACGTGCGTGGGCCGGACTTGGTCGAGCTCTTTCTCAACAGCTTCGCGGTTTTCCATTCGGACCGTTGTTGATACAACCTGCTTTCCTTGATCGCGGAGGAGCTGGATGAGTTGTCCGGCTATCCAGCTATTGCCTCCCCAGATCAGGAATACCTGGTCACTGGCTTTGCCCGAGGTACTCATTTTGACAGTAAGTAGAATTGGTCTGTGGTGTGATATTTGCTTTAGATTGATAGAAGGTGTTTGGTCGTAACGAAATCAATTCATGCACAGGTTATTATAGTACGTTAGACTAGTATTGAGTAAAAAGTCCGCATCTAGGAGCCCCGCTTGAATACGATCAAAAAGTTTCTTTTCATCAATTGCAAGTCCACTGGCTATACTCAATCAAGCATCCGCATGGGCTCGCCGCTTTATCATGAAGCTATTCTCTTGAAACTGCCATATGCGATGTCATGGCAATGCAGATGCTATTTTGGCCAGGATGCTGGTAGTATATCTCCAATGGCCCCACCTGAATGCTAGCTTACCGTGGATGCAGGCGGAACCGGATTGCGTACTTCGTATGCATACACGGAATTTACCATGTTAGGTTAGCACTCTGACTGTCATAGCGCTGACCGAGAATGTATTAGTAGTGTTGCATAATTTCGTGTAAAAAACGCATGTAACGGTTTTGACATACGTGTGTGACCTTGCTAAGTTGCTTGCGTAGAATGATGAGCACGACGAACTTACTGCTTCAATGAGGTTGATGCTGAAGGTTACTCATGACATGCGTCTCTAAAAGGCCGAAGCCTATACTTGGCAAACGACTAGTAATGAAATTGCACATTCAGAATTCGTCCGGGTAGTTGTACATAGCTAGTTGCTTCAAAGTCTCATATGGAACAGATGCACGTATTATTCAAGCAAACGCAAGCTCCAACCACATGCTGATAAATCTACACAAATGGCATCATTGCCAAAATACTACCTGATGTCCTTCAGGACAACCAGAAGAGGCGGTTTATCAAACACAGTAAACACTTTTTGATCTTCCTGCCACATTTCCATACCTCGATCTAGAGAAATGTCAAAGTTCCAGAGCAAATACGCAATAGCAAGCCGCATTTCATTGCGTGCCAAGTTGTGGCCGACGCAATTCCGAGGACCATACGAGAAGGGTTGGTAGCATGCCTTCTTGTCGCCTTCCCATTGGGGATCATACTCAGGATGCGAAGGCTGAAACCAGCGTTCCGGCACAAACCCGAATGGGTCCTTGAAGTTATTCTTGTTGTGATAATTTGCCCATTGGAAAACAGTGACATCGGTCTAGTCGTTCCTTGTTAGCCGTGGTCGGTTGTATGGACTAGCAAATAGACTTACACCTTCAGGGATATATCGTCCGTCAATGAATGACCCTCCAGCAGGCGATCTTCGTGATGCTGTTTCCACGGATGGTGGGTAGCGCCTCAAGCCTTCCTCGATGCATGCATTGAGGTACGGAAGTTGAGCCAAAGCGAGCGCAGTGATCTCTTTCTCGGTAGCGAAATTGCTGCGTATCAGGTTGGTCAACTTATTCAGAACCTTCGGGTGCTTGCAAAGGTAGTATGTCAAGCCGCAGAGCGCCGTGGCCGTCGTCTCAGATCCGCCAATGGCCAGCATAGCGGCATTGGAACAAAGCTCGTCTCTGGTCATTCCTCTCTCATCATTATACCTAAGGATATAGGTGAAGAAGTCTTTTCGAGACGGCGACTCGCCTGCCTCGAGCCGTGCCGAGATCTTGTCGTTGCCGTATTCAAGGTGCTCTAACCTCTTCTCTTGCATTTCTTTGGTAAAGAAGAGTCGTTGAAGCGGCCGTAAGACAGGGTAGATGTTGAATATCCGCTCTCTCGTCATCATCTTTAGATTGTTGAAAAACAAGGAAACCCAAGGGTGGAGTTTGTCGTTCTCTAGCGAATGGAAAGATTCGCCGAAAGCAAGTTCTCCGACAACATCGAATGTAAACCTGTAAAAGTAATCCACCATATCTGCCGAACGCTCCTTTTTCATACGAGAACGCAACCCTGCTACAAGTAGCTTCGCATATTTGTGCACATAGTCTTCCTGAGCAGCCAAAGCCTGCTCCGAGAAAGCATGAGCAATCAGCTTGCGCATTCTGCGGTGGTCTTCCTGATTAGCCCCAAGGATATTACCTTGGGACTCGATACTGCCGTAGAACTCAGGACTTTTAGGCCACTCAGAAACACCATTTTTCTTGTGGCCGTACACGTCTGGCCAGGCGAGCGAACCATCGACTGCCAAAGCCTCCGGTCCGATGCGAACAAAAGGGCCATATTTCTCATGCAGCAGGCGCACATCTAGAGGCAAGGTTCCCTTAATGTACTCGTAGTATATTCTAGGAAGCTTTGAGACTGCGAAGTACCAAGGCCCGGGGTAATTGGCCATGGGACTAAAGTACAGTCTATACAAAGCTTTGATGCACAGCTGTGCAAGGAACTGGTAGAGAAGTGGATTAGCATGAGCCTACTGTGAGGTGGGGTGAATGCTCCCAGGTTTCTGAGGTTCTATGGAATAAGGAGTACCGACTAATGTGAAGATGATCACAAGCGCATAGCTCACTATCCACGCCATGATTGATACACGTATTCTCGTTGTTTACAAAAACGATTCGTGCTGTAGATGATCATGAAAATACTAGGCAAGGTCGAAATTTGGTAGATAATTCATCAATTGTACGTGCCAGAGTTTATATCCGATACTTCTAAGTAAAGATAACTTTTGCGCTAAGACTAGGTGTAGAAGTCAGACGTGTGCTAGGTCGATACCCCGGCCGTGTTGACAAAACATCATGAACACTTCCTTTTTTTTCTTGCAAGGATGAGGCTGCGAATACAGTGGAGACTGGATGCTACTACCTACGTACCTCTTCGGAAGAGCGAATAATAAAATTTCCGACTGGATGCAGGGATAGTAATGCTAACGTCTTGCGGGCAGCTTGGAGATCGGGGCGGTGTAACTTAGTTGGGATCTATACCCAATGAAACACATCCCAGTATGTACATCAGTATGTGAGCTATTTTACGACTACTTTTTACTTTTACATTCTTATACGTGGCTTCATACTTGGAATTCTGCTTCAGAATTCGTCCGTTACCAAAGGGGGGAGGGTTGGAGCATTTCTCTGAGGGCTTATGCACAATCAAGGCTCGAAAATCACACAGAAATGGTATAGACTGAGACAAGAGATCACCAAGTTCTATTCGCGTAGCACTACCAAATAAGGAAAGAAAGGTACAGAATCAACCAAGGGACGGGCGTTTTGCCACATCCTCTATGCTCTCGATGATGACAGTGAGGGGATCTGCATGCTCCATTTCTTCCTTAAGTTGCTTTGCCTTATTTGCGTACGTCTTGTCAACCAGTATACGGTTGACAGCGTCTTTGACCTGGTCACGAGTTGGTGTGGCCGTCCGGAGATTGACTGCGACGCCGGCCCATTCTGCCCTCGCAGAAGCCTCGGGCTTGTCTTCGCTCGCACCAGCCAGGACCAGCGGGACGCCCTGTGCGATGGCATGTTGGACGCTCCCGTAGCCTCCATTTGTAACGAAAACGTCGGTATAAGGAAGCAGCTCGTCAAACGGAATAAAGCCCTCGACACGGGCATTACTTGGGATGTAGACTTCTGCAGGGAGAGACCTGCCAGCTCTACCAAGAGCAACGACTAGTGAAACATCGCTTCGGTCACCGAGAGCCTCCATAGTGGGTACAACGAGGTCGTTGAAATTGACCGCTATGGTGCCCTGACTAACGGCAACGATGTACTTCCCGGCCTGGCGCCGGCTGATCAGTTCATCCAGCCAGGGAGGGCGAACTCCACCTTTCTTGACGGCCGGCTTGGGCAGGCCACCGGAGAAGCGGATGGTCGACGGAGCATCAGTTCGGTGCCACTCAAGACTGGGTAGAGAAAGTTGGACGAAAAGATTGGGGAGCAGCCACGGCTCGTCCCAGAACCAGTCAGCGATCCGTTGGGCACCGCAGCGGCTCATGATGTCTTCGTATCGCGCCTGAGCGCCTGCGAAGGCCTCTCGCATGTGGGCGAGGATAGCAGAATCGCGAACACGGCCAGCCTCCGAAGGATCCGGTAGCTCTCCTGGACCCCAGGGTGCACAGTCTTTGCTAGAGAGACCCATGGCTACCATCCCTAGGCCGATCCACCCATCTGGCTGGGGGCCCGGCGCCCCCGACATGGCTACAAGCGAGCCGAGGAACCATACGTCTGTCAGGGCAATAAGTCGACGACTTGGCTCAGCAGCACGCACATGACTAACGGCAATCTGAATACCCTGGAACTGGGCTTCCATATGCGCACCAATCATGATGTGCTCAAAGTTCCACCCTACCTGGCCCTGAATGTCATGCGGCATCGATTTGATACCGGGCCAGCGTACACCCAGCTCGGCCTCGTCGAGGTCGGCGTCAGCAGGCAGTGGTAGGAATTTGGCGCCTGTTGCTGCGACGGCGTTGGAGAAGGCGGCTCCAGTAAGGAAATAGACGTGGTAACCGCTTTGTACCAGGCCGGCAGCAATTGTACGCAATGGCGTTACATGGCCGGTGTAGGGTGACGCGCATATAAGCAGCGCGGGCTTTTCAGTAGCTGATGGAGTCGACATGATGGGCTGGAGCGAGGTTGTGTCTCGGCTTTGGCTTCCTGTAGCTGTTTAAATACAGGGGCCTAGGTACCACATGGACCGCGCATCTACATGTTACTAGGTATGTACTCTGTCGCTTGGGCGTAAATATCTGACGCATTAGGCAATGCTTAGCGCGGATTTTGCAGATCCTCGTTGTCGTATGTATGCACGTATGATTACCCTGGCTTGGACGAAAAAGATGACGTACGTACCTAGTAGGTTTAGGCCACATTTATTCTCCAGTGAGATTGCGTTAAACTAGACAAGCCCTCGGTAATACCAAGTAAGTATTTAAATGCTAGTGCCGGGACGAGAGCGCCACAATCCGATGCGAGTCCTATGCTAGCGCAGACCCACCACGACAGGGGATGTGCTAACTACACGACTACAGTAAGAAGCCATGTATACTTGTTGTATGATAAAGCTGCAACGCCGTACTCGACAATTTTGTATGCCGCCGGGTTCGGAGTCCTAACATGATCCGACTTCAGAAATCCTTGATCCTGGCTAGTAAGTACCTTCTAATGAAATAGGGAGTGCTTGCGAAGTGCTCTGTAAATCCAAGTTTCGCTATATGGAGCTGTATCCACTGTAAAACTTCCAGTAATGCTCTTTTAAAGCGGCGATGTTTCACATGTGTTTATGTGAAGGCGTGTGCATCCGCATATCATCTGTCCGAGGGTTTCTGTCCGCCATGTAGCTTACCACGCAGTCTACGCCTTGATTCTACACAGCCCCTTAGAACTCTGCTAAGTGGATACAGCCTTGAAGATTTCCGTGCAAATCGGAATTGGACCGCATGTACCACGTTCACATCGTCCGAGGGAGCGATTTTGTTTTTCAGATTATCTGAGCCTTTTACAAAAATTCATGTATTGTTCTTATTTATTCATTGTTACGAGATTTTCCAAGCGATACATGGTAACATTTGTATTGCATATCAGCCTCATGCGGGACATACCGCTTCCAAATCGTGCAGCAACGGGAATGGCTCCAGTGCTCTGCTCACGTCGCCCCACCACTCGGCCCCGTGGACACTATACCACGCAATTGTATCACGTATCCCCTGTTCAAACGTGATACGCTGTTGCCAACCCAACTTACGCAGCTTCTGCCCATCCACCGCATATCGCCGGTCGTTGAAGGGCCGATCATGCGTGGTGCGTATCCAAGCATGTTGGCTGCTCTTAGGCACCTGGAACAAATCGAGCAACCGTACCGCGAGATCAGCATTAGACACCTCGTCGCAAGAATCGACATTGTAGATTTCCCCAATCTTTCCGCGGTGTAAGATTGTATCGAATGCGTCCGCCGCGTCACTGGCGTATAGGTACCGCCGCGAGTTGTGCCCTTCCCCATGCAACACCAGTCCTCGCTCTTTAAGCAACAGGCTCACAAACTTGGGAATCACTTCTATTGCTTCTATTAGCACTTGATCATGTCAACCCTTATCTACTACAACTTGAGACTTACTCTCTGGATATTGACATGGCCCGTAGACATTGTTGCTGCGCACAATAATGGCCGGCAACTTAAAGCTTTTGGCGTATGCGTTAATGTACATCTCTGCTGCTGCTTTGCTAGCCGCATAAGGGTTGGTAGGCGACAGTACGCTTTCCTCGAGCAAGTCTGCGTCATTCTCGGATACCTCGCCCATGACCTCGTCAGTTGATACATGGATAAACTTTCGGATGTTGGATTTGACAGCACACTCGAGCAGGATATGCGTTCCCTCCACGTTGGTTTTGGTGAAGTGTAGCGAGTTAGCGAAACTTAGGTCGACATGTGACTGCGCTGCAAAATGGAACACAGTATCGATTTGGTGCTTTTCCATAGCTTCTAGGACATCAGATGTGTTGAGAATGTCGCCATGATAGAAATAGAAGTTTTCGAGGGGAAGCAAGCATTCAATGTTCTTCATCGATGCGCAGTAGTCCAGCTTGTCAAAGCATACCACGTTGTACACATCTGCATAGTTGATGGTCAAGTGTCGTGTCAACCACGATGCTCTACTACACATTAGATCAGCCAAGATTGTCATTTTAGGTCACTTACATGAATCCAGCCCCGCCAGTGATCAGAATGTTGTGCACGCCCTCTGCTGGCTCGTACTTCGTTGAGCCTGTCCACTGAGATGCCGGAGTTATTCGTTCTCCCAGTCTTTGGAGATTTGATTCGATCCCAACTGGTCCTCCGGGTAGTCGTTCACTTTGTCGTATGCAGGAGTTTTTCGTAGACCTCAGGTTGCTGCCTACACCTGTTGGTTGCACAATACATGTTCTTGACAACGTCAAATCCTCTCTCAGTTGGTCCACAAGACCATCTTGGATTATATTGGAATAATTTGGGTCTCTCATGGTGAATGTTCAGTAGTGGTTGTGTAGCAGGACTTCTTAGATATTAACATCAAAATCTCAGTACGTAAAGCATTCCAATTGAGATTCAACGCCTTCTGTAAGCTTGATTTTTGGACTTATATGATAGAATGATTTTGCTTACTACGCAGTCCTGATACGCAAGTGAGAATGCATCCCTGACCTGATCATCTGGCCCTTCCTTCCGCTGCGGATACTGCAGAACTGAGTCAGAGCCCAATTACGTCCACCCCATGCACGCACTGGTTGACATCGGCTACAACAGAAGACTAGATTCGGTTGGTAAGAAGCCTCGGTACAGGGGAAACAATAAAGCTAAGTAAACACCACTACCTTCGGTCACCGTACAACATTTCGGACCTTTCTATCAAATGTGGAGGACATGGTTGTAGGTCTTTGCGATACTTTTCGCTAGCGTGCGGACTTCGGGTCCAAGTGCCATTTGGATCGAATTCCCGCCCGGGCAAAACTAGCATCCGAGCTATCCGGAACATCTGAGCGAAATTAATATCTGGCCAAAGGGAGCATTCCAGCTGTAGCAAAATGCCAGCTGCTCCACTCTTAGGTAATGAGTAGTCACTATGTATGTTACACAATGTCGGGCTATACTGCTCTTCTCTAGTCATGCAAACGAAGATTGATTTGATGTCAAGAGACGTCTTTTTAACTACTTAGTCAGACTACAGGATTGTAGAATACGACTGAGGAATGAAAGCAAACCGGGTGGTAGTGATATCCATAAAAGGAAGATTTTGAAACAAACAAGTCAAAGAATCCCGCAAGTGAGCTTAGATGAGGATAGTGAAAGTATCATGCATCTTTAGCCAATGAGTTCTGAAAAGGTGCTCAAGAATTAGTGAACTGGAAAAAGAACAAAACCTCGATGTTCATACTCCAGGTTACGAAACCTTCTTCAAGCTGCATCTGACTTGATAAAGGCTAGTTAGGGTAAATTAGTGCTACACAGCCTTGGGTAGATCAATGGTTCAAGAAAACCAGACCTCAGAACATATTCCTAGACTCAAACTTGGACCTGATGCTACAATAAGGGGAATTTAGGCAATTGGTTGTTCTTGTCTTGCTTGGCTTTGTACATTGAGGACTGTACAAAGATTCTATGCTTAGCTATCGAGTAACGCATACGCATCAAAATCAGACATTTTTTCCCTCTTGATCTAAAGTCTACGCTAACTCTCGCCGCTCATCATGCATCCCGCTGCTATCATTGCAAAAACACCTCGCCAGTAATCACAATTGCGACAACGGTTGCTTCGGTCCCTCAAAAGGGCGATACCGCCAGGCCAACTACACCTCCCGGTCTTGCCACCTTTACTATCCGGGCCGTTCCTACACTCTATAGTCTTGGAGTCACGCCTGCTACAAAAGCCCTCACAAACCTCTACTACAAAGATTACAACCATCAGTCCCAGCATCTTAGCAACCCCCACAACCCTTTCTCAGCACCACTATCTTTTACTCAAAAAGTGCCCCATCACCCACATATACCACTTGTAGCACCAACGCTCTTTAAACCAGCAACCTCGAAAGACCACATATCATCTTAGCCCCAAAATCACCTACTATGCCAACATTGCCCTAACAGGATCTCACCAGCCCAACTTCAAGTATCTTAATCTCCCATCATACATGTGGTGTAGGGTTGCCTTCGTAGAGTACTACGAGCAATGCTTAGATAACGGACAGATATGATATGCTATATCCTAGTAATTTTGAAAAGTACGGGATAGTTGCAGTGCTGCTTCGTTACAAATAGGGTTTGGGCGTTGAGATTAGATGAAGAGAAATATGAAGGGTTAAATGAGTAGGAGTAGAAGGATAGAGAGATAAGGCGAGGCGAGAGTTATGGAAGGATTAATATGGAAATATCTATGGTTAGATTTGATGAGGTATGTATTCATTGATGTTAAATAACCTCAGTTTTCTTCGGTTGCATCTTTCCACTTGTTGAACGTAGGGAGTTGAAGAGGTATTTCACTAGTGGAATTTAACTATGACCTTGTATCGTGATTAGCTTATGGTGCATCGGTACCTCGGGGGCAGACTGTGGGGGCAACTCAAGCGATGCCATGATCTCGGGACAATGTCACAGTCAAATAGCATCGATGTGAATATCAGTATCACGTGATTGCAGGATTGAGTGATGCTGGATATGCTTCACACAACGTAAATCAAAATTGGCTATTACACTAATGGATAAATCTCCAAAGCGTGGAATTTCCAGTTCGATAATATGCAGGGGCCAAGAGACATGAAAGACAGTAGCAAATGGTACAATGAAACAACCTTGGAAGTCCATCATTTCCGTATATGCATCCTACGATACATTGTTTCAGCCTCATATAAGATGCGAACTAAATCGCGAAAGGCCTATTACTGTGCACTCCATGGGACAGATAAGTTTTGATGTGGATCATTCGATGATCTTGGGCTCAAACGACCATGAACTGAGAATGCTGAGTGCAATCGGTGGCTAGCAGATGCTGAAGGAGAGTCTGAGCCTTTTCAAATTGGATATCTGTTCCAACTTGAGTACCGGAAGTCCACGGATGTGGCCTTATGTTAAGGCATACATTGATTTGGATTGTGCGGATTCCCAGATGTGGTTACGCGAATCCGCGAGAGTATTGGGGTTCCACAGGCCTAAGGTGGCCATACAGGTATTAGAAGAAGCAGCTCGCGTGACTTGCTTCAAGTCTCGCTCTTCTTCCTCTCTCCCTGTGGATCGAACCCAAGGGTATCCAGTTGACGGATTAGCTCGTTGATCTTGATGACCTTCTCAAACTGCTCCGGAAGTAACTTGTCGCCCTTCTCCTTCTTGTCCTTGAGCTCGCGAGCCTGTCTCAACTTCTTTGCAAGTTTCTTCGCTTCCTTATCCTTTTCAGCTTCGGGATCAACGACTTTCTCAGGCTCCGGGTTCGCCTCCTCTTTGTCCTTGTTCTCGATGGAACCAGGTTTCTGCTCTTCCTTGCTATCGCTTGCAGAAGCTGCTGCCTTCTTCCTAGCTTCCCTGCGCTTGGCATTCTTGTTCGCAGCAGGGCTCAGTTTGCTGGTCTCATCCTCTTTGGTGGTAGTCTCAGCACCTGGCACACCGCCCTTGCCTCGGTTTCGAAATCCCTCAGCAGTACGGTTCTTGTAAAGTTCAACATCCTCGGGTGGGCGGTAACCTGGACGAACCCGGATTTCTTTGCGTATGGAGCCATCTGGGCGAACAGAGGACGGAATATGGCGTTCGCCAGTGGCCGATGTGGTGATGCCAGCCTTTGAAATGGCCGGGGTGGCTGCTGAAGGCATGGCGTCGGTAGTTGCGCCTTGGGGTATAAGATAACCGTGATAGCCCAGAAATATCAATTGCGTTAGTAGGGCCGGTGCCCGTCCGTTCCAGGCACTTAGCGTACACCTAGGTTGTGTTGGTATGAGCTGCTTGCAGTGTGCAGTGTGGAAATGGGCGTGGTGGGGGGTCAAAGTAAGGTAGAGAGCCAAGCAGTAGCCGCAAACAGCCAATTAGCGCAGCGTAAATCCCCGTGACGCGAGAGCTTCAATCTTGTCGACGAACCTCGCCTTTTGACACCGACAGCAAAGTACCACCACATCCCGCCAAACAGCCTACCAAGCCTCTTCGACACGTCCAAAATGTCTGGCGTAAGTTAATTGATGCGACGAATGGCCTCGAGCGCCCGCTAACAGCCACCTGCAGACGCTCGGCACTGTCTACAAGCAAGTCTTTCCTCGCGCATATCCTTCGCCCGACCCCCACTGACCATCGATGACAGCGCGGTCCTCCGCAGCAACACTACCATGTTGTTCACCGTCTTCGGTGCCGCTTTCGGCCTCCAGCTGTACGTCGCAAAGACCCGGATATGAGAGTGTGGATGGGATGGAAGCTGATGGAAATTACAGGGCGTTCGACACCTCCTCCGACAAGATCTGGGACAGAGTCAACCGCGGCGTATGTAACACCAATGGCTCATTGGGGGTGATATAGGCTAATGCAGTTGACAGCGACAATGGAAGGACATCAAGCACCGATACATGGAGGCTGCCGAGGACGACGAGTAGGAAAAGCGACTAGACTACGACTCGAGCATGATATAGACTTCTCTTTGCGGTTCTTGGGGACGGCCACAGTCCATGGCAGTGTAATCTACAACATGTGAAATACCAAATCAAGTTGGCAGCCTGACTCTTGTTTTATCATGTGCATTTGCGCTGCGGTATCCTGGCTCTGTAGGGCTAGGCCGCTGCATACCTGAGTTGACGTGATTGAACCGTGGTGAAAAGTGGTGCTGTCATCTTACGTAGGGCTATCTGGTAGCGTAGAAGAGGCCATGCACATGCGATGGGGGTGAAGATACAAACGGATGGAGTCTTGAGTCGGAAACTGGGACCAAGGTGACACATCCATATATTGCAGGAATCGCCATAGCGCAGACTACCCGTCTTGTCTTGCTGGTGAAACGGCAGTCGGCTCTGGGGCAAGTGTTCCCTCGCTGGTGGCGTTGCGCGTGCCTCGGTGGTCCGCCCTACCTAGATCCTCACCTCGAAACTTAAACATATGACATAGCGCCGCACCCCGTCCTCCACTTGACCACAAATACCCAAGCAATCACAATCACCCAGACCCTCACTCACGTGGCAGGCCCACACCGGACACTGCCAGCACACATTCTGCCCTGTTCATACACGACATCTGCCTCCGTCGCGTCTGCGGGACATCTGACAACCCCACCATCCCGCCTGGAGCTGCGCCATGTACATGTCGTTACACGAGCAAGAACTATGTCGACAGCTGCGCGAACTGCCAAGGCGACACAACTACCGGTTCGAACTCGCTGCTGACCGTGAGCTGCGCGAGATACTTTTCCGATCACTTGCTGGTCGGGACGACTTCCTTCCTCTGTTCTTCCCAAATGGACCGCAAACCGACGGCGAGAAGCCATGGAGCCTGCGCGACGCACAGGGCGCAGTAGAGGGTGCAGAATACACCGCAGCAGCGAGGGGGAAGCCATGCGGGCACATCTTCAAGAACGGCGAGGCTACATACCGCTGCAAGACATGCACGACTGACGACACATGCGTTCTATGCGCCCGCTGCTTCGATGCGTCAGACCACGAGGGCCACCAGGTCTTTGTTAGCGTCTCACCTGGCAACTCCGGCTGCTGCGACTGTGGAGACGACGAGGCG
This sequence comes from Bipolaris oryzae ATCC 44560, assembly GCF_000523455.1. Classification (NCBI taxonomy): domain Eukaryota; kingdom Fungi; phylum Ascomycota; class Dothideomycetes; order Pleosporales; family Pleosporaceae; genus Bipolaris; species Bipolaris oryzae. Next base: position 178,136 of record NW_006911276.1, read on the forward strand.
TGGGTACGACCTGTACACTGCAACATACACTCAATCGACCCGGAGCATGAGTCCAAGGCGGCTGGGAAGGCGAGGGAAGGCACCATGCTGCCAGACGAACTGGTCGAGACCATACGCATCACAATCGCCCGAACGTTAGATTACCTCATCGATGTCTTCTCCTGTTCTCCCGAACAACTGCGCCTACCTAAGAGCGAAGAGTCGATCAGACAAGACGAACGTAACTCGCGCCTCATTTCGAGATGGTACGTCTCCGGAGACCACTCTGAAGAGTGCGACGAATACTGCTTGGTGCTGTGGAACGATGAGAAACATACGGTCAATGACGTTAGAGACCAAGTCGCACGCGCATGCAAACAGAAACTGGCGTTTGGCCTCGCAAAGGCCTATGAGATAAACGACGTGGGGCGCAGTGCGATTGTATACCGAACGGACATCAAAGATCTCCTTAGGATGGCCAAAATCATCGAAGAGATCAAGCTGACTGTCACAATTCGATCTGCTCGAGACACGTTCCGTGAACAGATGGGCGGTGCCATCATCGAGTGGATTTCGGACATTGCGGGGTGCAGTGTGGGTGAAGACAGCCAAATACTTAGACGCACCGTTTGCGAAGAACTACTGAAACCGTGGCGAGTCGGTAGCGAAGCATCAAATCAGGGTATAGGCAAGAATGGTCTCGATGATCACGAAATGGAAGACAAGGAAGCTGAAATGGACGGCTTCTTTAATGGCTTGTTGCCCATGCAACGGCGTCCACGAATTATCCGCGTTCAGCGACAGCGGACTACTGATGCCACCGACGACACCACTGGCTCAGACGATGATGACGAGGACGAGGAAGGCGAGGGCGGCCCTGCAGCCGATGCCCAAGACGATATGGATATTGACGAGGTTGGTGCTCAGGACGAGGATGGTGACGTCGAGATGGAGGCGTATGAAAGTGCAGATGAAACACTCGAAGTTGCTGAAGCAGCCAGGGCAGGCTATCCTGCTCCACCGCCGCCTCCCCCTGCTCCTCAAAATACACAACGCGGCCAGCTTGAACAAAGCGTAACACCCGCAGAGTCCGATAGTGAACCTGTGGTCGGTGCACCATCCCTCAGCCATGTCGAACCCATGTTACCTGTACCCGAGACGCCGCATACTCGGACTTTGACATTGCGGCCAGCAAGGCCGGCCAAATATTGGTTGGAGAAGCCTGAAAATTACGGCAAGAAGCCTGGAACTCCTCCTCACGAGGATCTGTGGCAGCGCCTACGACTAGATCATCTCATCTTGTACGACTTACGAATGTGGAAGCAGTTACGTATTGGCATACGTGATGTCTTCATCAGCACAGTCGTCACGATCCCTGAATTCAAGCGTTTGCTGGGCCTACGCTTTGCGGGCGTCTATACTGCTCTAGCCCAGCTCTATCTAATTGCGGACCGCGAGCCGGACCACTCCATTATCAACCTCTCTCTCCAGATGCTGACGACTCCGTCTATCACTTCAGAGGTGGTTGAGCGTGGAAACTTCCTCACTAATCTAATGGCCATCCTTTATACCTTTCTGACTACGCGTCAAGTCGGCTATCCCTCAAACGTCGATCCAAAAGCGACATTAGCCTTCGAGCAAGGAGCTGTGACCAATCGTCGCATGTACCACTTTTTCCTCGATATGAAGTACCTCCTCGGATCAGAATTTGTCCAGGAGAGAATCCGTGAAGAGCCGCGCTACCTCTTACAATTCCTCGATCTTGTCAAGCTTCATCAAGGTATCTGTCCTAACGTTCGGCAAGTGGGTGAGCATCTAGAATTTGAATCTGAAGCTTGGATCAGCGCCTCCTTGATCACTCGGGAGATCAACAAGCTGTGTAGACATTTCGCAGAATCTTTCGCCTGGTCTCGCGATGAAGATCCAACCAATATTCAACGTGCGATACGTGCAGCCGCAAAGGTTGCTATCATCAACTCGCTAGGTGCCGAACGCAAACGCTTTGATCAGACCGAACTAAAAGAAGAGACCAAGTTCAAGACTTTGGACATTCTCGAGTTCCTTTCCGAGTCATCTGCAAGACAACCATACAAGATTGTTGATTACGTTGTTGCGACTCAGCCAATGAGCTTTCACCATGCGCTTCATTATACTGTGTCCTGGTTAATTGATCGAGCACGGAGCATGAATCGGGAAGACATCCTGCGACTACTTCTCTTTTCTCACATCGAACTACAGATGGACCTCGGTCCAGCTGTAGCGCCTATTCCAGTCCACGAGCCTGAAGACTACCTACTTGCCATGTTCGATTTCCCGCTTCGTGTGTGTTCGTGGCTGGCACAGATGCGCGCAGGAATCTGGGTTAGGAACGGCATCACGTTGCGACATCAGATGACTCAATACCGAAGCGTATCACAGAGAGACGTTTCTCACCAACGAGACATCTTCCTCTTACAGTCTGCTCTCGTCCTGTGTAATCCTTCAGTTTTCTTAGCTTCCATGGTCGATCGTTTCGGACTTGTCGGCTGGATGACTGGGAGATATGAAGCTAGCTACCATGGATTCGAGGACAGCCAAGCTATTGATGTCGTAGAGGACTTTGTTCACTTGCTGATTATTATTCTCAGCGAGCGCACTTCGTTGATACCGGCAGAAGACAATGACGAATCTCAACTGGTCGCTATGCGCAAGGATATAGCGCATGTTTTGTGTTTCAAGCCACTCTCCTTCTCCGACATGACAGCACGTTTGTCAGACCGGATTCAGAACCTAGACGAGTTTCCTGAAGTGCTGTCAGAAATGACTAGATTCCGAGCTCCAGAGGGCTTGTCTGACAGTGGTACCTTCGAGTTGAAAGAGCAATATATCGACTTGATCGACCCGTATCTTCACCAATACAACCGAAACCAGAGAGAAGAGGCAGAAAACATATACAAGGCATACGTTGCTAAGCAAACCGGGAAGCAAGCGAGTGACATCGTCTACGAGCCGAAACTTCGACCAATCCCCTCTGGCCTGTTTCGAGATCTGTCAGCTTTTACAAGAACCAGTTTGTTCACCCAGATCATCTATTACCTACTAGCGTATGGCCTCAAGGCTGCGGAAGTTACACCAAGCATACCACCAACTCGTGTGGAGACGTATATTCAATTTGTCCTACAGTTGGTTCTTGTCGCTATCCTTGAAGACAAAAGCACAGAACATGGATGGTCTGAAAAAGCACCAGAGTCGTTTGTCACTTCAGTGTTAACTCAAAACGTCAGCATGGGAATACAGGGCCATCCGACTGTCCTTTCAATCTTAAAGTCTCTTCAGGACATTGAAGTTTTCAAGGCGTGCGAGCCAAAGATCAGTTTGATACTTCATCGGCTCAAGCAGCGACAGCAGGATTCCTTCATTATTGCTGCTGCTGCAATCAACATGCCGGCTGACAGAATGGACACTGCCTCCCCTGCACCTCAAGATAAGGAATCCAAGGAGTTGAAGAAGAAGCAAGCTCTTGAGAGACAGGCAAAGGTCATGGCAGCATTCAAAGAGCAACAAGGCAAATTCTTGGCAAATCAGGACTTCGACTGGGGTGAAGATGACTTCAGTGACCTTGAAGATGAAACTGGGGGACTTGTCGAACAAGAAAAGACACTAAAATTCCCTTCTGGCACATGCATACTATGTCAAGAGGACTGCAACGAACAGAGACTGTATGGATCTTTTGGGTATATTTCCGAGAGCAGAATACTTCGGCAAACACCCCTAGAAGATTCAGAGTGGGTGGACGAAGTCGTACAGACTCCAAGTAGTCTTGACAGATCCGCCGAAGACCTGCGACCATTTGGCGTTGCGGGCAAAAACCGACGCATGATTGAGAAGGTGACGGCCACGGGTGAGCGAGTGACTAGTGAAAGGCAAGAGCTGGGAAGGGGATTCCTACCAGCCTTTGTAACACCAGGCCCGGTAACCACTGGTTGTGGCCACATCATGCATTTTGCTTGCTTTGAGGTATATCTCAATGCAACCCAGAGGCGTCATGTCAGCCAGATTGCCAGGAACCACCCCGAACGGCCTGAGCTCAAGGAGTTCATGTGCCCACTTTGCAAAGCCCTTGGTAACATTTTTCTGCCAATCATCTGGAAAGCGAAGAAGGTGTCTAGTACTGGTGTACTGGAGACTGAACAAACATTCGACGACTGGCTCGAGTTGCAACTGCTCACGACTCACAAGAGCCTGGAAAAGGGTTTGAAAGTACCGGCTGATATGTCTCATGACCAGAAGATGCTCTATGAGTATGCAGAGCGGAATTTTATCCAACCGGTATCGAGTCGATTGCCTGACCTTCTCAAGCCTCAACTTCCGACAGCTGGTCTCGCTCTTGCACAGCCGCCAACACAGCTTGCGCCACGATTTCAGGTCCCGGCTTTCCTGGGTGTGCAACCTCTGGAAGCCGCCGAAGCAGGATTCGGCCCAACTCAAACCAGCCCGGCTTTGACCCAGGATGTTCCCATGGGAGAGTTGATCAAGATATATCACAGATTGAGAGACACATTGAAAGTCAATAGCATTCAGTCCTCGTTCGCATACCCACATACACCAGCTATCTCAGAGGACTTTACACACACGGATGCCCTTGCGCAAGCCCTTGGATACTCGATCGCTGCAGCAGAGATCGCTCAACGAGGCGTGCAGTCTGAAGCCGCGCGCGGAACTCTGATTGACAGGATTTCCCCGCAGACGATCACGCATCTCCGGGTATTTTCAGAAAGTGTCTCTTCATACATCGCGATTGGAGGTCTACGAGGTCAGGGTCCAACCAAGACTATCAATGAGTTTTCTGAGATCCAACGCCGGCAATTCCGTCAGTTGCTAGTTGGACATCCCAGTATATATGACCCGGATGTGTTGAGCTTCGATCTCAAGGGCATAACACCTCTGCTTTGCCAGGATCCGTTCATTTTCCTCTCTCAATGCGCTGTCGGCATCGTTTCAGCGGCGAATCTCGACATTCACCATATCATGCGGATGTGTTACCTCGCAGAGATTGTTCGAGTGATTTTTGTGTTTGCTCTGGGTAGAAAGAATCGCTCCACTGAAGAGATGTCACTGGACTCTGACCTCCTTTTCCCGAATCCTGAACAGTTCATAAACCCAGAAAAGGTTAGCAGCAGCTTTTGTTCAACAGAGCAGATGAACAATCTGCTCTTCTTTATCTGCGTCATCTACAATGTGACCGATGTGGGCAACTCGCCTTCCTCGCTCGATATCGACAATATGCCTATCCCTCCACGGTTCAAGGATCCAAACTTTCTCTACTTCATACACACCATGGTCTCGACATATGCGCTACCTTTTGTGCGCAAAGCCGCAATCCTAATGCACGTCCGCTACGGTATCGATCTACCACACGTTTCCACCGAACGCGCAGATGAGCCCGAACTCGCACGACTATCTACCATCCTCCATCTGCCCTCACTGGACGAAATCTTTGCCTCATTTACCATGCGCACAAGCGCAGCTCATACCACCCGATCCATTGTCGGTGGCTGGCTGCGACACTTGTTATGGGCTCAAGCAGGCAACAATCCCCTCCAACCCACGATATCGCTTTCCCATCCCGCAATCTTCGAGCTCGTAGGCCTGCCCAAGAACTACGACACGCTCACCGACGAAGCGATACGCCGCCGCTGCCCAACGACTGGGAAAGAACTGACGGACCCTGCCTTGTGCCTCTTCTGCGGCGAGATCATGTGTAGCCAAGCTGTATGCTGCATGACGAATAAGAATCGTGGAGGCTGTAATCAGCATTTAGCTAAGTACGTTAACCCCCTTTTCTCCTTTCCCTACACTTTCCCCACATTTCCCTCTTTCCAATATCTCAAAAAAAAGAAGGAACTTTTACTAACGATACCACCACAGATGCGGCGGCCAAATCGGCCTCTTCATCCACATCCGCAAATGCATGGTCCTCTTCCTCAACCTTGACCACGGTACCTGGCATGTCGCCCCGTATCTCGACAAGCATGGTGAAGTCGACCCTGCTCTACGCCGTCACCACCAGCTTTTCCTCAATCAGAAACGGTACGATGCGCTGCTGAGGAAGGTCTGGCTTGAAGGTGGCGTGCAGAGCCTTATTGCGAGAAGGTTGGAGGGTGATGTGAATAATGGGGGTTGGGAGAGTTTGTAAGTCGTGGTAATGAAGGAACTGGATTGGGGTGTATGAATACGAATATGAATATGGAAATGGGGGTGGTATTTAGGGAGGGGGCGGGGCGATGGAGTTTCTCTGTTACTTCTTTTTAATAAGTATGTTTTTTTTTGCAGGAGTGAAATTGAATGTGCTTGACTTGGATTGTGGTTGTGGTTGTGATTTGCTCATATAGTTTTACACTATGGTACATGATATATCTACGATGTGATTTTGGTGGGTTCGCTGGGTGCCTCATCGTTCTCAGTGGGGCGCTTTTGTTCGACCGAGTCTTCAGCAGCGATACTGCTCTTTTCCTCGCCGTCGGTGCTTGCTGCTGCGTCTCCCTCTGCAACCGGAGCTGCTCCGTTAGTCTCGTCAATAGCATTGCTAGAGATTTCAGCTGCCTCAGCAGACACTCCGTTGTCCTTGCTACCATCATCCAGTATTGAATTGCTTTCCACTGCACCGACAGCATCACCCTGCGTCTCCATCCAAGAATGCTTCCTATCTTCATGTGATTCAGCAACCATCGCAGGCCCTCTGTGCTGCAGAACCCTCCTCACAACCTTATCATTCAATCTAACCTCTTCACTCTTCAATCCCAATCTCTCCACCACGATCCTTCTCCATTTCACAATCTTGCTCATCTCATCAGCAAACAGCTCCATACTGTACACCAACTGTAGCTCTCGCCCAAAGATGCCGCTTCTTGCCTGATTGCTTTCCTTGAGAATAGCGTCGAGCAGTGTAAGGATGTCAGCGTCGAACTCGATGGCAATCTTGTCCATTTCGGTGAGTAGAGTGTCGATTGTGGCAAAAGAGGATCGTTGGATCCAGGCTGTGCGTATCAGGTGCCTGTAAAGAGTTGTTGTAGCACCGAGGACGTGGGCAGAGCGACCGAGACTCTTGATTGTGGGTAAGATTGACAGAGGAAGTAGTGAGGAGGGGAACTCTGAGCGGAGAGTGGCAACGGTAGTTATGAGATGGTGGGGGTAGTTTTGGAACAGGATGCGCTGCTCAGGAGAAGGTGGATCGGGTTTGGTGACAGTCCGGGGCCGTGTGGTACTCTTTGTCCGCGCTCTACTCTTGGACTCTGCAGCTGGCGCTTTATTCTCGCCAGCATTAGCATTGTCGAGATCGAGTGCACGCACTTTGGTGAACACTTCGCGTTCGAGAATTTGCCAAAGCTCGCGGTCAGTGGGTGCATTGCGAATGAGCTGGTCAACTCTCTGTCGCTCTGCTAAACGCATCTCTCTCAGCTGTGCTGCATCGAAGCCCAAGCCTTTCCTCTTGCCACCTCGTACGTTGTCCAATTTTTTTTCGATTTGTTTCCCTGACTGAGCACCCGCTCTTTGCTGAGCAAGCGTACGTATCGACCGGAGTCGCGATTCGCCGCTCATAGCCTCATCGAAAATCTGGTCCAGGGACGGCTTCGGGTTTTCTTCGTCATCTTCCCAGTACTCGTCCGCTATCTGGTCTAGCTCCACAAGATGATCCTTTTCCTTTTGTTGCCGTCCCTCAGTGTCGAACTTCCTGTAGAGTTTCTGGAAGGCTGCACGCTCAGTACTTGTTATGGTTGTCTTTCGTGCAGGTTCGTGGTCGACAGAAGGTGGTAGGTTTTCGTCCACGAAAGGAATATCATCTCCATCGCCCACGAAGGGAATATCATGGCCATCGTCCGGACGTGATCGCGGGGCAATGGTGCGGCGCGCAATTGGTCGTGTGACGTGTTGACATCGCTGGATGGTTGTCGTTTGGTACAGGAATGGCAAAAGTGTTTTCAGTGGCGGGACGCGAGAGCGTGATACTGCTCTGACTGTGCGCGAGCACAAAGACATCGACTATGGAGGACTGAAGACGAATCGCAGTGCAACAATTGAGAATAAACAAGAAAAGGAAACGCACGTGGCGAGAATGGAATGCGATATCAGTGCGGCGTTGCACCCAATCCCCAAAACTTTCGAGATCGCTAGTGGTGGCCAAAGCTCAGCGTACCCGATTGGGTAGTCTCAAAAATCCATCGATGGCTGTCTTAGCAGGTTGGAAATCAAAATGAGTGTAGTGATTGGACAGCTCAACATACTGATTTGGGCAGGAATGAAAAAGCTGTCGAAGACGGTGATTACTGGAAAATGGAACTAAAAGTAGTAATGATTATTGGCCGAGACCGAACATGCCGCATAGGGCAAGAAAAGGATAGGCATTGAACAATGGGTGCAGTTTACTTAGTAATTGCTATTTAGTAACCTGACTTAGTAATTCTGATTTACGAATTACTTTATCGTAAAGTCGACATAGGCTTAGTAAAGAATGACTGTCATGCGGTGAGCTTCCTCGTCTAGGTATCGGGACCGGGAGAGTAGTCCAAGAACAGCCCAACCCCGTCTACTACATCCGACTGCTCGGCACACCGATTTTAGAAATGATGTTGATAGAATACAATGCATTATAGTAAGAGACGCCCACAGGCAGAACGTTAGTGTAGCATTTCACGGGCTCAAGATCGGGTTGTCGCTTTCTTTTCTTCGCACAATGTCTCTACATGAATACTACAAAGAGGAAAGAAAAAGATAGAGATAACAAGGTTGAGAAGGTTTACCAAGATGTGCTATTCTACCCAGAACAGGCAGTCATCTATGTTGTTTGCAAACAGCAGTCATCAGTGATTGATTGTTGGTAGAATAGCACTCTCTGAGCTTCTCGCCGGGATACAAAAGTTGATCTTTGGGATGCCTTGATTTTTGAGGACAGCGTATCGGTACGTGTTACGGAGGACACTGATCTACAAGCAGACATCTTTACCAATACCCAGATTGACTCGACAGGTTACCCAGAGCGCGAAAGCAATACGCTCGAGTAAGTACATGTGCCGAAAAGTGTGTCATGAGTCGAAGATACCAAGCGCATCGTCTGCTATCACTATGAAAAGAAAGAAACCAATCACATTGCTGCAACTATGCGGAATTCTCCTTGCACCTTGTCTAGATCACCAATGACACGACAGAGAAAGACCGAGATCATGACATGCGCAGAGACCCTTGCTCTTAGATAGCCGAGTTTTGACACGGCTGATGACATGCGCAATGTGGCGTTTTATCTAGCGAAGACCATGCGTTCACAGCTCCTAAGCACACTTGCAATTGAAGACATTGATGCTAAACGGAAGTTCTCTGACGTGTTTCTAAGTATTCATTCTGCACTATGGATGTTGGCATACTGGGGTATTTGTGGGACTGGTGGTGGGGCACTTGGCCATCGTCGAACCATAGATGTGTGTGTGTGTGTGAAGGGAGGCAATCGTTAAGGCCCCGAAGAACTTGCTCATCCTAATAACATTTACACTAAACCTAGTTTGGTAACAAGTGTCTTCCCGCTCTCATACACTGAACCGTGTCTTCCAACAATAGTAACACGTCTGGCAATTGATAAAATGCCAGAAAAAAAGCATTAGGCTCGTATCATGCATGCACATGTACTTTGCAAAGTCATGTCACTCCAAGACCCTTGGCTCATCCCACTCGTGCTGCGCCTTTCTCTTGTCCCTGTATACCCGGCTTGGGCAACGTGCCGAGGGTTTCTTGGCCGGTAAGGATTTCTTGGGGCCATGACTCGGTCGACGTCGTTGGAAGCGACATCTCGCAATCCCAATGCTGCAAAATGCTGTTGGGATATCATCGATGGCAATGATGAGCGATGGTTATCCCTTTCGTCGACTTGCGTTTAAGGCTCTCTCTGCAAGGGTATTCGCCTGTGAGTCGTGATTACATTAAAGCGCTTCGCTGCTGCTCAACATGGCTACATCAGGATGTGTGTATCTGTTGTTAAAGACCGTGTTGGTTTTGGGCAATTTCAGTCCATGCGACACAAGCACAAAACCATGGCAGTATTCTCGAACTACACTGTTCCAGTTGAAGTAGCCATTAGCAGTAGTCCAGGTCTACTCAAACTCGTGCATTAATCGGCATCTCATGAGCGTAAAGTCCTCGACTCCTCATCAGTCCCCAATTCTCTGCCCTCAAGCTCAACAGCTGGCTGCTCAACCTCCACTGCCGCATCTCTTTTGTACACGACTGCGCCCGGTCCCATCTCATGCAGGTGTTTCGCGTGTACCTCGGACGGCATTGACGGTGGATACTCTGCGACTTCTGGAGTTCTCCGTGCCTCTCTTCGCTTCTTCAAGACGAAAAATGCAATTAGTCCGCCGATGATTGCCAGTCCGGCGACTCCACCAAGTGTAGCTCCAACAGCCGCGCCTGTAGATATGCCCGAGGAACCTGAAGATGGCGGATGTGGTGCAATTGGCGACTGGGTGCTGACGATATCACAAAAGTCGATACTGTAGTATACGAAGGAAGAGTTGTAGCAATCAATGGGCTGAATCACTTCTTGGTAGCCTGAACAGATGTTCTCGGTGGTGTCATTCTGGTAGATGGTGACTAAGTCGCCTTTGTATCAGTATGCGCGTTTCCCGGTTCATGATCAATGGCTTCGACTCACCAGTGCAGCCTGGATCCAGGCCTACAACTTGAAAACTGCCGTATGGCCCAGTGCGTCGCAGATCGGTACATGTACCATTGGGATAGCCATTGGGGCCTTCGAGGCCTCGCAGCGAGTTTTGGCAGGCGTCATCGGTGAAGAGGGCTAGTTGACTGGCGGCGAAAACATGGGTAGCGCACAGGGCCAGGAGCGTGAGGAACTTCATTCTCAACAAGATGAGGGTGGCGCTCTCAGGAAGGGCGGTGGTGCAAGAGCGCGAACGAAACCGGTCCGAACCGCCGCCGTTAAGACACGATTTGGCGTGTCGGCTCTGGCACCACTTGGGTTGTGTACAACTTGGGGGCTACAGAGGCGCCCAGCATATGCAAGACCGCATCCGGTGTAGGCTGGGGGCCTGATTTCTGTTTATCGCTTGGCGTTCAGGGTGTGTGGCTACTTCCACTAATTAACTGTGGCCTGCTAGATTGCATGAGGGTGACTGACCCACCTCGGGCGTCCCACTTGGCGGCTGTGGATGCACCTCTGTTTTTTTTGCTTTGAGTGACTTTGGATGGATTAGGCGGAAACTCTCTCGGATGCATGGGGCCATGGCTGGAGTTTATATCTATCGAGGGGGTGGCATCTTGCTAATGCGCGTGCGGCTGAAGCTGGAGTTGTCAGCTGAAGCGATGAGACATACTACGTACGTGGGCGGTGGGCAAGCTGAAACTGGACGACAGCGCAGCTTTGGCATGTGACCGTGTATGGAGAAGGTGTTGAATTACTTACTCCTATTCCGAGTCGAATCGTTGCCGGGTCAAGCATTGATGGCCCGCGACAGATGAATTACTCGTGCATCGTTGAATTCCAGGCGAGATGGAGAAACGGGGCGAGTGTGGTGGAGAGTTGTTCGGCAACAGCCATGGGCGGCGGAGATGCGGGGAAGACGACGGCACTCGCATTTCAACTTCGCCAGCTCTGACCACTGAGAGCGAGCTTGTGTATACCTACCTTACATTCGCTCGCCAGCCATCGCCAGCGTCCTATCATGTCATCCGGACGCCAGCCACGGGTCCTCCTCTTCGGAGCCGGCAGCGTAGGAGCCATCTACCTGTACCTACTGAGCAAAGTAGCCCACACAACGGCTGTCTGCCGCTCCAACTACGACGCTGTTAAGGAACATGGTTTTATTATCAACTCGTCCATTTTCGGCAGCAACATCAATTTCAGGCCAGACGTTGTCCGCGACTGTGGCGAAGCATCGTCCCATTCGCCAGAGCCCTACGACTACATTGTCGTCTGCAGCAAAGCCATCCCGGGTACTGTGCCCAGGCTGATAGCCCCTGCTGTGACGCCTGGGCACACGGCTATTGTCCTTATACAGAATGGAGTCGGTATTGAAGAAGAGTACATGCAGGCCTACCCAAATAACCCCATCATCAGCACTGTTGTCTATCTTCCCGCATCCCAAAGACCAGCAGGTGTCATCAAACATGGAGAGGTAGAGCAACTTCAGCTGGGAGCCTATCCATCTTCCTCATCCAACTCTCACGCCAAAGCCTTCGCAGAACTTTTAACATCTGCCGGTGCTACTGCCGAGCTCTATGATGATGTTCAAGCCATGCGCTGGTACAAACTTTTGGTCAACGCTTCCTGGAACCCGATATGTGCCCTTACATTGAGCAAAGATACCGAGGTTCTGACAGCTTCAAATGAAGCCACTGAGGTGTTACGGGCCGTCATGCTGGAGATCCGGGATATCGCAGCCGCATGTGGCCATGACATCACACGAGAGCAGGTCGATATCCAGCTTGGGCGGGCAGAAGCTAGGGTCCCAAACAATGCTGGCATTGAGCCAAGTATGCTACAAGACGTGCAGGCCGGCCGGAGGATAGAAGTGGAGGCCATCGTCGGCAATGCAGTCAGGATAGGCAAGGAGAAAGGGGTCACGTGCGTGAGGCTTGAGATGCTCTATGTGCTGGCAAAAGCATTGGATTTGCAGATTGAGAGAAGATGAGGACGTAAGCATTCCTTGTCGCTTTAAGGAATCGGACGCTTTTGAAAGCCCACTGTAAGATCTTATCGAGGAGAATTCAAGAATGCTCTTAGCCTCTGGTCCTTCCACACCGCTTTGCTTCACGCCTGACTTGATCATGTCCTCTCTCAAACATCGTCGCCGTTTGAACACCAATGCGGTCATTGCGGTTCACTATCAACCAACTGCAGTATTAGTCTTTAGTCGATTCACTGCTCCACACGCGTGGCGGATATCATGCCAAGCTTTCTATTTACGTTCATTTCACTTTCACTCCCACACAACAATGGCAACACTGTTGCGATGGTGAAGAATGATTCGGCACAGACCTTTCACCTTCACTTTGGATATCTTGCTTTTAGTCCCGCCGCCAGGCACCACCTCTCCTTCAACTATAAAGTTTGCTTCAACTATAGCAATCCCCCCGACTTACGACACTTCTTCATACCTCTCTTCTTTTTCTATATAACTACAATCCAAACCAACTCCACAAGTCACCGACAAAATGTGGGCTATTATCTCTCAGCTTTGCAGCGTTTACACCGGCATCATGAACTTCCTGTACTGGGAGGTTTACGATGAGATCTGTGACATTTTCACGGAGAGTTTGATTCTCTCGATCATCACCAAACTCATTTTAATGGGTTTCTTCTTCGCCCTCAGTATCTACCTTCTCAACAAAGAGGACGAACTGGACAATGGTTAGTTCAACCGTGCATACCAGCATCACGAAGACTTCGACACTGACAGACAATCAGTTGAAGCCAACATGCCAATCGCCCCTACGTCCCCTCCAATTTCTCCTGTCACACCATCACCACCACGCCCTGACCCGCTGGTACCTGCGCTCTACCCCCCGCCGTACGACTTTCCTTTCGAGCACTTCCGTGGGACGGGCGATTCCTTCGCACCATCTCGCCAAAACCTTCACGTCGAACGCCCACGACACATTCCTCCAGTTTCCTATAAAGGCAGTGCTTTTTTGGAAACGATGGAGGATGTGAAGAGGCCAGACGAAGGTGTCTCGGTGGTCGCGGAAGACGCTGAACCTCTACATGAGGAAGTTGAGGAAGCTCAACTATGTCCCAGCACCCCTTCACCCCCGCCTAAGGAAAGCGGATTGTCCTCACTCCCAGAAATGGCAAGTACTCAAATTCCTCCACAGACCCCTCTCCAAACCCCACGTCTTCCCGAACCTCCAAGCCCTAGGACTATACGGGTGAACGCCCTGAATCGTGTTGCTCAAGAGGAGCACAAGATTCAGGAGCAGATGGTCACCTTTCTTCACACGATTCCCACTGGCTCGGGATACGAGCTCTCGGCATGCCTGATACTAAACCTTCTGTGTGAAGCAAAGGAGTATCTGGAGCCACTCTTTCCAGATGGACTGAGTGGTATTCCCACAGGCTATCTCGTCTGGGGACAATCCATCGTCGATTTCTGGGGCGCCCTATCGCCATACGGCTGGGACTTCCTTCATCACCCGGACAGCAGGATGCCTGAGTTCATCAGAAGGTATCGCAATCTTACGATCTGGTTTGGAGTGGAAGAACTCCTCAGTGAGTTCTTGTTTGTGCCGCCGTCTATCCCGGAGCCTGAACCCGTCCCTGCTCCAGTACCTGTGCCCGAGCCCGTCTCGGAGCCTGTTTTGACTATTGCTGAGGCTAAGCCTCAACTCCAAGAGCAAACGGCAGTGGCTCAAGTCTCTTCCTTTGCGGCACCACCACCACCACAGCCAGAGCATTCTGCTCCACAGTCGGATCCTGCCCCTAAGACTCTCACGTACACAATGTCGTCGATCCCTGCAAACTTCTCTTATCGGAAACCCAGCCAAAAGTCCGATCCTCCTCCTCCTCCTCCTCCTTCTCCTCCACCACCACCTCAACAGAAGCAACCCGCTCCATTCAGTTTTCAATATATCATACTCTCAACTCCTGTGAACACCTCCTCTCGAAGGAGCAACAGGACATCCAAATCCCTACTAACAAGATCATCACGACCCGCACCACCACCACCACCTCAGAAGCAACCTGCCGAACCTCCCAAACCCACCCCAGTCGACCCCAACGCCATCGACTTCACCGACCCAAAGTGGTCCACCAAACCCACTCCCGAACTCCTCACCCTAACCTGGCGCTCCTTCTCCTTCCCCACCCCCCACGCCGCAGCCCTAAAAATCTGGGGCCACTCCACCATGGGCCGCCTCTCCCTCCCCTCTCCCCACACCGACCTTCTCTCCTCACCGTACATAAAATCGCACCTCGAAGCCGCCGCCCTCGACTTCAAGCGCGCGGCCGCCATCCTGCGCCTCCAAACGCTCGACTGCGAGAAGCCCTGCGAGGACGACTTGGGCATGTCGCCGTTGTTCGGCGAAGTCATGCAGTTGATTGTGCAAGCGGCAGAGTTCACGGAACGCTGCGATGAGTTGGCCGAGTGGTATGCGGAAGATAGGTGGTATCATGCGTGTGTTTTTTTTCGCGATGCGGTGGTGCAGGATGCGAGGGTGTGGGAGAGGCTTTGTGGGTATTATGGGCAGGGCAAGTATAAGCCGTTGATGAAGGCGTGGAGGCAGGGCAGTGGAGAGTGGTTGAGGATCGATGAGAAATATCCGGATGTTGAGATTTGAAAGAAGGGGGTTTCTTTTTCTTGGGTTACGATGACTGGGTGCGTGGTTTTTTTTTGTTTGAGGGGGGAGTTTGATTGTTCAGCGCGTTTTTTTGCTCTTATTGATTTCTTAGTGCTCTTTACTGCTTATTATTGCTCTTCTTGTTTTGTTACGCTGCTTAGACGATACCCCCCAATGAGTTTAAAAGCCACTTCATAATTAAAGACACTTCATATTTCGCACGTTATGATAATCATGAAGTTATGTTCATGCATGGTTGTGTTAGCGGGACTCCAGAATTGATCCGTCCTCATGAAGTGAAGAAGACATGTCACAACACGCTGCACACACTATGCACTGAACAATGTCAAAGCATATGGAACAAGTCTCACTCAGATCATAACATCCCAAGCAAAAGTACCAAATCGTCCATGTGAAAGTTCAATTAGAGACTCACTACTAACCCTATTACCTCTCTAGAAAAATCCAAAAACAAAAGTATTGTACAACTCTCAAAAGCTACCCGACAAACACACCAATCAGGTACTATACATTACTCGCGGGTTCTAAGAGACTCCGCGCTTAGGCAGCAGAAGTAGCAGGGGCAGTAGGGTTAACATCCGAGCAGAGAAGCGCCTGGCCGAGAATGGGGATCAGGCAGCACTTGGCCTGCTGGCCTTGGCCAGCGCAGGTATCGATGAATTCGTTGACGCCAGCAGGGGTGACGCTAGCTGTGTGAGGTGTTAGTTCCTAGTTTTTTTTTGAATGGAGGAAATGAAGGTGTGGAAACGTACGAGCAGCGCAGTCCAAGATAGCGAGGTTCAAGACGTCAGTTGCGCAGCAGAGGGGGCTGCCCGAGGAGCAGAGGCCGACCTGGCGCTCTTCGAGGGGAGCAGCGAAGGCAGTGGTGGCAGCGAAGGCGAGGATGGTGGTGATGGAGAACTGCATTTTGGTGGTGGGAAAAGCTGGTATATCTTTTAAGACAAAGAAGGTGTGATTGGTTGGTTGGAAAAGTGAAGGTTGTAGGTTGCTTGTGAATGTGTGGAGTTGGATGTGATGATGTCTTTTCGTCGACGACTTGCGTGCTCTCTTTATACCTTTTCTTCTGACTACTAATTGATACGAGTATTCATTTTCAGGGTCTGTTCCAAGGTACACGCAACTCTTACTTGCGGCATTCATCGTCATTAGACATTGCCACTTCACGGAAGACGATCGTCATCGGCCAGGGGAGGAACGGGGAACGCACGTCCATAATCAGTCGATGATAAAGGTATAGATCCACCTGTTTACTCCTAACTTAGTCGTGGTATGTCCGACCCTAGTAAGGAGTGACGTCGATCTCAAATCATCCTAGGCACTCTCGTACCTGGCGGATCGTGTTGACTGGTTGCTACCGAGCGCGGAGACCCCGTTGGGTCTGTTGATCTTGAAACGTGCCGGCTAAACTGTTCTTTGCATTTAGTGAGTGAATAGCCACAAAATGTAGATCTATGCCGGACGTCTAGCTGTACACGGTAGGGATATGACATTTAGCACGGCATTCTTTACACATTAAGCATCTTTTGGCTGCGCGCCGGCGCGTAGACTTGCCACGGTGTATGCGTACGCCATGTATGACCGTATTGTCAGCCGTATAGAGAAATTATGGTATTCTCAACGCCCTCCCATAGGACAGCAGGACACCATCTAGATACTGTGGCTATGGCCTTGGTGACGTCGATGGAGCCGAGAATCGGCTAAGTACATGGCCTACAAGGTCGCATAGCACTCATCTCCGGCAACTTGACCAAGTCAAACTCGTACAAAAAGCATTGTTCGAAGCCCATGTTCACGGCGAACACGGCTGTATACTTAGTGAATGCATCAATGCGCCATAACATACGGGACCGCATCGTGATCACCCCCTTTGTGAATCCAAAGGTCAAGCATGCGGAGGCGAGACCCGGAAATAACCCCCATCATACGGTCAAATGAGCGTACATTTTCTTTCTTTAGCAATTGGTAGATCTTCGGGAGATGATCGTTGACAACGGTGAAAAGTGGCGAAAGCAGTGCTGTCTAGCACTGTCGACACTTGATTGAACCATGCAAGTGGCGGTGATAGGGGTGCATCCAGAACATGATGGGAAACGTGGAGCTAGTAGAGCTACGGCCCATTGACGAATGGGATCCGAGAACTGGCTTTCGAACAATATGCAGAACATCAGTAAAACCTGGTGGTGATTCGGTAGCCGAGCGGTATAGCAAGGATGAGGTCTTATAGGTACTCGCAAGCGTCACTGAACTTGTGGACGGTGTGAAGCGCCATTGCCTTCATGCTGTGTAACCCGGGACTGTATGCCTTCAACACTTTGTGACTGTTGTTTCGCTGCTGATGTCTCAAAATACTTCCTAGGACGTGGTCAGCATGAATAGGGCCGTCTCAGGGGCTGTTGTGCCAAAGGACGAGGGAAGGGACCGTTGCATGCCCAGCCGGACATTGTGCCCCACCTGTCCACCACGCTATCCCCTTTACAGTCTGACAGCCCTTGCTCGCTTGCACCTCTCTACGTCACGCCTCAATCTTGTTCCTGGATAGCGCAGCAGCATCTCAACAATTTCATCATTATAGTCGCCTTGGCCAATGGTTGCTGTCAATTCAGCAACTTAACAGCCTTTTTATCCTGGGCGCCTACGCCACAAAAGTAACCAAGGGCGAGTCATGAGTTTCCTTGCGCCGTTGTCTCCGCGAGGATAGGATGATACCTTGTGGTGGCGTACCGTCTAAGGAAACTTGGAGCGGGCGATCTGGAGGCTGAGGCAATTAACATGGTTGGAGGCTTTGCGACGTGGAAACTTGATAGTGCTTGGCCAATTGTGCTCCTGCATCATCGTCAAAGAAGGCCATGCCCAAGCTGTGCTGCACCAAGGGTAAATTCAGGAAGCCTCGTCATCAGCAACTACGTGTCGCCTATTGCGATCGTCTATCAACAGATCATTTGGTGGAAGGTGTCGCGTGGGCAAAGAGTCGCTGGCCACTATGTCCACTGCAGCAGTATCCGTTGGTTTCCGCCATCGTCTGACTTGGTTACCATCGAAAACAGGGATACTCGTACAGCATTTCGGGCGAAACTGAACGGGGTAGAAAGCAGATGTGGTCTGACATGACAGCCGTCCTTAACCATCACTACGTTAGATTCATACATAGAGTATATGAATGCATTTCCTCACAGCAAAACCATCTGCGCATATGCTAACTCTAACTTTCATATATATTCAGCTAACAGAGTACGGCACTTTCATAGTGCTCATAGATCTCCCAGCTTACTTTCCACCGGGAAAACGTCGGTGCTACTTCTTTTGACTACATCGATAGCGCAGGTTCCTTGTCCAAGCTCAACACACTGAGCGCACTGCTGTATGAAGCTAAGAACAACATCTGGTAGTCTCACTTCGTATCGGTTACGTTTGATGCTTGGATCCGGTCTCCGTTCAACCATCACTAAAAGGGGGCTGACGAAAACAGCGTATAAGGATGCAGTGTGGCCTCTCAACTCTGTTACTTCCCAATACTCACTTTTAGTCCGAGGAAGACTTTCTCGAAAAAAAAAGACATGAAACTGAGGTCTTTCATACAGCGCGCGCAATTCGATTGAATGTGTGTGAGGTTTAACTTGACTAATTCTAGTTGTCACCATATTTGATTCGCTAGACGTTCCCTGTAAATATAAAGTTCACTAAGTAAGGCATATAAACTTCTAACTTGGGTTTTCATACTTTCACCAAATCGCAGCCGCTGGTTCTAAATGTAATCTACAGTCGATGTTTTTGACTTGTCTGAGATTTGCTCCACCACGTTGCATTACTCTAATGACACGTACTGGGTGTATTTTAACTTTATCATCTCTTCTAAACGTGATGTTATGATTTTAATCACTTCACGTGAAATTATTCTTTCCAGTCGACATCTTCGATGAATAGGCTATGAGATGTCTGCCTGGTAAATCTACGAGCTGCGCCAAATGTCGGCTAATAAATTACTGCGTGTACTATGCACAGACTTAGCCGTATAATAGTGATCGGAAAACCCTTTCGTATGCTACTATGATTGGCCAGTATCTATAACAATATTCTATGTTGAGAAGAGGTGGTGGCGACAGGGACAGGTTCGAGACGAGAACGCAAGCAATTTAGCCAGCAGAACTAATGCACAAACCCCAGGTTTCTCCAGAACACATGCAGATACCAAGTGATCCCCAGATTTAGCACCGACATGTTGGGCCGGTGCGGCGAGTTTTCGGCTGCGAATCAGCTTCAGTGCACCAGCCGCACTACGCTTCCTGGGGTGGAATGAGTTCGTGCAATCCGGGGGCTAGTTTACACTACAGCCAATCTATGACTAATAGCTAACGCGTTCTCCAGATCTGGAGAAAGTGGAGGCTACATATGGTCTCTATTAACAACGCGTACCTGAGATGCTGATCCCGTAGAAGGAGTATGGTCAAGTAGTGTTTCTTCAAACACCTTTACAGTTAGCATCTTTCAATACTCGATCACATTAGCGAGGCCCTCATAATGGATCCCCCCCTTTTTTTCCAAACGCTAGAAGATCTTGTATCCCTTAGTCAGATTCATCATCGCCAGCTTGTATATGGCTGAAAGGCAAGAGATTACTACATCACATGACAAGCTCAATGTTGTAATCGAAGTGGCCGTGGGATGTCGGATGAAAGTTTTGAGTGAGAAAAGAATTCTCATCAGGCTTCCAACGCTGATAGTGAGTCAATTCGATTGAAAACATATCCCCTGAAATGCCGTGATGGAGTCAACATCATGTTGGAATAGAGTAGCATCTGATTCGCGCAACGCCAAGGCCCTCGTCCGACAAAGGCCCGGCCCTCACGCTAAACCCAAAGGCATTCAGCCGCCACCGCATTCCCCGACGTTGACACAGCTAAACTGCAGATTTTTCCAGCTAAGAACCGTCGGGACCTGGGCGGGACACATTTCCGTCGTTAATCCCGTAGATAAGCAACGCGCTTGTACGTTCGCGTGCAAGCCAGTCGCAAAGCAGTAACCGGAGGCCCGCTCGTAGCCGTCTCGAAAATTTCGATCATGCTACTGTCACGGTTCAACCTGCGCGCAAATGCAACCCAGTCGCCCCCCATGTGGACCTAGGATGAAAATTTGGACAGTCGACAGGTTTTCCAGAGCGTGGAGTATGCCGACGGCTAACGAAATGGGTCATGGGAGTGGTGCACGATGACTCCACTGTTGGGGTCGTCCATTTTGATTGAAATATTGTCCATGGTCCTGGCTTCTTTGCGCTTCATCCTGATCGAACACAATTACAATTCTTTCGTTGTTGTCTTTCCATCGTCAAGCCCAAGCGCCGGGTCCACCGCTGACGTACCAACAACATCATGGCATCCGCTGCTGATCAAATAACGCCCAAAATGGACCAGCGGTCGGAGAAGTCGATTTCTCGCTCAGGGAGCGATGTCGAGAAGCAGGCTGCCGCGCCCAAGGATGAGTTGCAGCGCAAGCTGTCCTCCCGACACTTGCAGTTCGTCGCTATCGGTGGAACAGTGGGAACTGGTGTCTTCATCGCTAGTGGAGGCTCAATTGCAACTGCTGGCCCTGTTGGAGCACTCTTGGCTTATGTCTTCGTTGGTACCCTGGTCTACTCTGTCATGCTCAGCTTGGCTGAGATGGCTACCTACCTACCCATCTCCGGTGCATTCACTCAGTACGCTGCTCGGTTCGTTGATCCCTCGCTCGGCTTCTCCATGGGATGGATCTACTGGTTTTCTTGGTCAATCACCTATGCGCTCGAGCTCACAGCTGCCGGTCTCATCATCCAATGGTGGAACTCTGATCTCAGCATCGGCATTTTCATCACCATCTTTTGGGTTCCTATCACCGCTGTGAACTTCTTGCCAGTCGACATCTTCGGAGAATTCGAGTTTTGGTTTGCCCTGATCAAAGTCGTTGCCCTTGTTGGATTCTGGATTTATGCCATCTGCATGAACGCTGGTGTCGGCGCCCAAGGATACATTGGCTTCAAGTACTGGAACTCACCTGGCGCCTTCGCCCCGTACATTGCTGAGGGTCCCGTTGCGAAGTTCGTTGGTTTCTGGGCCGTCCTCATCCAAGCTGGTTTTGCTTACCAAGGTACCGAGCTCTGCGCCATTGGTGCGGGCGAGTCAGCCAACCCACGTGTGACTATGCCCAAGGCCATTCGCAAGACTTTCTGGAGCATCTTCATCCTCTTTGTCTTCACTATCTTCTTTGTCGGCATTCTGATTCCCTATGACAACGAATCCCTCCAAATCGGCGACACAAACGCTGGATCTTCGCCAATGGTCATCGCCTTCCAGCTCGCCGGTGTATCCGCTCTTCCCGACATTTTCAATGCCATCTTGCTCACTGTCGTTCTTTCAGCCGCCAGCTCCAACGTTTACTCTGGAAGCCGCATTCTCGTAGGTCTTGCAGAGGAAAAGTGTGCTCCTGCTTTCCTCAAGACCGCCAGCAAGCGTGGAGTTCCATATTGGGCAACCACCTTGACCGGCGCCATGGGTCTACTAGCCTACATGAATCTCAGCTCCAACGGCGTACAAGCCTTCAACTGGCTCCTGAACATTGTCTCCGTCGCTGGTTTCATTGCCTGGACGTGTGTCTTGATCTGCCACATCGCCTTCATGCGTGCACTCAAGGCTCAGAACATCGACCGCGACACCCTTCCATTCAAGTCTTGGGGAGGCCGCCCTCTCGCCATCTACGGTGTTACCTTCTGTGCCATTATCACCATCACTCAAGGTTTCACCGCATTCGTTCCCTGGAGCACCGAGGATTTCTTCATCGCATACATCAGTTTGATCCTCTTCGCTGTCCTCTACATCGGACACAAGATCATTACCCGAAGCAAATTCATTAACCCTGCGGAGGCCGACATCCACACTGGAAAGTTTGAGGATGAGATCTCCGAGACTTGGGAAGAATCCTCTGCCAGCGGATGGAAGAAGATCATGAACAAGTTTCTTTAATTTTTCAGATGTCTCTGTATAATCGAAATGTTGGGCTTGAATAACAAAAGTGCTTTTTGGGAGCGTTTATCGAGGACCGCATGGCGCAGCGTTAGGGGGCGTACGATTGCATTGTATGGCGTCTGTCATTATTTTTCTTAACTTCGTTGAACCGATACCAATGTTAATGTTTTGAAAGTCTTCACAACACGTTCTTCATCTCGCCTGACTCATGTGCCTACAAGAGTGAAAAGGTACTAGTGCTCTATCATACCAAGGGCTAGACTTACAAAGCGCTCTATAATCTCAGGAGAAAAACATTCGATGGCTAACAGGGGATCGTATCACAAAAGCCAAATGGTACATCACGACTTTGGAAGCGCCACCTCCTGCCTCAGCCTCCTTCCCGTTTCGCCAGCTGAACAGCCACCACAGCACAGCTATGCACCGCCACACAACGAGGCTCAGCCATCTCGGTACTGAAGAAATCTCTTCACGAACACCAGCTCAGCTTGGGGATGAGCGAAGCACAATCACTGCATGATATGGCACCCAGCATGGGAAACCTATGGCTTCAACGTAAAGTGAACTACACGATAGACTCACTGAGATCCCCCTCGCCATCAAGCAGCATAATCGCAGAACCAAAATATATTACACCGCTAGTATCCCGCAAAGCTACCAAAACACGGGGAGTATCATGAAAAAAAACATCCGTCATCGGCAACCATCCACCGGTTTCATCTACAATAATAGCAGAAAGCAGAAAACCACTACATCATACATACTACAACCCATCTCGCATGAAAGCAATCCAATCCTTCCCTTCTCACCCACATAACCCCCCCCCCTTTTTTTTTTCCTCTTTCCCAAAAACTGGCATCCACCCCAGCCTCCCCCCATTTCCATCCTCCATTCACCCCCACAGCCTCACAACCTCAAGCACCCCGAACCCCACAACACCAACTTGCAACGCGCCCATCGGCGGTACAAACCTCATCATAGCGGCGCTCTCGGTCTCGGTATCGTTGTTAGAGCCCAAATGGCCTCCTTTGGGCTTTTTAGTCTTTTTCCCCTTTTTCTTCTTGTTGTTGTTATTGCTGGAGCGGGCGGCGAGCTGCGGGTGCGCGTCGGTGTAGGCGTGGGCGGCGCGGGCGGTGAGGGCTTCGTTGCATTGTTGGATTGATGCGCCGGTGAAGGGGGAGGAGGGGGTTGCTGTTGTGAGGGTGGCGAGGAGGAGGAGGATTGTTGGTAGAATGAATTTCATCTTTGATCAGATGTTTTGTAGTAGTTTTTTTGGGGATGTTTTTGTGGTGACTTTTATTATTGGTGTTGGTCTTTGACGGGAAAGAATTTAAAGGCGTAGCGTTTCTACACGAAGGAGGATGTGGTTAGTTTAATGGTAAAGAAGGATTTTTGACTAAGTGGCTTGGTATGAAAGCCGTTGGGGGCTTCGATATCGACTGACTGGTTGGCTGGGGGGAGGAAATACTGAGGCGCATAATGTTATATACTAGTACTACTACTCATCCCGCGATGCAAATTGCATGGCCCTTTTACCCAAATCAAGCTGTTCACACCCTTTACAACACAGCCCTTCGGCACTGCCTGAGGTTCCGTGATCGCCGTTGAACAACACAGCCTGTTTAAGGCCAACCGCGACACACGATATTCCACCGGCGGTCTGTAACTTGATAGCATTCAGACCAATCAGAGATAAGGTGACCCATCGCCGCAAGCCATGGAATTTAGGCTTGCTGCTTGGCTTCCTTAGCGTGTCAGCGGAATAGGTTAACGATCCTACGTCAGGGTGTTAAAAACATACTTTGCCAAGCTTCTAGACTAGCAGTTCAGCTGAGAACTCATACACCGTGTCCCCAAACGTATTTTGCGCTACGAATAAGGATAAGGTGGCAAAACAGCTCTATACGAACCAAAAGCTTTCCTAGCGGTACTAAAGTTATTTTTTGGATCTGTGATCTGCGTGGCAATCTTGACATAGGCTGCGGCTGGCTTAATTCTCCTCATTCTGGGGATATATGGGTCCAAGTAAAGCTGACTGGCTGGGCAAAATACGATTGCAAACACGACGTAGCAGCATTTCCTGTAAATGCTTAGTGTGTAGTCGATGAACCTTGCTAGAAAAAGAGTTGTGTGGGCCCTTCCTGCGCACGACCAATCCCCAGTATGAAGCAGGATTGCCGAGATTGGAACTGTCGCAAACTCGATGGCGGGCGGTAATGTTGTTCGCATTTACGAAATACTATGCTCATCCAGCTAAAAAAGAGTTTGTTGTCCAAAGATTGTTAGGGTTTTTAACCAGACTGCGTATGGTGCCTAGTTGTGCCTTTGTGCATAATGAACCAGTGGTGGTTTCATTGCTGAGCACGGGCTTTACGAACGTGACGACCCATATGATGCTGAGGCCTTTTGCTTATCATCTGCATCCATTGGCACTCTATCTCCAGACGGTGGTATACTAGAGAGGCGGATTTGCCGGGTTCGGGCTCGCGATGATGGAGAAGAGACACCCCGCATTGCAGCAGGGAAGAATTGTCGCGCCAAAGGTCGGATGGCTGGAATGCTAACCGATATGATTCCAAGGCTGCACTCACTCACGCTCAATATGAGACATGGTACGCTCTTATCTGCAGGCCTCAGTCAGTCACTTCTCTTTCGCTGTCAGTCTGACCAACTGTTTCTTGATCCGTGCCGACGTGAATCTTCTAAGTGAAGCCATCGAGAAACATCATTGTTGCTTTGCCAAACGCCAAGATAATATTCGTAATGAAACAGGCCTTCTTACAAGTGATGTCCAAAGCATGGAGACTGTGTAGAAGGCCAATGCGAACTATTCCTACTATGCACGCACTACCCATACTCAGTACATGTTGAACTTGGAATTGTGGGACTGCATACCTTACACCTCCTCCTAATAGCATACAAAGGATGATGCGTTGCTTTCGCGACATGTCCAACCTCCAAAAGTAAGGCAAAGGAAGTACACAAAGGGCAAGATCGGTGAGTGCGTTCACCGCCGAACTCGCGTACAAATAGGCGATATAGTCAATACACTTGCGTTCGATCATAAAATCCCAAGCTCCATAGTAGGGGAGGCATTGGAAAAAAGTAACGAAGACACCTATGCACAGAAAAGTCAGTGGTGATAGCTTGAGGTGGGGATTGGTGCGCTTTACCTGTGATCCACAAGCCAACAACAGGAAACATTGTTATATACATCCACATGTGGAACCTTTGGTCCGGGACGAACCGAAAATAAGAGGATATAATAGCAAGCTTTGTCAGCGCGATCGCACAGGCGTATAATATCTGGCAAATGTAAAGATCCTGGTCCATGTTAGTGTCATCGAGTCACATGGAAACTCTCTCTACGAAGTAGTTATTTAAAGTGGGAAGGTTGACATACCAAGATAATACTCTTCAACTTCTCAAGGATTTCTAGTAGAGGAAGGATCCAAATATGTTGGCCAAGCCCGTGAGTGGTAGCTGTTGCGATGTTACTAACTACTCCACTCCAAAGGAACCCACCCCACTTACCCACGATGCATGCCGTAGCCAAAGCTACCGTGAATAACGTGGCGAATATGATGAGAACTACATTGCATTAGCTAACAAATCAAAACGCTGTCGTATACGTACCATCGTCGAAGAATATTTTGTGGATGTATTTAAGTCGTGCAACTATTCGTAGAGCAACAGTCAAGAGTACAAGAACGATCATTAAGATACATGGTATCCTGACAAGGGGTATGTTGGAGGAATGGTCCTCAAAGTTGAACTGGCTGATGTCGAACTGGTAACCACCAAAGAGCGAAGTGCCGTTACCGAGCGGACTTGACATTTTGTGAAGGCTCCAAACTGGCTCTGGTCGAAAATATAGGTATAATCAAGGTGGATCCTACACTGATATCAGTGTGCCTACAAAGTGACCAGGCCAGGGCAGTGTCAGAGGAGCGTTCGGCATAAAGGTACAGAAGCGTGTTATCTTGGGTCAATGCGTACGTAGTGGACGTTACATCTAGCTGGATTCCTGGGTCGTTCGCCTATCATCAATAGCGGTATCCAGGGGTTTAATGTCCTCGATTTTCTACCAAGATGATCGACGACGAAAACAATGACTCGCATGTACGACCAATTGTGTAATGGCAGAAGTGACTAGAGAATAGCCTCTGCAAGCTTCGAATGTGGGTATAGCTTTGGTTCAGACGGCTAGATATATGTAAGCGCGGCATGGGAAAGTTAGTTGTCCCCAGATTCCCCTGAGATGACCGATCCAGCAGTAGGCTCGTAATCTAGAAGCCCACAAGCCCGTCTGTTGGGCGAGGAATGGCTGGGTTGCACAAATGAAGTTTCGCAAAGCTGCATTCGTCTAACCTTCGGTACTCAACAGCATCTATATTAAGATGTTGCAGGACAACGACACCAGGCATCAGATGAATTGCCTAGCGAGCTCGTGGCTGTTTTCGCAAATTGCTTGAAAACAGGACATCTTGCTTAATAACAGGATGTCTTTGCAGACAATGTTCATCTGTTCTGTTTGTGCTGGATGGCCGCGGCACCAGCTTTCATAGAGACACGGGGACCGCCGCAGGAGTCATACTTAGGCGCTTATGGGCACCGGCTTATTGTTTCTTTTGTTAGTGCAAGTGGTAGTTTCCGGTACGCCATAGTTTGCCCATGTCGATAGTTCGTCGGCGGCAACGGCGACTGGTGACTGCAAGGTTAGCCATGCCTCTCAACAATGATTGAAACAAGAGGGCGCGACGGCGTTGGCGTTGGCGGACAGAGCGAGGTGAGATGCGAGAGGTGTGTGTAGTGTATTTGTGTGGCTGGAGGGGGGCCTAAGGACGAAAACGGGAGGGTCAGCCTTCACTCGCCTTCCGACCCCCAGATTCGGGGCAAGCGTTCCGCCCAGCCGGCCTCTTCCATCTGCATCTGTCAACTACCGACCGGTACTCCGCGGCGAACACGTACAAATCCTCTCGACTACTACATGCAATTACCGCACACCAACTGCCTAGTATATGTACCGGCGTTTTCCAGGTCCAAAGTAAAGTCGATCTTCACAACTTCTGTCGCGACACATCACGCGGAGTTTCTATTCACTCGAACACAACTCCAACACACGTACATGCTTTGGCGCCTCCAATTACCGTGAAGCTGACGCGAGCCTCTTGGTACATAGCATTATTACTTGACAAACGTTGATCTGGACGTCATGGCCGATCCGCCTTCTCCGCAAGCACACCAAGAGCGAGCGAAAATAGCGCCGAGCCGTTGTCATAATACTCGCACTCGCAAACGGCAGAGGATCATCACGGGCTTATCTTTCCTGTCAGTGGCGAGCTAAGTACGTAGTTGTAGCAGCAGTCTGGTCCCGACAACTCAGATGTGAACATCATAGCACCCCGTGCTCTATCTCTGACGACTGGTTACTCGCTGCTGGTTGCTGCCCATTCTTGGCTTTCCTACCATCTCGCCGCGAAGCCCCGGCCGCCGCGTAACCCCTCAGTAGTATCCCAGGCTCTTGAGCTACCCATTCGGAGCCACCCCGGTATATTTCCGCACTCTCACAGGTACTCTGGCTGAGCACTCGGGCGCCAAGATGGAGTGATTCGAAATCTTGCTGAGGAGAAGGTGGCTATGTCCACAACAAGACAGGCTACAAGTGCCGCGTCCAATTGAGCGATGAACGCCACGCCAATGCCTATGCATGAGCACCAGGATTACTGGGTACACTTCACCAGGCTGTACACCGCGCCCTGGGCGATACCGCCGTTGAGTGTTCAGAAGTGGGGTAACTCCAAGGTGATCTTCTTTTTAAACAGGTTGATAAAGGTCGGGGCTCCCTTGACTACTAATCTTGATGAAAACAGCAAGATCGTCACATGACGGCACGTAGCAATCTTGTACATTAATATACCCTTTCTATCTGCAGGATTGGCTTATCCTCAACGCTTTCCCCATCTTACAACCATAATCTCTGCCGCCATGGCCAATTCCGCGCACCGTGCCTCGTATGTTGTGAGAGACAAGGACGATGAAGACCCGAAGCCAGGACCACCGCCACCCAAAGACACAAACTCTGCTCAAGCAGTCTCTGCGGCTCTACCTACCGCGACCGGATCTCAGGCCAGTACTGTGCCATCATCAACAGCTGCAACACCAGGAGCATCAGGAACATCAGAAACCTCAGGAATATCAGGCTACTCAGAATCATCGGGGTCATCCAAGGACACGTTCGGCCCGGCAGAAAGTGCAGGAATCGGAGTCGGAGTCGCCCTTGCACTACTTCTCCTAGCCTTAGGAGCATGGCTCTTCATACGCCGCAGACGAAGGCGCAGAATGAGCAAAGCCTCACTCGGCTCATCGACACCTGACACCGAAGCCGGCCTCGCCAACAAAGAATACGGCGCCCCCAGCATTCGAGAAATGGAAGCCGAAAGACGAGCGTCCGAGCTGGCTGCCCACATGGGTCCCGTCGAAGTCCCAGGCGACCCAGAGTTCGTGGCCGAGTTAGAAGGTTCAGATGCCGCCATCGGGGCGGTTGCAGAGAAGAAAGATCGCGAGCGTCTCTTTGCTGATGCGCCGCTCGACGAACCTGGTGACCGTGATGAGTTTGGATTTAGCAGGAATAACAGCAGGAGGAGCGATGTCAAGGGCGGCATCGATTTCAAAGGCTACGACGTCAAGAAATTTGACTCCTAGCGGGTAGGGGCGCACCACCGCTGATATCCCCGCATAATCCATACGTAGATGGCGAACGGTCTTTACGAATATATATAACGAATTTCTCTTGTTTTCCCCCCAAGATTTCTTGGCGCCTCCCCCCGAGAGCTTTAACTTTTTCCAAGTCCAGAAGAGAGGGGAAGGTGGGTTTGAAATGGCGTTTCTGGAGATTCTTTCTGCAAGCTCAGCATACGTTACATGCAGTCGTATTTACTTTGCATGATTGAGAGATGAGTTTTTATCTGTCTCGGCCTTCATGGGGAGGGGCAACGCTTCAAGGCACGTGTCCGGGTGGAAAGTGGGCGGTTGCAGGTGGCGATATCGGCGAGGCGCCTCGCGAAGAGAGATCCCACGACGAGCGCAGCAACGGAGACACATCGCCGCGCGTGGTTCCTGGCGGCGAAACCATCAACAGCGGTACACTCCACCGCGTCACTTCGTTATTTGGCTGCGCGGGATCGGCCTCGGATACCGTGTTCCAGTCTTTCCATTGCTTCAGCCTTTGCACGTACAGCTCTTCTGCTTCTTCCGGCGCATTCTGGGGTTTGCCAATTCCATCTACTTCTTGTGGACGAGTTTCGCCGTGGAGCTCGGGCGTTTGTCCTGCGTCGAGCTCATGGATTATATGAGCGTCGACTTCGACGGGTGGTGGTGGAGGTGGTAACGTTGCTACTGGCAGGACGGGTGGGGGTGCATGCGGCCACCAAGTCTTCTCTTGAGGCTGCGCTTCCACACCTCGTGCTTCCGGTGTCTGGTGTTGCAATCTCTGGGCAAGAATGCGGTTTCGTCGTCTGATGGCTAGGAAAGCGAGGATGGCGATGAGGACGACTGATACAGAGCACGCTGCACCGATTGCAATGCCGCGCTTGATGCCAGGAAGCGCTGATTCGGTTTCCTCGAGCTTTTCCGCTCTAATGGACAGCAATTGCGTAGATCGTAGCATATGCGATAGGCCTGAGAGTGTGACCATTGTTCAGAGAGTGTATTTGATTCGATGATTTGTAACAATAGTAGAACAGGATCAGATGCGAAAAGCTGCAAGGAATATGATATGCATCTTTTGTTCAAGGCAGCTAGCTAATCGAAAGACTTGCCGTAACAACATTGGGCAGGTGGGTGCGGCGCAGCTGCGTGAATCTGGACAATTCTTGCTGCAATCGCGGCCCTTGTCGCCCGAACCATGCGGGAGGTGGCTTTGGCGGTTACAGCAGAGATGGGGGCGAAAATGCGCTCCTCTGAGCCAACCAAGTGTCCCCGCACGAGGCAGTGCTGCATGCATGGAACCCCAAATTCAGCCTGCGCGACGACATTGCGACAATCTTCAGGTGGTTGGGAGTAAGAGAAACCATCGTCGTGCCAGAAGTAAAAGGCCGGAAGCTACTATGGATGGGTGAGGCGGTGCAGTGGCTACGATATTGTCATGTGCGATGCGAATAGCATCATGTCCCCAGATCGTGACCAGGGCATCTAGTATCGACCCCATATTACATTGCCGCATCTCTCGGGTTAGGCGTTCTTCACCCGCAAATCCCGAATTTAACATCATACTCCCGCCCTTGTGGGTGCCGCTGGACCCACAGTCATTTTATTTTCCATGCTTTCTTGATTATTGGCCTGTGGGCGAGGAGCGGCGGGCCTGCAGGTGTATCAGCCTCGCTGTTCGCCTAGTACACCCAAACCAAGCTCTATCCCGCAGTGTGGAGCAATCGTTATGGCATCTATCTGCCCCCCCGCCTGCACAAGCTATCGGATAAAGCTCCCCGCAAGCTTAGCGACAATGCATCATCGGTAGCTTGGAATATGCTTAATGCCGTCATATCGCTCTGGCATAAAGTGAGCACAGTCTCCTTCAAAAAGGTTATAGTGAGAGGCGATCAATGAAACTCGACTTAGAGTTCGCTTAAACATGTTGAAAAAGTATGTTACTTCGGTACAGTTGCTGTATGATTATCGTTGTTGTCCAGTCGTCTCACAGCAGCACGTCAATAACCTTTGCCTTGGTGTACCGCTTCTCCACCACCATACCAGAGAGTGCCCGTGCCACAGTGCAGTCCCTTCTCCTGTCCCAAATTGAATTCTCCTCCGTCAGGAATCTTCCCGTCGTTATGCTCCGGCCAAAACTCTTTCTGGAGCCAGTCATTGATCTCTTCGATTTTACTGACCAGAGCCTTGATCTTTTCCGGATCGGAGGCGCCTTGTTCATTCTCAAAGTCCTTGGAATAGATGAACCGGCCGATGGTGAGATGGCTTGATGGCACAACGTATCGAGAGTCGACATTCAAGCCTGCATCGCGGCATAGAGAAAACATGTCTCGGCGGAGGTGGTGGTAGGTGAACTTGTCGTCCTCTAGGGTGCGGCCGTCATGCAGTCCTTCCCCGGCCGCTGGTACGAAGCTTAGAGCCAGCGCCGAAGCATCGTAGCCAATCAAAGGCTTGATGAGACGCGCGCGGTGATCATACGTATAGTCGGTCATGGCTGGAATCTTATCTCGTACACTATCCACTAGTTTTTGAATCTCTGGGGCAGTTTTCGAGTGCGTCACTTCCAAAGCCGTGATATGGAGATTGTCCCGCGGCATAAGCCAGAGGTCTTAATACGTCAGCGTGTCTATCCTCACTAGTTACCGGTTGTTACTTACTAGGCGCGACGGTGCGTAGCTCCTGCTGTACTCGATGTATCAAGTCTTTGACGTGGTGCGTTGGCCGCCCCCAGAAAACGAAGCAGTTGCGCGGATCCTCGAACCCAGGTTCAATAGTGGGATCGCACTTTCGCAAAAGAATCTGATCTATGGTGACTCCGGGAAAATCTTCGTGAAGGATTTTGGCTTTTTGTTGAGAGTTTCTCGTCGCGCGATGTAGCTGGTACTTTTCTTGGATCCTTGCCTACGATGGCTGCTCAGCATGCTAATGGCCTAACGCAGGTATCCTCTTACCGGATCGTCCTCACAGGCTGCAATCAATGCATCGTATGGATTGCTAAAAGCTGAAGTCGAGATACCGCTAAGGTCCTCGAATGTGTTGGCCTGATTCGCCGAAGCAGATGCGATGCTGGACATGATGGTTTTCTCAATGATGTATTTGGGAAGCGGCGGTAGTAGTGGGTCAATTGTAATCAACAGCACTTGTACTTGTATTTGTACTGGTACTTGCTCACCTCCGGCCACGTAAGATACGAGGTGTACAGTCTGAAGGGCGTGGAAAAAGGAACAAGCTAAGAAGGATGCAGATACTACTTGACTCGTCCATTGCCGTACCAATACCCTCCCCACCTAGGCAACCTATCAGCGTCTTGAGGCTATGCCTACTTTGAACAGCCTCCTGCATATTCTCGCTCTGGACTTGCTAGCTGAATAACAGACAATAATTCCAGCTCTATAACTGACCCACAATTGATTCGAGTACGTGAGTACGCACTTGTGTTCTGAGCCGGTGGTGCGGGGCAGTGATATCGCGGACCTCACCCACGTGCTTTCGCCCTCCATACGCGAACCCGTCGACGCGTACGCAACATGGGACACTGAACACGGAACATGGGACGCCTCATTCACCTTTCTTCTTTTGTCTCTTGACCTACCTTCACTAAGCATATCAGTTGACTTGGCAGCGCATTTCTTGGCCATTATTCTATCTAATGTTCATAATCAAACTCTCAGGAAAAAGAAAGGATACTGTGAAGTACCAATCAAGCATATATGTTCTGCGGAAATCGAAATTTTCAAACAGGCTTTCATTGGACAGAAATTTCATTCTAATATCCTACTCATGAATACAAAGCCTTTTGTCCGCGATTAAACGACCAAATCAGCAATCGGCAGTGTTTATTGAACAGTATTGAGCTTCTTTTGCTCCAAGGTATGCCTTTCACCACACTCATATTCGCTGATGAAACTCAAAGTTACGTGCAGCGCGCCTTACACCATATGCAAAATAGGCAATGTTGACAGCAGTGCTGGAGGGAGATGCAGCCTGAGCTCTATTTACTCTATCCATCTATTGCTTAAGCTGTACCCCCCTCCAGCACCGCTGTCAACATTACCTATTTTGTACATGATGTTACGTCAATGACGAAGATGTACTCAACTGCATACACATTCTCCACACAATGCCAAACTCCGTAAAGTCACCTTACGCTTTAGCGGGCACCGACTCCTGAAGGGCTGTGGTGACAGTTTCCTAAGCCTCCTTGATGGAATTGAGGCCTACGAGGTAGTGTTGCGATCTGGTAATCCTTATTCACCTTGTGGGAAGATTCAAGAGGCGGCCTGGAACCTCTCTACAATACCAAACTCTAGAAAATCATCTCATCTTTCAGCAAGGGCCGGCAGCTGAAGGACTACGACCACAGGTTTCTATGCTCACAGAGGGAAGGCCTAAATCGCTGTGTCAAGATATCGCCAAAGCATCCGACGAACAACGCTTACGATTAAGCAAGCAAAGGTTGTCTCAGCTACACCATGAGGCTCTCGAGTTCGGTCAAAAGAAGAGATCACAACGTTTTATCAAGTCAACTCTGAAGCACCTGCAGTCGGAAACACTCGTTCAAAATCGTCGTTCTGGATGTAGATCGTCTCACTGCTACGGTACTGTGGACATAAGCCAAGGAGAGGGGATGCTGATGCCACGGCCGTGGTTGAAGGATGTGTTTACGATGAAGGTGGTGGGTATTGAAGAGGCAAAGGATATATTCACTTCTTTGATTAGGTCTCCGGTTGCTTTTGAGTGGGAAGATAATGATGAGTAGGATTATATGAGTGTCGATTACATACGTAGAGGAGGGTTGTGGTTTTTGACTAGGGAGATGGCTCGACGATGGCACTTGAGGTGACTAAAGTCATTCCGGTATCCAGGGGTCTTTCTTGTTTTTTTATATAATAATGGATGCCCATATAAGAAGGCTTCATGCATGACTTGCCATTATGGTTCCTAATTACTTAAACCTCTTCCTCACCTCACAGCTAACACGATTGACTGGTTTTCCTGATTGTCTTTCCTTCTTAGAATGGTCATCAGTTCTTGTCCCTTTCGTAGCCCACATCTCTCTTCTTTCTCTTTCGGCGGAAAAGACAACCAAAGCACAAAATTACACTGTGGGACAGCTCTTTCATCTTCGAATGGTACAGACGTTGGTCGCGAAGTGAATTTATTTTGAATAAAATTTGGTTTTTCGCAGATGATATGAAGGGAGAATAAAGAGTAAATTCCGTCTGTTTCGCCAAACGCCTCGCCATATGCAACATCTCGTGTCGATTTCCTCACACCTTTTCGTGACTGCTTTTTAAATGACCCATCGGTAACTAGCATAACGACCTGCTGTCTCGGACTTTCGGATAATCTTGACAACAGCGCCTCTCCTAAGGCCCAAGTACTTTGCAACCGGGTCCGTTGACTGGATTCTGGGTAGCTGAGTCTGCTTCAAACGGTATCGCTGTAGCAGTTGTTGCTTCTCTTGGTCGCTCAGCAGCACATGCTTGGGTACAAGCTCGTGCTTTGTGATGTTCACCAACAGGTCTTGCTCGACAAAGACCTCTACGCCGCCCTTGGGACCGTCGGTGATGCTCGTGGCGCCGCGGAGAAGTCGAATAGCCATACCGGTCATGGCCTTGACGGTGACCATGATTCCGGAGTGAAAGGAGCCGTTGACCAGATGTGCCATGTACTCGCGCAGCTGCTTCATGCCCACGTTCTCGTCGGCATTGAACTCGACCCAGATGGTACCGATGTTGGGGGTAGGATTGGGGTTCTTCTTGGTCGGGGCGTCGGTGTACTTTGCGATCATTTCCTCGGAGGGTTGGCAGGAAAAGTTGAGGCGCGAGCGGCTATGAGTGGGTTAGTGCTGGCTAGAGGTGAGGATGCTGTGTAGTGCCTACTCAGGCTCGCCGTCTTCGCGCGCATATCTCCGTGAGAATTCCTCGAGCGACATGTTCATGTCATCCTCAACCACCATGTAACCCTTGAATCGAGTCAGCGCGCAGTCTGGCATTGCTCACGGCGCAACCTACCCGGTCGTTCATCATCTCCTTGGTGGTGCGCCAGACCCTCCAGAGGCGGATCAAGCTTGGGCTGTACCTTTCGCCATCCATATTTGCAGTCTCTGGGGTCGGAAGAGGGGTTTGGATACGGATGTGGTGGGGAACGTCGGCGCGAGGGTAGTTGAGGTTCTGTCGCGTCAAAGAAATCTACAGAAGTTCCAAAGGTTCAGGCTTGGCGTGCATGTGCGCTAGCAGCCCTAGCGCCGCTCTTGGGCTAACCCCACCAAGTGCGGCCGTCTCGAGCACGAAAGCATGGCCTCGTCAAACGAAATCCCAAACCTCAAGACGCTTCTCGGTCAACGTCGCGGGGGGTCATCAAGAGGAAGAGGATCTGGAAGAGGTAGACTGGGACGTTCTAGCGAAGAGCGGGCACAGATCTTGGACAATGCCGTCAAGGGTACCGATCAAGATGCTGCGGGGAGCAGGGTGAGCTGTGTAGAGCTGGGATACCTCCACGACCCATATGCCAAACTGTTCGCAACACAGCCGGCTACCAGAAAGCTGCCGCTGCTGAACAGAGGAACCTACGTGCGCACATCAGCCATCGACCTTCTAGTCACCAAATTCCTCGACACCAACCCTTCTGCGCCAAAGCAGATTGTTTCGCTCGGTGCTGGCACTGACACACGCTTCTTTCGTCTCCTCGACCGCTATCCCCAAGTGCGACTGATATACCACGAAATCGACTTTCCTACAAACACATCTTCAAAGATTGCTGCCATACAACGGCAGCCACTGCTTCACAAGAAGCTACTGCATATCCCTTCGAACTCGGACTCGTACCATTCAGATAACTACAATATCCATGCCCTTGACTTGCGTTGTCTGGCCAATCCAACAGATGAGGCGCCTCTGCCTCAGATACCGAACCTGGAAGCCAGCATACCTACCATGATTCTATCAGAGATGTGCTTGGTCTACCTCCAGCCTTCTACAGTACAGTCAATAATTTCGTCGCTGTTGACGCACTATTTGCAGCCCACGACGCCTGCTTCCCTTGTACTTTACGAGCCAATTCTACCACAAGACGCCTTTGGCCAAACCATGATCTCAAACCTTCGGACTCGTAACATCTACCTTCATACATTGATTGCATACCCCGGGCTCGGCGACCAGCGCACACGTTTACAGGGCTACGGGCTGAAGACTGGAGCAAAGGCAGCAGACACGCACACGATTTGGCGAAGATGGATCGACGATAAAGAGAAAGAGCGCATCGCTGGTCTAGAGTTTCTCGACGAGCTGGAAGAACTTGAATTGCTGTTACAGCACTACTGCATTGCATGGGGTTGGAGAGACGGCCAAGAGAATGTCTTCTCCAAGGCATGGGAAGACATCAAAGAGTAGATTCTGTCATTTCTATGAGTGTGTATAACTATAAATACTAGTTTCGACAGTCAATCGTAAATACGCACTGCCCTGTGTGACATGTTCAAGTTTGTGATGCGGTGGTTGTAGAATCAACATCAGCACGTGCGCGCGACAGAGGACCTTACACGCTAAGCCCTATCCGACGGCGGTGCTTTGAACCCTCTTGTCCGACTGTTGCGACAACAAGGACTACACACCACCTACTCTCGCTAAACCCCGTATCAGCCTGGTAGCGAAGAGACGGTATTCAAATACATGCCATGGCCTAGTCGCGACCGTTGGTTTCACATCTCTACTAACCTAGCTTCACCCATCTCAATTCCAGGACAACAAACAAACAACAGTTATTTCCACCATGGCTGTGCGCAACACGAACCAGCCATCCTTCAACTTCCTCACTGGCGAAGAGGAGCCTGCGCCTGCGCCAGTAGTTGCGAAACGAGAACCTCTGCGCGAAACCTTCCGAACCACATTGAGAGCCTCCCAGAATGCGCCGCACACGGTTGTGCCCTCCGACCCTATCAATGAAGATCTCCGCGCGCAGCTCAACACGCTGCGATATGAACTCGAGACGGCGAAGCAGGAAAAGGAGATGATGAAGTTGGAGCATGCGCAAGAACTGCGAGACGCCCAGAACCGTGCTGATACCGACTTTCGAAAGGCCCAGCAAGTTGAAGCTTCGAGCACTCAAACGGCCAAAAAGTATGAGGCGCTTTCAAAGGAAATGGCCGAACTTCAGACACGCACTGCAAACGAGCGATTAGCACTAGAGAGGCGGTTGCGAGAGAGTCAAGAGAGGGCGCAATCGATACAAGAAGAGTTTGACGAAGTTAAAGAGGAATTGTCGACTTCACAACGCCAGAACGACCATAGGTATAACACCTTGCAGACCGAACACAAGAAACTCAAAGAGAGCATGGAGGAGGTACAGGCAGACTTGCAATCCAAAGTCAACGCGCTGCAGAACACACAGCGGGCGCTCGCGGAAAAAGAAGAGGAGGTTGGACAGAAGGAGGCAGAGATTTTGCGCCTCAAGGCAATTACAGGGGATGCAGAGACGCTGGCAGTCATTAAAAGGGAGCTCTCTGATCAGGTGGCACATATTAAGAAGCTTGAGACCTTGACCAGGGAGCAGAACGCAGAGCTGAAGCAATACCGGAAACAGCACAAGGCTATCGAAGTCGTAGAGGAGGAGAAGAGATCACTACAAAATAAACTGCGCATGATGGACGACCTACAGCGGCAATTGGGCGAGGCGGAGTTGCGGAGACAGGTCCTTGAGGAAGAGCGAGACTCCTGGACTTCATACTTGGAGGCCGAAGCCGAGACACACGGCGAGGTACTCTTCGAAACACCTCAAGACCTTGCGCGGGCGTTCATTCAAGAGCGGATAGAGAGGACCGATCTTCTCAACAGGTTGGGCGAGATCAAGCCAGAACTTTCGGTCAGAGAAGCAACAATTCAAGCGCTTGAGGAAGAGAAGGCACAGCTACAGGCGGAGATCCAACAGCTCAAGACAGTTGGAAGTACAAGTGCAGCGAACAGCGCTGATGCAAAGGCTCGAGCACGTCTTGAACGACAAAAGGCTCTGGCAACCAAGGAGGTCGAGTTTCTGCGTGCTCAAGTAAAGGCCTTTGATGACGAAGAACGCGAAATGCAGCCGGACACATACAACCAAGCAAAGTCTGAGCGGATAAAAGAGCTCGAGGATCTCGTAGATCAATACCGCAAAGAAGTCGAGACCCTACAAAAGGAGTTTAACAGTCTCGAAAAGCCCGCTCCCTCAACAGCGGGCCAAAAGCGCTCCCTGGAGACAGACGAGAACGAGGAACGCGTGGGCGAGCTACGACGAAAGAACCGCCAACTCCAAGACGACCTGCACGCGCTCCAAAAGAAGATGAAGATTGTCGAATCCGAATACACCGCCCAGCACACCCAACTCAAAAAGCTCAAAGAATCCTCGCGCACCCGCGTCCTCGAACTAAAATCCAACCCCACTGCCGACGCCGAAGCCCTCAAACTAAGCACCGTACGCACCCTCCGCGAAGCAAACGCCCAACTCCTCGCCCAACTCGAAGCCAGCCAACAACCCCCCTCCACAATACCCCTCGCCACCCTCGACGCCGCCCGCGACGAGCTCGAAGAACTAAAAGCCCAACTCGCCTCCTCCTCGAAGAAAATCGTGCGCCTCAAGCAAATCTGGACGGCCAAGTCCCTCGAGTTCCGCGAGGCCGTCGCTTCCATCCTCGGTTGGAAACTCGACTTTATGCCCAACGGCCGGGTCAAAGTTACCAGCATGTTCAAGCCGGCGGATGAGGAGGGCGAGAATAGTATTGTGTTTGATGGCGAAAATGGCACGATGAAGGTGAGTGGAGGCGAGCAGAGCGTTTTTGCGGGCGAGATTCGCGATCAGATTGTTTATTGGGTCGAGGGCAGGAAGGAGATTCCTTGTTTTCTTAGTGCGTTGACGCTGGAGTTTTGGGAGCGCGGGCCGGGGGGGCAGACGATGCATGGTTGAGAGTGAAATTTTTTTTGTCATATATAGACGAATGGCGGTGGGCAAAGGGGGGGTTTCTGGTTTCGTATTTGTTGATGGGATTATCTCCATGGTGCCATAGGGGTTTTATACTGAATGATATCCATGTTTTACTTTCTTCTCATTTCTTAGTTCTACACTACACTTTTTTCCCCTCATATATTTGAGGTTCTTCTTTTTCTTCTTCCTCTAGGACATGTAATCATACCATACCCAACCTTCTCATTTCCTGCTCTACATTCTGGTTCGCCAACACTTGCATACCCGAGTCTCTTGCTTCTCCCACTCTATATGCTTGCCCCCGAGCCTGTCCCATCACAGAAGCATGGTCTTGATCTCCCCTCAGCCACGAAAACCAGCCCATGACCCAGCACCATACGAAAAACGTAGAGGCTAGGAAGTCAAAGCAGAGTAGGGCTGCGGTGCTGGGGTTGACCCACGCGGGCTTTGCGGCTTTGGATTGAGGTGGAGAGGTGGTGTGTGGATAAGGCTCGTGGTCATTGCCCTCTTTGTCTTCTTTCTCATATGCGACTGTGCTCGTTGCAATGGCCGTAGGAGTAATTGCCAGGATAATTGGACCCGTAGACTCCAAAGCATGATATATTTCACTGCTGATATATATGTTCGGTGTTACTGTGGGCGTAGCGGCGAGCGCTTGGATACTCGTATTTGAGTATGCGGTCATAGATGTAGGGTGTGTAAGAGTAAGATGCGTGGTTGGCGCGAAATCGAAGACTGATATAAAGAGCGTAGACGTAGTTGTCACTGTAACGTTGGCAATGTTGTGCGCGAGTACCGGGTAGGCTGCGTAAAGAACGAAAAGCCAGAGCCAAAGGAGTGTAGAGATGTTGAGCATGATGAGCTACAGTGTTTGTGGTACAGATTCTCCTTGTGTCGGTTTGCTCAATTGTTGTTTGGAAACGAATGGAATGCTACGACTTTGAGCGAGAAACAGTTGAACAATTACGAAAAAGACAGGCAGTAGGGCAATAAGAGAATCAGAGATGACGGAGAAGAGGATCGTTCTTATACAAAGCAAAGTTGAGTGAATGAGCGGACAATACACGTGATTTCGCTCAATAGATGTTGAATTATAGCGAGAGGGGTGGCTTGGTGAAGGCGGAAAGCAAGCCACTGTTCTAATAGTTGGTGAAAAGAATAAAGCCTCTCATATATACACATTCACACAAATCCTTTTGCCTTCATCTCAGGAAATAAAACGCCAGAAAATCCCCGCCAAAGCGTGCGCCCATGATTTCGTCATGTCATAACTCATCATTGGGCCTTGTCCCATGGCAGTGCGAATGTAGACACCCAATCAGCAACCTCCTTCTTGAGCTCAAGAATCTCGGTGATGTCTTCACCTTCACCAACGTATTCCTTGAAAGCTGCGACACTAGTGGGGTTCTTGCGTCCACTCTCCTCGGCCTTCTTCTTGGCTTCTTTGTCCAGCTTTTGGGTAATGCCGACTGCACGATGCACAACATCAGCTACGCGCTTAAAGTCGGAGGCTTGGAAGCCACGGGTGGTCATGGCTGGTGTACCAAGGCGCAGGCCACCAGGCTTCATGGCTGATTTGTCGCCAGGAACAGTGTTCTTGTTAGATGCGACGCCAACGAGCTCGAGGATACGCTCCACACGTGCGCCGTCAACACCGCGATCCTTGAGATCGACAAGGACAAGATGGTTGTCAGTGCCACCAGAGACGATATTGTAGCCCAGACCGCCGTTTTCCTTTGAGTCGCCAAGCCGTTGTGCGAGAGCCTGGGCGTTCTCCAGCACTTGCAGCTGGTAGTCTTTGAACTCGGGGGTTGAGGCCTGTTGCAGGGCTACAGCAAGAGCAGTGATTGTGTGGTTATGGGGACCTCCCTGATGGCCTGGGAATACTGATGCGTTGATGGGGCCTTCGAGGTCATACAGTTCCTCTTTTCCTTTCTTGTCAACCTTCCTTACACCCTTGCGGTAGAAGATCATGGCACCTCGCGGGCCTCGCAGAGACTTGTGGGTTGTGGTGGTGACGATATCGGAGTGAGGGAACGGAGAGGGGATAACGCCAGCAGCAACAAGACCTGAAATGTGAGCCATGTCCGAGAGTAGGTAGGCACCGACATCGTCTGCCAGCTTGCGCATGCGCTCGTACTCGATCAATCGACTGTATGCCGATGTGCCAGCAACGATAACCTTGGGTCTGTATAGATGGGCCAATTCAGCCATTTTTTCGTAGTCGATAATGCCCGTCTTCTCGTTCAGTCTGTATGGAAGGGTTTCGTAGTACTTGGAAACGGCAGAAATCTTCTTGGTAGGGGTTTGGTAGCCATGTGAAAGGTGGCCGCCATGGGGTAGGTCGAGACTGAGGATACGGTCGTGTGTGTTTAGGACAGCTGAGTAGGCATAGAGATTCGCGGGGGATCCGGAGAGAGCTAGCGCAGGAGTGTCAGCCGTTATGTGGTTGCTGTTATCATCGCGACTGACTCACCCTGGACATTGACACCCCACTCGGCAGGGTTGAGACCAAAGGTCTTCAGGGCCCTCTCCTGGCATAAGCGCTCTGCCTCATCAATGTGCTCGTTTCCTCCGTAGTATCGCGCGCCTGGGTATCCTTCCGAGTATTTGTCTGTGGCGTGATATTAGCTTAGCGTAGTGTTAGGGCAGCATAAAACTTACTCTGCATAACACTGCCGAGAGCATCGAGAACTGCTTGCGAAGTAAAGTTCTCTGAAGGAATGAGGTTAATAAAGTGCTTTTGGCGATTCTTCTCCTGTAGTGGTGGTATAGTAAGTATGGGCATTCTGGGTCTGGATGCTGAATGAAATAACTAACCCTGTTGATGATTTCGTAGACTGTAGGGTCTGCCTGTTCAAGGTCTTGAGAGAGGATCTAATACTTGTTAGTAAACTTCTTATCACCAAGTTATGTACTGTAGAAGGCACCTTTTGCTGAGCATCCAAAGTGGTAGCGTAGCCCCGCCATTGTCGCAATGGTGCTCGAGAGGCGATTGAAGGTGGGAAACGAGATGTGAGCTGGCGCAGAGGCGCTCTGCAAATCGGCCTGAGGGACGCCATGGGTACTGGACTGTGTAGGACTCGAGGAGCGTGGCGCGCAAGTTTATAAAGACAGCCTCGATGCAGCCGGACTCGTAGTCTCGAAGCGGCAACCAAACGATGAGCTCCGCTTAATGACGGAGCGAGAGCGGCGCTGAATGGTCGGGTGGGGTGCGCGTCGGCGCCGACAAATCGTTTCTCCGGCGGGAAATATTTGCACTTCAGTCGCGCGTCGCTCCGCCTCTCTTTTTCTCTTCACGTAACTAAACCCGAGATGATATGAATGCTTTGCTTCAGTCGCATCCTCACTTGGCCGGCGCAAGCTGGTCGACGTGGGAGCTGCTGACACGCCCCGGCACCCACCACCTAGGGGGACGAAATCAAATATGATCGGCCTACGTTGCGTAGATGCGTCGTGGCATCCATTACCAAAGCAAGCTCGAAGCACTTTGGAATACGGTGTTTTCGACTTGTCGCCATGGTCCTGACGCTGCTACATGTGCCCGTATGTAGTATACCGAATTCAATCCTCTTGTTTTACTCTACCATTTTTCTCTCCCTCTCTTTCTGTATCTCATCATGACCCCCTGGTCCACGTGACCATCTCGCCATTCAGGTCCACCACACCAAAGAGCAATGGACAGACGGTATCATGTTGCATGCATTTAAGAATACTCGGCAGTTCAGTACGCAATGAACCCGTGCTACTTCCCTACCTAGTAGACAAGAAAGCAAGACTCCAAAATGGGTTTTGCTTCATGTCGTCAGCAGCACCGTTCACTCGCATCTTCCTGGTTATTTTCTTTGCTTCCAAATATCACTCTAGCACATAGTGAAGACGGCATGCCCAAAGAACAAAACTCATTATACTATCGTGGTGGTAATATAAAGCCCTGAAGCTACTAACCTCCTGGCGTGTCATCGGTTTTAGCTGAGTAGTGGCCTGTGGAGACATTCACTTTTCTCGACGACTCGGTGTTCGGTGTTTCCCCTTTCTGTGTCGACAAAACAACAGCATCCGCCGAAGTCCGCCGTTTGTGAGGCTCCGAGATAAACCCGACGACGATGAGATAGGCTTAGCCCACCTTGGTAATGACCTCGGCATACCCCAGGTTCTCCACAATCGGGGCTGGTGCTTGCAAGCAACGCCTAACAGGAACAGTATCCGGACGAACTAACATCATTGCGGAAGCCGGGGTACCAACTTAAAGTCTCGGGCACTCGCGCGTCTCAACTCCTTCCTACACTTCGAATTGAGGCTGAACAATAGGTGAGTCGCTGTAGGGCCTTCATAGCTTGACGCATAACTGACGTACAAGCAGAAAGTACTCAACATGCCCTTCTATCCTCCACCATGGGTTCCAAAGCTCCCATTCGATCCGCCCGACTCGATCCCCATCTCCGACTTCTTGCTGGATGAGAACTATGGCCGCCATCCGCTCGGTTATTCGCACAATCCTTTCACTTGCGGCTTGACAGGTAAGACGTACGAGAGCCTTGAGGTTCGAGAACGCGTCGACTATCTTGCCCGGGGTTTGGCCAAGGAGCTTGGCTTCGACCCAAACAAAGGATCTGAATGGGACAAGGTCATTGCTGTCTTCTCTCTGAACACTGTGAGAACCTCTAATTTAGCACACATGTCAAAATACTTACATGAATAGATTGATACGCTCCCCTTGGCATGGGCCACCCATCGCTTAGGTGGCATCCAGACGCCCGCCAACGCTGCCTACAGCGCCTCTGAACTCGAATATCAGCTGAAGAACTCGCACGCAAAAGCTCTCTTCACATGCGTTCCTCTATTGGAAACGGCACGGGCAGCCGCTAAGAACTGTGGAATCCCCGAAAACCGCATATATATCCTCGAGTTGCCAGAGCAGATCGCGGGAAAGAGCACACCCAAGGACAAGAAGACGGTGGGTGACTTCATCCGCGAAGGCTCAAAGCTTGACCGCCTACCGCCATTGAACTGGGGGGCCGGCGAGGGTGCTCGAAGGACCGCGTTCCTTTGCTACTCCAGTGGTACCTCTGGTCTGCCGGTAAGTAACGGCCTCTGATGGCCTTTTGCGACTGTGCTGATTCAAATGCAGAAAGGTGTCATGATCTCACACAAAAATGTCATTGCCAACACACGTAAGATGTCCCGGATGCTTCCAAAAATACGACTCAATCTAATAATGCTTAGTGCAAATCACGACTTTCGAAAAGCCGCACCGAAACAAAATTATCAATGATGTACGAAACCAATCTGACTACACCGAAATGACACTGGGCCTCTTGCCCATGTCGCACATTTACTCGCTGGTTGTCATTTGTCATGCTGGTGTCTATCGTGGCGACGGTGTGGTGGTTTTACCAAAGTTTGAGTTCGCGAACACTTTGCAAGCGATACAAGATTACAAAATCAACGGCTTGTTCTTGGTAAGCATAATATCACGCCGGACCGACACGTGCTAACTGATAAGGTTCCCCCGATCATCATTCAAATGACCAAGAACAAAGACTTGCTCAGCAAGTATGACCTTAGCTCCGTATGGTCAATTTTCACCGGTGCAGCGCCCTTGGGACAAGAAACAGCTGAGGATCTACAAAAGATATTCCCTTCGTGGAAGATCAGACAGGGCTATGGCCTTACAGAAACCTGCACTGTTGTAACCTCATCGGCACCGGATGATATATGGTACGGTTCTTGTGGCTCCATTATTTCAGGTGCAGAGTGCAAGATTGTAACTCCTGAGGGTACTGAGGTCACCGGATACGACCAACCGGGAGAGCTGCTTGTCAAGTCGCCTTCAGTCGTGCTAGGATATCTCAACAACGACAAGGCCAACC
Source organism: Bipolaris oryzae ATCC 44560 (assembly GCF_000523455.1). Taxonomy (NCBI): domain Eukaryota; kingdom Fungi; phylum Ascomycota; class Dothideomycetes; order Pleosporales; family Pleosporaceae; genus Bipolaris; species Bipolaris oryzae. The sequence goes on from NW_006911276.1 coordinate 222,975, forward strand.
AGGAAACATTCCAGGATGGTTACATGCATACTGGAGACGAGGCCGTGGTCAGAAAGTCGCCTTCTGGCAACGAGCATGTGTTTATTGTCGACCGTATCAAGGAATTGATCAAGGTCCAGGTACGTCTCAATATACCATCTGAGGCGGCTCTTGCTAATTGCCATTTAGGGACATCAAGTCGCACCAGCAGAACTTGAAGCCCATCTTTTGACGCACCCTGCTGTCAATGATTGCGCTGTAATCCAGATTCCAAATGAGAAGACTGGAGAAGTGCCCAAAGCCTTTGTTGTCAAGGCAGCCTCTGTAAGCTCCGAGAAGGATGACCGCACCCTTGCGCGCGAAATCGAGAAGTACGTTGAAGACCACAAGGCGAGATACAAGTGGATTAGCGGCGGAATCGAATTCATCGATGTCATCCCCAAATCGCCTTCCGGGAAGATTTTACGACGAATGTTGAGAGACAATGAAAAGGAAAAGAGAAGACAGGCCGGAAGCAAGTTGTAGAAGAGGGAAAAGTCCCTGCCACTCCCATTGGTACAATGATGCCATCTGTGAGTGATGTGATTTCTGTCGCACTGATTACAATTAGATTAGCGCTGCTTAATCTTTGGTTACAGCGGGTTCACCCCGTAGGAATAAGTCACAATCTTCGCAATTCGAACATCGTTTCAAGAAACCACACTGCCTTTCGATCATACACGCCAGTATACTTGATACACATGGTGGTAGCGAGAATTTTAACAAGAGTGGGTCGAGCCTTATTTGTTGCCCCGTTCCCCACAGCACAAACTGCCTCCCACTCAAGAAGACGCAAAGTGCATTGTGCCCACCGTTGACGGGACCAAAGCGATTCCCTCGAGATATATACGAATGATTCGACAAATTCTCTTCATGCACAGTTCAAACATGGCTCGGTGGTGTAGTTGGTTATCACGTCAGTCTAACAATCAGTTAGATGCACTGAAGGTCCCGAGTTCAAACCTCGGCTGAGTCAGCGGTACACATCTTCGCTTCTTCTCTCCACAGGAAAAGAGAAGAAGAACATGATCTTTTGCCTTTTTTTTCTTTTTGTTTCTTGGAGTACGCCTGGTGCTTGCAATGCAGGGCGAATGCCACTCACTACATCTAGCCAGTCCCTGGACTAGGGGAAAAAAGAACAACGCCAACTTCCCACGTTCCATGCCTTGATCGTCTTCTTTTTCTTTTTTTTTCTCAATGTCAATTTCGCTACCAAATCCCTTGATACATGACGGTACTAACGCCACATTTTCTTCATCAAAAAAGCAAACAGCAAAGGCTCGGTGGTGTAGTTGGTTATCACGTCAGTCTAACACCCTGTTAGGCACACTGAAGGTCCCGAGTTCAAACCTCGGCTGAGTCAACTGTAATAGCTACCTCGTCGGTAGCGGGCTTCTCCTTTTTGCCCCTGCAATCGTTTGGTATTGTTTGGGGTTTTGGTCGGTAGTCTGGTGTGTGCAAGATTGATTTTTTTTTCCCTTCCTTAGCTAGTGGAGACACAGAAAAGGCAAAAAGAACCTCGGCCCACGCAATAACTATGCGATCATGGCTGGACCTCCGTACTACATAGAATGTCGTACTGCACTGTATAGAAGAGGAAAAAAGGATTACTAGTCTGTATACACACGTTCGATGTAACATGTGAATTTGTTTTTCCTTCCCAAGAGTATCTATCGGGCATGGTCCCCAAAACTAGAAAATGGTGTATGATCAATCCGCACTGACCACTAGTAGCAAGGGAAAAAAAAACTAACATTCGGTACCGACGAACATCCGCTCCACACAACAACCCTTGACTGCAACCATCAACGACTACTGGCATACAACTACGGCAAAAAGAATGAAGGTCTTGCCCGGAATCGAACCGGGGTTGCCGGAAGGCTCCTGAAAGCAAATCAGAATCCGGAGTGATAACCGCTACACTACAAAACCGATCCACGAGCTGTGATTGGTTGTGTTTGTTGAGATGAAAGGAAAATGGTGTGTCTTATATCTTTGAGTGGGATATCGTCATGACAGCCACAGAGTAATCAGGCAGCTTTGCAGGACTACGGTGACGTCGTGGTTTAGAGTGTTGAAGAAAAGATAGGAACAATTCATCCAAGTGGATCATGTGGAACGCGGAAAGAGATCGCTAGGGTCCAATTGCAATCTGAACAAGGATTTGTACTAACCTCACCCACACAGACTCACTCTCCAAATCCCACATATTATGTACACACATATGCACATATCCGGTTTGTCCAAGAACTCAGGCCATTGGTGATACGATCACCAGTTTTCTTTTCTGACACGAATGAGTGCATTACTTTTTTTTTGCCAAGTCGATGTACCATTCATTCTTTCTGTGGACTATCAACCTATGAACCACCATAATCCTAGCCCCAAACGCTCTAGTGTTTCACACACTGCGCGAATGGCTAGTATTGTCGCCATCCGGAGACCTCTTTTCCACGCTTAAGCAAGAACAAAAGTGGATATAAAGCGGATAAAATAAAAGAAGCAGAAAAGCAAAAGATTGCTATGTCGATAAAGCCAATCAAAGAGAAAAGGATGGTGGCGACGAGCTCCTGTTTTGGGTATCAACAGTGTACAGCAAGTAGAAGCTGGCTTGCAAAAGAATAATTACAACGGGAAATAGAGATGTGGTGTTTGCGCGTGAGCACGACGGCGTCTATGGCCTTGTTGGTCCGGCCCTCCCTATGATAGCAATAGTTTGGCCGAAATGTAAGATACAAATGGCTTTAGAGAAACGACGATAGGAAAGATCTAGTTGAGAATAATGCAGCTCAACACTGATGACGTCGAGTCGTATGGGTCATTACCCTAGTATAAAAAAAAGAAAAGTGATGGAGCGATAGCTGAAAGTTGGAAGGCGTCCAAACACGAGAGACAACAAAGCAAGGTAGCGAGAAGAGATCGACCGTTAAGCGTGCCCATTACGCATGAACAAATCGTGACCGGGAGTAGCTCTTTTTAGAAGTTGCGGAAAGGATCGTTACCAATGTCGAAATCGAAGAGACCAGCACCACGACTAGACTGATCACGGGTGCTAGTACTCCACTGGCTACTTCCACGACGACGACGGTGCTGCATGTACTGTGCTCGAGCTGTGCCACTGGCCGAATGCTTTTGATCACCAAGAGCGTTGTCGATAAACGCTTCCATTCGAACGGTGCCCATGGTATCAAAAAACTGTTGACGGGTTGACGTGCTAGCTTCAGAAGTTCGGGAACTCATCGCACCACCTGTGGGGTTGTATTCTGACGATGGTATTGACGGTGGTACGCCAGCACTATACATGTCGGATGAGCCGTTCGAGTATACCGATGGTACATGCTGGTGAGAGAAACTTCGGAATGGAACACTCGGAGGAGGTGCGCTTGGGCCAGTCGAGCTCCTCTTCCTGCTGTGTTGTGGGCCACGTCGGATAACAGGTGGGCTGGCAGGTTCTTCTTCCAGGGGCTCGTCGAGATTGGGGAATGAAGGTAGACTAGGCATAGGCTCATCTTGCAACGCGTAGCGTGCCATAACCGGGTTTACCCGGCCTTTGGCCAGACGCACTGAATCTTGAACGCGACTACGGCGAAGTGTCGCACCTTGACGATGTTCAGATTCCTCCACTGGTGGTGGTACAGGCGGCAACGATCCAACATCCGGCATGGGTGTAGTGGAACGGGCAAGGAAGGAAAGCGCCGTTAACCACAAGTAATGGCGCTCACACGACGTAGTGGTAAACTTAAGAGCGCGCATTGGGGTAAGGATAAGGATTGAGCGGTTGAACAAGGTTTCATTCTTGGGAGGAGGGCAGTTATCTGCAACATCAAGAACAGACTGAATGATGACTAGGGATATGTTAGCTACAAACGATACTGAAGAGGATAAAGAACTTACGTTTGCGACCACTCTTTCCCATCAGTGCGGATCCAGATGTTGGTTGCTTGCTGCTCCAGAGAATTGCTCTCTCATACGGTGAGATCCAAACCCAACGTTTGTGTCTCACGCCATGAGTAGCCAGAGAGGCTTCTTCTGCTGCCCGATTGATGTCTGTTGATGTCTCAGGACCGCCAAAGGGTTTCCTCTTGCGGACATATTTCCACATGAACTCTCCAATCATTGATGCCGCAATTGCATCAACAACACTTGTTTGACTAGCTGAGCTGTTGATGGAGCCATTGGCAGTATAGCTTGTGGCTGCGGTGGCATTTGAAAGCTGATGTCTGTGTTTGAAGCCACTAGCACTGACAATATCGCTTGGAAGTGGTGGGATTGAATAGGTGTCGTCATTGTTTGGAGTGGCTGGAAGCGTGGGAGACCTGCTGCGAGAGCGGCTAGCCTTTGTTACAGGAGCAGCGGATCGCACTTTCCGTATGCTGTCTTTCCTTTGATGCTTCACGCCATACGGACGGCGTCCAGTATGCGGACCGCTGTTACGGGGTGTCGGGCTTTGAGAGCCCTCGCTTTTGCTCATTGGTTTGTTGCGTGAACTGGACCGGGTAGGAACTGGGAATGGTGGCTTGGGCAAGTAATTGTTTGATGTTATACTGCCAACACTTCCACTGCGAGTTCGGGCGTGAACTGCAGAGCTGCTCTGTATCATTGCAGATCGCCGGATGCTGGGCTGGCGGCTAATCACTGTACGTTGAGCCTTGCCGATCTTGACCGGTCTCTCCATGGAGCTACGCATTGAAGGTATGTTTACACTGTTGACCGAGTCCATTGATGGCCTAGGATTTGGCGAGGTTTCCTTGTCTTCTGGCACAGGTGTTGGAGGGTTTACTGGCCGTCCATTCTTCGCATTCCGTGACGATAGCATTGCTGTAGAGTATTGAAGGCCCCTGAACTCATCATCGCTGAGTTCAGCTTCTGCATCTTCTTCCTCAGACGACGGACCATCGAATCCAGCGAACAGACTGCTTGTGCGGAATGGTCGACTAAGTGCGTCTGAGTGAATCTGGCCAGACAATGGCCCGTTATCATTGTTTCCGGGATAACGATTCTCCACTTCCCTATCTGCAGCTTCTTCGAGGCGAGCAGTGAGATTTTGGCGAGCAGCTATCTTCAATGTGGGCTGTCCTGGGGCATCTATGGCCAAATGTTGGAAATCCTTTCGGGCGACTCCGTCATTGTTCGTCTCGGGTGTTCCGGGCTTGGAAGAAATAGCAGACGGCAGGAGATGCGGTGGGAGCTTGACCGGTCTTTGGTCAATCCTAATGGGTTCGGTTTGCATTCCCGTTGACTGCATTGGGGCTACAAGATCTCCACTTGTCTGTGTCGATACAGTCTTGGTGCCCGGAGGAAGAATAGGAGCTTTAGGTGACGAAGGCGCGGATGTCGGGGCGTGGATGGCAATCGACGGGATCGGAATAGGAGCTGGCGGATTAGCTCTCTTGGGTATCTCGGGCGCAACATCTGGTTGGACCAAGGCATCTGTCTGTGTGGCTGTGGAGACTAGCTCAACTTGAATGGCCTGTAGCAGGAGTGTCTGTTCCGAGGGCACAGGGATCTTGGGGGTAGGCGGCGGGCTTAAAGGCTCAACGGTCTGTACGGAGCTCGATTTCATGATGCATGTTTCAGAGGTGACATGGGGTGTTGAGCTGGCGCTCACGGGCACAGAAACCCGTTTCCGGCTCTGGTTGGCTTCTATTTCTGCTGCAGTAGATGCACAGTCATTCAGTTTTATCTGAGGAGAAGGCTCGGTAGTTTGCGACCCTGCTTCCATCATTACCGGCTTGGTCGGGGATGGTGGAGGAGTAGGTTGGACGCCAGTGTCAACATAGAGAGGACGTGGCGGTGGAAAGACTAAAACGGTATCGCGGGATGTTAGGGTCACAGAAGACTGCTCTGTTTCGTAGGATCCCTTGCGTGGCTCCGGCTCCTCGACCAATGTAGCAGGGCTATCCCGGGTGCCATGCTGGGACTCATTACTTAAGCCTAAAATGCGTTTTGCTTTTTCGTCAGGCAACATCGACTGCCGCGACTCCCGCACCCTACGCGCTCTCATCTCATGCTCGGTGAAGTCATCAGAATCAAGCTCCAGCTCGTCCAGTTCCTCCTCCTCTTCGTCAAATATGAGTTCGTCGGCAAGACTAATACCGTTTCCGCGAGTGTACCCATCAGCGCTCATCAGAGACATACGGTAATTCCTTCCAATGCTCTTCCAACTGCTATTACTTCGATCCCTGGAGTGGCGCCCGATACGAGTAGATGGTCTTCGTTGGGGCGAAGAGCGTACGCTGCCTGCTTCACTCTCCGGTACACCTGCATCTCCAGTGGCATCTTCCGTATCGCTTGCGACGCGAGCCTCTTCGTTGGCCTTTTCGTGCATGGCAATTTCGTCCAGAAGCATCTTTAATCGAGTCTCGGATACGTGAACCCGTCGTTCCAACACTCGTTTTTCCCCAGCCCACTCTTCTTTTTCGCGAGCCCACATGTCGTGCACCTTGGTGGAATCGTCATCTTGAGTTCGCGTCCTTTTTTCTGCCGCAGCAAGCTTCTGTCGTAGATCAACATTGGCTTCCTTCATTTTGTCTCTCTCCCCTGCGATCTCCTCCAAGGCGGAAAGAGTTTCATTCTCAAAGTGCTGAAGCTGACGCTTCGCTACTTTGCATTCCTTGTTGGAGGACGCCAGCTGTTTGGCAAGTGTTTCATTGTCAGATCGGGCTGAATCTAGATTAGCCTCCAGATCATCGATGAATCTATGTTTTGAATCAAGTTCCCGACGTAGATTAAGAATCTCCGAGACTAGGTTCGCATGTAATGTTGGTGTGAAACGACGGGGGTCGAGAATTGAGATGTTCTCGTCGTTGGCGGCGTCTCCTGAGCCGAACCCTCGGTCAGGTGGCATGGGAGGCGGCGAACTGCCAATGTCGCTGACTGGTATCTCATGGTGGGAGCTTCGTCGTGATAAGGAGTCGTATGGAGTTCCAGCGGGTGTGGGTAATGAACGGCTAGCAGCGAAGGCCTCGCTGTCCGAATAGTAGTCGGTAGACATGCTGAGAAGATTATATTGAGGCAAGGAAACAATTGTCTAGGAGAGGGGTCAGAACCACAACGAAGTGGTGCTGCGGGTGTGAACGGTTCAGTGCATGCCTATGTCCAAGTTAGAAGGCAAACAGAAAGGCGCGACGATCAGGTTGTCAGGATTTTAGTGACTTGGTTTAGCTCTGTCCCATAAGTACCGACAAGTACCTGAAAGCGGGGAAGAGATCTGCAGAGTCCCACGACACAGTAGTTGCTAACATCACTGAGGGCTACGTACCGATTGAACCCTCAATAAAACGGTCGGGTGTCAGACGCTCAGTTATTCGGAAGAAGTACAGTCAAATTTGCAATCGTGTGCGGCGTTGTGACGTATTATGTTGTAGGGACGTTGGAGTAAAAGAGTAGTGTGGACAATACAAGGAGTGCGACAAATGACGTAGAGTAGATCGCTCAGGAAAAGAAAGAAGAAAGACGGTTAGGTAGTGCGCAGCAGGAAGAACGACAAAGAGAAGCCGTGTAGTCTGCTATACGACGCGTAAGAAGGATGAGGAGAAGGACAAGTGGGAGGGACGAGGCACAACTTGAGCATTGCACGCACGAGTCGACCATGCATCAGACTGGGGCAAGGGACGCAGGCACAAGTACGCACAGTCCTCTGGGGGAGACGGGAGTGCCACCAAAGTAGCAAATGAAGATCGCAGAATCAATCAAACCCCATCTGTGCCTATTAAATTTGTTTCGACCTCGGAGCCCGCGAGCTTATGCAAAGCTTCCCACTAGCGCGCACAAGTGACCCTGCAGGCACGCACTTCGTATATCAAGGATCCCCTGTCGCACGAGTCGTCCCGCCCTGGAGTTTTTGCTTGCTGGTCATTGGCTGCGGTCCTAGGTCTAACGTTCCGTGACATGCGTTCCGTGAAGACGACCAATGTCAGAGCAGGTTACATGTAAAGGGAAATGATGATCCGAGTGGTTGGTCGTATCGAATCCAGCTGGGCAACGGGTGTGATTGTGCGCAAAGATGCACTAGCGAGTGAGAGGCGCAGATGCCTAGCAATGGCTGTTAGCCCGTTGCGAACAAAAGGCCGTATCGGCAGTCACGTAAAAAGGAGACAGGTCGTCATAGCGAGAAAGTGTACAATAGTGGCAGTCTCGTGTCGGTAAAAAAAAAAAAAAGAAAGGAAAAGTCTGGCCTGTCCGGCGGAATCTTTAGCTAAAGTCGGTCGGCGTTCATTGCGCGGTCCGGGCAGGTAGAGGCGCGATAGCGCCCAACTACCCGGCGCGATGCCGTTAGGTTTCAGCTTGTAATTTGAGCATCAATCCTGATACCGCCCATGGTCAAATCTTCCTTTGATTCTACTGCAACCTTCCCGACTGGCTGGAAAAGTGGCTATACATGGCGTTGACGGAGAAGGCAATTGCATGGATAATCAGCCTCAGCCTATCCATCCGAACGCCCCCCCATGGAGTGAAGTTGCGATATGACTTTCTACTTTAGGATCAAGGGATATGGCCGTGCGCACTTGGCGGTGGTAAAGGAGCCGAGCATGTGTCTAGATCGACAAAATAAATGTCCAACTTGGACCTGCAAGGAGCTATTCCAGGAGCCAGCTTTGCATACTACACTAAGTATGTGGTGTAGGTGTGTATTCAACTTCCTGGTCGTCATGCATTCTATGCTGACACGACTCGAGGACAGGGTCAGTCACGTCATGTTGCCTGACCTGGACAACCTTTCGATTAAGCAAGGTCCCGCGGCATAGCAAAGGCATCGCGTTGCCGGCGCGTCTTTGATTGGGAGTTTCTCAACAATCAATCGATTATTCAGCCTTGCAGTGCAGCGTAGCGGAGCTAGTCGTCGTCGATCAACAGTCGTGGGTCCTGTCGAGTACTGTACCGATTCAATATCCAATACAATATGTAGATTGTCTGCATGTTGTCCTGGTCCACCTGCAGGCGCGGCGAGTGGACCCGATGTGCGGACGGCTGCAGAATCGCTGCAGGGTACTATGCAACCGCAACGATGAGGGCGACGACATGTCACTAAACGGTCCCGGTAGCAGTGTGAGATGCAAGGAGCTGGTCGGGTATGTTTCTGCTTCTCCTTGTGCACCAGATGTGCTGACGTCTGCTCGGGGCCGTCGGATATACCTGGACGAAGCAGGCAAATAGGAGTTTTGCGTCGTAATCAACTAGGATTCCTTCGGACCTGGCGCCGTCTAGACACTGCGCCGGACAGGATCGCGTTGAGCATGAGGGGCGGAAGGAATGGTGCCGTGCTGGCATTGCGTCCGGCACGCCTCTCTGGTTGTTGTGCAACCTCTCCCCTGGCCGTTGCGTTGCTAGTGTGAGTGTGTGTGAATGGGTGTGAATTGTGTGTGTATTGTGGTGTGGTCGTGGTTGTGCCTTTCCATCCTTGGCCACTTAGGCAGGGACGACAGTGCGCCCAAAACTAAGGGACCCCGAGCCCCCGCCACACCCACGTGACTAAGCGACCATCTGCCAAAAATTCATGCACACAGTCATCAAGCCGAGCGCAACTTGAGCCAGGTCCAACAATACCTCTGCGAAGAGTTCACGAGCGACGTCATGGCACAAAATGACCAGAACGCGCCAGCGCCGCAGCCTTCTGCGGATATGCCACCCGCCATGGCTGAGGTGAAATCGCAGGCTGTGGACGATTTGCTCAAAGAGATGAACCGCATGCCGCTTTTCATGACAAGCCTGGATGAAACAGATGGTGAGGGTGGCGACAACATGGCCCTCGAAGCGCTCAAGGCATTGGCATATGAAGGCACCCGTGCTGAAATTGCAGAAAACTTCCGCCAGCAGGGCAACGACTGCGCAAGGACAAAGCAGTGGTCTAATGCAAAGGAGTTCTACACAAAGGCAATAGCAGCACTCAAAGGCCCGCAAACCCGTCGAGACCCAGACGCTACAGGGCCGGGCGTTATCGATGACGAGCTGGATGAGCAAGAGGAGGCAAATAAGGAGAGATCGATTGCAGAGGTTGTCTACGTCAACCGAGCACTGTGCAACTTGGAAAAGAGTACGTCGTGCACAAGGGAGCATGTCTAGATGACGGATCCACTGACATGGTGCAGAAAACTTCCGCTCGTGCATCCAAGATTGCGTAGCTGCACTTCACATCAACCCATCAAATGTCAAGGCGTTCTACAGATCCGCCACTGCTGGCTTGGAGCTAAACAAGCTAGACGAGGCTGCATGGGCCTGCAATCGTGGACTAACCTTGGACCCTGCCAATGGACCTCTCAAAACTCTTCAAAACAAGATTGAGACTCGAAAAAAATACATAGAATCTGTGGAAAAGGCGCGTCGAGAGCGCGAGGCAAAGGCTGCCTCGGAGCGTGCAACACTGCAACTTGCCCTCAAGAGCAGAAACATCCTTACCCGAAACACGGACAAGGCGCCAGATCTAGAAGATGCAACAGTCAAGCTGGAGAACAGCATGGATCCTTCTTCGACACTGACATTCCCGGTCATATTGCTTTATCCTGTGGATTCGCAATCGGACTTTATTAAAGCGTTTTCCGAAAGGGAGAAACTAGACCAACACTTGGACTACATCTTCCCCCTACCATGGGACCAGAAGCACGAGTACACGGTGGAAAACGTAGAAGCGTACATGGAGACGGCAGCCGGCGGGCTAATCAAGGTAGGCAAGAAGATGAGCCTCGGCAAGGTCCTAGGAAGCGGGAAGCCAGAGATCGTCGATGGCCTAGTATCCATCAGCGTGGTTCCAAAGGACAAGGCTGCCGGTTGGATCGAAGAGTTCAAGAAACGACAAGGAAAAGTTTCATAGCGTAGGCCATGTATAGTATGCACGTACATACTTACATAACTCACGGCGTTTTTCTGCCACATGGTCTTCCATACGATCATCGCCGTCAACGGCCCGAAAACAAGCGCGAATGTGTCGCTAAACGCGTGGAACACGAATTCGGTGCTGTTCCCAAATTCCGGTAATGAAGGGTTCCTTCGGCGCATGGACAGTAATCATGTGTCACGCAATTGTCATCTCAAAACTGCTCAACTCCCTTCACTCCCCTGAACATGTACGTAAGTATGTACACTGTCTCGGGCCGCACATACAGACGAGTATGACGTACATACCACTCAGCATGCACTCGTACACAGTCCTACGTTTTGGTTACAGGACGGAACGAGCTCGAAAATAGTCTTGCAAGCAGAAACAGCTGTACTCTGTACATATCTGGCTACTGCCATATCATCTGCTCCTTATATCGAATATGATGATGCGTACTTACATAGCCACAATCACAGCGTCGTCCATCTGTACACAAGATAAACATCACCACATTAGCAAACAATGATATTCACCAGGTATCTTGGAATACAAGGGAAAAACGGCTCGGAATGCCCCATAAGCCCGCCCCAGCCTCTACTATAACACAACATAGTATCCATATCAGCCAGCCTCAACAATCTCAACCCACGTCCCCTTTCCCACGCCCAGAACCCGGGTATACGGTCAGACGCACCTAGCACAGCGGGGCTCAACGGACGTGCACCCCCGAATAGGACACTGTAGCACAAAACTATAATATACACAAAAATGTACAATGTGGCTGGGCCGGCTGACCCTATAAGCGGGGTGTATTATTATCACTATGCATGCAGATTTTAATCAACCAACCTTATTGCAACCCATACGCGAACAGAGCACCACTATCTCTCATAACTCCACAGTACGGCAGAGAAAGATGGCAGATGGCAGAAGCGAACGGACCTCCCAAACTCCCTAGTAGTAATCCCTCGATCGCCCCTCTCTCATCGACCCAAAAAAAATGTGACAAACGCCGGATCAAACCCAGACGATCTTTGCCTCCCCCTTATCCCCCCCCTTCGTCATTCCCACCCCTCCAAGTCTAGATAAAGTTAAGCGGAACCCTCACCCTTGACCCCCTAGCACCTCCCCCATCCCACCAACCTTCCAACCCAAGGTAGGCATATACTAGGTAGTTTGGTAAATCGCATCGCGTAACACATCACATAGTTCAAACCATGGTTCATGCAAGACGGCTGCACATGCAAGCTGCAAGCACACACGACGACCCATATTTTCTTAATTTGCGGGTGTATTCAACGTACATAGGCGCCCGAACCGACGACGGGGGGGAAGGGAAGGAAGGCTCGCTTATGCAAGGTACGGATTTCATTAGTACTAGCGTTCCCGAGTTTCCCGTCTCGATGATATCGGGCAGCCGTTATTTTCCATGTGTGTTCGGTTGCTTTCTTTCTCTACTTTAGGCCACCCATCCGTCCGCTACTACCCACGCGAAGGAGGGGGCCAAATACTGGACTGGGCACTGATGTCCGATTGTCCGTTTTTTTTCCAAGGTGGGGAAGGGGGATGGAAGGGGGGGTATAATAAGGCGGGAAAAGGATCAGATACACAAAGACGCCAAGCCAGGCCATGCCAGGCAGGCAGGGAGGGAGGGGAGGCCAGGATTTTCTTTTTTTCTTCTCTTCCTTGCATTTATCCGCCGTCGAGGCAGAGTGCGATCGGCGAACGGGGGTTCAGTCTAGGAGGCGGAACAAACATCATTTGATTGCGCTAATCAATGCGTCGGGAGCTGTGAACCGTCTTTATGTAAATCAAATCATGTTTTTATGCATCAGTCTTTATGAAGAAGGAATGGATTGGTAAGTAAGTACACCGTGACGCAGATAAAAGTCTGCCTTGAAAAACGCCTTGTCAGCAAGTACCCGTGGCTATGACGCCCATTTGCTACCTGATGAAGACTGCGTATACCGACCGATAGCTACGACATGAGTTTTCTTATCTCTGTTTGCTACATAGCGTATCAGATCAATGATCCCGGAAAAGAATAGTAGGCTACACTTCAACCTGCCGGAATCGGGTATCAAAAAACAATTGGCTTTGCAGTCAAAGTAAAAGGATTGGGGTGAGCATTTGCACTAGCGAGACCCTGCTCTCGAATCCTGAAAAATGGTTTGATAGTACTACTAAAAAATATGTACATCTCTCAACGGGTACATGCCCATTAGGCACACCTCCATTGGGTACGACAACCAAGGCCGATAGCTACACCTACTACAGTTGCTGAACTGTACATAGATGGTTGAACGAATCATCACTTCACTCTTATATATGGTCGGGAGACACTAGCTCTGCGCTCATACCTTCACATACGTAACACTGAGCACGAAAAGATATGTCAATACTACTAGCACATTCTTCTTTCCCTCTTTTTTTGTTAGCACTATACAGCGTGTGAAAGGGTGATAAAAGTATCATATTCTCATCCTCCGCAAGCAACAACCTGTGCACAGGTACTTGGAGTAATACGTATATTTTCCTTTACTCCCACGTTGTCCACCCGCCACTTTGTCAGCCTACTATCTTATCCGCCCATGACCTTGACCACTCACCCCTTTGTCCACATATGTGGCGTATCTGAGTAGCAAAGTCTTTTTATATAATGTGAGCTAATGGGCTACATTCACCGCGGACTACCTAGTACAAGTAATGTTCCCCTACCATCTCGGTCATCAGGACTGCTCCTTCTCATACAGCTTCTTCTTCCTCGTCATGGTCGCCTTGAGCTCTGTCCAAACTAACGGGTGAACCTTTTCGCGATACGAATACCACCTGTCCGCTGACTGCACCACATCGTCTGCTTTGATCTGCTCGAGATAGCCCAGAAACCTGTGATCAGAACACTGTAGCTGTCGACGCCCACCGAAGAATAGAGTGACTTTTCGGAGCTTGGCGTCCCGGAGGATACGCAAGCAGTTGATTAGGTACTCGTCGTTGAGATATCGGCGCTGCTCGTTGGACGTGAGGTAGGGCGTATCACGAGGACAGGCATCGTCGAATACCCACTTTATATCGCGGAGATACTGCAGATTCTCTGGACCAATCATTTTCAGAAAATGTAAGACGTCCTGATAGCCAATCTCCTTGGGGACAGTGTCCCAGAACGGGGCGCGGGTTGCGTAGTGGCGATGGAAGGAGTAAGTATTTTCGCCGTATAGAATCGAGCAGCCTTCACTATGGACTAGTTTACACGTCCGGAGGAACTGAGACGACCTTGCAAGACTCCCACTAGTGCCACTACCCTTAACTGAGGGAATCTTGAGCATCTGATCGGGTTCTTTCTGAGCAAAAAGACGGCGATATATGTTATTGCGCAGTTCTGGAGGCAAATCCGTGAATCCCTTGGGGCGGTGAGTACCAGTGTCCATATCGGGGTCTGTCCGCACCGAGACTGTCTTCGTCGGCTCCAGAGAAGCTAGGCGGGCCTTTTTCGATTTAGCAGGCATCATCTCGTGTACGGCATCTTGCTGGCTATCTAAGAGGGTGCGGTCGAGCTTGACAAAGAGGGGACCATGAAATCCTAGTGGGACGTTGAACTGCAACGTTATCGGCGGAGGCTTCTTCAAGTCGTGGCGGACACCTTCCTCAATATCTGTCATTTCATCAAGCTCTTGGTTGTAGATGATCGGCTCAAGGCGAGGGGACGGAAGAGAGGGGCCACGTTTGCGCTTCTTTTTGTTTGCTCTACCACGAGGTTCCATATCTTCATCTTCGTCTTCTTCATCCTCGCTTTCTTCTGTCGTAGCAAGATCGCCATCGTCAGCTTCGAAGCTCACATAGCCGTCAGGTTTCTTCATTTTGCCTGCACTCCTGCGGATGGGACGGCCGGTGCGCTTATTGTAGACTGTGGTGGCCTTTGACGGGCTACCGAGCTCGGGGCTGCTGTCCCGATCGCGGCGAGTCGCTGGTGAAGACGGATCTGGAGTTTTTGCTTTGTCAACCATGATGGGTAGCAATGGTGTGCCGGTTGTGGTTGAGGGTTGAAATTGAGAATTGAAGTGAGTAGCGGGGTGAGAAGTGAGAAGGCGCGCGACCATAAACAGTGGAGGGAGTCACGCCGCCTGGGGAAGTAACGGTCACTCTGAACGCGTTCCTTCCAATATCACCTTACTAGCGGTCTTGGCGAACTGTTTGATAGTAGCGGAAGCGCTTTGTCGTCGAGTACCTGGAGCCCGGTTTGTTATTGATTAGTGATACTGTATTGCGTCGCTCTATCTATGTCCTCCGTCAACACCCGATACCGTCCCGTCTACCTGTGCCGGCTGCTCAGCGTCTTGTTCAAGTTGAAAGCTGCATCCATGGCACACTGATTGCTGATCATTGCGGTTCTTCTAGATTAGCGTAGATGTTTAGACCAATTCGCCAGCGTAAAGGTATCAAGTGGGTGTGATAAGTTAAAGAGTAGGAAGAGGCCCTTCCTAGTCTCGCCTAGAAAGAAGCTTCCTGTGCGATTATCGAGCTTACCAGTGAGTATGTTCTGCAGACTTTCCCATCTACACTTGATCCAGCAGTGCCTCTTGATGCTGTGAGGCGCCATATTCCCTACATGCAGATGCCGAAGGGCATACAGCGCGTGACCGGAGGATAGAGGATGACAGTGGCATACCAGGCAGTGAAAACCGAAACAGGTATGTTTGGATAATGCTGGTAGCATGTATACATTAGTTGTTTGTGCACGTGGCATTGGCGTTGATGTCGAGTGAGAGGCGAGCGCTATGGTAGGCGATAGATATTATCCCTTTGCTTTCATCACTGTCCACTTTGGCCAGTATACAGAAGTACAATGTGTACTATGCCGAAGATACGAATAGCCTGAAGTTTCTATTTTCATGTGATGTACTGATTTTGCTTTATTGAACCGAAAGGGTAAGCTGGGGGTATGAGTTCGAGGCTTGATGTGGGTGAGGATAAATATGATCGGCCATGAACAACCCAAAGGCACTGGCTTGAGCAGTTCAGAAGATGGAATATGTGCTGTCTCACAAGCAGTAATTGTAAGGTAAGGAAGGAAGCATAAAGCAACATTTCGAGTGAAGTCATAGACGAATTAGAACGAAGAAAGCCCCTACAGCGACTAAGATGATGACAAATTGGGTATTATTGAACTTTTAAGATTTCTCTTTTCCATGAAACGATGCCAGTATCTCATATCTCCTGCTTGTATTCCTTGTTGAATGCCCTTCCAATAACCATTCTCCTGACCTCACTAGTTCCAGCTCCAATCTCGTAAAGCTTGGCGTCCCTCAGTATCCTTCCTACAGGTACCTCGTTCATGTATCCCATACCACCCATTAGCTGGATGGCATCGGCTGCGACCTCACTCGCCCTCTCAGCGGCATACAGAATCGCGCCTGCGCAGTCCTGCGTCTTGATATTCGGGCTGGCGTGTGACTCGTCGACAGCGCGTGCAACGCTGTATGTGAAAGACTGCGACGCCCTGTACTTCGTGTACATGTCTGCCAGTTTACCCTGGATGAGTTGGTTGTGCGCAATAGGTTGGCCGAACTGCTTCCTCTGGTGTGTGTATGGCAGAACGTTATCAAGCGAGGCTTGCATGAGACCCAAGGGACCAGCCGAAAGAACAAGTCGCTCGAGATCCAAACCCTCCATCAGTACGCGGACACCACGATTGACCTCGCCTAGCACGTTCTCCTTGGGGACGAAGACGTCATCGAGAACGAGCTCGCCCGTGTTGGAACCGCGCATGCCGAGCTTGTCAAGTTTGTTGGCCACGCTGAAACCCTTGGATGATGTTTCGACAATGAAAGCTGTGATGCCTTTGCTAGCTCCATCGGGAACAGTTTTAGCATAAACAACGATGGTATGAGCATCAGGTCCCTATATTCGTCAGCGTCGATCTCTCTACTCCCGGGAGATAAAAAGACGTACGTTGGTAATCCACATCTTCGTGCCGTTGAGCAAATAGCCACCATCCACCTCTTTTGCAGCCATCCTCATGCTTACAACATCACTTCCCGCACCGTGTTCACTCATGGCCAAGGCTCCTATCTGTTCGCCGCTGATCAATCCAGGTAGGTATTTCTTTTTTTGCTCGGCGTTTCCGTTCAACATCAGCTGGTTGACACAAAGCTGGCTATGGGCGGCATAGCTCAGCCCAATGCTTCCGCTCGCTCTTGACAGCTCCTCCATGACGACACAGTGTGCTTGATATCCCATTGCTAGACCGCCAAACTCCTCATCGGCCGTGATACCCAGGAAGCCTGCTTCACCAAACTTCTGCCACATATCGTTGGGAAAAGCATTTTGGCGGTCTGTTTGCGCTGCGAATTCCTCTGGGATCTCACGGCGGGCGAACTCACGAACCGATTCGCGGAGCTCATCGAGGTCGGACTGTGTGGGTGGTGTGAAATTCTGGGGATGCTTCGTGGATGCGTAGCGTTGCGCAGTGGTGATGAGGGTAGGACGAATGCGCGACTGGCGGATACTTCGTGTGAGGAGACGGTGTGCTAGAGACGCCATTTTTATGAACGTGTGCGAAAAGAACAAGGAGAAAAAAGTGTGTGAAGAGCGGCACAAGCGACGAGAAAGTCGTGAGATGTTTGAACAATGTACTTTCGGTTTGCGACGGCTGATGAGCCGAGGCACCTTCCTAAAATGCGGAGGTTACGTCTGGTCTGGGGAAGAGACAGCAGCGTCATCCCGCACCTTGGCTAAATACATACTATGCAAAAAAAAAGAAAAAGAAAAACAATCTCGCGACACCTAAGTGTTGTAGCCAGTCCTTTACTGCGGTCGTGAACCGCCTTCAAAGCTCGTCAACGCGCTTCATGGGTCTTCCATTGCACTCACCTACATCCAACGCCACCAGGAATCTGCTCACGGCATTGTATGCTGCAATGGTGGCCGTCAACTCTACAACCATGGTGTCACTCAGTACCCGCTTGACCATTTCAGAGACCTCATCCTCAACCTGTACCCCAACCGTCATTTGATCGGTGTATACTATGACTGCATACTCTTCACTGCTGAACCCAGCAGGCGCCTCCTTCGCCACCATTCCATGCTTGGTCACAGGTAGGTCAAAGACGGCTTGCAGCACCTGTTTTGAGACGCCAGCTTTGAGTGCAAGCGCGGCGTGGATATCCCATTCGTGCACTGCATGGTTGTGTACTGCTACTCGGCTGATCGCAAGCTCCTTGATTGTGTCCGGGAGACTGGTCTTGGTGCGGATGGCGCCGACGAACGAGTTCCAGCCGTCTGCCACGGCGGGGTTGTGGAGGAGCGCGAGATCAAGAGGAATGAGGGGGCGGGGCTTTCGTCGCTCGGCGATGCGCTCGTAGATGGGACGCGCCTCTTCATTTGGAGGTTCGCTGGGGGCATACGGGACACGCATTTTGGGTACGGCAGACGAAGTAAGGGCCCGTGAGCAGGTTATGGGTAAGCAGACACGAGATAGAGGACGTGGAAAGTTGAATTGACGGAGGTGCATGACCAGATGAAAGGGGGGCTGGACTTGACTTTATAGCCAGCGTGTGTAAAGAGCGGAAATGTGACGGAATTGCTTTCCGGTGCCCGGAGCTTTTTTTTTGGATGGTCTTGAAAATGCTTTCATTTTGATTTCATTCATGAGGGTGTTTCCCATCAATTCCGCTAAATACAACATCTATATAACAAACACTGCAACCGCTAAATTTACAACCTGCTCTGCTCATCGAAGACATTTGGTAGCCTGGGAATACCCTCGAGTCTGGTCGACTTCTTGCCAGATGGTGCAAGCGTGACATTGTATGTCAGGTCGAGCTTGGCCTTGGGGTCTTTGCTGGGCTCAAAGTCGAGAAGCAAGTCGTCCTTGACAGCAAAGACGGTGTCGTTGGTGACGTATGGGTCATCGCGGGGGTATAGTTGAGTAATCAAAGGCTTGTAGTTGTCTGCTGAAACCATGAGATGGATGTGAGCGGGGCGGAAAGGGTGGCGGTCGAGGGTCTTGAACAGCTGACCAGCAGCGCCTATTACGGTGGGTTAGTCGGGTTCATGTTTTGGTGTGGATTTATCTTTCAACATACCATCGGTAGGCAGCGAGTACGCTGTGGGCTTGTAGCAGTAGTACCAGTACTCGCCATTCTCGTTTGTTGTGAACTTTCCCCTCAGGTTGTTTGGCTCCTGGTTGTCAGGGTCCTGGAAATCGTACTTTCCGTTGGCACTCGCTTGCCAGATATCGATGACGGCGTTGGGGATGCCCTTCTTGGTGTCTAGGTCAATGACCTTGCCGTGCATGAGAGTGGTCTGGCCATCGGGGTGGGGGTTTCGGACAATGGTATCGCCAAGTGGGCGGAATGGCGAGTGTGGCGACCAGAAAGGACCGAGAATCGTTGAGGAAGTAGGTGTCTCGCCAGACTCGTTAATGTGCATGTGGGCGATCTCATCGACCAGTCTATGAGTATGTTAGCGGCATGGCCTAGCTATCCTACCAGCTGTAATGCTTACGATTCTACGCCGAGGACGTCAGAGATACGGTGCGCCTCGTTCCTGGTGTTGGTGGTGGTTTTGCCAATGGAGTTGACAAATCGTACACCCTCAAACCACTCGTCGTTGGTCAACTCGACTTCACGAATAAAGTCATGAAGATGTCTGATCAGCTTGCCCATAACAAATCGTGTCCGGTCTGGCACTGCAGGTCCCATGGCGTTGATGACAGCATCGGTGAAGTTAGGGTCGAAGCGATGCCCGCCCTTGTTCTCAAGGTTGGGGGCTTGTTGTGTGTTTGGATCCATTTTGGCTGTGTTAAAAAATGTGAATATGGAAGGGAAGATATGTTGTCAAGCAGGCTTTGGAGAGTAGAGTGGTGCTCGAGTGCTTCTGACGTCTGGGGCACGAGGGATCTTAATAAATAGCATCTTGGAACCACCCCGGATGCGCCAACCGAGTGAGCGCTGTTAGAAACCGCCGTGTGTCTAGCCGCACATCAGGCGATGAAGCGTTGTCAGAAGTAGCTGCGGCATACTGCACCGGCTCTGAGACGGGCTGGGAGCATGAGGGGTCACAGTGCCGGGTTGGCCCATGGGGTTCTTTGGCGGCTGGCCAATCACGGCGAAGCTATTGGGGAAGAAGTCTTTCCCGCCCTTTATCCCTCATGCTAAGCAGCGTCAGTGCCAGTGCCCCGCCCTCGGTACTGACCTCGGACGTTTGGCTATGCGACACCATGCTCAACCTTGTGTGGGTAGTCGGAAGTGTGACAGTAGAAGACGTCGGGGGGTCCCAATTCCTTCGTGCTCTCCATACTACTGACGCGCAAGCCGCTGCTGTGAAAAGAACAATCCTTCAACATGGTTAAACACCACCTCATGATCGGCACGTGGACGCCGCCTGGTGTGATAATCACAGTATCCTTCGACGATGAAACGCTGAAGCTGGAGTTGGTGAAGAAAACCGAAATCCCAGAGGATGAACCGATCAGCTGGATGGCCTTTGACGTATGCGCACAGCCCACGAGCCTTGATGCCACCGGCAGTGACTGATCAACAGCAACACAGCATCAAAGGAAGAATATCTACGGCGCATCAATGAAGAAATGGAGTTCACATGAGGTGAAGAGTCCAGGCGAGATTGTACACACAGGAAGCTTTCCAATCGGCGGACATCGTATGCAACTTCTGGACATACTCGCCATTACTTGCTGACAGGTGTTACAGCCAAAGCAAATGATGCCGACACAAAAACACGCGCCATCTTCCTCCTTCCTGCGAAAAAGCCACCGTATGCCGTGTACTGCAACCCATTTTACGACTACGCTGGCTATGGCAACATCTTCTCAGTCAACCCCTCCGGACACATCAAGGAGAACATCCAGAATTTCGAATACTGCGAGAAAACCGCAATCCACGGCATGGTCTTCGACCCTTCAGAAACCTACCTCTACAGCGCAGACATGTGGGCGAACCGGGTGTGGTGTCACAAGAAGATAGACGATGAAGGCAGGGTAGAAACAGTAGGCTTCACTGAAGCGCCGGCTCCAAAGGACCATCCCAGATGGGTAGAGATGCATCCCTCAGGCAACTACCTATACGCCTTGATGGAAGGAGGGAATAGGCTGTGCGAGTATGTGATTGATCCAAAGACCAAGCTACCTATCTACACTCACAAGGTGTATCCCTTGATACCACCAGGTAAGCGCTATACTCACCGCCTAGTATATTCGCCGCTAAAATAGGCATCTTAGGTATCCCCAACGCAGACACCATGTACCGGTCAGACGTCTGTTTCCTGAACAAATCCGGCAATTACCTCTTCGCTACGTCCCGGTCCAACTCGTTCGATCTCACTGGTTACATTGCTGCTTTCAAAGTCGCCCCGTCAGGCGCCATCGAGCGACAAATCTGTCTTAATCCTACACCGACTTCCGGTGGGCATTCTAATGCAGTCTCTCCATGCCCTTGGTCGGATGAGTGGCTCGCCCTTACGGACGACGAGAAGGGTGGAATTGAGATTTACAGATGGCATGATGAGTTCCTTGCAAGGGTTGCAAGGTTGGAGATTGGAGAGAAAGGATTTGGTATGAATGCCATATGGTACGACTAGTTTGTATAGGATTAAAAATGAATCCTATAGAAATCTATGGAAACTTGGTAAAATATTGATTGTCACCCTGCACTATGGAATGAGTTACTCTTGATGTTACTAATCTTTGAAGAAATGTCTTGGCACCGTGAAGGATGAATGGGATAAACTTCCAGCTGACGTGTGATTCGCATGGCCAAGTAGAGAAAAAAATACACATGCCGAGTAAACCTTCTCCGCTGCGGCCGAGTTGTGCCCGGAAATCTGGTGAGAAGTCTTGCGGATTTATGTTCAGCCACGGAGGAATGAGGGGCAGCGCTGGAAGTGTTTTGCCCCCAGTCTAGCGGCAGCCGGCAAATGATATCGGGGAAGCTCTTGCTCCCCCTCCAACTTCGTCATGGTCCGCACCACGGCATTGTAGTTTAGGTTAGGTTAACGTTCGCTGAATCCAATACTAAACTTGTAATTTCTTTCTCAACATCTATCTTCTATTTCCGTTTGTGGTCAAAACACGTTCAACGATAAAACAACATTGCAGACTTACTACAGCTACCCCACACTAGCAAGACAGAATGGCGTCCAAGTCAACACCAGGCATTTTGTACGTGACTATGCAGCCCAAAGAGGGTCTGCCAGAAGCACAATTCCACGATTGGTAAGTTGACCCTTTAGACAGTCGAATTCTGGCTTCGTCAAGATCCCATCTAACCTTTATTCCCCCAAGGTACCAAAACGAACACGGTCCCAACCGGCTCCGCCTGCCATTCTGCAACAATGGCTTCCGCTACCGCGCAACTGATCTCGAGAGTGCACCTGGCTCAAAAGATAAGCCTGAGTGGATGGCTGTTTACGACTTTGACGAGCTTGAATGGTTGACAAGGGAACCGTATCTAAAACTTCGTAGTGCGCCAGTGCAGTCGCAACGGGAGAGGGATACTATGAAACAGATTTTCGTGGATAGAAGATCCTATGATCTGCTCAAGGAATGGAAGGGCAACGACTTCAAGGACCTACAGAAAGTGGAGAATGAGGGCGAGAAGAATGTCATGATTGCTGTGAGCTTCGCGCTGCAGGATGGTGCAGGTAAAGAGGAGGAGCTGAAGAAGTGGTACGAGGAAGAACATGTACCACTTCTGCAAAAGGTTCCCGGGTGGAGACGGACAAGGAGATTTGTCACTTCATATCTAGATCTTGAAAGCGGACACAAGACGGAGAAGGAATATCTCGCGCTGCACGAGTATGCGCCGCAGAACGGACTTGGAGGACCAGAGTTCAAGGCGGCTACCACAACAGAGTGGTGCGACAAGATCTACAAGGACGTAGTCAAGGACCGGAAGAGGAGGGTATACGAGCTATACTACACATTTGGCGCCGCACAGCGTGATCTGCAGAGTCTCGCAAGCAAAGACACATTTGCCGTAGAGACAACAGAGGGCAAGGTGAAGACGCACCCGGCACACACCACAGCCGAGCAACGACCAGTGATAGAAAGCTTCGTCACAACAAAAGACGGCGTCGAACTCCCCTACCGACTCGAAGGTTCCAGCGACCCCAACGCACCACTGCTCGTCCTCGTAAACAGCATCCTAGTCGACTACGGCATCTGGGACGACTTCGTCCCCGAATTCCTCAACCTCACAAACAACAAGTACCGCATCCTACGCTACAACACCCGCGGCCGCAACACCCTACCCGCAGACTCCACATCCCCGATTACCGTGCACACACTCGCAGAAGACGTAATCACGCTCCTCGACGCCCTCCGCGCCAAAACAGCCTCAATCATCGGCGTCTCGCTCGGCGGCGCCACAGCCCTCAACGCGGGCCTCTCCTACCCATCCCGCATCTCCGCCTTCATCGGCTGCGACACCAACGCCTTCGCGCCCGCCACCAACGCCAAAGCGTGGAACGAGCGCGTCGAGGTCGCAGAAAAGGAAGGCCTGAAAACGGCATCTGGCGAGCCCATTGTCGGCGAGGAACTCGCAGAAGTCACGGTGCGCAGGTGGTTTGTCAAGGAATCGTACGACGACGCTGAGCTGGCGAAGAAAATCCAGCACGTCAAGGATATGGTCAAGACGAATTCGCTACCTGGGTTCCGCGACTCGGTCAGGGCGCTGCACGAGTATGATATTAGGGACAAGATGGCGGGGTATCAGGGCAAAGGCGCGTTCTTGGTCGGTGCGGGCGATGGTGTATTGCCCAAGACTATGAAGGAGAATATGGCGGAGAAGCTGGGTAAAGGGGTTGAGCTCAAGGTTATTGATGGTGCGGGACACTTGCCCATGGTAGAGAGGCCGCGCGAGGTTGCGCGGTTTGTGGCTGGGTTTCTAGAGGGTTAAAGAGAGATTGCCGGGATAGATATCTCTTCTAATGTGAGAAGGGGGTTTCCTAAGAATACCGCCCCCTCCCCCCCCCTTTTTTTTTGCTTCAGAGCAAGTTTTGAGTGTATTGTAAGGAAAAAGAGTGTTGTTGTATCCTGGTGATTTCTTGTGTCTTGATTTTCCCGCTCATGGACTAAAACTATCATGCAGTCATCAATCTCAGCAAGTGCTTTATTTTCTCACCAATAGTATTACTTGAACGACCGAATCTTTTCTCGCAACAACAACCCCCCCTCCCCCTTCTTTATTCAAGCCCCTATCTTACAATCCCTCACCTATCTTCTCTCCCATCGGTCCAACTAGTACAATTGACGCACCGCTTAGCCTTCTCACTAATATATTTCCTGCAAAACTTGCACTTGACCTGCCTCTTCACAATATTATCACCGCTGCCCCTGCTATAAGCCAGGGCAATGACCCAAAGCGCCAGCGCAACAATAATAAACCTTACAACCTTGTCTAGAAAATTGCCGTAAGCAAGAACCACGGCGCCGTCATCGACCGCCTGCTTGGGCGTATTGTAGCCGTTTGAGATGGACGTGTTGTAGTTTGGGCCGTGCTGCAGGACGGCAAACTTGGCGTCGAGGTTACGCGAGAGGAAAGGTAGCAGTGAGATTATAGGCAGGATGATGTCGGACACGAGAGCATTTGCGCAGGCGGTGAAGGAGGCTGCGAGACTGCGAGGGGGGGTGGCAGGTGGCCAAATGTTAGTTACAGTATACCGGTTACAGTACACACACTCTCTCTTTTGGATGGGGGGGCCGGAGGCGCAAGCGATCGGGCCATTGAGGGCGGGAGGAATTTTTTTTAATAATCCTTGCAAGCCAAAAAAAAGGGTATCACTGTACATTAAGCCGACGGCTACTTCGAGCACATTATCGCGAAGCGCAAAGTTGCTGAAGCTATCCCAGGCGTTGAATGTGTGGCGCTTGATGCCCTGCTCGGCATCGCGCAGGGTTTGTTGTGTGTTGTCGTCTAGGCGTGGCATGATGGCGTTAGGAATAATGGTGGTGGTGACGTTTGGAGGGAGGTTGGTGCATGGGTATACTACTGCTACCACGAAGAAAGGGAGAGAAAGCTGGGGTTGCTTTGGGTAGCGACGTCATGAGAACCAGGAAAAGACACCAGCCAATCACGATATCATCCGCTCTGCTGGGACACGACACCCCATACCCACTGACAACGCACACGCATCCTTACATGCGCACCCACGCTGATTCCACCTAGCACCATTTTTTTGCAAATCCAAAAAGCAAATGCCATTGCGTGTTTGATCTTCGTTTCGTCATGTATATTGTTAGTGGAGTGTAACTTATGAATAGCAAATCCACTCTCAACCCGTACTAGCTGAATCATCGCAGCTTTGCCTAATGCATCTAGAAGACCACTTTTTTTTTCCCACATGGGTGTCGATCTCTCCCCTCGCCCGTGGGCCTTGCTAGCGATACGCCCGAGGGGTAAAGTGTCCCAAACTTTTTTTTACCCTGCGTTTCGCCATAGGGTAGGCGGTTGCAGCGCTACGCATGTCATCGCGACTATCTGCGCACAATCGCATCCTTTGTTCGTAGACCCGGACACACTTTCATGCACACATAGATTCTATCATCTTCTCTCGCTGTGCACCTGAGCCACGTACCGGGCGTGCATGCTAGTCTGTCTTGCTGCATGCAGCCATTTCTGAACATGCAATTGAGTGTAGTCGTAGTCCATCCCCCACAATTCGGCCCTTTTTTTCTCTAACACCCCTCATTCGTCAAAAAATTCACACAGGACGCGCACTGCTGTGTGAGGCGTACTGGTACGTACATGCGGCGTAGTATGTACATGCTACATAGATTCCGCCATCGGTGTAGACTGCCCCGCCACTACGCCAGCCTCGTCTCTGATCAGAGAGAATAGTTAGCTTAGCCGACGCCGGCCCGCCCACCATGGCCGTGTGATCACGCATTGCCCTTCCTGGACCGACTAAGATGGCCCCGTCTCAGAAGAAGGATGAGAAGGGGGGGAGGAGATAGTACTGAGAGACAAAACGCAGGGTCTCGGATGCATGGACATGACAAGTGGTCAGCTCAAAGTCAGGTCAAGAGACACACAGTCAGGGTAGATCTCATATCTGCTCGCCTAGCGCTGGGCGCGATACTCCATCTCCGAATTTTCCGCGTCGGCCGTCCATGATTGGGTCGTGGTGGGCAGCATTATGCCGGCAGCTATCATTGCGCAGCGGCAGAATGGAGTCGTAAGTAGGTGCGCGGCCGGCGGACAGGTCGGAGCATCTGTGGAGCATCACGATTGCGATGGGGTCGCTTTGTGGGTGTGCACGGTGCTGGGTGCCGCTGGTCTGGCAAGACAGTCGAGGTTTGGGATAAGGGCGGTAAGCGCGCGACCAAAGGGAATTTTGTGGTGGATGGAGGGGTAAAAGGGTATCGGGGGCTGCGCCGTGAGGTCACGGCACCTTGCACTTGCTTAGCGTGCAGCACTAGTGGGGGTTGGTGTGGTGGGGGGATCCTTGATCACAAATGTGTAGCCATCAGGAGATTGAATTTCACCCCCAAGTGGTGTCAGACGTCCACTGGGTGACGTGCCCCGTGGTATACACGGAAATTGCGCGAAAATGCTCGAAAGAGGGGAAGCCTGTCGACGGCAATACAGACAGTGTAGTATGCTTGAGATACCATGTTGATTTTTTTGCTTCTCTCTATCTGCTCATTAGATCCGATGCTGCTTCTGTTGCGCAATCTGGAAAAGAATAGGTGTAAATGCTGACAAGTAGTAAACGCCTCCCAATGCAACTTCCCCTGACAAAACAGTCCCGTGGTATACCAAAAACGCCTTCTTATGCTGTGCGCGTGTGCGCTGAGAAACCAAAAAAAACCACCAACACCGTGCAATGCTAGATCATCAAAAACAAAATACCCCCCTCGCTGCTCCATAATGCTGATGCTGTAAATGTCATGTATGCAAACTGCCTCTTCTTACTCAGTCTTGATGTAGGTGCCTGCCATACCTCCCTTCACCTTGTTCATCGCGACATGTCGGTCACCGAGTCTGCCCTTGCTCTTGACTTTGACCTTGTCGATGACCTCCGGCGTTCGGCACCATCCTTTGCTTTTCTAGTTTTTGGGCGACGGAGGATAGGGCCCTCTTCCTCTTCTGACTCGTCTACAGTGAAGAGATCCGGGCTGGGTTCTCGCCAAGAATGGCGATGGCCGGATAGTGTGCGTGAATAGCGGCGACGGTTCTGTTGCTTGCGAGCAGCAAGGTCCTGGGCACGGCCTCGACTTGGCTCAGCAATGCTGATCCTTGATGGGCTAAGCTGAGACACCACATGGGGTGTGTCGTTCAAGCGTTCGTCATCAAGCCCCATGAAGGACTCCTCGTCCTCCTCGTAGATGGTTGGCACGTGATAGACGTTGTGGAGTGGGGCGTGGTTCTGCTTGACATAGCGAGCCCACCTGCCGGCGACGTTGGACCTGAACTTGGCTGTCTTTGCGGTGCGTGGTCCCTCGTCGGCGTCGATGCCGGCGCTCAGAGACAGCTCGTAGGGATCCTCAGCGTCGGTGATGGGGGTGATGAAGTGGGCAAAGGGGTCCTCGTCGATGTCGGGCAGATGGCTGGAGTCGTCGTCGGACGTCTCGACCCATGGAGGGAAGGAGTAGGCGCGAGGGTTGGAGCGGAGATAGGAAGGCATGGCTGATAGGGTGTCCTTGATGGATCGGAATAGGCAAGCGAAGCGGAGTGGTAGTGGGGGCTTTGAACTTTTTTCAACCTTGACTAAGGCGACGTGACAGAGAATCTTGTCCTCCCGGCTCCGTGCCGGTGGTGGTCAAGGGAACAGCGTGAGAGCACTCGTTGCAGAGGGCTCGCAGCTGGAGGCGCAAGCAGGTGTTTTTGTAGTCGGGGCAGCTGGAAGGGGCACACGCAAGGGGTGTATGCGTGACTTGGGCGCACGTCTCGGAAGAGTCACAGGAAGGCGGAGTCGGAGTGCAGCCTGGGGGGACAATGGGGATGGTGATGATGATGGTGATGGAGATGGAGCCTGGGGGATTGGGGAAGGGGGAGGGGAGGACACAAAGGCAGACAAGTGGTGATTAGTATGGGCCCGTGGTGTTTCCTCCGCAAGAGTGCCGGATGGGGTGAATGGCGTCCTGTCGAGGATAGGCCGAGTACTTATGTTTGACAGGCCGCGATGTGGTGCCGCAAGAGGAGCCCTGCAGGTGCAGTGCATATGGCTGCGGGCTGCGTTAGCGTGGGAGAGGGAGAGAAGCTTGGTGCAGCGTGGACAGAAAGGGCAAGGATTCCAAGGCCATGGGGAATGGGTGACAGGCAGAGTGATGGCTGACGGGCCACATGAGATGGTTGGTGGCACACCATCGCGGTGAGGGATGACCTGCAGCCTGCACGCGTGCATTGGCCACTGGATGTTGCGGACGACACGGCCGTTAATGCAGGATTGTCGATCGCGATGCCGACGGCGACCCGCCAGAGGCCGAGCTAGGGCTTGAGACTGCCCAGCGCGATCGTAGGTGTACATACTGTAGCTGTCCATGTACTGCGTAGAGTACACTTGCTCATCGCCGCGCGCAGCGGGCGGCGGGCAGACGAATGCGAAGAATCGTCTACAACATGCTACGCCTGCGGTACATGGTGGAGCAAAAGAAGCACCACCACCACCACCAACCACCAACCACCAACCACCAGCGGGGGCACACCCACAATGCCATCACCATTCCATTCTCACTCAGCCTCACTCGACCTTGCCTGCTTCGGCTCTGCCACACGTCCTCTCACACACCCTCTCTGCCCTCGCCGACTGATTCCATCTTCCACTACGCGTCCCCCCTCCCCTCCCTCACGAGCATGACGAGGCTGGCTGCGTGAACCTTCGTTCGGTGCCTGCAGCCGACACCACCACCATCACGCCGCCAGTCACGGCGCGGTTTGGCATACCTGCTTCCCCCCATTGTGCGCCTGGTTTCAGCCAAGTGCCTCCTCCAGCTGATGCGGCTCCAATACACCATGTCCTGCACTTGACCTCTTCTTGCCATGACATTCGCCACACGCCTCGGACACCAAAGTAGTCGTTTGCTAATACACGACCATATGATAATGACACGCTGGGATATCGCGGCTCTCCAGCCCCCGCTCCACTCCCACTCCGCCAATCTCGATATTCGCTTCGCTGCTATATTCCTGCATTTTCTTAACCCACCCGGCCTCGTGCCGGCCTTATTTTGCTTAGGTCCCCTCAGACCTGATACCCACTGCCCGCATGCAGCGCCATGGGGCCGTCGTGCACCTCACAAGTGCGCAACACTGCTCAAAACTACGTCATTGCCAAAACTGCAACTCTTGCACCATCCGACCATGGCCGTGTTGCCATGAAGCCTTTTTTTTTACTTCGTACAGAACCGTGCATCGCCGTTAAGCGCGCCAGGCTGACCTGTGGCTCAATACTTGACTCAGCAGTCCATCCCACCAATTCCTGCGTCACCTGGACCCTGTTACCGCCTGACGGCGCGCCATGGCCTATTCCAGCAACTGTAAACCTCAAGCTTTCCCACTCGCTTAGATGAATAGAGGCGGCCTGAAGATCTCACCATCAGCTCTGACGAGCACCTCCGCGCGCACCTCAGCGGCCTGTCCGGCTCTGACGGCGCTGCAAAGTGGACGAATCCCAGTCGCGAGCGCCTCGGTAAACACAATCGCCAGGGCACTATCCTCTTTCTAACCAAATGGCACGCGCAACAATCTCAGCTACGCTTGCATTTGGGATAGTTCAGCTCTTACTTTGATTGCTGCGACAAGATTGGATCCATGTAAAAATAAAAGCAAACACTTTGCACAAGACATGGGAAGCCGGCAACGCCGATCGGGAAATAGCCATCTTTGTCGCCTCTAAACTAACATGCTCTGGGTTTACACACATCTCTGCTATAATCTAGCCGCCTCCAGACTTGAACCTTGCTGTCGCCATCACTATCGCATGGCTCACTATCTTTCAAGAGTCGGATGTTACTGCTTTGGGTAGACTATACCTTTACAAAGCGTGACTCTTTGCTTTTGCGCGCTAGTGCTCTAGTCTACATACCCAAATCGACCGATGGACTTTTTTACACGGACAAAACGTCTAGTACCTACCGCCAGGCACAATGCTGCAGTAGTTCCCGAAATTGCGAAAACTAATCGCCCTCCTGTCCTTCAATGTCGCTCAGCAGAGCGCACTTCGGGATAACTTTCACCGCCCTACACCGCCCTTTGGGCGTTAATTCACGACAGGATCGACGCCCCCGCGTTCGGGAGCTAGTCGTCCCTAGCCTACAATGAAGAGCAGGGTCTCCCAAACCTCAGCATTGCCGCTCCGCGACAACAACACCATGGCAGTGGGGCTACATGTTTGTAATACCCATTTTCAAGTTCCTTGGAATAACTCAGGCTAGTCTCCGCTTTCCTGGCGTCTAATTCGGCTCTTCTATGTCATCTTGCCCTGCGTTTTCTCGGAATACGAATCGCCATTGGCCGCATGTTTCATACGAGGCGCTCACCGCCGTAGTGGAATCATCGCCAAAACGTCGGCAGTCGATACCAGATTCAACTCACATGCCGATACACCCAGTCAATCTCTTACCTCTCCTGCATCTCCTGCATCTTCTGGCACATTTTCTCAACGACTATGCAGGAGACAGCTCTGTGGGGTAGGATGTGCGTTACATTCTCCCAAGTCCCTGCCCGTCGGCATTGTAGCATCTGCACAAGGACAAAAGTAGTGGCAAGGCGAACTTTGCATGGCCTCCCCACATTTGTCCGCGGATGCGCGCGCGTACTGTGTAGAGTGCTAACTTACTGCCCAACACTTTGACCAACGCCCTCTCAGGGCCTGATGAGGCTCTCACCGACTACGTCACTCTACCTGTTGCTTGAGTCCTGCGCTACGGTTGGCGCAAGCAAGTGCATGCTCAGGCACCCCATGGCCAACCTCATCCTAGTGGTTGGTTTTTTTTTCTCAGTGAACAACAGAAGCCATCACGCGGTTGGCAAAAGAACAAGTCTCCGAACACCGCGATCGTCAGGTTCAACAAGAAAAAAATCAGGGAACGTATATGACTTAATACCATCGCTGCGATCGAGAGGGACCTCCTGCTTGCGCGTATGGTGTCGCAGAAATTTCTTCTTCTTTTGGAGAAATTCAGCCAACGAGCGACAGAAGCGACAGGAGAATCAAGAGCGAAACCGGCCAAAATCGAAGATCCTGTCGCAGATTTAAAAAAGAAAAAGAAAACAATGCGTATAGTCGATTAAACCCCGCATGGCGTAATGAGATGTATGCATGAAAAAAAGTATTAGCGAGGCGAACGACTGAAAAAGTGGTGGGGAGCCGTGTTGGTTGAGCGAACATCACCACCTACTTTGATCCTGGTGCATACAACACCATAGTCCTAGTCTGTCTCTCAACAAAAAAAGGACTGTAGTGTAGTGCAGTGTAGTGTAGTGTATACGAAAGCAGCAGCTGAACAATAGAGAAGGAGAGTACGTGCGTACATGCCACATCTGATCAACATCCTCGTCTCAGAATATCATTCTTTTTCTTTTCTTCCAAACATGCAAACAAAAAAAACACACGCTTGATTACATACGACTATGCAAAGGCAAACAAGATGATAATAGCTTCATGCCAGCTTATTGACGCCAATGTCGTGTGTGTGTGTGTGTGTGTGTGTCCACACCACATTCACACCTCTACACAACCCTCCCCCTCCTCCGCTTCAGAACAAGCATAGTCGAAAAAAAAAAGAACCAAAACGCCGAGAAACCATGGTGGTGGGGGTATTCAATCATGAGCAAGGGCAACCAACACAAGGCTACTACTACTACTAACTACTACTAACTACGAAGGGATGCCAATCTCATAGCCCAGCATGACCTCCGTCGACGCACCCTCCCAGCCCCTGTTTCCGCCCGTAGAAATCATAAAGTTGCAAACCGGGTCGAGATAGAGCTGGGAAATGAGGCCTGTGCGATGACCGGGCACGATGAAAAAGGGAGTCGCAGCAGCACCCGTCTTGGTACCAGAGTCTTCGTGCGTGAGGTCATAGAGACGGAGAATGTCGTATGAGGCGCTGTGTTGAAGCATTTCTGTTAGCACACATGACTTCTTTTTTTAACGGGGGGAGGAGGGGAGGGAAGGGGGGGAGGGGAAACAGAAAGAGAGGTGTGTACATGTGACATGCGATACGAAAGGAGGGTGGGGTGGGGGAGGGGACTGGGTTTCTCTCTGTATATTGAACTTACCACACGAGATGCTTCCCATTAGGCATAGCCCGGACAGCGCTGACAGGGCCACTGACGCTAGGGAACCTGAATGTCCGCCTTGGCTCTCGCAGACTCTTGTGGAGGCTGTATTCGTCCACGGTACTGTTTCTCCTGCATGCGTAGATGAAGTTGCCATCGGGCGACCAGCAGGCATTCATGCACCACGGGGGTGTGTTGCGCGGTGGCGTGATACGCGCGACGGGGTTCGGCTGCCGCCTGTCCCAGATGCGCAGTGTGCCGTCCATGGATGCATCTACAAAGGTTGTCTCGGACGATGCCGGCTGCACAGTCTGGTTTGCTGATGTGTTAATGGGTTGCTCAATGTCCTCTGCGTGAGGTAGTCCGCTTGCTGCGCCATTTGACTGTGAGTCGGCTGTGCCATTTGCATCTGGCATTGCCTCAGTCACTGTGTTAGGCTCTTTTACGTCTTCGCCTGTAGGCTCCTGGGGTTCTTGAACAGGGCCGCCCATATCCACCAAGTCTAAATCGGCATTGGCATCTTCATCTGCCTGCTGTATGCCGTTTGCTATGGCTCTTGAAAACTCGTCGTCATCGTCCCCGAATGAAGGCAGAGTTGCTGATAGGTTGTTCTCTTGGCCACCGTCACCAAACAGAGAGTCCTGATCCTTATCTCCGAACAGCGAGTCATCTGGAGAGCCCTGGGCATCCTCGATACCTTCATCCTTGGGTATTACAGGCTTCGTGTCGATGCCATTGGGGGTGCTTCCGTTTGCTCGAGGGCGAGCGGCGTTATTTGAGGAAAAGGTACCATTGGCCAGAGGGAGGGTTTCAGTGTCTTGGGGTATGGGCAGTGTAGATATTGGCCGCTGCTCAATGGCGGATATTTGACCACCACTCGTTTCGAATCTCCTCTTGACCTGACCAGTGTTCAAGTCCCAGTCGTTAATGGTCTTGTCCCAGCTGCCACTAAGCACCGACGTCTCATCCTGCGATAATGTCAAGACCGACACGGCCGATGTATGATTCCTCAACGTATGGATGCGGGTTCCTTCTTGATGCCGCACTGATTGTAGGTTGATACCTCCCGAGTCCAGGCCCGAGAGCAGCCAAAGAGCCTGGTGATGGACTGCGAGCGAGTAGACTGGCGACAGACTCTCAGCGCCGGCTGCGCTGTCTTCGTTTTCCCAGTAAGATAACAGAACACCTGCTTTGGTGACAGAGTCCACAAATGGATGCCGCTGCGCTACGGTGAGAGCAAGCTTCCCGTTGGCGGTGTCTACCCAGTTGAATTTCCTGATATAACCGTCTGAGCCTCCAGTGAAGACCCATCGCATGTCGGGTGTTGCAGTAATAGCATTGATCGAGGTACTGTGTGGCGCAGCAATGGTAGGAATGATGTCGTACATGGGTGTGTTCAAGGCTTCCTGTCGCACGCTGGGGCGGAAGGGCAGGTTGCCCAGAACACCCGTTGCTGCTGCGGCATGTGGACTCGGCGATGTAAAGGTCACGGCTGGATTGCCATCTCCTCTACCAGGTGTTCCGCCATTTGGAATGTTGCCGCGCGGATGTTGCGAAGGACTGTCCGGCTCGTCTTGATCTTGATCTTGATCTTGGTCCTGGTCCTGGTCTTGGTCTTCGTCGTCATTATCATTATCTCCTTCGGCATCGTCATCGTCGCCGTCGCCGTCGCCGTCGTCTGCATCATCTGCATCGTCTTCCTCGTCTACGTCCATGACATCGCCGTCGTCCTGCTCATCCTCGTCCTCGGCGGAGCCTGCGCGCGCGGTCAGCTAAACAGCTCTGTTCAGTGCTTGGTGGTGCACTTACTGGCGCCATTCTCATAGTCATCCTCGTCATTCATTCTGCATCCATGAGCATAGCCTCTGCTTACTCTTAATCAGCCTGGATACCGTGTGGTGGTCGCACTTGTAATGCGCCTGACGTTCGCGTTGAGGAACATGGATGAGGCTCCGCGCGTCATGTAGCCGGCCCGCGCGTGCGCCACACTATTCCCCATCTGACCCCGGGCAGCCACACTTGATTTCACGACTAAATCTGTGATCGGCTCATGCGAATTCGTATCCAATAAATGTGTGAATAATACTCTTATCGTGTGTGATGCTGTGCGTACAAGCAATTTTTTGGAGTAGTGGCAGTGGTTCAGCGAAGCGCTAAAGACGCAGTTGGACTTTTGACTGATCAATACGGTAGCTCTACTTCATACCTTTTTTTTCTGTACAACAGGTGAATGCGTACTCGTTGGACAAGCCTCTCCACCCACAGCACCCAGCGGATCTCCAAGTATTGCCCTTTTTGGATCTAATATAAGAGTATTGTGACAGCCTCGACAGGCCGAGTCACTAGCATGCTTGCACTTTTGAAAGGTAGCGCTCTGAATAGATTGTATTGATGCTGTGCTGCGCATATCCAATCGGCATCTACTGAGAGGGGCGAAGAACCATGCACCATGTACTAGTTGCTCACTACTAGACACTTCAAAAGTGGCTGCTGTCTATACCACGTCTGCAATCGTATTTTGCCCAGCCATTCAGCTTTATTTGGACCCATATATCCTCAGAATAAGGAGAATTAAGCCAACCGCAGCCTATGTCAAGATTACCACGCGGAGCCCAGACCCAAAAAATAACTTTAGTATCGCTAGGAACGCTTTTAGTTGGCATAGAGCTGTTTTGTTACTTTATTCTTATTAGCAGCGCAAAATATTTTGCAGACACGGTGTAGCGCTCGTGATTAAATAGTCACGTGACTATAACGCGGTCGCGCGGCTTGAGTGCAACTGCTGCAGCATGCAATGGTGGGGAAGGGGTGCGGTGGGGGATGTGGCTTGGCCCATGCTCCAACTTCAGCGCGCTGAATCAGAAACGTACACGATACAATAAAAGCATCGAATCTGAATCCCCACAATCATATAGGTAGAATATTTTGGGTGGATTAGGCAGACACCCAACTTACACCCATCGTTGTAGCCACCTTAACAGCTTGGGTAGCAAGTGCTGTTGCCTTCGCACAGAAAATACGTGGCTATACTGTAGTAGCACCTACTTAAACCTGTCGCATCGTTCATCGTTACTTTCGTCGCAAGATGTTCAACCGAGATCGAGTACCTGGTCTTCCTGGAAGCTCTCCACGACCTCCACCGCGCAACGAAGGCTACGGACAGCCACAGCAACCCCCACAGCAGCAGCAACAGCCGCCGCGTAACTACGACCCCAGAATGGCTGGATACGGCGGTGCTCCTCCACCCGCTGTTCAACGTATGCCAGTGCCTGCGAGGCAAGGCGGCGGACCTGCGAGGCAATTGCGCCCAATCAAGAGCCCAGGAGGCAACGCTTATGCCTTTGGCAATCTGTATGTATACATCTCGTAGTTTCAACATTTATGTGCCTCCTTCTGACATATATACACAGGGTCGCAGTGTCTCCTCAGGACTTCCAACCAAACCCCGACGGTTCCGATATCTATATCCTCGTTAACGGCAACTTTGCCCTCTCTGCACGGCCTACACAAGGATGTCCACCAGGTGAAATCGGCCTTACCGACGCACAAAGAACATGGGCTGGCATATCTCTTGGTCCTCAGGAGGTAGTTACGGTGGCGCAGTATGACCACTTCAGTCAAAGTCAAGGAAAGTCCTACTTGGGGACGCTCGAGGTCGAGGTCGGATTTGCGGCAAGAAAGACTACAGACACACCCTATGATCAGGACGAGCTTGCTACATTCTTCAAGAAGAGCTTCGAGAACCAAATCCTAGCTCCTGGCCAACAATTGCTTCTCGATGTAAAAAACATACCCCTCAGGCTATCTGTCCGGACAGTACAACTTGCAGACTTATCCATGGAGAAGGAGGAGACTGATATGCCCCCCATCACTGATCCACGAGCTCGCGGTATCCTTACAAGACACACCCAGGTCGACTTTTTCAAGGATGCTCGGTCAGAGCTCAAAATCAAAGCGTCAGCGAAGCGCGCGGCAGCAAACTCCATCATTCAGCCAGGTTTCAAGTTCGAGGATATGGGTATTGGTGGACTGGATACTGAGTTCAGTGCCAT
This sequence comes from Bipolaris oryzae ATCC 44560, assembly GCF_000523455.1. Taxonomy (NCBI): domain Eukaryota; kingdom Fungi; phylum Ascomycota; class Dothideomycetes; order Pleosporales; family Pleosporaceae; genus Bipolaris; species Bipolaris oryzae. Next base: position 259,097 of record NW_006911276.1, read on the forward strand.
TTTCAGAAGAGCTTTTGCTTCCCGCATCTTCCCTCCTAATGTTGTGGAGAGACTAGGCATCAACCATGTGCGTGGTTTGCTTTTGTATGGCCCTCCGGGAACGGGTAAAACCCTGATGGCGAGGCAAATTGGAAAGATGCTCAATGCTCGTGAGCCCAAGGTCATCAACGGTCCCGAGGTTTTGAACAAGTATGTCGGAGCGTCCGAAGAGAATATTCGGAAAATGTTCGCAGATGCAGAGAAGGAACAAAAGGAGAAGGGCGACGAAAGTGGACTTCACATCATCATTTTCGACGAACTAGATGCCGTCTGCAAGCAGAGAGGGTCTGGTAGTGGCGGCGGCACCGGCGTAGGTGACAGTGTCGTCAACCAGCTGCTGTCCAAGTTGGATGGTGTGGAGCAATTGAACAACATCCTTCTCATCGGTATGACGAACCGAATGGACATGATTGACGAGGCTCTCCTGCGCCCTGGTCGTCTTGAGGTCCATTTGGAGATTTCATTACCTGATGAATCGGGCCGTGCCCAGATCTTGAAGATTCACACCACCAAGATGCGAAAGAACAACGTCCTGGAATCGGATGTTGACGTTGAAGAGCTAGCAAAACTTACCAAGAACTTTTCCGGAGCCGAGCTGAATGGTCTAGTTAAGGCAGCAACATCGTATGCCTTTGGTCGTCATCTTCAGGGTGGTACTACAGTCAAAGCGGATGTCGAGAATATGAGGGTCATGCGTCAAGACTTCATAACCGCACTTGACGACGTGAAGCCGTTATTTGGTGTCGCCGAAGAAGAACTTGGTAAACGAGTGATGCGTGGTATCATCCACTTTTCGCCCTTCATCAGGGATATCTTGGAAGATGGGCGTCTTTACATCAACCAAGTCAGAAACTCGACATCTACCCCATTGCTACCAGTCCTTTTGCACGGCCCGCCTGGTTCTGGAAAGACTGCATTAGCTGCCAAGATGGCAATGGATTCGGGCTACCCCTTTATCAAACTGATTTCGGCTGAAGACATGATTGGCTATAGCGAGTCGCAAAAGGTACAGCATCTTGATAAGACATTCAGGGATGCCTACAAAAGTCCATTGAGCATCATAGTTCTCGATTCTATTGAGTCAATGCTGGAATGGGTCCCGATTGGTCCTAGGTTTAGCAACACTGTTTTGTCTGCGTTGAAGGTGCTCCTTGGCAAGGTACCACCAAAGGTAAGTTGCTGCAAGAGATGGGATGTGAGGAACCAAGCTAACGACGTCAGAATCGCCGCTTGCTAGTGTTTGCTACCACAACTCAACGCTCAGTGCTTGTTCAGCTTGAGCTTTTTGCTCGCTTCAAAGCTGATATTGCTGTCCCCAACGTCAACACTCAAGGAGAACTCGCAAATGTTCTCAGTGAGTCAGGCGCCTTCTCAGATTCGGACCAGCGACGTGCTATCAGTGAGATCGAAGAGATTACTGGAAGTAAGGAGATTGGGGTGGGCATTGATAATATCCTTAGCGGTATCGAAACTGCGAAGCAGGATCAGGATGTCCCTGGCCGATTCGCCCGATACATGTCAAGTGCAATTGCGGCGAACAAGACTTTTTAGTCGGATCGCAGCTACATGGAAAGGGCTAAACAATGCTTTCGGATTGTTTCATGCGCAGCATACACCCGGCATGCTGTGGTACGGTCGTGATCGAGCTCAATAGACCAAGGGGCGACCCGCAATCGAGCTGGTAGAACAAAGCTGGAAATCCAATTGCTACCAAGGAATTGATTGAAGAAGGGAGTCATTATCCAGCAGATGGTAGCTATCGATATACAGTAGAGTTAGGGCGGCACGGGCTGTTTATATTTGTAGAGTCCGTAGATTCTATGTCGAACATTGCCTTCATGATAATTGTTGTGTTGCTTATATGGTTTCCTCTGTCGTGGCTAGATACAGTGAATTTTGGCCCAGAATTCTCTACGGTAGTGAAACAAGAAGAAAATAAGAAAGCTTCTTTAGCACTAAAACTTAAACTCCTTCCAACAAATCGAAGGTTTACAGAAAAGACAATTTAATTTAAATATAGAAATGATCTTCAAAATCAGTCCTCTTAGTCTCGGTGTTACTTTAATTTTAGAAAGCGAGAGATTTTAACTCTTAAACTTACAAATTCCTTAGTATCGTGGTACAAAGAAAATGTAGCATCCGGAAGAACACCCACTGCGCCACCTCTCCGAACATTGCCTAGCGGCTCAAATCGTCGTACTCGTCTGGTGTTCAGTTGCTTTCACTCTGAGGCAGCTCCATAAAACCCCTAATTCTCTAGTACGAAGGCGGACAAAGTACTGAACAAAGGTACTAAGACAAGCCCTTCGTTTCTCGTCATCGCACCTGGAAGACCCACCCGACATGGTACAACATTGCACTACCTACATGCACTCCCCACCCACCTTGTTACCGTTTTTGTCCCGAAGGTTGCCGAGTTTCCGTCACTTGTCAGGTCATTTTTCGATAACCTCACATCTGACATGCCTGTTTCCCTGACCCCCTGAGACTTTCCATGTTGTACACGCGAGATACACGTCTTCTTCCCTCCCCCCCTTTGTTCGCCTCATTTGGAGCAAGAAAGCTTGATAGCTCTTCTTCCGTCCCTTCTGATTCCCCATAAAATTCTGTAAAAACCAGCTTGGAGATACAATAGTAGGATTAGAAAGGGAGGGTTCCACGCTACCTGCACCTGTCAGGTACTTACCCAAAGAAGGCTGATGTCGTACTTGGGCCGCTTTGCTTCCGCTGCCTGGTACAAGTATTTCTCCCCCCTCCCCCCCTTCGCCAACCCCCTTGCTTGTGTCTGATGAGAGAGAAAAAAAAGGGGGGTGGGGGAGTAAGACAAAGTGGCAAGGATTTAATCATGGAGCTTATGTACATAGGCGAAGAGCAAGGCGTGCAATGGTGCTGGAGAGGGCTTGGAAGGGGTAGTTGTGAGGCAAGGATAACTTTACAACATTGCCCCTCTTTTGCTTGCTAAGGACGAGGAAGGGTGGAGAGATCTTGATTCTTCTTCTTCTTTTTTACAGAATACGTGTTATACTGTGTTGGGGGAAATATCATCATTATTTGACTTTCAAGCCTGCATACACTTCCATTAGAGTTTGGCTGTGTTTTTGTTGTTGGGAGTGGGGAGTATGTCGGGCTTGATAATCTCCGAGGTGGTACCCGGTCTTCCTGATGTTTTCTTTTTCCTTTTCGTGCATGCAGGTATGAACGTGGGGGGTTTGTGGATCTACTGGTAGGGCGAGGACGGGGCTTGACTGTGGGGGTGGCCATGGCACGAGTTGCTTGTGCATGCATGGGTGGGCACGTTGCATATCCCCTCGGGCAGTTGACGACTACGTACATACATATGTACATATACGACTCTCACCACTTTCTCGAAGTAGGATATACGAAAACAGTGCGTTTCATCCAGTCACGCTACGACTGGAAAGGAATGGTATATCGCTTCACATGTCTTAGGTGGACTGACTGCCCCACAGGGAAGAGCTTCCCATATTCATCACATGAGCCGTTACATCAACGATTTGAGTAAGATTTAAAAACTACAAAGGCCGTACCAAGGAACATCCCCGTGGCTACCCACCCCAGTGTTAATCCAAAAGTCCCGATATCATCATGACGCCAACCTAAACACAACCAGTCCCCAGCCCAAGAAGACAAAGGAAATATGAAACAGGCGCTTTCCCGCCACCCAGAAACCATCCGGATGGATCGAGGCGCTATTTTTCAGCTCTAAGCGAATGAGCAAGCTCACCAGCTCCCCCTCTGCACCTAGCGAAGCGACCGTCCTCTAGGAGATACGTCAGCTACCCGCCCCGTTCCTGACCCAAACGCCATCCAAAAGCCGCGATTCGTTCGCTAGCTGTCAGCAGGCGCGTAGCACTTGCATCAGGCAACGGGCCGAACCGCGTCACAGTTCCTGAAAAAGAAAAGCTGGCGTGTGGGACGCTAAAAGCAGCGAGGCCGGCTGCCGAGGGTGGAGCACAGTGGAGCGGAAATTGGGAACGACAGGTCGCAACGTCGAGCTTGTTCCTGGAATCCGAACATCGCGAAAAAGGTGCTGGAACATTTTTTGAAAATAGAGAAAACCGATAAAGCGCTGGGGAATGGTAAAGTGACCGAATGCCGCCCATAGTTCAGAAAACCCGGAAAACGTATATTGGTGTCATCCACAGTGCGGTAAGCGAAATTCGAGAAGTGTCGAATCGATTTAGAAGTCGACTGGTGCTGGGTACCGGCTTTGTGCGGTGCGGAACTGCTCTGGGTACTTGCGTGCCGCTCGGTTGTTCAGTGAGCTGTCGGAGGCGTTAGTTCGTTGCTTGAATTTGGCTATCATTGTAAACCTACTCGACTCGCTTCTGAGTCCATTGCAAATCCTTCTGTACATCCTTTGCAGCCTTCATTCCGTCTGCGAAGCTCATGCGAGCACCAGCCAATCTGCGCTGCGCCAGTGCTTGTAGCTCAGAAAGCTCGCGTTGCTTAGCATTCAGTTCACCGGACCTGGGTACAATGTCAGTTACACGACTCTAGTCGCAGTCGGGTGATTCAGAATACACTGATAGAAAGAAACCTACGTTTGTGCCTGCTTTGCAAGACTGCGATCTAGTGGCATTGGATCGAAAGAGCCGTTCACACGGCGACCCATGTAATCGAGGAGATCCACGCTGGCGGCGCCGCTAGTGGATTCATAATCGCTTGCACTGCCAGCGTAGTTGCTAGAGGTGGATGACGGCTCGTACGACGGCACACCAGATGTCGTAACGCTGTTTGGAGCCTCGGGTGGTGATCCTGACACGCGTCCATAACCATGTTGTTGGGCCGGGAAGAAAAATCCGGGCTTTTGTGGCATGTTGATTGGGTAGGATGCTTGGGGCAGATTGTAGAAGGAGTGTGAAGAGGCCATTTTGGATAATACTATATTCCTCTGTGTGCTGAAACGGTGTGTAGAGTAGTGTACTGGCGAAGAGTGCAAGTGGTCAGATAGTGTTGGTGGTTGGCCAAGGTGTCGAAGTGGAAAGCCAAGACAGTGATCCAGATGGGACAAAGGTATGATGATATTCTCAGAAAAGTGAATAGAGAATCAGAAAGATCAAGCCAAAGTCCAGCAAAAGGAGCCCTTTTTATACCTTTCCATTGCAGGCATGCTAGGAGCATCACGGTCAACGGGGCATGGCTCTGACCCCCTTCATGCCGAGTGAAGGCCGCAACCCCGCCGTTATGGTGATAAAGCTGCATACGATTACATCCACTGAGGACGGCTCCCGCTGGTGCCGGATTGTAAAGCGTCATTTAGACTGGGCTGGACGGTGGCTCTTGGGCGTGGGCCGCAGCCGATCCACGATACCTCGGAGCGATAGTGAATGCTTGAGATGCCAATTGGCCCGTACAAGGAACTAGTGACAAGTGTCCTCAGCTCCAGCCGGCACAAAAGAGTCGGGGAGCGAATTGGCTTGCAATGGCAAAAAGTTGCGATTCTGGAGGCAGTGCCGTCTATGGCCGGCACCAAGGCATTGCTAAAGGCAGCGGGGCAGAGTAAGCGCAGCAGACGCAGACACAGACGCCATGTAAAAGCAGCGGCGGTGGAGAAGTGTACATACATGGGTAGGCTGCCGGACGGGCATGCTAAGTGTTGTCAAATTGATGCGTTGGCTCGACAGCTGCCAGCGCCATTGAGCATGCAATCTGGAGGGGGATGCAAAGGATCAGACAGCGCATGACACCAGTGGCGGCATGCGCCCAAAGAAGCTTGACGAGAGAATTGCGCGTACGAACATGGCGGGCAATTGGCAAGAGGGCGTGTACTGGACGACGAGATTTTTTTTTCGTGTAGTCATGGTCAAGGAAAGTCGTGGAGAAGGATGCGGGACTAGCAAAGCCCCGCCGAACTAACAGTCCGCCCCTCGGTGGTGCGGTGCGTCATGCTTGCGAGCAGCAACCCAACCCGACCAATGCACCTTGCTGCACCTCCACCTTGGCGCTCCAATGCCTCGAGCCCTTAGGTGCCATGTCTGCTCTGCGTAACCTCGTACTGCTTCTCGCACCAACATTCCCCAGACGTTCCCATGCTGCAGGTCAACTGCTCTCCAAGCATGGCAATAAGTGGTGGTGAGGGATCCCATCTAGCTCAGCTCTCGTCCAAGGACCACCGGCTTCGATATGCCTACCATGTCCTTGCACATAGTACTATCCAAGCCCTTTGTCCATGGAAGGCGTTACACTGGCGCTTCAACGGCGCGGAACAAGCCAATCCTATGGCACGGTTGTCAATGCCGTCCATGTGAGTTGCGCATGGTAGCTACTTTTAGGTCACCCTTGTACCCCTCGCCCCAGCGTCTGCCTTACATGAACACTTACCCGGGGGCCGAGAACTTGAACTCGACTCAACCAAGAACTTGAGCCCGGTCTGATCTCGTGTGCTTCTAGATGGAGTGTACGATACTTTGCCCAGCACCAGGCAGCGACATCTCTCACTTCCCGCTACCCTCTGATTGCAATTTGGGTTCCACAACCTCTAGGATCAGGTTGTATCAATTACACATGTACGATTTGTTCGGATGTTCTGACGGCCCAGACTGTGCTCTCCAATTGCTTGTCAGCGAGTGGTGTCGGACACGAGATACTAGTGGCAATGTCTTCCCAATGACTGCGACTTATAGCACTCAGTGACCACTATCGGATCCGATTGAAATAATGTTGGACAGCTCTTGAATTACACCACTACTTTCTTTTTTAGTCAGTTTGCCGATAAGCTAATGTCAATCAGTTCTCGACAATGTCTTTCAGCTGTTTGGTATGTTACAAATCATTTCAGCTTTTTCCAACCTGAAAAAAAAACACGGCCATAACTCGTACCACACTGATGGATGTGCAATATACACTAGTATTGACACAGGCGCAGGGATCTGAATATGCCGACGTGCGCAAGCACCCATGAAGCACCACCTTTTAGTCACTCTTAGGCCCCGATGGCTCTACAACGACACTTGGTAGAACACCATGGCAATATCAATCTCTTCAATGAAATGCCATAAATTTTTGATGCAATCTTGCCAGTAATCTGACTTGTGGAGTTGCTTGCATTCTATGTGCACACATCAGCAGCCATCGATGTCTTCTTTCACAGTCTGCAAACTTACATCATGCGCTGTTGCCTTTTCCGAGCTTGGCCCAAGGGTCCTCAACGAAGCTTGGTAGAAAATAGGCCGTGTCCCCGTTCTCGTCCTGAACTCCGTTATGGAGCGCATTTAGTTCTGCTCTCGGAATGGGAGGTCCGCCAAATGACATGGCTTCCATTGCAGACTGATCGTTCGGAGCAGGGCCATTAGCAGGGCTAAGGGGAGTTTCCGGAAGGGTTTGGCCACGTGCTAGGAAGCTGGCAAGACCCGAGTCTGTTGCCGGAATTTTCTTTGACGCAGCAGCTTCAGGCTCATCTGCTTCTCTGCTAGCAACTTTCTTCGTTCTAACCCCCAGTTTGGTGGAGTTTGCACCGCTTGCATCGGCCTTGGCCTTTGGTGAGTTTTCATGGTCGAATTTTCGCTTCTTGGCTCCCCCAAACGAGGAGAAGCCCATGGCCGCAGCTATATCGATGTCCTCTTCTTCGTCCATGACAGAGTGCGGGTCGGCTGTGTGATGCTTCTGCTCGACGAGTATATCTCCTAAAGACGAAAGCATAAAATGTCATGCGAAGTTAGATAAGAGGGCGCTAGTGAAGGGTACCTGCGCCAATCGGAGCGGGACTGTCTCCTACAGTGGGCCCCCTGGGTTGACAGCTCTTGAACAGTATCCGCCTGAGTGGAGTGGTAGCGCACTATCACCATGGAGACAATCACCCTCAGCGGGCATCTCACCACGTCATGCCACGAGCAGAGGTCGTGCGCAGGTGTACATGGACGAGCACGCGCGTAGCTCTGGCGGCCTTAGCGCCAGCGTCATCGCATCTGCGCATCGGCAGGATTCACCACCAACAACGCTTGCAACGCCTGCACAGCGCCAGATTCCATGCTGCTTCTCGCCATACTCTAGTCCTTCAAACGGACTCTAGGACACGCCATGCTCACCATGGAAAGCGAGACTTCGCAGAGCCCGGCGCAGCGCCGCTTCATGCGCCCCAGTGTAAGTCGCGTCTTGGGGCTTTAGGCACGCATGGATAGCTCACCACAAGCTACAGATGCGGTCGGCGACAATGATCCAGCCGAGAACTGGCGAACGCGTCAAGAAGGCCTTCACCCTGCGCAGATCTCGACATCGCCGCACCCGATCCGCCGAGATCCTCCTTGCTCCCGGCCAGTTCGAAACTGAGAGATACCGTGAGATGAGCAGGAAAGAGCTGCTTGTTGAGATGATCAAGTACAAGTTTCGACAAGGCTATGCATACACGACAAGCCAGACCGGCGTTGGCATCCTGAAATGTTCTCTGGCCTATGTACTCGGGTCGCTGGCTACCTTTGTCCCCTTCATAGCTGCACTGTTGGGTAGGAATGACGGCAAACACATCGTTGCGACAATTACCGTCTACTTCCATCCAGCACGCTCAGCCGGTAGCATGCTTGAGGCTGTCATGCTTGCCTTTGCCGCCTTTCTCTATGCTGCGGGCGTCTCCTTCTCCAGTATGGCCGTATCGGCCTACTTTGGGAACAATAACCTTCTAGTAGTTGGCCATGTCATAGTGCTCATTGTCTTCTGTGGAGGTGGTCTCGGGCTGGTTGGATGGACAAAACAAAGGCTCGGCAATCCGCTGGTCAATGTGGCCTGCTCCCTGACTTCCCTTGCCCTCATTACCATTTTGACGAAAGAGGGAGCTGTCCAGGCTGCTACATTCTCCTATGTCAAAATATGGCAGGTGCTAAAGATGGTTATCATGGGCTGTGCTGCATCGACAGCTGTGTCTCTTCTAGTAAAGCCAACGTCGGCGCGTAGCGAGTTCCGCGACACTTTTATCAAGTCCACCGATGCCATGGCAGAGATGTTAAACGGCATTGCGCTCAGTTTCCTCTCCGGGTCTGAACAAGACCTCAAGAGCGACTCGTATGTCAAAGCTTCAGATCGGCTGCAAACGACGTTCAAATCCCTAATTAAGAATCTTGGGGAAGCCAAGTTTGAACACTATGCGTTGGGCACTGAAGCAGAGTATAAGATCAACGCAAGGCTGGTCAAATGCGTTGAGACGCTGATGCAGAGTTTGGGTGGATTGCGAAGTGCTGCCGAGACGCAGTTTACGTTACTTGCTCAGCCGGCGCCCGATGAGGCAGCTTCTCAGCCTATGCCTACCAATGGAACGGTCACTTCTTCGATCTTCTCAGAACAAGCCATGTCGCAAAGTCCTCAGCTGATTTCTCCCACGCTAAGGCATTCAGATAGGCGGGGCAGCATGCTCGCCTCTATCGATGAATTACCAGAAAGCTCCAACGCGTCCGCGATCTGCTCGGCTGCTGAATCCGACGACGAATCCAATCCAGTGAATCAAATGCTGGCCAAATCTATCAATCTCTCAAAGTCCAACCTCACACCTGCTGACATCTTTTCTGTCTTCATAGCTCAGTTGGGCCCACCAATGGTGAGTCCAAAACTCCGGGTTTTCTTACACGGCTAATCAAATTAGAAATCACTTGCATACACCCTACGTGAAGTGCTTTCTGAATTACCATTTGGACCTGGACCAGAGTACAACATGGCTATCAACGAGCACTTCCGGCACAGCCTAGTAGATGCGAAGGCTCTCTTCGCGGACGCACGACGAGAGGCTCTTTCAGGTATCTACACAAACAAAATTCCAACTAGGACAAGCTCGGCAGCAGTGGCAGCCGACTTTGAAGAGGTTGCCGCAAGCTGCGGGTACTTCAGTGCGTCATTGATTGATTTTGCTGAAGATATGGTGGGGTTCCTTGACATTCTTGAGGAGCTCAAGGCCAATGTCAATCGCTATCCGCGGCAGAGAACTTACAACTGGCTGAAGTTCTGGAAAACTTGGCACAAGAAGAGCTATTCTGGCGACGACTCCGAAGTGGCTAATTTTATGCAAGAAACAGACCCCCAGACAGTGGGAGGCTCGCGCGAAATTCATAATCCTATTTACCGGAAGTCGACACGTGGAGATCCGTACAAGCCAGAAAATGAACAGCCACTATCCTACAGAATATGGACGTCACTTGCCGTCTTTAGAAGAGACGACCTCAAATATGCTGTCAAGGTTGGCATTGGTGCAGTACTCTGGGCTATGTGGTCCTTCATTTCATCGACAAGAGGCTATTACAGTCGGTGGCGTGGCGAGTGGGGTCTATTGTCGTACATGTTGGTTTGCTCTATGACCATAGGTGCTTCCAACACTACAGGGTACCAGCGTTTTGCTGGTACCTGTCTGGGTGCTGTGCTAGCAATTGCTGCATGGATCGCAGCTGATGAACACGCTCTTCTCCTGGGCTTTTTTGGCTGGCTCATTTCCCTGTTCTGCTTCTACATCATTGTCGGCAAGGGCAAGGGACCTATGGGTCGTTTCATCTTGCTGACGTACAACCTTTCTGCGCTCTACGCCTACTCTCTTTCCGTTAAGGACGACGAGGATGACGATGACGAAGGTGGCATCTCACCTGAAATATGGGAGATTGTAATGCATCGAGTGGTTGCTGTTATGGTTGGTTGCCTTTGGGGTATTATCGTAACAAGGATAATCTGGCCAATTTCTGCACGCCGTAAGCTCAAGAAAGGCACGTCCTTGTTGTGGCTCAAGATGGGATTGATATGGAAACGCGGGCCACTTAAGACTGTCCTTGAATCCAATGAGCACACAAGCAGGACACAGTCGTTCATGTCCGAACGCGAGGAGATTGAACTTCGGAGATATCTATCTCATTTGGAGACACTGCGCGTAGCGGCTGCCGCGGAGTTTGAGCTCAGAGGCCCCTTTCCTAATAGGAGTTTTCAGATTATCCTTGGTGCGACCAGTCGCCTACTGGACAGTTTTCACGCAATGAATGTGGTCATACTAAGAGAGTTGAAAGCGTCGGATGGTGAGAAGGAGGCTCTGAGTTATACAAAGAAAGAGTGGACAGAGCTGAGTTGGCGTATCAGTCATTTGTTCTCAGGTAAGCTTTATACTAGGTCATAATTGAAGTTGGATGCTAACAAGTGACAGTCATGGCCTCCTCTATGAAGCTAGCATACCCGCTCAATGATGTTCTACCCAACATCGAACACACACGTGATCGGTTGCTTGCCAGAGTCTTCGAGTTTCGACAGCAGGATCTCGGCAAAACCATTGCTACGGACGAAGATTACGAGTTGTTGTATGCCTATGGTGGGTCCTTACTGTTTACACTTGTGATTGGTCACTGCCACTAACTTCAATACAGCATTGGTGACTGGACAACTCGCGCACGATTTGAACGTTATCGGACAGGAGATCGAGAAACTATATGGTATCCTGAGCGAAGAGGACCTGAAGTTGCAGTAAGAATGCATCGATTCGCTACTTAATGAACTATTTGTACGCTAAGTGTTGATCACGTCTAATGTCATTACCAATGAGTTTGTACTCGAGAATAATTGGACATGTGCAAAGAGCTCCTTCAGATCTAGTGCGTGATGATGGCAAAATGACTCATAATGTGACGTCCTATACGTTATACCATATGTGTTTAGGGATAAGGCAACCGAATGCTATACACCAATCATCATGGATACGAACAGCAAGTTGCTATTTGCACGTGCTTGCGTGATGCTCAATTGGTGACTAGAGACATCTTGACGTAGAGATTCCATATTATCGGTATTTGTTCACCAGAAATAGAGTACACGATACCCAAAAGGCATCCAGGCGCTCTTGTCTCAGAACCTCTGGTGTCATGGTGCCCGTAGGCGCAGTGCAATGCTTTCGCGGTGCGTAACTTGAATAGCATAGATTTGTCCCGTGATTATTGTCAGATGTATCTGATTGAAGAGATGACAATGCCACGCAAATATGACCGGCGTATTGATGTGCATATACCCAATGGGCTTAGCAGAGCCATTGCCATGCATGCGAGACACCTGCTGAGCATCTAGTCGCCGTTGTGTTGGTGGGAATTTGGCTAGTGATCACGTGGTGGCCTTGGCGCTCTAAGCGATCACGCACCTGTGTTGGAAATTACCTCGCACCTCTCAGCTTCAACAACGGTAAGTCGACAACGACCGCGGACGACAACAACATCGAAAATGTAAGGACTCCCGAACAAATATCCTCCAGCACTGCTTCGAAGAGCAAATCCGTTCCTGCTGCACACTCGGCGCCTCGCATTCGTGCCTCTGAGGCGCTTGTGCAGTGGCGAACCCCTCTTCCGACGACCACCTCCTCCGTCGCCAACAATCGCACAAATGATCAAAATACTGACATGGGATGTTTCATAGGGTCAACCTCCGCACTCAGAAGCGCCTCGCGGCCTCCGTGGTCGGTTGCGGAAAGCGCAAGATCTGGCTCGACCCCAACGAGGTCAGCGAAATCGCCAACGCCAACTCCCGCCAGACCGTCCGCAAGCTCGTTCAGGATGGCCTCATCATCCGCAAGCCCGTCACCATGCACTCTCGTGCCCGCGCCCGGGAGCTGAACGCCGCCCGACGAATTGGCCGACACCGTGGTTTCGGTAAGAGGAAGGGTACCAAGGACGCTCGTATGCCAAGGTATGCAATCACGTTGCCTTTTTAATGCCGGATATGGGGACGAGGAAACATTTTTGGGAGATCATGGACAATGGGAACCGTTCACTAATGCGGATGTGCAGCCAAATCGTCTGGATGCGCCGTCTCCGTGTCCTCCGCCGTCTCCTCGTCAAGTACCGCGCCGCCGGCAAGATCGACAAGCACCTCTACCACGAGCTCTACCTCCTCTCCAAGGGTAACACCTTCAAGCACAAGCGTGCTCTCGTTGAACACGTATGTTGACCATGACATCATGACTATGTCAATTCCCCGCTCCATGGTCGATAACTAACGCACATCTCAGATCCACAAGGCCAAGGCCGAGAAGGCCCGCGAGAGGGTCATCAAGGAGGAGATGGACGCCAAGCGTGCGAAGACCAAGGCGGCTCGCGAGAGGAGGCAGGAGCGTATCCAGCAGAAGCGCCAGGCTCAGCTGGGCGACGAGGAGTAAAGAATGGATGTCGTGACGAACACCTGGCGTGGGTCTTTTCAAGGTTAAAGGAGGGCGTCAATCTCCTTTTTATCTGGGCATATGCGGTCATGTTTCATGTTACGTCTGTGAAGGACTCTTCTCTCCATGCATATTCGACCGACAAGGGTGCCCCCTCTCTGATTTTCGATGCTATGACTGTACCAAAAATAAAAGGGATATGAGCATCGGCATTAGAAACCAGTAGTCAAACTTGGAGTTGGTCTGCTTTGATCCATTGAATATGTTTGTGGCCTTTGTGATGGTATGATGCCATTGCTATATGTGCTCAATGAATGCTACTGGTCAGGCAAAGCAAGTGACAGTAATAAGATTGATCGATTACAAAGTCCCCCGAGTGCTTCTTTCACAAGTAACACAATACACGCCTATTGCCTGCACAGGGTATCAATGAATCTCTAACGCCCAATGTAAACGCCATGTCGCCTCCCAACTCCCATGTGTTGTCTCATGTTTAGATCTGTAAAAACAGTTAGCATCCATGCTTGTACCGATGTGATCCTAGCTACTCACCAATTTCAGGGCGCTTCTATGCACAGCCCGTGTAAAGTTGAGCATAGCCTTGGCCTTATTGTTGCCCCTCTGGAGCCTCCTGTAGGCCTCTTGCACATGGCTCGGCTGCACCGGTTCCCTAGCCTCCTCTGGCGGATCAAACAAGCCTCGTTCCCGCTTCCTCTTAAGGCGGTTCTGCTCGCCACCGTGATTCTTCTTGTACAAATCCTCTGCATCTTTGACCTTGAGCGCCTCCTCGGTAAGCGTCTGGACAATCTCAAACGTCAAGAAACCTAGGATATCAATGATATCGTCCGAGGGTTTGGAGTCGGTGATGAGGCCGAAGCCCGCCCATTCCTTGAAACGCTTGCTCTTGCGGTAGGTGAAGGATGCTTGACGGCAGTCAGACCAGTGCACGTATTCCTCACGTGTCATGTTCTTTGTGCGCTCGTCTGCGTTCTTGAGGCGCTGCAGGGTGGCGTAGTTCATTTCCTCTTCCTCTTCATCTTCCACATCGTCTTTTTGCGGGGGGAACTCGGTAAAGAAGGATTGAACGTCCCAGACGAGATCGACTTTGGCTCGCTTGGCTTTCTTGGAGGCGTCGACGGGTGCGGCACCAGGTCCGCCTGCGCCTACTACGCCGACGGCTATGTCTGCATCTCCGGCCCCGACGTCGGCGCCTGCATCGCCGCCTTTGTCGTCGGAGTCTTTGACGGAGCGTCGGACATCTTTCCACTGGAGGAAGTGGCGGAGACGCGAGATTTTGGCGCGGTCATGCCGGATGAGCATGAATAGGTCGTCTGTAGAGATGGACTTGGAACCACGGCGGGTGGCGAGGGCAGTGCATTCACGCAACATGTGCTGTACTTGGTCTTGTACGATCGACTCGATCAAGGTGGTTGTTTCGGGTGAGGGTTCGCCAGTCTCACCAGAGACGAACATCATCTGCTCGACGGTTAGGCCCAGGCCAACTTCCAACGGGAATATATCATCTGATGATAGACTTGGAGGCATTGGTGGCGACGGAAGTGATGAGGATGATGCTGGTGAGGCCATGATACTGGCTTGCTACAAGGTAGGTGGGGATACGAGATTGAGTTGAGGAAATGGATGAAGATAAGGTTGGCCCTGGCTTGTTGCCTATGACCTCTACCCAGAACTCGGATACAAACATGTTGGGTTAGGGGGGGAGACAGGCGGAACAAAGGTGAACAAAAATAGGCTGCTCTGGCCCGCATAGATAGATGCGAAGTAAGAGAAGGGCGAGTGGCCTGTACTCGGATCGCCTTCTCCATAAGAGATACAAAACAAAATATAGTTCAATCGAAGCGACAGCTCATATTCCGACGGTGCGCATATGGAGCCTGTCGCAAATAGGAAAGAAACCCATAGATGAGATAAACAAGGTATGTGATAACGAAATTTACTCTGGTTTTCCACATTCCTTCTCTTTCTCTCATGTAGTCTCCAGGAAAGCGAAATAGCGAAATGAATAGATAAATGTACAACAAAATGAGATGAACTAACCTGCTGGATCTCCGTCCGATACTTCGCCAACTTATCCTTGTCCGACATGATGGCTGACTTTCCGCACCCAAGACTCTAGAAATCATATAAGACGTGTCGCGCGATCAACAAAGTTCTATGGCACAGAAATTAGATTATAACAGGCGCTATGTTTGGCGGTGGGCGTGAATGAAGGCCAGGTTGCCGACGCGGTTTGCGGTCTGCTAGCGTGATCTCAAACGATGCTGGGCCTCCTGCAACAACGCTAGGCCGAAACGGGCTCAGCCCTACGAGCCCAAATGGGCCCCCGCCAACTTTTTTGTGAATTTGGACGCATACCCCACCATCACCGATAATTTATTCACCAAATCTGTCAGGAATTTCCAAAAATGCTGTACCTTGTGGGTCTCGGCCTGGCGGATGAGAAGGACATTACTGTCAAGGGTTTGGATATTGTGAAGAAGGCCGAGCGCGTCTATCTCGAGGCATATACGGCGGTACTGCTCGTGGAGAAGGATGTGCTTGTGAGTTACAGACGAAGTGAATAGACAAAGCGCTTGATATCTAATTGTCACGGCAGTAGGAAGCATTCTATGGCCGCGAAGTCATCATTGCGGACCGTGAAATGGTCGAATCTTCAAGCGACGATATCCTCAAGGACGCCGACAAGGTCGACGTCGCATTCCTGGTAGTAGGGGACCCATTTGGGTAAGGAATCTGGTGGTGGTGGTCATTGCAGTCATTTCTGACATTACCGCAGCGCGACCACGCACACTGACCTTGTCCTCCGTGCCCGCGAACTCTCCATTCCCACCCGTTCGATTCCCAATGCCAGCATTCTCACTTCCATTGGCACCACTGGCCTGCAACTCTACAACTTCGGACAAACCGTATCCATGGTCTTCTTCCTCGACAACTGGAAGCCCGCTTCTTTCTACGACCGCATAAAAGAAAATGTTTCCATCGGCTTGCACACGCTTGTGCTCTTAGATATCAAGGTCAAGGAACAGAGTCTAGAGAACATGGCCAGAGGACGCAAGATCTACGAGCCACCGCGGTACATGTCAGTCGCACAGTGCGCGCAGCAGATGCTGGAAATTGAAGAGGATGTGAAGCAGGAGGGCGCATACACAAAAGACAGTCTGGCTGTTGGTGTTGCGAGAGTAGGAGCAGAGGACCAACAAATCGTTGCAGGAACACTAGAACAGCTTTGCGAAGCGGATCTAGGCAAGCCACTGCATAGTCTGGTGCTGCTGGGCAAACGTACGCATGACCTTGAGAGGGATTTCCTCGAGGAGTTTGCTGTGGACAAGGAGAAGTTCAAGGAGATCTGGAAGAGGGATTATGAGGGAAAGTCATGAAAAGCCGGCAACATGTCGTCTCCCTTCATCGAAAGATATAAATATCGCTAGTCAGTGGCATACTACTGCATCTATGAGATATGGTGACACCCTGGGGCTACTATCCAGTAACCAAGCCAACCCCCAATACCGCTTTCTACTGTATTGTACAAAACATCGCATCACACTCACTTCTCATATCCTTCTTCTTCACCCACGTCCCTTCCTCCTTTCCCTGTCCCTTCCTCTCTTTAATCATTTTTTCTCTCTCACATGGACTCGGCCCTCCGTGTTTTCCGCACTCGAAATCAATCCATCTACATTTGATAGTGGGCGCCGCACAAGTCTCATCGATCTTTTGTGCATTCCTGCATTCATCCATATATTCGTCTGTGCAGGGAAGGTCACCTTTGAGCCCGCGCCCATACCCTTTGCGCTCACAGCGTGTGTAATGTGTTTGGTATGTTGTGCACATTTTCGTGTGATTCTAGGTGGTTGAGTTGGTGACCGGGGATGCGAAGATAGGAAGAAGTCTCTCTCTCTCGCTATATATATATATATATATATATATTATACTTATGGGTGTATCATGGTGATGGTGTGCGAAAGTAGAAGATGGAGAGGTATGTGAAGTGTTCCAGCCGCAAGGAGTGTGCATATATTCAATCACCTTCAGATTCCTTCACTTACTGCGGTTTTATGAATGCTCTTTTATTGATTGTGTTTTTCAACTTTCTTTGTCCTAGATATAGTCATGATCGAAGTTGTGACTTTGCTTTGAAGTTTGCATCGTGATTCCCTTCTAATGACGCGCCGCTACCAATCAACGTAACATCATCTCAGCTAGTTCTGCACATTAATTCTAAAATGTGTATCTATTCAAGCTGACTCAGGTACGCCAAGTGCCCCGTCTGAATACGTAGAGGGGCCGCCGCAGTACCACAGGAGCAGTATTATCTGACGTCATACTTAATCACCATTGGTTAATCCGGTGATGCTTCCATCATGCTCCAGTTTCCACGACTTTCTTGCTTATATCCCTCAAGAATCCGACTATTCCGACTCGACGATTCAGCGGCATGTCAAAACCTAACGTTGATATAAACGACCTCAATTCCCCTGGTGCAAAACTTCTTCAAGATATCATTGGTACACATACGTCTCATGCACCTTTACCCGTGGAAAGAAACAGCGGCACAGAATTATATCGAAAACTCAGTGACAAAGAAGACAAGATGCAAGATACAGCGTCGCAGCTCGATAAACCAGGCTTACTGCGGTCAAGTTCGAGACGCACAGCAAACGGATACATGCCCATCGAAGATTATGGGCTGATCGGGAATATGCGGACTTGTGCGATGGTTGCCTTGGATGGCGGAATTGATTACATGTGCTGGCCATACTTTGACTCGCCGTCCGTCTTCTGTCGTATTCTTGACAAAGAAAAGGGTGGCCACTTCACTATTGGTCCAACCAATGACGACTTTTGTACTACGAAACAACAGTATCTTCCCGCGAGCAACATTCTCCAGACGCGCTACTTGAAGGAAGAGGGCGTCATGAATGTGGTGGATTTCTTCCCGAGGCCAAATGACAAGAACTGGGATGCCCAGTTCCATGCTAATGTCATCGCGAGTGAGCACAATGGCAATGTGCCCGAGCGTCCCGATTTGAAGAAGTGGCTTGTTAGGCGAGCAGAATGCATGAGAGGCACCGTCGGGGTGAGTGTACAGGTGTTCCCTGCATTCAACTATGCTCGGGACAAGCACACTACCGAGATCACCGACCTGGGCAAGACTCCACAGGGGCAGAGCCTACAGCGCGTGATCTTCAAGTCGAAAGATCTATCTCTGGAATTGAATGTGACCATCGACTGTGGTGATGACCCGGAAGCGTCATGTCCAAGAATTGCTTTTGAGAAGACGCCCGAGCCCCAGAATCTGGGGGATAGTGTCACGGCTACTTTTACACTGACCGAGGGGCAGATAGTGTCCTTTATTTTGCGCGATGCGGAAGATCACAGCCCAGACATCATTGAAACCAGTCAAGTTGTTGCGTTGCAACAGAGCACTCATAAGTATTGGGCTAGATGGATCCAGCAAAGCAAGTATGCGGGTAGATGGGAAGAGATTGTTACGAGGAGCCTGCTTCTCTTGAAGATGTTGACATTTGAGCCGAGTGGAGCAATCGTTGCTGCACCGACGTTCTCTTTGCCAGAGGACTTTGGGGGTATGTCGCCTGCAGAAGTGATGAAGCATGTACTGATATGGTATAGGATCACGCAATTGGGACTATCGCTACTCATGGGTGCGAGATGCCTCTTTTACGATATACATCTTTCTGCGAATGGGTTTTAGCCATGAAGCCGAAGCCTACGTCAGTTACATCTTCCAGCGCGTGAAGGAGGCCAAAGCGCGCCACGGGGCGCTTCCAATCATGTTTAGTATCCATGGAGCAAGCGACTTACCCGAGGTTGAGCTTCCACACTTGGAAGGCTATAGATCGAGTCAACCTGTCCGTATTGGGAATGGAGCGGCCTCCCATATACAGCTTGACATCTACGGTGAACTGATGGATGGGATCTATCTCGTAAATAGATTCGGACGTCCAGTTTCGTACGATCAGTGGCTTTCAGTTCGGGAGATTGCGGATTACGTCTGCACCATCTGGAAGGAGCCAGATATGTCAATCTGGGAGGTTCGTGGTATGAAGCAGAACTTTGTCTATAGCAAGATGATGTTGTGGGTAGCGCTTGACCGAGCGTTGCGCCTTGCGGACAAGAGGAGCTTCCCGTGCCCGCACCGGGCAGAGTGGTACCGAGTACGTGACGAGATTTACGAAGAGATTATGGAAAAGGGATACAACTCCGAGTTGGAGTGCTTCATCCAGAGCTACGAGTCGAATGAAGTTCTGGATTCGGCTGTGCTAATAGCGCCTCTGGTCTTTTTCATAGCGCCAACGGACCCTCGCTTCCTGAAGACGCTTGACCGGATACTAAAACCTCCTGAGAAGGGAGGCTTAACTAGCACTGGCCTGGTATTCAGGTACAACCACGCGCTTAGTGACGACGGTGTAGGCGGGCAGGAAGGCAGTTTTTCCATGTGCACTTTCTGGCTGGTTGAAGCACTCACACGGGTAAGCACTCCAGTTTCCTACATAACCGCTATTCTATTCGCGTGTATCTTTGTCTAACGAAAGCAGGCTGGAGCGTATGACGACAAGTATCTTTTGCAGGCTGTGACGATGTTTGAGAGTATGTTGAGTTTTGGAAATCATTTGCACATCTTCTCCGAGGAGATTGCGCGATCAGGAGAACAGCTGGGCAACACTCCACAAGCATTTAGCCACTTGGCGTTGATATCTGCAGCATTCAACTTGAACAAGACGTTGAGCAGCCGGCACCGGTAGAGGGGGCGGTATTGAGGGTTGGCGGAGGACATAGATAGAGCCACGCAATGCAGTATTATTAGTCAATACGAAACCGGGGCGAGTTGGTCTAGACGTCTACGCTAATGTGGAGGAACCACAATGATCAGCAATCAGTGCGTCATGGCTGCACTGCCCTCCATCTGGAATGAGATTCAATGTCGCTAAATTAATTGGGCTAGGAATTTACCGCCGGACGCCTTTGAGGGCGTGGCGCACACAACAGGTCGATCCCCTGACAGTGACACGCACAGTGCAGCGCACTGACTGGACAATCTCTTTCAACACATATCCCAGTCTCGAATGCCTTCAAACTTTCAGCAAGCCGCTCCAACGCATCGCCAGCAGGCCATGATATAGCATACGTTTTCCTTTCCGTTTCTATTCGCTTTTTTTGTCGACCATCAGCCAATTTGCCCTCTTCTTCCGGCCATTCCGCACCATCCGCACAACATACGTAGCGTCGTCATCGTTTGCTCTGCCAACGCGTTCCATCCCAGGCAGTACCAGCATTAATACACCACCATGTCGCTCCCATCCAACTCCTCAATGGCGTCAAGCCTTGCGACAATTGACGAAAAGTACGAAATGGGTGGCCCACGCAACGACGATATGCTGGTTCGCGACTTTGGTTGGCCCTCAGTCTCTCCACGCTACCACGGTGACCACACACCCGAAAGCAACCCAGATTGGGACCACAACCCGCTCGACTGCGAAAAGGCGAAGCAAGAGGCTTTTGAGCGAATGGAAAGAAGTTACGCTTTGTACATGGCGAACCTAGGGAAAAAAGTGCCTGTTCAGAAGAAGAAGACTGCTTGGTCCAGGTTCCTACCTTGGGTGCGATAGGGGTGGGCGACCTGGCGATGGTGCGCCTGCTTGCGACAATGTCAGAAAAAGATGGATACCCGTTTGGCAGATGGATGCATATACATTGCATAGGACAGCCATTGTTATACGAAAAGAGAATGGAAGACTTAATAGCCGAGAAGGAGTGGGGACTGGGGCAGAGGGGCAATGCACCACTGCCCCGAACCCCAGGTGTGGTTCGGAGGCTGCTCGGCGTTGGTAGTATCTTGGAGCATACTGAACCAAGGAAGATGCGGGGTTGGGCGCACCTTTGGCTTGTCCGGAAGCCGTTTTTTTTTGATACCCTTTTTCTTTGTCATTTCTTATGTTTTGCAGAGTCTCTGCGGGCCGTTTTGTAGTCTTGTCAGCGCATGTTGTTCTTGTATACCCCCGATTTAGGTGCGTTCCTTCTGCAATGGCACTCGAGCCACATAATTCTATGTAGTACACAATATATGCATGGACCGTTCCGAGAAACACTATTCCCGTGTCGGTGACTTGCATGTTGGCCTGCATGTTGCCGCGGATTGAGTATCGCGGGGTTTATCCTGTCCTTGAGGCGATCGGGAATTCTCTTCCAATCCACTGTTGTGCGGCGGTTGACCATTTCCGGTCAAGGCACGAACATAACTAGAAAGGGCTCCACTGTACAACGTGTCCAGTTTTTTTTCTCGGCGCAGCAATTCTAGAAGACTTGCATCTTGTGAGTTGCTGATATTGGAGTAGTCTGCTTACATATTTCTGTTCCATCCCATTACCACTTGCCACAATTCAATCGCCATTTTTAGCTCGTACAAAAAGCATCCACCATGAGCTCTACGCTAGAACAAAAGACTATGCGAGCGCAGCAATATGATGCGCGAGACAACAAGCTCCACCTCAATGAAGTACCTATCCCACAGCCCCGCGAGCATGAGCTCCTCATCAAGATGCAATGCGCATCTCTCTGTCACTCTGATGTGATGCTTTTCGAGCCCAATGAACAGGGTCTTATTCTCGGCAAGAACCCTGTTACCATCGGCCACGAAGGTACGGGCAAGGTCGTTGCGACTGGGTCAGGGGAAGTAGCCAAGAAGTTCAAAGAGGGAGATGCAGTGGGTTTCCTCTGCGCCGTCGACTGTTGCTTTGAGTGCTATTCCTGCAAGAACGTCAGTAACATCTGGTGTTCAACGGGACAGACCAAGATACAGGGGTTTAGTGCTGATGGGTATTTTGCCGAGTATGCTGTCGTGGATGCAAGGGAGGCTATCGTTTTGCCTGAGAATTGTCAGTTCACGTCTCGTTCAAGCAATACGGATTGGGGATGAAGAGATAAATGTGAGGGCGAGGCGCTAACTTTGATTTAACAGTGGATCCTAAAACATCAGCACCTCTTTTCTGCGCCGGTGTAACTGCATACCACGGCATCGCAGACTGCGAGCTACCTGCTGGGTCCTGGCTTGCAGTCATCGGCTGTGGTGGTCTCGGGCACATGGGTATCCAGTATGCCAAGGCCATGGGCCACAAAGTCATTGGCATTGATATTACCGATGTGGCTGTAGAAGAAGCAAAGAGCTGTGGTGCAGATTACACCTTCAATTCCATGACGGACAAGGATTACCAGAAGAAGATATTGGAGCTCACAGGCGGTGGTGTGCACGCAGCAGTCAACTTCACAGCGTCCAAGAAGTCGTACGATGACTGCCCAGCAATAGTTAAGCCTGGTGAGGGTATGATCATGGTGGTAGGTATTCCGCAGAAGCCATTAGAATTCAACGGCTTGGATATTGCGATGGGTCGTTACAAGGTCAAGGGGTCGAACAATGGAAGTAAGTCAAGCCTGTCTTCTTCTTCTTCTTTTTCTGTGTGAGACTAGATGATGGAAGCTGACTACGATACAGCATGTTACAACATGAGAGAGGTGATTGAGTTTTCTGCGAAACATAATATCAAGGCGCACTTGACAGCGTTCCCGCTAGAAGAGGTGCCCAAAATGGTCGAGCTGATGAACTCACACCAAGCAAAGGGACGCATGGGTGTGATTTTTGATTAGAGAAGCAGACAATTGGGAAGCCAATGAGAAGTATGGGGCAGCAGGAACAATGTACAATAGCAACAAGGCCGAATTTGGACATGTAGTAGAGACAAGCATGCACTGGTGTAGCTTTGGCCCAAGTGTTACCCGGGCAACGCTAGGCGATGAGGGAAAGCGCGCCCCTAGCGTGCATTTACACATGCGCTGCCCCGCCGCCGGCCCTGAAACATATGCACAACCAACAACACCCACGCCAGGTAGGAACTTTTGATTCTCCCGCCTGCAGTTCTTGATACCCTCCTTTTTCTCTTTTTCTTTGTGATACCCTCCCTTTTACCGGCGCCATGGGTTCCGACGACCTCATCGATTTCGAGGTGATTGAAAACCAGAAGGAAAACATACAGTCGCTCCCCAGCGGCCGCTCTGCCAAAGCCCTCGCCCAACTATACACACCGCCACTGACATCGGCCGCCGGCCAAGCCCCCTCGCCGTCGCAGATGCAAGATGCCAACAGCGCGACTCGCCTGCAGTACGAGAAGGAGCTCATGGCCATTGACGACTCAGACGACCCCCTCGATGTTTACGATCGCTATGTCAAGTGGACCCTGGACGCATACCCTTCCGCCCAGAGCACACCCCAATCGCAGCTCTGCCCACTGCTCGAGCGTGCGACAAAGACTTTTCAGTCGTCGGCGCAATACAAAAACGACGCCCGCTATCTCAAGCTCTGGCTGCACTACATCCACCTCTTCTCAGATGCGCCCCGCGAAACCTTTGCATACCTTGCCCGACACCACATTGGTGAGGAGCTTGCTCTGTACTATGAAGAGTTTGCCGCCTGGCTAGAGTCTGCAGGCCGCTATGCACAAGCAGAGGAAGTGTACAACATGGGCATTGAGCGCGGGGCCCGCCCAACAGAGCGCTTGATTCGCAAGTATGGTGAGTTCCAGCACCGCTGCGAGAGCCGGCCGCAACAAGCAGAGGAGCCTACGAGCCCGGCGTTGCCCGCTGTCCGTCCAGCGCTCGCGGCCAAGGTAGACCCATTTGCTCTCGGCTCACCAAGCGCTCCTGCCCCACAAGCACAGGCTCAGCCAAAGGCCGCTGCAGGTACATCGCGCTCAGGAAAAGCCAAGCTTGCCATTTTCGCAGATGGTGATGACGCGGCAAAGCCCACCTCGAGTGGCAGCACCGAAGGTTGGGGCAACATTGGATCGCTGGCGGATCGCAAAAAGGAGAACGCACAAGAGGCGCGGCCTTGGGCTGGTGAGACTCTGAAGGTCGGAAAGAAGAATACGGGCGTTCCCAAAATGGCAATCTTCAAGGATGAGGTGAGTTGAGCTACCTCCGTCGGCCCCTTCACATATTTACGATTACAGGACTAATTGGTGGGCGTTTTGCCATTCATGTATTCAGAGCAAATCAAATCTCAATGACGAAAACGTCAACTCTCATCCATTACGTGAATACCAACAAGCTGTTAATCCAAGGACAGGACGGCTCGAGGTCGTCTTTGTCGATTTGGAGAAAGTGTATCCTAATCATGAAGACCCAATGTCTGAAGAGTATTCTTTTGAAGAGTTGCGAGCTAAACACAGGGGTTGGTTGGATCGTGATTGGGCTGCCATTCGAAAACAAGAAGAGCAGGCGAGAAAAGATGCCGAGGCAGCACTTGCTGCTGCTCAAACGAAACCCAAAGCCATACCTTTAGCACCCAAGCAAGAACCCAAGCAAGAACCTGAACCAATTGCTAAGCCTCAAACAGTACCGTTGAAGGGAAGTGTTGATGACGACATGGGCAACGACGAGAATGCGCCACCATCGCAGGCTGATGTAGACAAAGCGAAGGCAGCGAAAAAGGCCAGACGCGAAGAACGTGCCAACAGGACTAGAAAGATTAAAGTCATGGAAACCAAGGAGATCCGCGGAGAAACGCAGACAGGTAAGTAGTGGTAGTCGATCAGCAACGCATTATACTGACATAGCGTAGTCCAAGCCAATCTAGATTCTCCAGTAAAGTCCAAGGTGCGACGGAAAAAGGCTGGTTCCGAGATGACTATGACACTCCACACTAAGGAAGCCATGGATGAGATCTACGATATATTCAACGAGCCACTGAAGAATGCTAATGATAATATTTCTGAAGCCCAAAGTGGTGAGGAAAGTAGCGATGATGACGAAGATGATTATTCCAGTGGCGCCGAGAGCACAGGAACTGGCCGTATATCCGGCGCTACAAGCGAATATGGAGACGAAACGACAGTCGGAGGAGACTTTACACTCGGCACTAGAGTCCTACACCATGACGACGACGACGAGGGTGATGAGGACGGTGATGACAATGACGAGAGCGGTTCAGACGATACAGATGCAAAGAGTATATCGGAGTCGTCTGACTTTACCGAGATCAAGCCTGGACAAAAAGCTGACGAGCAAGATGAGTCTGGGAACGAGTCTGAGCATTCTGATCAATCTCAAGATGATTCCTTTGATGAAACATCGAACGTAGACGGCGAATCGGAGCACCAACAGGACGAGCGGGTCGTCACTCCTACATCGCCTTCAGGACCAAGATCTCTTCCAACGCGCTTCGTCCCTGTTCCACCTGAAGACTACAACCCTGCTATGCGACCGTATAGAGATCCAGTCGTCGTTGCCAACAACCGGTTACCCTTCATGACGCCCATTGTAGAAAAAACCGAGTCATCTCTGGGCATTGCCACGGCTGTAGCACAGAAAGAGTATTATGCGGCCAAAACACCTTCACGGTCAAAGGGTACGCCTGCCATTATGGAGGATGACGATGAAGAGGAGACCTGCAGTAGCCCCTTCTCTGATATCCTGGGACAAGTCATTGACGGGCCAGGCAAAGTTGCAAAGCTAGCTCTGACCGAATCGAAACCAGTGCCCAAAGAGCCTCTAGACGAGCCGCAGCGCAAGCCATTGGCCGCAAAAGAACCTCCAGTTACAGTGGTCAAGCCTAGCGGGCCGATCATCAAGGACACACAGTGCAATCCAGTCGACGATAGTATCCGCAACGCTATCCTACAAGAAATTCAACCCCCATTGGAAAGCTACGAGGGTTACTACGCTGACACTGAGCAAAGCTACGGCAAAGGCGCGGATATTCGCAAGTACACAAAAGCGGTATCAAAACTGAGCAAAAATGCGCAGGACAAGACAGCAGGCACTGTTGGGGCATGTCCAACCTTGGAGTTTCCTGGGACAGAGCGGACTTATGTTGTCAAGCGTGAGCTTGGCAAGGGTGCATTTGCTCCAGTGTACCTGGTGGAGAGCAAAGAACCAGAGGAAAACGACGAGAATAAGCCTTCGCAAATGGGCAAGGGTGAGTTTGGGCTGAATCGTCAACCCCTTGAGGCAATCAAGATGGAAGATCCGCCAACACCGTGGGAATTCTACATTATGCGGCAGGCCAAACGACGACTGGGTGTGTCACGAGCAGCCGAGTCAGTTGTCAGCGCATACGAGATGCATGTGTTCAAGGACGAATGCTATCTGGTTGAAGAGTATCGCAATCAAGGAACACTGCTCGACTTGGTCAACCATGCTTGCACAGACAATGGAACAATGGACGAGCAGCTGGCCATGTTCTTCACTATTGAGTTGTTCCGTACAGTGGAAGCCTTGCACTCCAAGGGCATAATACATGGCGATCTCAAGTCAGATAATGTTCTGGTACGGTTCGACGCACTACAAAAGGATGAGCATTGGGATTCCGAGTACAAGCGTGACGGACGTGACGGGTGGTCTGCCAAGGGTATTTCGCTGATTGACTTTGGTCGGGGGATTGATATGAAAGCCTTCAAGCCCGAAGTGCAATTTATCGCGGATTGGCCAACGACCGAGGCTGACTGCGCCGAGATGCGCGAGCTGCGACCTTGGACTCACCAAATCGACTACCATGGCCTGGCTGGTATTGTGCACAATCTCCTGTTTGGAAAGTACATCTCGGCCGTTGCTGAACGGGGTGCTACTCTGGGCTCAGGTGCAACCAAGACGTACAAGATCAAGGAGAACTTGAAGCGGTACTGGCAGACTGAGATTTGGCACGAGTGCTTTGACTTGCTGCTGAACCCGCTGATGCATCTTGAGGGCGAGGAGGGAAGGCGACTGCCGGTGCTCAAGGGGATGAAGGAGTTGAGGGAGAAGATGGAGGAGTATCTTGAGAACAACTGCGAGAAGGGTGTTGGTCTCAAGGTGCTCGTTAGGCGGATGGAGGAAGTCGTGAAGCGGAGATGAGGATTATGATCGTGGAGTTTGGAGGGTTGCATTGGTTGGTGTTGTTTGACATGACTAGACGTACGTGATACCTTTATGAGCAATGATTTTACAGGAGTATTTTTTTATGACTCGCATTTGATGGGAGGAGAATTGAATGACAATATTTCAAATGTTGTGTCGCGTGGCTCTTGGTTGACTTGATATGATGTAAGTGCAGTGCCACCGGGTTGTAATGGTACTCTGGTGTTTGCGTCCGTGCATTTGCGTGGGTGCCTTGAGCTTGCGGGGAGCTTGTACACCTCCGGCTTCTGTACTGGGTACACTGCATACAATTGTCCCACTGCCACTTCTTCTCTTGACATCCCGCTTGTTTGCTTTGTGTATGCCGGCAGCGACAGCAAGCTTGCTTACAACAGAAGGTGACACTCTGTACCTCAGTGTATTGGAAGATAGAGAGGGAGAGTGAGAGAGCATCTACCCACCCCCACATCATCGCCGCCCGCCGCCTCAGCTACTCGCTCGACCACCCAGACTACTCCACCCCACTGCGACCATGTCGGCCGACCTAAGCAGCTTACTGCTATCTTTTCAGCCTGAGAGTCCCGATGTTGAAAAGAGGCGGGATTACGACCTCAAGGCCCGCAGCTTTGTCGCACAATTGTCCAACGTCTCTGCACCACATTGGGTAAAAGGCGCGGATACACCACAAGATGTGCTCGTAGTGGGTATGCTTCCAGGCACTTGGTTGAAACTTGCTAACGTTATAGGCACTCAACCCCGCTGTCAACTCAATGGCATACGCCTTTGCCCTCCGCAACCGTATCGCCGCTCTGCTGGAGAAGAAGAGCGTACCCGAGGCGCTACAGCCCGGAGGTGACTTGTGGAACCAGATGGTGTTGTTTTTCGAAACTGCGGATCCCATACAGCTGCGCTACGTGGGGAAAGAGTGGAAGAATCTGATTGAGTACACAGAAGAGATAGCACGTGGGTGTGGATCAGTAGGTTCAAGTTGTCATGGCTGGCACGAGGAAATGATACTGACCATTTCCAGCCGAGCCTTGCTATTGCGCCAATACGATCAGCCATGATGCGACTTGACACAACCACGGGCACCTTCACCTCGGTCCACGTCAGCTTCATACACCTGTGTCTAGAGACGCGATCGTACGCGGCCGCTGAACCCATCCTGGACAACTACATTCACACACTTCCGCCAAAGATTCCAAGCGCAGTTCGTGAGGGGTTAGAGTACTCTGTTCCGTGTGCAGATGTAGCGAGTAGTGGAGAGTACATCCACCAAAACTCTGGCCATACGGACCGGGTTGGGTTGACGGATATACAAGAGTATTATGTTTTGGGAGCCATGGCGTACCTAGGCCTGGGGCGATTCAAAAAGGCACAACAGTTTCTTGAGCACGTGCTCGTAGTTCCCTCTGCCAACACAGCCAACGGTCTCATGTTGGAGGCTTACAAAAAGTGGGTACTAGTGAGCTGTCTAGTACAAGGAAAGGTATGTTGTGAAAGAAAGAGAGAGAGAGAGAAGAGCAAGCGCCAGCTGACCTGGACAGATGGGGAGCATTCCACGGACAGCGAATGCTAGCGCGATGAAGAACATCAAGGCTGCATCCAAGGCATACGAGGCGCTTGCGGATGCGTACGAAGAGCTGGACAACATGTCCAAGTTGAAGGCTCAGGCACAAGCGGGTGGAGAGATATGGGCAGAGGTAAGAGCGATGCAGGTGATTGTTGTGAAACATGGGTTGAAACGGTGGGATAGCATGTTTTGATGGAGGGCTGACAAAAGCATGTAGGATGGCAATGCGGGACTAGTCCAGGAGCTTATCAGCAGCCAGACGAGGACGTATGTTTCACGGCTGTCACGGACATACTCTGCAATTCCAGTGTCTAATATTGCGAGACAACTGGGAGCTACGGGGGAGGAGATGTCGCAGTATATTGAGGGGCTGATCAGGGATGGGCAGCTGAACGGGCGGTTGGAGGAGAGTGACAAGTCGGAAGCTGGGGTGGTATTACGCTTCTACCTGGACGCGAAACAGGGACCGTTGGCCAAGAGCGAGAAGGAGCAGCAACAGGCGCTATTTGCGCAAACAGTGCGCACAAACAAGCTTGCGGAACAGGTCAAAGATGCCGACTACCGGATGACGCTAAGCAAGGAGTATATTGAGAACCAGAAGCGAGTGAACAAGAGACAGGGCAACAACGGGGACGCCATGGACACTGCGTGGGATGATAGTTTGGAGGCGGAGGAGGACATGATGGGTGACCTGCACTGAAGACGCGGTAAAGGCGGGTTGTGTAGGGCAGGCGAGGAAGGGAGAGCTGAGAGGGTAGGTGGCCCAGGCAGGATACTAGATGAGGATAAATGGTTGGCATGACTGGGGCCGGTGGGAGGGGTGCCATTGGGTTGCTGAGGGTAACGCATGAAATAGCTTATGACAGCAAAGAGGCAGTATTAGTAGGGGTTAGCATGGGATGATTGATGACGATGACGATGGCGATGAGCATGCATGGAAACAGCAGATGGAACAAAGACCAGGATGAGCCAATCGAGTAGAGATTCGATGCATGCCACATTGGTCTCGTGACGAAGCAGAATGAGAAGAAGAAAGCAGCAGGAGCCGTATCGGGCATGATGGCATTTGGGAGAGAGAGAGAGAGAGCGGGCAAGCGCGCGCGTGTGTGAGTGTTTTGGCATGGAGGTTACTTTTGTGATGGGATGCTTTTGGCGTCGGAGGCGTAGAGTGGGCCTCGCCTCACCTCGCCTCCCCCTTGGTGCCAGTGGTCGGACCGGAAAGGTTGGTTAACCGGGACCGAGAGATTGCAGCAGGACGTGCGGACAGGGCCCAAAAAGTGGAGGAGGCAGTGAGATGAAGGTATATATGCGTGAACATGAGTAGCGCGTCAGCGCTTGAGAGACTGACAAGAGTGGCAGCCGGCGACTGGCGACTGGCGACTGGCGACTGGCAACGAGGACAAGGCGCAAGCTTCTAGAATACGGGGCCGCGATCCTGGTTCAGCCGTGGTAGGGGCGGATTTGCAGGGTCTGGTTGGGGCCTGGGCAGATTTGTCTTACGGCGTGGTGGACCTGGAACCAGCCGGGCTGATGAGGACGCGCGAGGAGAGGAGAGATCCAAGAGGGGTGAGCACAGAGACAAGTCGAGCGAGATGGGCGTACGCTAGGCCGGCTTGAGCACACGCACCCCTGACAGCCGTACCAATACGACTTGGCGCCATGTGGCCGGCCGTCGCTGCTCCACATTCGTCTGTGTGCGTGCGTGCGTGTGTGAGAGGGAGAAGAGGAGGGAGCCTGTGGTGTCTGCGGTGCCTGTGGTGCCTGTGGTGCCTGTGGTGCCTGTGGTGCCTGTGCCTGTGTGGGTGCAGGTGGGTGCCGGTGGGCGGTGGCTAGGGGTCTCTTGCTTGATGACTGACTGCCGGCGAGACGACGCCTACGAGACATTCACCCACGCATTCCACACCCACACCCACTCCCACTCCCACAACAACCACACGCTCCCGCCCCCACTCCCACTCTCCCCCTCTCCACTTCTCCCTCTCCCTCTCTCGCCCTGCCCGCCTCTGTCTGTCTCTGCACGCCCAGAGCGCGTTCCTGCTTGGGCAACCATGCCCGCATCCGCTGTGCATTAACCGCTGGCTCGGCCTGAGACACGCATCCAGCTGCTCCATTCTCCACCATGAACCCCCAGGGCGAGCCTGCCGCCGGTGCAGCAGAGGTGCGCGCAGAAGCGCTACCAGGAACAGACGAGCTGCCATCGTCGCAGTCACAGTCGCAGTCGCAGTCACAGTCGCAGTCGCATTCGCACCACCGCCGGCAGTCATCGTCAGTGGGAGCGGTCAAGCGGTCAGCCTCACTCAAGGACGCCGCCAACCCTCACCCGCACACCTCGCCCAAACCCCACAGCCGGGCCACACCGCCCCCTTCGGCTTCTTCCAGGCGACGGTCGAGCGCAGCCAACGGTGCAGCAGAGGCAATTGGCCTGTTGGCCGACCACGAGGGGAAGTCGCACCATCAGCCCTACCACCACCACCACCACCAGGTCCATCACCACCAGCCAAGCTACTCGCGCAAGCTAAGCATCACCTCTACCACCGGCGCCGCCAATGGCGCCCTACCACACCCGCACGACTCCTCTCGCATCCATTCCTCGCCGCCCGCCCGCTCAAGCAAGCTGCACAACTCCAACACCCGCTCGCCCACCTCTAGCCCCCGCCGCTCCCGTCCTCGCTCCCCGGTCCACGACCCCCCGCCCACAGGCACTGCACCCCCCAGGCTGCCCAAACTGCCCCCCGTCCTGCTGCCCTCGACCGTCTACGACCCAAACACGCCCACCAGCAGCTCTGCCGCAAACTCGCCCACTGCAGCCAGCCTCTTTGCCCCCAACCTGCAATCCGTGAATGCCCCGCGAGACTACTTCAACTCCAAACCCACTCAACCCCAGCCCCCTGTTCAGCGACCCCCCTCGCGCACCAGAGTCGACAAGGTGCTGGCTAAATCCCCCCTCGCATCGCCCGCCATCCCCAACGAGGCTGACCCAAGGCACGACTCTGCGTCGGGCCCAGGTCGGCCGACAGCACGGCGGCCCTCAGTCGCTGCTGCTGCTGCAGTTGCCGCCGCCGCCACCACCACCACCGCCGCCGCCCCTTTGGGCCACAGGCACGCAGCATCACGCCAACACGCCTCGAGCCAGAGCAAAGACCATTCTCGAACCGCAAGCCGAGCCCACGCCACGAGTCCAAGCCGGGATCACAATCGCAGTGAAAGCAACACCAGCACAAAATTGGACGACCACTACCAAGGCACCCCGCCCCGCGCCCGCGAGCGGAGGGAAAAGGACAAAAAGACCATGTTGTCGCGGGCGCTGCAAAAGGCAAATACGGCCGTCCTGCTCGACAATGCCCAGAACTTTGAGGGCGCCATGGAGGCGTACGAGGACGCGTGCAAACTCCTGCAGCAGGTCATGGTCCGCAGCTCCCAGGAGGAGGACAGGCGCAAGTTGGACGCCATTCGTGTAACCTATACCAATCGGATAGAAGAGCTCCGTCGACTCGACCCTGCCTACACGCATGGCAGCGGCAAGTCACTGCCCGCTCGCCCCATGAGTGGGGAATCGCTGGACGAACACCGCTCAATGCTTTTACTCGAGGACGACGACGACGACGAAGAGCCCGCAGTAATACAAACTGCCTCTGTGTCTCGAATCGTAAACGACGCCTCGGTATACGAAAACTCTTTCGCCGGCGAACCAGATCAACCCCCTTCACACCAACTACCCCTGCGCAGTGAGTACCAAGGTCCTCGCGAGTCGGTCATCTCAACTGCCATCCGCGATGTGCAAAAAGGCATGCAAAACTCGCAATTTAGTCTACAACCACCGCCTGCCAGACTTGGGCCTTCGGCTACTTCTGGTCGCTCTTCAGTTGCCGAATCAGCAATGGATCGCACATATATGCCCCCGCCCCTCTCGCCAAGGAGATCAAAATCACCCCTATTCGACAGCCGGAGTGAATCCAGGCCCGACGAACCCGGCCGGTTGTTGCAGCCGCAGCAGACACTGGAGGCCAACCACCAGCGGGTCCACAGCAACGAGTCTACATCATGGCTTGACACGATAGACGAATCCGGAGGCTCATCGTGCTCCTCTTCGGTGCACTCCATGTCCCCGGGAGGCCCACGCCGAAAGCACCTACGGAATCCAAGTGGAGAGACCGAAGCAGAGTTTGACGCGGCGCTCGATGCTGCCGTTGAAGCTGCGTACGACGACGGTTACGAACCTTATGATGACGACATGTCCACGCCAGCCGACCTAGTATCGGCCAAGATGCGAAACGTGGAAATGGCCAAGGAGCGCGTACGGGAAGCAGAACGCGAAGAGGCTATTGCAGCAGCCAAATATCGTTACAAAGAAACCCAAATTCGCAATGAAGCACTGCCACATGTACGCGAGACTGCCGAAATCACGCTCAACGACGAAGCGGAAGAGGAGGAAAGGCTACTCGACGAGATGACCAGAGAGTACATGCTGGACGGTTTCGATTTCGACTTGCAAACAAAATCAGCGCTGCCACGGCAGTCAGACTCGAGCAACTTTTCTGGAAGCACATACAATAGTTCGGTGTCCTCGCACAGGACAACAGGCGGAACGTCGCTCTCAACCGTTACTGAAGTGGTCCACCCATCATCCAAACCACCACCCGCACATTCCCCTCCCCCGGTCCCCGCTCCATCCGGTGCTCTGCCTGCACTGCCCCCAGTTCTCGAGTCACAAGCATCCAATACGACCGATGCAGCAGAGGTCACGCCCCGACCCAATACCGCAACCAAGGATGCCGCTTCTGTGCGAAGCCGCAGATTGTCAGGGCAAAACGCTAAATCGCTCAAGATCGAGACATCTGTGCTTAATATTCCGCCTGCACCACATACAGAGAAGCCGCCCGTGCCAGCAAAGGACGTGCCCATTGATCTTCCTGCACAACCAAAGTCTGCTGCTGCTGCTGCATCATTTAGTACTAGCAAGCCTTCCCTGGATTCGACATTCAAATTGCCTGCACTGCCGCAAATCGCCCAACAGACCAGTCTTGCCGCTCCTTCGCCACAGCCCGCCCTGTATAGTCCTTCTGAGAATGGTCCTATTCCGTCGCCAATGCTACACGGTGTCTCAAGCGAGCCTGGTCTCGCGCCAGGTTCCCCCAAAACCGGAAAACCCCCAGCCTTGGGTATTAGAAAAAATAAATCTTCGCTTAGCTTGAAGCAGCGGAATTTGTCCATGTCTAGCCCAGATGGCTCAGACGTATCCATTGGAACGCCGCTCAGTACAACCTTTTCCATCACCGGACGGAAACCTAGCAACGCCGGACTGCCCATCCCAACTCCTAGCCTTCCCACGTTTAACATTGATGGCCTACCGAGCGGCGGAATGCATCTATTCGAGAGTGATATTCACTCGCCCTTTTCTCCTGGCTCGCCCAGTCCAGCAATTACGAATGCACCTATTCCACTGGAGCCATGTCCAGACTCGTATCTGCTGAGGCCATTTTGGTTGATGCGATGCTTCTATCAGACTATCGCCCATCCTCGTGGCGGTTACCTCTCAACCAAGCTTTTCATTCCTCGCGACGTCTGGCGTGTCAAAGGTGTCAAACTGAAGAACGTTGAAGACAAGATTGCCAACTGCGACATGCTCACAGCAGCCCTGCAGAAGCTAGCTGCTGTCGACACAAACGATGCGGATGCTGTGCTAGAAGAGATGCAGTCTCTAGAACTAGTGCTTGACCAGGTACAGGCGCAACTAACCAAGAAGCTCGGCAACGAAGTTGGTATTCAATCTGTATCAATCCTCTTCAAAGATGCAACTACTGTGGGCGAAGGCGCAGCATCTGCAGACGGCTTTTCCAAGGGCCCAACAACTAGCCAAGACTTTGTACCCAAGGGTGCTGTTGCCCAGGGCAAGTCGTACCTGGCATCATGGCGCAAACTGCGGTCCAAGAACTCTGGCGTCAATCTTGCTAACATGGCTACCGGTACCACGAGGAGTACAGAGGTGCCCAAGGATACGCTTGTCATGGCTACCCTTCCCATGACGAGTTTGACAAGCATACGTTTTGCAAAGCGCGACATTTCGGGCATGAGCTTTGAGGGCCCCCATGCAGGATACATGGGATCTTTGGCGCGCTTGTTTGATGCAGTCCAGATATTGGGTGAGTCCTCTTTTTTTTGTTTTTATGCTTTTTCCTTTCTTTATGCTTTGCAATGGTTTTACTAACTGCACGATTTCTTGTAGATCAAATCGCGCGTCAAGTCGAAGACCCAGGTCTCAAGCACTCTTCACCCACTCACGTTGGACTCGAACTGTCAACTCGCCATGCTGCCGAGTTCTTTGGCTTCTACATTTGTCGTTTTGTCCTTTCCGACGTGACACTTATGTTAGACAAATTTATCAAGAGAGGGAGTGAATGGGTTTTGGTTTAAAGAGTTGTGTGTGTGAGAGAGTGTGTGTGTAAGAGTGAGAATGAGAATGAGAAAGAGAGAGAGAGAGAGAGAGAGGCTTGCAAGAAGAGGACACACTTTACCTCCTTGTCCCCCCTCGCGCGTTCCTTCCCCCTTCCCATCATTGGAAGTGATGGTCGATTGGGCGAGTTGTTGAACGTTTGAAACCGTAATGAGAAAGAAGAGCATGTCACAATGCATCTAGTGCGTCTCCATTCATGTGTAACTATTCGCCTTAACCAGGTGTATTCTTACTCTTTACTCTCTACTTCCTTCTTTTCTTCCATCTCTCCTCTATCTTTCTTCCACCTTCACCTTCTTCTTCTTCTTCTTCTTCTTCTTCTTCTTCTTCTTCTTCTTCTTCTTCTTCTTTCCCTTCTCCCAGTCTCTCGACAACCCGTCATATGCAAGGGCAAAAAAACAAGCCCGCGCCTCATTTCCAACCTATCAACTCCCCTTTTTTTAAATTCTTCCCCCCACCCCCTTTCACCGTTGTTAGACCCATTTTCCAAACCAAACCGTCTTTAGGCATTTTCCTTTAAAGGATCAAAGTCACCTTTCTTCCTTTATTGAGGGTTGTTGTTGTTGTTGTTTTTCTTCTTCTTTCCCGAGAACTAGGTCTTGCGCTTCCTTTCCCCATTTTTTCTCCTTCTTCTTCTTCTTCTTCTTGATCTAAAAGGAAATTCGTACCAAGGGTAAAGAAAGAGGATGAGATTGAGAATGAGAGGAGGGGAGATTGGGAATGAGGGAAATACGATGGATATAGGGATGGGGTATAAAGGTGGAGGTTATGTGGGAGCGGGGTGGCTTGATGTTGGATTATTATCATCATTCTTCTTCTTCTTCTCCTTCTTTGGGTTTCTTGGGTTTCTTGGTCATGAGGTTATGGATTCGCGTTTCTTGCTTTATTTCTTGTCCCTTCTTTTTTCCTCTTCGACTATGTGCCTTTTTTGCTCTTTTGGCAACCCGGCACTTGATTTTGCTGTTTGTTGAACTGTTTATCTCCTCCCTTTTGCCTCATTATCGGATGGGTGGATATCTTGTTCTCGATCCATTTACCTTTTTGGCTTGTTTGTTTTGCACGTCTCTTTGAAGATATCCCAGACCCCTTTTTTTGTTGTTGTCTTATTTCATGTTAGCTTAGCTTAGCTACAATTTGCTAGCGAATATCGAACTATCGTTATCGCCATTATCGGTCTATTATCTGATTATAGAAAAGTTGAGTACGATAAGAAAAGTTGATTCCTATTAGGTGAAGCGGAAGACCTACTTCCTAACAGAATAGCTACGGACACGAGGGCCAAGAAAAACAGGGTACAGTATGCTCTTAAACAATCAATGACTGTGCCACTCGCTTCGCAGATTGGGTCTCACTCCTATTCCAAAGCTCCTGATGCGTGTAGAACCTCCCATTCTCAGGTGGTGGTCTCTTCAGCTGACCTCTTGCCGCCAACGGCCTGCTGCTCGATAGTGTCTCATGTAGCTCGGCAGAAGCGTCATCGTCTTCTCCGCTTGGCAGATTGAGTGGGCGACCCCATGCCGCTTGTGCACTTTCCAACCCACTACTTGCGCGAATCGTACGTATGACGGCCAAAGAGGCGATGAGATTGGCTTTTAGCATCGCTATCTGGAATACCGTGAGGGTCAGTTGCAGGCTGCTAATGGCGTCGCTGACGGGAGTGTTCATTTCATGGTGGAACATGCGTCCGAGTGCCGTCAGGTTGTTACTCAGGTTGGGAATCGACTGGATGTATTCGAGGTATGGGTTTGTGAGATCGTTTATTACGTTACCGAACGTGAGTGTTGCGTTAGGAAGGACGGTTGGAGTGACCCCGCTTGTGTTTAGTGAGAATGTAGGTGTGGTCATGTTTGAAGGCGACGTAGAATTGATGGCAACAGAGACGTTTACCGTATTTACAGTAGTGAGCCATTCGGTCTAAGATTCTGGCTATCAACTTCGAGTTCATATCGAGACATGAAAGGTAGTGTGAAAACACACCTTGTTTGTGTCGAGCTGATATTTCCCTCTTAGAATAGTGCTGGTGATGTTGTTCACAAGATCGGCAGTGCCCATTGAGCTAACACCAGTCATGCTGCTGAAACTGAAGCCAGAGACTGCGTTGTTGGGATCCCCGATATAATTTGCGGCTGCATTGATGAGACTCCTCAGATCAGCGAGGTCCTGTACAGCTGGTGCGACAGCTGCCGCAGCGATTGGAATGAGGACGAGGCCGGTTACCAGCATAATGTATAGTTTGTCGGATAGGCAAGCAGGGGGAAATTTGCCAAGTTATCAATACAGCTAGCAAGTATCGATACTGACAACTGCTAGGTGGGAGGGTTGAGAGAAGGAAAAGGATAATCACTACAAGCTAAGTGTTGCTTGGAGTGTGTTGTGGATGACGGTTAGAAGCTATGCACTGCAGAAGATATTTCATAGCTTGTTTAGCCATGTAGCCAGTGGAAGCCACGATGACCACTGTAAACATAGACAGAATAAGGGTAGCCGCTTCGTGCTTGCCGCATCAGTACACTCGAGATCTTCACTTTCTACATGCTACTCTTCCTCTCCACGTTGCCTCTATGATCAAAGTCTTGCATTCACTCTGCCTTTTTAAAGTATGCATTGCTCCCACTTGTATCTCCAACGTATGTTCTCTCCAGCCCTGCATTTCTGCCACTATCTCCACTTCGGCCACCCCACATGATCTCTGCAGATAAAGTTCAGTGGGGAAGGCTCGAGCTTCAGAGAACAGCTGGCTTGTGCGAAGACAGTGCGTTTTTGCTCAAGTCGTAGCTTCTGTCACATTCACCTATCTGAATTGGCAAAAATAAATTGAGTTCTTGAATGAGCATTCGTCAGAATCAGGTTAGGGCAAGGCGATAGTGGATTTGTGAAAGTGGATGGAGAGTGTTTAGTCCATGCCAAATTCTGGTTGTTGAGTATTGCAACCGTGCTCCACCAAAGATAGTACCCGGTAAAAGTTAATTGAGCATAGATATGGTTGGTGTCAAAGCTTGCATCTGGCCTCCAGACGTTATTATTGAGCTGTAACACACGCGCATTGGCTGAACTTCGTGTAGATTCCTCTCGACTAAGACATTGAGTAAGAATATATTGTAGCGGCGGATGATGATCAAACATTGAATGCATCTACTTACTATATGGTTTTCATATTGCTGGTAAATTGATATTTTGAAATAACCCGAAAATGAGAGAATTACATAGCCTCCAGCAAGATCCTGCATGGCACTTCTGAAATGCTGTTCCACGCCAGTGTATGAAGTTGAGAATACGTAATCTGTCATACGTGGTTGAGAATTTTTGCATGTTCAGCGAATATGACCAGAATCACGGATCCTGGCTGTCAAACTATCCAAACTATCCGTTTCCCAGCGGACGGCGGTACACCATAGCTATGCAGTACAAACAGATGACTATACACCTTTCCAACTCTGACCCATATCCACTCCAGCTTGCCACTCGCTTATGATATGTCATGATTGTCATGAGCAGCTGGTGTATTCATCAAGGTTAGAAATTTGACGCCTCAGGACTAGAGATCCATGCTATCATTTCTGGATCGCGAATCACCATTAGCCTTCTCATATGCTCTCCACCACAGCGCCATGTTAGCCGCTACTAGCAAATCCATCATTTTCATGCCTTCGTCCTCGAGAATAATCTTTCCAAGTTTTGCCTGCTTGCCACCCATACCTCCTCCTGCAAACTCCTGTCCAAGAGAGAGATCCATGCGGTCTTCATTGTTTTCATCTACGTTAATAGATGTTGTAGAGTTATCGCGAGAATGGCGACCTCGACGAAAGAAGGAAGACCGCTTAGATGCTTCAGCTCCTCTAGCTGCAGATCTCTTAGGACCACTGGGAAGGTTAAACCTGAGCTCGCTCAAGCTTGCACTCGAGATTGGTGCTCCTTGAAGTCCAGGAATAATATGGCGACACTAGTATAACAGTTAGTCTCTTTGGTATCAACGTCACAGAGCTGATATAGCTACCTTGAGAGATCCTCCACCCACACCGGTAATAAACTCACAGCGCCCATTCCATGGACTTGTGAAGACATAGCCACGAAAACTTGTTTGTCTTTCAGAAACCTGAATGCTACCGTGTGTCTGATGGTCATATGCCTGGAATGAAGGTGAGAGTGGAGAGCGCAGGTCCATTGACGGTCTCTCAACCTGTCCAGTATAGCTACCTTTGGAACTAGGCCGAGCGTAATTGATATCGTAAGAGCTATTCTTCCTGTGTCCAAATGCATGGCCCAGGTGCTGTGAGCCTTCCAGCCAGATTCGTCGACGGAATACATTATCGCTCGCGGCCTGGCCACCTGTTTGCGATTCCACTGTTCCAGAATGTCCCGTTTGCCATGATTGAGTGGAGAAGCCACTGTCTCGACTCACCAAAGGTGGCTGAGGTTTGTCGGAGGAGTCTGAGTGAAGGAATTTAGAGTATCCAGGATTGAACACCTGGATGTACATCGGCGCCCCGGACTTTTTCTTGTTAGTGGGATCCCTCAAAGCTGAAGATGAAATCTCAACAATGGGAGGATCCTCAATACGGGCAACATTCCATTGAGCGCCAGATGCCGGGTCTCTCCGGATGAGCGTGAGTGATGGAGGTTCACGTGGTGGGTTCTCTGATCGCCGACGTGGCAGCGGCGGTGGCCTCTCGTTTTCCTGTTGGTATTGGGTCGAGTCAAATGAACGCCGCGGGGTGCTATAGTCTGGCGCAAGTACCCCTGGTCTTTGCGAATAGTTTCCGGCGCTGATATTGTGGCTATTTGAGTAATTATCAATAGGAGCCAGGGTTCCTGGCACAGGTTTTCGCATTGGAGGAACAGCATTAGAAGTTCCTGGAACCGCTTTCCGCGGAACCAGCGGGGCAGATGATAGATTTTGGCCTACAGCATCAGGACCTCTCAGCTCCGGAGGATCGACGAGGTAAGCATCCTCAGGCTGGTTGACGTGGACATAGTACAATGAACTCTGGATGTCTTCTGCTGTCACTACCTTCTCGCGTGGTTTCATAGGTGAAAGAAAAACATCTGGAGATGTCAGGATACATCTGACTTTTAGAATTGGGCGATCGTACCTCTGCTACCAGGAACACGCGCGATGTACAGTACTAGCGGATCATGCCTAAAATGCGTCGGATTCCTTGGGTAAGATGGTGGGTTAAAGGCAAGTGCGGTAAGTGAAGAGAGTGACTTTGCTTCGACAACGGGCGCGGCCATGAGAGCGAAAGAGGCGGGCACTGGTGACGGGGAAGGAGAGGGTGCGACGGTGGCTTTGAGGATGTTGTCGCGTGCCACAAGGACTGTTATTGCAGTCCTGGGCAGCGTTGCCTAGGATATATGTGACAAGCAGTCAACGCTCAGGTTTGTGCTTGCCTCCGTGTGGCTGTGCGGCCGCGTCTCCCCGCTAGGGACATGAGTCTTATATGTGCGTATACTTGGAGCAGAAGCGCCGCCGTCTTGGCCTATTGCTGCGCAGGGCGACTGACAGGTGGATCGGGCTGACGCGCATTAATCCGAAGGGCTCTGCTGGCTCTGCTGGCGATGCTGGTGGTGAAGGAGCCTGTAGCCATGAGCACGCGAGGTTGTTTCTGGTTAGACTTAACTCACGCCCGCTGATTGGCCCTCGAAACCAAGGGTCCAAGCGCGGAAAGTGTCTGCGAAATCTTGGCTTCCATGCATTCAAACCTCGATTTTCGCGGCCCGCACACGACACACTCGCCCCGCCCACTACATGCCCACCTGCTTTACTGCTACTCGCGCGCATTTAGCTGATACAAGATGGGGGACAATCTCGAGGTATGTGGCGACAGTGTTGCCTGTCCATCCTTCTTGCCACTGACCGGAAGCTGTAGGAGCGATTGAAAAGCCACGCGCGGGCATTCGAAGGGCTCATGTCCTTGATACCCGCAAAAGAATATTACGGAAAGGACGAGAGTATCACCAGCGTATGCATCTCTGCCTTCCTGCGCCCCCGCTCCGTGCTGATATGATATCTGCAGACGCAATGGCAAAAGAGAGGAAAGAAGCAAACCCTCGAAGAACGACAGGCCGCCAAGCGTGCGAAGCTGGATCCTGCCTCCCACAAAAGCGCCAAAGATGTCATGGACGAGAACGCGCTGAAGCGGAAACGTGAGTTGGAGGGTGAGACCGACACGGAGGTTTCCGAGGCCGAGTCGTCCGATCTGGACATGGACATCACAAAGGAGAAGCCCCTAGAGGGAATCAAAAGCAAAGCAAAAAAGCAGAAAACTCAACCTGTCGAACCAGAAGATGACGACGACGAGACTGCCGAGACACGGGCCTTGTCAAAATCTGAAGCCAAAGCTGCGGCCAAGGCAGAGAAGCGGAGAGAGAAGAGAAAGGAGAAGCAGGAGAAGAACAAGCAGAAGTTGGAGGCAAAGAAGAACAAAAAGACAGCGTTCGAAGGCCTTGTCGCCACCAAAGAGGCCAAGGAGGACCAGGACCAGGACGATGCCGAGGAGGAAGAGGACGATGACGACGCGGCTGCTGACGACTTTGAAAATGAAGACGACCAAATCGAAGCACTAGATGTCAGCGGCCTTATCGAAGAGGGTCAGTCTACAGCTCCATCCACTGTTGCCAATTCCAACTCCTCCACAGCTTCTGTCGCCTCGGCCAGCTCATCAGCCTCGTCGATACCCCAATCAACTGAAGAGGCGTCGCAAAAGAAAGCCAAGAAGCCTTACACCATTGATCCAAAAAGTCATGAAAATTTCCGCGCGCGATTGAATGCAAAGCTAGAAGCCATGCGTGCGGCACGGAAGGCGGACGGCCCGGACGGACGGCCTGCCCGGAACCGAGCGGAGCTCATTGAAGCACGGCGGAAGAAGGAGGCCGAGCGAAAAGCTGCTAAGAAAGCCCTTCGTCAAGAAGCAAAGGATGATGAAGCTCGCCGGCAAGCGGAAGAACAACTAGCACGCATAAGAGGCGGCTCGGGCTCCCCTTCCATCTTCCCGGCCAGATCACCAGAGGTTGAACGCAATTTCAATTTCGGCAATGTCGCTTGGGACGGCCAACACCTAGACTCAAATCTTTCTGGATTCTTGCAGTCAAGGAAAAAGAAGGGCAAGTCGGACAGCAAGACAGCCCTTGAAGCTGCACAGAAGAAGCAAGCGCGTATCAATGCGCTTGACGAGGATAAGCGTAAGGACATTCAAGAGAAGGAGCTTTGGCTCGCTGCAAAGAAGAGAGCACAGGGAGAAAAGGTATTTGATGATGTAGGCCTTCTCAAAAAGAGTCTGAAGCGTCAGCAAAAACAAAAGGACAAGAGTACGCAGGAATGGAAAGAAAGGATTACCAATGTGGAGCAAGGCAAGGCGGCGAAGCAGAAGAAGCGCGAGGAGAACCTCAAGAAGCGTAGAGAGGAGAAGGGACAGAAGAAGGGGGGAAAGAAGAAGGTCAAGAAGCCTGGCAAGAAAGTCAAGCGGCCAGGCTTTGAGGGCACTATGAAAGCACGATAGGCACTAGGTTGTACGAATATTGATCATGGACGAGGGCGTCGGTAAAAAAAAGGAGGCGGTAACGTGCGTACTATCTAGGGAGCATTTTGGCGTTTGATACCATATCATGGAGTATGCGGTCTTGAATATTACAATGCTTTCTACGAGAACTTTGTTTTGCGGTTCATGTGCTAGCTCTCTCTATCAAACAAAAAAATGGTATACCGATTGCTCTCTCCATAACCGGTAACGCAACCTGTACATTCGCCCTACGTGAAACCTGTGATTGGGTCATTGTATATGTCAAGGGTGGTTCTCTTGGTGTACTGATGATGCATTGACAAAAGAAATCCAACGCTTGGTGTTGTCGAGTAGAACCGCTCCTATAGTATTTACAACGATGTCCCAGGGCTCAGAACTCCCCTTATCTGTAAGGTGCATCGGCACGAGCAGCCGCAGCAATCTCTGGCTCCCACTTGTCTCCGTTTGCTAGCAACTTCTCCTTGTTGTACAGAAGCTCCTCACGCGTCTCAGTGGCATACTCAGCATTGGGACCTGAGCTTCGGTCAGTATTTGATCTGTAGTCTTGCAATTTATCGCAAACATACCTTCGACAATGGCATCAACGGGGCAGCTCTCCTGGCACAGACCGCAGTAGATGCACTTTGTCATATCAATGTCGTAGCGTGTAGTCCTCCTGCTGCCGTCCATGCGCTCCTCAGCCTCGATTGTGATGGCCTGCGCAGGGCAAATGGCCTCGCAGAGCTTGCAAGCAATGCAACGCTCCTCACCCGTGGGGTACCGTCGCAGAGCATGCTCGCCTCGGAAGCGGGGTGAGATGGGGCCCTTCTCGAAAGGGTAGAAGATGGTGTATCTTCCGGAACAGTCAGATTTCTACCGGTCAAAAGACTACAGGCTAGCCCACAGCTCGCCGTCAGAGGGGCTTACTTACGCCGGTCGGAAAAACTGCTCGAGCGAGACATACATGCCACGGAACATCTCGATGAGCAGGAAGTACTTGCCGGCGCGGTCCAATGCGCCTTCGCCTTCATCCCATCGCTTGGGTTTCGGTAACCGGAAGCCTGGCGGTGGCGGTCCTGCTGGGGTGGCGGCACGGGAGAGGGTGGTAGAGAAGAAGACGACTGTGGCGGGCGAGGGGAGGCGTCCGGACGCGAAGTATGGTGAGCGGAGGAGTGTGGCAGCTGGGCGGCTGCGTGCCAGCATTGTCAATGGCTTTGCGCTGGCCATTGTGAGCGTGGATGGGGTCGTGGGCGAGCCGTGGGTTGCTGTCGAATGCGGAGAGGTTGTCGCCAAGTTCGAAACTTGAGGTTGGTCGCTTGTAACGCCGAAGCTGCGATTGGCCAAGAACAGCAATGACGGCAACGAGAATTTGGGGGGCAACTTTGGGGTCTGAGACGTGCACTAGACAATACTCCAGACTCTATCTATCCGATCATTTCTTTTTTGAAAAACACTGTTCGTGTTGTTGTTTGTTGTTTTGGAGGTCCGTTTGATTGATGCTGCAAACGGCTTCCTGACGGCTGACTAACGTAATGTAACTTTAGTCTGAAGTTCTAAACTCTAGTCGAGTCGAGCGCCGCCATCACCACCCTCCACCGACCTCGCTATCTAGCCAACGGCACTCTGCAAATCGCTCAACATGTTCCGAACAGCACTTCTCAGGTCCGCAAGGTCCGCTGTCCGCGCCGCACCACGATGCCAGGCCGCAATGGCTCGCCCCGTTGCGCGAAGCTCCTTCGTTCAGCCAAAGCAAATCACCCCCTCCGTATACTTCCAGGCCGTACGATGCTACGCCGCGAGCGCTGGTCTGTCACGGGACGAGGTCACTGGCAGGATAATGGACCTGCTGAAGAACTTTGACAAGGTAATGGGAATGCGCTCGAATTTTGGGCCCGTGACTGACGCAATCGCAGGTCAATGACACCTCAAAGGTAGCTTTCCCACTTTGCGTGGCCGTTTTGCAGGACGAATACTTATTTTTGCACAGCTCAATGCCGAGTCCCACTTCCACAACGATCTTGGTCTGGACAGCCTGGATACCGTAGAAGTAGTCATGGCAATTGAGGAGGTTAGTCGCAAGTGCGGGCTGCATGCGAAAGAACAAGCTGACAGTGGTGCAGGAATTTAGCATTGAGATTCCCGACAAGGAAGCCGATGCCATTCACAGCGGTACGTATTTGGTGGAATGTTGGAAGGATTTGGCATACTGATGATATCACAGTCAAGCAAGCAGTGGAGTA
Source organism: Bipolaris oryzae ATCC 44560 (assembly GCF_000523455.1). NCBI lineage: Eukaryota > Fungi > Ascomycota > Dothideomycetes > Pleosporales > Pleosporaceae > Bipolaris > Bipolaris oryzae. The sequence continues at coordinate 303,927 of NW_006911276.1, forward strand.
CATCCTTGCTCAGCCCGATGGTGAGTGGCAATTTGGTACGCATCCTGTGGATTGTATGCTAACTTTGTGGTAGCGCACTAGATGATATGCAAGAAGCTGGGTACTGAGTCGGGGAAGATGGACGTGGACTTGGTGGTCGGTTCTACCGGCATTGCTATATATATGCCTCCTTGTAAAACAGTCGCCGGGGTCGGCAAAGTGTACTTCTGATAGAATTGACGCTATCCACCTCCTGATGTAATGACTACTTGCCTGTTTGTGGTGCCTAGAGGGCGGATTTACCAGAGGATGGAGGCGTGTGTAACTATTCTTGGCACGCGAGACCCGGGCCTCGTCCGCTGATTACTGTGACACGAGAACCAACCCCAACTCACGGCTTGCACAAGCGGCCTGCGATCTACCCCTTTGGACTATTTGCATTGCATTGCAGTGGCCGGGGACTTTGGCACCCACAGTCCTCTTACACCGAAAGTCCCACAAAACCCGATACCGCGCATGCGCTGCCCAAGCGTCCTCATCCCTGCGTCCGTCGAGGAGCATCACCCATAATTTCCACCAGAACCCCCCACTAGTTCCACCACCACCACACCCCGATGGCTTCGAGCTCTGGTCTGACGCGCCGGAGAGGAGGCGGCGGTGGCGCCACAGGCAACGGCGAAGACGAGAGTAGCCGGGTCAGTTCGCCAGCACCAAAGCGCATTGACGATCGCACCCCCGAAACGTCCTACGAGAGCTCGGAGAATGGACACAAGATTGCATTCGACCCGCGCGACATTAGCGAGAATGTGGAAAGAAGCAAACAGCCCAAACTGACGCTGATGGAGGAGATTATCCTCATGGGGCTCAAGGACAAGCAGGTGGGTTGATTGCACGTGGAAGGGTTGGCAAAGGGGGCGAGGCTGATGCACGAGAATAGGGATACCTCTCCTTCTGGAACGACAACATTTCGTATGCGTTGCGAGGATGCATCGTCATAGAATTGGCATTCCGAGGCCGGGTGAGCATGCAAAAGGACTCATCGCGACGACGGTTCCCGCTTGCAGACCGGGTTATTGAGGTGATTGACGACACGTTGACGGGCGAGGTCCTGCTGGACGAAGCCCTCAAGATGATGAAGTCGAGCGAGAAGATGAGTGTCAACTCATGGATTGATCTCATGAGCGGTACGTTGGGCAGCACACAGACGCTAGCGAAGTCGGTGTTCCAAGAGGCTGACTATTGTTGCATACAGGAGAGACATGGAACCTGATGAAGATTGGCTACCAATTGAAGCAAGTACGCGAACGACTATGTAAAGGGCTTGTGGACAAGGGCATCCTGCGCACGGAAAAGAAGAACTTCCTGCTCTTCGACATGGCCACACATCCTGTCGCCGACGGCGGCGCAAAAGAGGAGATTCGACGCCGGGTCCGCAACGTTCTTACCAACCGCACCGTCGTCTTGCCAGGTAGCCAATTCCTTCCCGAAGAACTGGAGTTTAGGGTTTTGCGAACAATCACCATGGTCTGTGCAGCTTATGCAGCAAACGTGCTCGAGAACGCCTTGACGACGTTGGGCCACGAGGCACGGGAGCGAGCGTTTGCCCAGGTGGACGAGCTCTTGGCAGAATACTCGCAGTGGCCGTTTGCAAAGCGACAAGGCGGATCACAGGGTATAGGTGCCAACTTGGGCCAACTTGTCACGGATGAGGTGAATGGGTCCAAGGATAAGGAGCTTCAACTCGAGGTAAGTGTGCATGGTTTCCACATGGTAGGGAGCGTGAGGGCTAACCGGTGGACTACAGGTGGTTGCTGCGTGTTTGAGTGTTTTCACAAGGCTCGACTCACTACTCTGAGAGGGCATGGCATGTTACGTTCAACGATGTTGGGTGCACTGCAGGTAGGCGCAAGACCTCGGGGGCCAGCGAGGCATGGCGTTGGGAGGCATCTGCCGGTAGTATATCAGGAACATGTAGCCGGTAAGCTGGCAGGCAGGCAGGCAGACAGGCAGCAGCAGCGTGTGTGGGCCGGTAGGCTGGCAAGTATAGGGTCTTGTCCGTCCTTAGCGTTGATGCAGCAGCTGAGCGATCAGGAGGTAGCACCGGCCGCGTCGTCTACTTTTCTTACCATTACTTCGACTTTCGGCCTCGACTTTGACTTGTACTTGGCGATTCCTTAGACAAAATACACTATTTATTCTACACGGGACAAGGCACAAGATTAGTGTACACGGTGGCTTTGTCGAGCACGCAAGCAGGCAGGCTTATGCACTACTCTAGGATGCGGACTCGGAATGTACCCACCATGGCGCAGCACGTGACCAAGCGCGTGGAGTCGACGGGGAGTATGCGGGCGTGTGCACCCAAGTATCGTGAGTGGTACGGGAGAAGAGCGAGGCGAGGAACAAGAGGAGGGATCTCGTCTCGTCTCCCAGAGATAGACACAAGCACAGCCGGTGCATGGCGCGAGGGTGTACGTCCTCTGTGGGCGTACACTACTCTGTGTGGGATGGATGGGCTGTGTGGCTCGGCGCTTGCAAGCGGCAACGCAAACCCATCAGCGCCCTGCCTGACACACAACTCATCATCCCGAGCTTATCCACGCCCGCGACCCCTCACTAACTAAGGTACCGCAGCCAGGTGTTTCGCCGATTTAGGATTCTGCCAATACTCCGGGCCTGCCAGAGCCTTGCGGACCGCCGCTGCGCGCTCGACTACCCGATCGGCATTTCTTGCCCTGGACAGCCAAACAGATAGGCCCAGCCAGCCCGGTGACCAGTGACGACGCGCAAATTGCATGCTCCCAGAGGTATGTTCGTGTGCGTGTGTTTTATCTCCCCTCTGTCTGGTCGCGCCATGTCGTCTCCGTGAGGATATGTGTGTGTCTGTGTGTCTGTGTCGCGTTGGCGATGGCGATGGCGGGCGAGGGCAGCGGCATTGGCCCTGGCGGCGCTGTTGTTGCTGCGTCGCTCTCCCGCCCCCTTCTTGGGCCAGTCGCGACCGCCTGCGACGCCCACCGACCACCGACCCACCCAGACGTCGACGCATCTATCCATCACTCCTGCCCACGTGTATGTCGCGGCTCTAACCAGGGCAGCTTCACGCAGGTCGCTCCTGCTGCGCGCAATAAACTCTCCCCCGCCATGCTGTCTCCGCCCACAGCCGACTCCCAGACGCTCGACTCGTCCACCGCCCAGCAGCAGCAGCAGCAACAGCACGGCGCGTCCACCACCAACGGCACCTCGGGCGACGGCGCCGTCCAGCCTCCCAACGCCCCTCCTCCCAGCATCAATGGAGCAGACATCGCGTCCGCCGAGAACAACGCGATCCGAGACGGAAAACAAAAAGCCAAGGCCGTCATGGCCGCCTCTGGCCTCAACCTGACGCCCACCCACGGCGACACGGCATCGCCAGCACATACCGACGCCATCAACGGCGCGTCGCCCAGTCGAAAGCGATCGCGTTCAGGCACCCGCAAGTCGTCGCGCACGCCCTCGCACGATGACGGGGCGCAACCCACGGCCTCGCAGAAGCAGCTTCTTGATCGCTACATTGCGCGCGATCTGCTTGACAGCGTCAACAAGTACGAACGCAACAAGCACTCCGAGAAAGTATATGGCCAACTAAACGACCTGCGTCACTTCTATCGTGACGAAGTCTATCCTGTGCGCCGCCAAAATCCCGGCGCAATTTTTGGCTATGGGTATGCCGGCTATGGCAACGGCCTGACTGACATTCCCCCGGACCCCAGAGATCCCCGCGCTCTCCCGCAAACAAAATTGGTATATCCCGAACACGCCAAGCGCGCTGGCCGTCGGCTCGCGCCGCAATTGAAGATCCCGAGAGACAAGATAGCGCAGCAGGCGGAGCAGATTGAAGAGCTTGTGCCTGTGCGTCTGGACATTGAATTGGACAGATTAAAGCTCCGAGACACGTTTACCTGGAACCTGCACGATCGCGTCACAAACCCTCTCTTGTTCGCCCAGACGCTCGTCGAAGACTTCCAGATACCACCTGAGTTGCGCCAGAATGTAATGCAGCAGATTGATCGCGAGATCCACGAACAGGTTCAGGACTACTACCCTCACGCCTTCTTTGACGACGAGCCATTGGATCCCCACCTACCATACTCCGCATACAAGAACGATGAGATGCGAATATCAATCAAATTGAACATCACCATTGGCCAGCACACTCTCATGGACCAATTTGAATGGGAAATCAACAACCCGCTAAATGCGCCCGAGGAGTTTGCAAGACAGATGGCTGCAGACCTGTCTCTGTCCGGAGAGTTTACCACTGCCATTGCTCATTCCATAAGGGAACAGTGTCAGATGTTCACAAAGAGTCTATACATTACAGGACATCCCTTCGACGGGCGGCCGGTGGAGGATGCTGACATTCAGGACAACTTCTTGCCTTCTCCACTCCCCTCCGTCTTCCGCCCAATGCAGGCAACCAAGGACTACCAGCCCTACCTGTACGAGCTGAGCAACGCAGACCTAGAGCGTGCGGAGCTCTCCATTATGCGCGAGCAGCGACGCCAGAAACGATCGGTCAACCGCCGCGGTGGCCCAGCACTACCAGATCTCAAGGATCGACAACGGACTGTACGCACACTGGTTGTTTCCTCAGTTTTGCCAGGAGCTGCAGAGACTATCGAAGAAAGCCAGCTTTTCAAGGCCACACGGAAAGCTAGGGAAGGCCGTCGTCGCGCTGAAGGCAGTTCAGATGAGTCTGATAGCGATGAGTCTGTAATAGAATCACCTGCTCCCGCGCAGTTGACTGGGGGTACTGCTCGAACTCGCGGTATGCGTGGAGCAGCTACCGCCGCTCAAGCCGCCATGCGTTCGGCCATTGGACGATCAGCAACACCTGAAGTGTCCACTCTCCAGCCTCATCACGAGCCGCGGACAGCCAGATCGCTCAGATATGAAACACGTGAGGAGAGCGTGTCTGAATCCACTTCACTTATTGTCAAACTTCGCATCTCATCGGCCAAGTTGAAAGAGTTCCAGGCCAATCCAAAAGCATTCGCAAAGCCTGCTTCCACCCCAATGATGGCACCATCGCAAACGCCGGCACGAAACACACCGACCGCAAACTCAATGCCTCCACCACCATCACCATCACCGGCTTTGCCTTCTCGCTCTACTCCGACAGCGCCTCCATCTGTCGAAGCATCACCCCGCCCGCCTACAACCCCTACACCAACTGCTTCGAACGAGCAACGACAATACAGACCAGATGGTTCAATGGAAGCACCTTGGCCTGCGCCTCCTGTCTCACAACATGTAAGATGATTCCCCATGGCAACGTGGAAATTGTTCTAACTCTGACAAGCCTCCCCCACCCCCGTGGCTCCAACAAGGATTGCAGGATCTCCGTGACCGAAATCCCGGTGAACTCTTCGAATCCACCATGCGTTACGCAGTTATGAACGAGGCCGCAGAAGATCCCAAGACTGGCGCCATTGCTCCCAAGCAAGTCCGGATAGATACACTTACCCCAGGTGCACCACTGCCTGCGAACCACAAAGCATACTTCCTACCTCGGATTCGATGCATGGATTGCCCTGGAAAGCTGTACAATGCAGGACCCGAGCAGACCGTCAACAATTTTGAACTTCATCTGAAGAATCGGGCACATACGGAGAACGTACGAAAACGAACTGGTCAATGATTGGTTATAGGAATGGAAAACAATTGCGACCGTGCATTCAGCCTCGCGATTTAGGCAGGTCATTTTTTTTAGGGGGGTGCATCATTTTGTCAATAAGCGAGCGCATTCAGGGTATACAGTTCCATGTACAAATAGCAGCTCGGATTAGGAGCATGTGGAGTTGCGCATGCAGACCGCGTGCTGTTGCTTAGGCGTTCTTATTTGCTGGCTAAAAGACCTGGAAAACCGTAGCCCCCACGTTGGATCACTTCTGTACGGCGGACGTCATTGTTGAACCTGGTCTTTTTTTCTCTCTCCAAGACTATTGCTGCGTTATCTTGCTACTTGGCTTTGTTCCTAGTGGAACTGGTGGTTGTATAAGTAGGGTTGATAATTTTCGACGTAGCGTTAGAGGTAGACGCAATCGCATACTTAACTGCATCACGGAGACTTTGAAAGGTCGTTTTCATCTTGGTCAAGCATTTGTGGTGTATATTTTGCCGGCTCCCAAATATCCTACGTCTTGGTCAAGTTGCAACGCGGTGCGCTGGGTTTCAGCTAGACAAGGTGCCTTGCCGAAACGTCATGATGCTGAGGGCAACCATCTTCCTCACCACTCTACTCACCTTTATCATGAAAGTCAACACCGCATCTCTTCCCATCCGGATTCTTACCCACAACATCCGCTATGCAGCCAATCCGCCCTCGACAGGCGAGAAACCATGGTCTACTCGTCGCCAACTAATCCTTAACGAGCTGCACTACAACACTTTGCACAACCCCGAGGCCTTTATATGTCTACAAGAAGTTCTCAACTCACAACTCACTGACATCATGTCTGGCCTCGGCGACGAATGGGCATATATTGGTGTCGGCCGAGACGACGGTAAAACCAAGGGCGAGTACAGTCCTGTCATCTACCGAAAAGCAGTCTGGAACCTACTCGAGTGGCAGACTGTCTGGCTCAACGAAGATGGGGTCGTAGGGAAGAAAGGATGGGATGCAGGCTCCATCCGCATCATAACGATTGGCACGTTCAAACACATTCAACACAAGAAGACACTCGTCGCAATGAGCACGCATCTGGACAATGCTGGTCCCATTTCCCGCCGCGAATCTGCAAAGATCATTCAAAATGTTACAGCTCAAGTCACTGCGCCTGCAAATGATTCTTCAATTGCTTTGCCCTTCTTCCTTGGTGGCGATTTTAATTCTGAGAAGGATGGTGAGGCGTATGAGATTCTTAATGCTGAGGAGTCTATCTTACAGGACACGAGGGAGCAGGCGAAATGGGTGTATGGGCATGAGGTTACGTTTACGGGATTTCAGGATGAAGGGAAGGAGGTGATTGATTTTGTGTTTATGGGGCCGAGAGGGCGGGGGGATTGGGTGATTGAGGGGGCGAGTGTGCTGGAAACTCGGTTTGATGATGGGGTGTTTAGCAGTGATCATAGGGCAGTTGTGGTGGATGGGTTGCTGGAGGTGTGATTATAGTAGCCTCGAGCGATCCAAAGCAAATAATCCCTTGGAATTGTAAAGCAGCTCCTTAATATTCTCGATCTACAAGAGTGATGAAAATGCCTTCATTTTCTACTGCTAGCAGCTCATGCCTCCCCCAAGTAGCCTATGCTTACATGACATGACAACGAGCGGTGCAGATGGACTGAAGCCAAAAAGCAATGTGGTCATGTGAGATGCAATTCCCAATCATACGCATGTCACCCACACAGATTCGCATGCGGAACGGAACGATGGATCCACGGTTGGCAGAGGATCAAGGCACAAGTGACGTTGTCAGGCGATCGTCGTCATTGGGCTGTGGCTAAGCGAAAGCTCGAAAGCACCCCACTGAGGGGCTTGCTCTAAACACAGGAACGACCTTGCGCACCACTCCAATTCTAGCTCCTGGACCATCTTTCCACTCCTCCACTACATATACTCAAGATGGCCACTGAAACAGCAGCTATTGGTGAGCTCACCATGCAGGCCCCCCCCGCCTGTACCAGCATCACATGAAGCTATGCACAAAGAAATAGCTCCATGAGATGACACCTGGGCCTCGCTAAATGGTCGCAGAAGCTAACAGCACACGACAGACTACTCTCTGGCGAACCCAGATACTATCACCAAGTACAAGGTCGCCGCCGACATCTCTCAAAGAGTCCTCAAGGAGGTCTCAGGTACGTTGGCCCCGCACCCCTCCGCTTACTGCCGATTTCCAGGCACGAGACTCGAATTGACCCTTGGCTAGGATGGATTGCTGCTGAAGCTAACATTGTCGAGCTCTGCGAGCGCGGCGACAAGCTTCTGGAGGAAGAGGTCGGCAAGGTCTACAAGGGCAAGAAGGTCCAGAAGGGCATTGGACACTGCACCACCATCTCGCCGAGCGCCTACATCACTCCCTACACGCCCCTCAAGACCGATGCCGAGGAGGCTGCAACAACACTGAAGGAAGGGGAAGTCGTCAAGATTCAGCTAGGCGCTCAGATCGATGGTTTCTGCACCATTGTTTGCGACAATGTTATTGTCGGTAACACTGGCGAAGTCACCGGACGCGAAGCTGATCTCATTTTGGCTACACACTACGCAAACGAGCTTCTCTTGAGGTTGATGGTACCACCAAGCCTACTTCCTTACAGCGATGAGGAGGAGCAAAAGAAGGCTGCCACCAAGAAGCCCTACACACAGAGCCAGATGACCAACATGCTCGAGAAGGTTGTCAAGGCTTACGATTGCAACCTCGTCGAGAGCACCACTATCTGGCTTTTTGACCACAACGAGATTGAGTCCAAGAAGAAGATTATTCTTGCTCCTGGCGAGGGCGTTAGGGGTGAGGGTCTGCCCGAGGCCGGCGAAGTTTGGGGTGTCGAGATGGGCGTCAGTCTGGGAAGCGGCAAGGTTAAGAACAACAGCAACAGGACTACTCTGCACCGTCGCACAGCCACCACCTACCAACTCAAGCGCCCGACTTCCCGAGCACTTTTGTCCGAGGTTGTCAAGAAATTCGGAACTTTCCCCTTCAGCTTGCGACAGCTTGAGGACGAGAAGGGCGCCAAGGTTGGTGTCGTCGAGTGCGTCCGCACTGGTGTACTTCGCCAGTACGAAGTCGTTGTTGACAAGGACAACCAGCCAGTCGCTAGGTTGTTTTCCACCGTTTGTAAGTTTTTAGACCCCACATACGTACCCTTTAAACGCGGATCGCAAAATACTGCTCGATCGTGTTTATGGGACTCCTTAATCTGATCATACCACACCCGGTCAAAGCAGCAGATCAAAAGAATGAACTAATAGCTAACTTTGGAATAGCAATTGGCAAGAACGGCATGCAGCGCCTTGCTCAGCCTACTCCTATTGACGTATCCAAGTACAAGTCTGATAAGAAGATTGAAGACGAGGAGATTCTCAAGATCCTGGAGCAGCCTATTGGAAAGACTGCGACAAAGAAGAAGAACAACAAGAAGAAGAAGAAGCCCGCGAAGAAGCCTACCGCTGACGGCGCCGCCGCTGCTGAGGAGGAGAGCGAAGACGAAGAGTAAGCGTAGATTGCAGAGATCTACAGGCTTGCTCAATCTTTTCCGAGCCAAGTCCGGACGATGTGTCAATTTTTGAGAGCGTAAAAACAGCATTGCAGGGGAGAGACATGACTGGTACTCCCAGAAAAAAAAGGTGTGCCATGTACTGTGGGCAAAGCCCATGATCAAGTAGAAGTGATAGCAACCTCCAAAAGATCAGTTCCCCCGAAAACCACGAGCTTATTATCTGCGTGATCATTCATGGAGGCTTTTGCTGTGTATCGTACGATTTCGACACAGATAAGTGCTTAGTAGCTTATTGCTAATTGCCGAATTGAGTCGCGAACGCATACCACACAACGCTCACAACCCAAGGTTGGTTAAGTGTCGGAACCAGATCCCACAAGAATTTCCAAAGCAAGGCCAAGGTGATTTTCTACTAGTGCATTATAGGAGATAGAATACCAAGCCTATATGATGTATGGCATCCTATGGTTATCTAAGCAGCATCATCCTTGCTTTATTTTCATCACCTGTGCGCCAAGCTAAGCGTGGATGGAAGTCTTCCCTGGCAAAACAATGGTAGGAGATATGCGGATAGCTCGGTTTGCTCTGTTTCGTGTTCGATTATTCTGAGCTTTTTTGTTACGTCGGATGAGATCAAGTATGAGAATAGGGTCTACCCCTGAATTAAATGTGCACAATAGTTTTTTTGCATAATGGATATGGGCATGAGTTTCCTACTTACTGAAGCGCTTAGAAGCCTATGATAGAATATGAATCTGGAAACTCACGTGGTGGGTGTCGGTCGGTGAAAGTGAGAGGAGGATCTGACGGAAAAAGCGGAGGTTGGGTGACTTGCCGTGTCCCTCACAGTCTTTGTGAAGTGCTATTCTCCCATCATATCGATGCTAGGGAGTGAAACAAGAATTTTCTTCTTCATCACTCTACCTTTTGATAGATTAAAATCCAAGTGTCTGCCAGGTGCTGCGATATTGGTGAATGTGTAGGGGGCTGACATAATAAGAAGGCCCGTCCAAGCGTCCAGGGCACTCTCGAACAGCCTTGATCGCTCTCATTCTTGCACGACCGACCCACCAACACCGGGCTCGGCATTGGGGCGTGTAAAATTCCCGGATAGCACGCGAAGTGAGAACAAAGACCTGTTAATCAAATACAGCGCGCTGACCAAGTTCCAGTTTCGCCATGCCGGCCCTCCGCAAGTCTGCCCGGGAGCGCGACTTTCGATCGCAACCAAGGTCCAGCACCACGCCCTACGCCTCACCTACTGGCACAAACAACGATCACGTCTACGACAAGAAGCAGCGCTCAATCACCGAGTGGACTGAACCTCAACCCCAGACTCTTGCGCCCTCTTTTGAAGAGCACGGTTTTGCGCGGCACGGCGTCCTGGAGAATATGGCCCCCCTCGGCGTGCCTCCAAAGGCAAAGGACAAGCAGCGCGCGCGCGCTCTCGACGGACCGGCTCCTCGGAACTCATTGCTGGGAAAAGTGAATATTGCGTTTGGCGACGACGCTGGGTCGACTCCAGAAGTTACTCCGGCTCCCGAGCTTGAGCCTGATGATTCGGAGCGGCAAGAAGAGTACGAGATACAGGCCGGCTTTCCTGTTCTCGAGGATGAAGAGGATGATGACTACGAACCTACCAAGCCGAAGAAGAAGGTGAAGGTGTCGAAAACTCCAGTCAGGGGCAAGACGCCCGTGCAAAGCAAGACGCCCGTCAACGGAAAAACGCCTGTAAAGAGCTGTTACAGCAAGAGCACGCCTGTCTCAGGGAGCCCGGCCGTACAGGCGATTTCCATGTCCGAGCCAGTTGCAGCGAGCACACAGCGCATCCAGATCGCTGTCAACGATGCCATTTCAAAGGCCAACAGTAGCAAGGGCAGGCGTTATGTAGGCATCGCCTTGAAGCGCGCCTTTGAGCAAAGCAAAAGTGACCCAGAACTAGCCGAGGCCCTAGATGCAGTAATTCACGAGAGGAGCACGCCCAAGCAATATAACCGTTTTCGCAAGTTCATCAAGTCATTCAAGCTTGAAGAAAAAATGAAAATGGGCCTCACTAGAGACAGGCGCTTTGACCAGCCCAACACGGCCAACAACGGTGTTTCATTATCCAGCCAGCCGCCATCCCCTATGGCTAGTAGTGAAGTTGTTCCCGATGATTCTGTCTCGACCACTGAATCGATGCTGAACGACACGCACAAGGCATTGCAGTCAGCACTGGACCCACATTCTGAAGCTGCGCCCCACCCATTCAGCACAGCGCCTGCTCTACCAGCAGCAGATACCTCTGCAGAATCAACACCAAGGATGCCATCAAAATCACCTCGGAAACGAGCTGCTACCAATGGAAAATCTGCGCCAGATTCTGCTATGGACGTGGATGGTGGTCTCTCGACGACTGTGCCTACTCCAGCAGCGAGGACGCCCGACACTGGTGCGAGTGATTCTGAGCTCTCAGAGGTCAATGAAGAAATAGTGCTGAAGGGCCCGCCAGAGCCGGTGCAGGTCAACGGAAAGAGCGCTACTACAGCACCAGCCTCAGGACTGAAGAAAGGGAAGAACATTGCCCATGCACGCGCTGCTAAGAAGGCGAAAGCCAACGCAGGAAAACTCTTTGGCAAGCATGCATACAAGCAGCAGCCGCTTACCGCAGAGCAGCAGGCGGAAGATGACCGTCTCTATCAGATGCGCAAATCTATGGTGGAGGAACAACCTATCCGCCAGTTCGATCAAATACCCCCTCCAGTCTCTGATGTCCGCTTTGATGACGAAATCCTTGAGACGGAATCTTTAACAGAATCTCAGATTGCCGTAGGCCCACCGGTAGACTCTGATCAACCACGGCGCCCTGGACGAGCGCCAAACCATGGCACCAAGCGTCTGCGAGACGATCCGTTGCGGTTCTCCTCGCCTCAATCTGAGCCAGCTACAGTGACACGGCCTTCGACTCCAGCAGTCGGACCGGCGCCCAAGCGGGTCAAACTTACCAACGGTCAGGGTGCCAGGACTAAGCGATCGTAAGTGTTTCTTTTCTTTCTTGCAGCATCGCTCTCAAGCCCTTGGGGGTATAGGCAGATGTCTGTACCCGTGTCGACGCAGCTCTCTTAGCGTCGAGTAGGCAAGCCTTGCGTGTTTGCATCAAACAATACCGTTGGTCCCATCGAATCACCAGAAGACTAACTATTGTACACACAGACCAGTCAAGAACCGAGATGCAGGACCTATTGCTGGTGTAGCGTTTACTGGTGGTGGCGGTTCGAGACAGCTGGGGCCTGATGACAATGACCCCGTAAGTGCCACTCAAAATCCCGCAGCATCCAACCACACCATTCCTCTTCCACCGCACAACTCATCAACATCATTTTCTTTTTTCATCTCCCAACACCAATGTTTCTCACTACGAACATAACCCCTCCCAAATTTCCATACTCTCCTCCACTCTCAGTTTTGTCTTCACCTCTAACGGAATGCCAGAACTCGCCACAGTCGGAGAGCGACGACTTCTGCTCTGCGTGTAGAGGTGCTGGCGAGTTTGTCTGCTGCGAAAACTGCCCACGCGTTTTCCACTTGCTATGCTGCGATCCACCGAGGACACAGGTACCTGACGGTGCCTTCTACTGCTACGAATGTAATGCCAAGTTTGGTGCACCCGATGACTCCGAAGAGACACATCCCAGCTTGGGGCCGCTCTTCGAGAAGCTGGAGCGCACCAACCCTCGTGCATTTGCCTTGCCGCAAGACATCCAAAACAATTTCGAGGGTGTTTCTGCGCGTCCTGATGGATCTTACTTTGAGGAAGTCAAGAAGTTCCCTCTGTGAGTGTGACGCGTTCCATCGCGTGATCTGTCGCTAACAACGAAAACAGGGCGAAGAACAGTGGATATGGCTACCAGAAGCCAGAATACACAAAGGTCATTGACAACGATCAAAAAGTCATCTTGTGTGCCCAGTGTGGGTTATCGAGTGGCAACAAGCGCCAAATGCTGAAGTGTGACTTCTGTCACGCATACTGGCACTTGGACTGCTGTGACCCCCCACTCGCTAATCCGCCACACATCAGCTTTGATGCGTCGCAGCGCGATGCCTGGAAATGTCCCCGACATATTGATCACGATCTTCGTAGTGGTTTGTTGGTTCAGAACGATTTGAGCGCTGATGACCACGATGTTGAGATGGGCAACACTGCGCCGTTTGTCCGGATCACGCGCAGAGTTCGAGTGCGCAAACAGTCTGAGTACATTGAGCCAACGTTCTCACGCGGCATGCGCAACAACGGTTTGATCGAAATTACTAATGATCCGGATGATGACACTGATGGCGAAGGCAACTACGTGTTCGGCGATAATGACTCAAAAGATCTCAGCTCAAAGATCTTCCGTGTGCCAGAGAAGGGAGTCGTCCTCGACTTCATCAGCAAAGTCAAGAGGTATGTATATTCTCATCTTCACGATGTTATAGCAGACACTAACGCATCTTGCAGTGGTCGTGTGATGAAGAACTATGGAGCACCAACGGCTGTGGAGGCTGCAGCACAACGCAACGCGCCTATGCAAAACTACCTTGCACATTCTATCGAGCAACAGCAAGCAGCACTCACCCTGGCTCAGCTGGCAGGAAAAGCACCCGAGGTTGACTTGAGCGAGGGCAAAGTTCAGGCGCTCATCTACAGTCTCACCGTAAGACTTCTCCCTGCGCCCCACATGCCTTGTTTTGTGATCAATGGCGCTAACTCACGTGAAACAGTCCGAAGCTCCTCCGAGCGTCATCACAGCCATGGCCAACGCAGACCCGCCACCGCCTTCAGAGCAAGAGCGTGCTCAGCTGGAGATGCTTCAGCGTCTTATTCAGCGCCGACTTGGAGCTTGAGCGCTGCTTTAACAACAGTGGTTTGCAACCTTATCCGGTCTAGTTGTAGTGACACCGCCAAGCAACCCTGGATACGAAAGCACGCCATGTACACCACCCAGAACTCTTATCCATCTACAGTCATCTCAGATGTCCTTGTCAAGGTAGCGTCTCGTCAGCAGATTGGCTGTGGCGAGGCGTCGCTCAGCCTTAGCCTCATTTGCCCGACTTGGAAATTCGAACACGACACCCTGTTCGTCCAATGGACGCGCGGCACGGTCCTCGTTCGACACGTCAACACCTCTCGTCCCTTTTCGATCAGAAAAAAGCTCTTTGTTTACCTTGCGTATGTTTTCCTCAACCTGGGTCGGCCTCTTTTTTTCTTTCTTTCTTTCTCTCTCTGCCACAGTACCATGATATGCGCAACTTAGCGCTTTACCTTTTCCCATACGGATTTTTTTCCCGGTACAAATAGCTCACCCAACTGCCTTAGAGCCTAACATCTTTTTCGCAGAACTGGGTAAGCTTTTGAACGCTGTACCACAAATGCATAGCGTAGGAGTTTTGATTCGGGGGGAAGGGGGACCAATGTTTTTTTTGATATATCTTTAGTCTATTTGGGGGGAGTGGGGGAGTGAGTGAAGGGAGATAAGGTGTTTTAAGTGCTCTGTCACTTCCGTTTATCTCTCTCTCTCTCTTTCTATACATCTCTCTCGTTTTCTATCTGGCGTTTGGCTCTAACCGAGCAAAGCAAGTTGGGAGAGAGGGGACTGCCGGTGATAGGCAAACTACTGCTACTACTCTTACTTGCGAAGCTTGAATATCAAACTTCACTTTTTGTTTTTTTGGCGGCGGGAGGAGGACGAGGAGGAGGAGGAGGACGGGAAGGAGAGACATACTTGATGGATATCTTAGAAAAGGTTTATTTAGGCTTTTCTTATGAACTGGTGCTGCGAATGGCAGAATAGGTCGACCCTGGACCATTTACATACATACACAACATGTGTCTTGGTGTCGTCCCCAAACTTGATTGCATGCTATGTGGTGGTTATCGTCATTACCCGTGATGAGGAGGCTATTCGACTGTCGATCAGGGGTGGTCAAGAAGAAAAAGGTGGGCCGTCCGACGGGGTTCACTGGGTTCACTGCAAGCCTGACACGTTGCATGCATCTCGTGACACTACGGGGTGTGGAAAGGGGGGGGAAGAGGGAAGGACTCTAGGCATCCATGGATATGGAAGGAACAAGAACCAAGGAACATGTAGTATGCTGAACAAGTTGACTGAGTGCTATGATTCAACTATATGATTCGTCCCACCGCCGCTGCCTAGTGTGGACGTGAGACAAGGGCTTTTGCTGGCATTAAAGAAAAAAAAAAGGGCAAGGCAACAGAAAGCCCTGGGATTGCTGCAAATCGAATCACACCACTCGACCCTTTTTTTTGTGACTGGGACCCTAAAATTCTTGGCATAGGAATCAGGCAGGTAGGTAAGAAGGTCAAAGGAAACAGAAGAAAAAAACAATATTTGATAACAAACGATGGCTTAAGGCTTGCAGCGGCCGAAGTAGCGGGGGTACAGGCAGCAGTCGCGGACAGTGTGTTGCTTGCATAGCCAGGCGAGGAAGCGTTCGAGACCGAGACCGTAACCGCCGTGGGGAGAAGAGCCGTACCTGGTGGGAAAAAAGTTGTTAGTAAGATGCTTTGTGAGTTATATGGATGCAAAACTTACTTCCTCTGGTCAGTGTACCAGTAGTATGCCGCAGGATCAATCTGCTCCCTGGCAAACGCAGCCATCAACTCATCGTAGTTGTCCATCCTCATACTTCCTCCAACAATCTCACCGACACCGGGCATCAAGCAATCCACGCTCTCCGTTACCCTGGGGTCTTCCTTTTCCTTCAGCATGTAAAAGGCCTTGATCTCCGTAGGGAAATGTGTGAGGAAGATGGGCCTGTTGATGATATCTGTCATCCTACGCTCTGCAGCTTCAGCGATATCGTCGCCAAACTTGTGGGGCTCGCCATCCTCGTTGGGGATGTTGTGCTCAACGAGCCAATCAATGGCTTCTTGGTACTTCATGCGCTTGAATGGGCGCTCGGGGACCTTGAACTCGGGGTTGAGGTCCATGATGTATTGCTTGACGACGGGATCAGCCATTGTGACGTCTAGGACACGGCACATGACCTCTTCGAGATGGGTGAGCAGGTCGTCAAAGTTGATGTAGTCGAGCTCGGCCTCAATGTGCGTGTACTCAGCCAAATGACGACGGGTCAATGACTTTTCAGCACGGAAGGACTTTTCGATGCAGTACACGTCTCCCATTGATGGCAAGCATGTCTCAAGATATAGTTGAGAAGACTGGGTAAGGTAGGCCTCCTCATTGTAGTAACCGAACTTGAAGAGCGTGGCACCACCCTCTACCTGGGTTTGGACAAGCGCTGGCGGGCTGACCTTGCGTAGTCGAAGTTCTTTATAGACCTGGTTGAATGCAAACTCAACGGCGTCACGGACAATCATGACCTTGGATGCAGTCTCTCCACGTAGAGTGAGATGTCGCAGATCCAGCAAGGTCGCGTGCTCAGTGTCCTTTGATACCCTGTTGGTAATGGCATCGTCGCCACCAGCTGCCTTCCAGCCATCGTGGATCTTGTAGTAGTCGGCGTGCAGTTCGCGGCTGTTGGGAGCGTGGGCACCAGCGGGGATCTGCCTCAACTCTCCGAGAATCTCCATGCTGGTTTCGCGAGTCAACGTGAGGGCATCGTAGGTCTTTGCAAGGTTACCAGTGAAGATGACCTGCATGTAGCCGTAACCATCTCTTAAGGTGACAAACATGACATCCTTTTGTCTTCGCTCACGATGTACGCGACCAAATACTCGTACTCGTGTACCCTTTGTATCTTTGCCATCTCCTAGCGTGATCTTCTTTGGGTCGGTGTCGTCGAGCTTGATCTTGATCGCCTCAGGAAGACTCTTGTCCTCCTCTATGACGACCTTCTTGGCCTCATCGAGGACCTTGTTGCGGTCTGCCTCCTCCTTCGAGCGCTGCGCAAGCAGTCCCTGCTCCTTCTCGGCCTTCTTCTTCTGCGCCTTTGCATAGTTGACCGCCTTCTTCATGGCCGACTTGGCAACATCCTTCCACTCTAACCTCGAGGACGCATCTGCACCCTCTGCGACCTCTCCAGTAACACTCTTCCGGGTAAGGAACTTGGGAGTCTCGCCGCGAGTCAGGACAGCGTATCCGAGGGATTTGTAGGGCGATGACTCGTCGCCCGTCTGTTCTGCGATGTCCTGACCGACATCCTCGTCGATGTAGTAGGTGGGCTGAGCCATGGTGGCGACAATTGGTGTGCAGACGTCTTTTGGGGGTGTTGCGCAGATTGTCTGCTGTTGTCGGAATTATATTGAGTGGGCGCGGGGTGACTCAAATGGACCCCTCCACAGGCTCCGTGCACAGTCTAGGTACGTGAAGCACTATATGTGTCGATAAGGCCAATCACCCAATTTCCCTTATCAACCAAGGCTCGTGTTGACCGACTAAGATAATGCATTGTGTTTTATATGTGCAATGGATTGCTTTTTGTAAATAGATACCTGTTTTGAGTTAACCTGAAAAGTGCGTCTTGTTGACTTTAGCTGCATGCCAACACCGTTTAGATGACGACGGCCTTCCAAGGACTAGAATTTGGATGCTTCAAAAATAAAACTCACTCAATTCGCAACATGAATATGGCTGGTAACCTTTGTTAAGTAGACATTTGAACCCACTCTCGATGGTAGTAAAGGCGGCTCTAGTTCCGCGCTGACAAACAAGACAATTGGCTCGGTAACTGGACAACACTAGATGAAGGGACATATAAGCTACAATGTAACATACAGCTGCTATCATTCATTCCAGCTAAAAACAATCTCTTTCTGACGATATAACACAACAATGGCTGATCCTAGTATTTACGAATACGAATCCCCTCTTAAAGGCTTCGAAAACTGTGAACCATTGCCCAAGTAGGATACGTCTTCCATATTGCTAGTGCTTATGATTCCAAATATTGCGGTACAAATGTGATTGAAGAATACTGATACAATCACAGCGAAAAGGCCGAGGATGGGAAATCCTACGTAAACCCTCCAGCTGACAAGGCAAGCGATGCCTATAACTCATTCGTAGCACCTATTACGAATGGCATCCGTGGGGGTTTTGAGTGAGTACGAACAACTCAAATATTCTGTTAAACAATCACTGATGTTTTCAGTGTACACATCTACTATCTTCAGAGTGACGAGGAAGAAACGAAGTTTGCCAATGAGCTCTGGGAGCGCATACGTCGCGAGTGTATGGTGGTGTCCTCCCTTAATTCAGTTGTTTCTAATCAAAACAGTCCCTGAGTTGCGCATATACCGAGTCTGGGATCGACCAATTGGACCTCATCCTCTTGCCATGTTTGAGGTTAACATTTTCACTCCACGTAAGTAATGGCTTGTTGGACTAGAAGCTGGAGCCTTCACTAAGGATTATTAGAGCAATTTGGCGCATTTATTCCTTGGCTAGTAATTAACAGAGGTCCACTTTCGGCACTGATTCATCCGAATACTGATGAGGAAGAGAGGGACCATACACAACGCGCAACATGGATGGGACAGCCGCTACCTCTTAACTTGAAAATTTTCAAGAAGAGAGCAGCACCGAAGGTGTAATTTTCTGTGATTCAGCGAGGACGTGTTAGGCATGAAAGCGCGTGCTTAAATTGTAACGTAATTTTTTGAGATTACGTCTGCGACAGACGTGATAAATTGGCATATTAAGCAATTCGTGTTACGCCCCATACTTTGATGCACATTCTCTCTCAACCCGTAGCTTGGATGTCTGTCGAACAGCTCTTCGTCTGGCGTCTTTCGAATGATTGGTGATGTCCGTGTCCATGCCTGACCTCAATGATGACGCTGTCTATGAGCATGCTGAACCATATTCTTGTATGGTGCATGATCAAGCGAGACATTATCGCACTCACGCCTTTGTCTCCACCTTCTTCTTTTTCTTGGTCTTCTTCGCCTTCTTCTTGTCTCGCTTCTTCAATCCACTCATGCCTGCCTTGCATGCTTCGGCATATCGCGCGTAGAACCCGTCCAAGTCTTCCGGTTTTACCACTGTGCTCAACTCTATTTTGTCAACTTTTTTCCTGTCTGTCCCTGCTTTCTTGTCGCTCTTGTTATTGTGCGCGCGAATCAAAACAGGCAGCGAGTCTTCAGGATGGGTGTCCCATAATGGATCATCGGCGACCTTGTTGGCTGGAGGTGGGGTGGCAGTGGTACCCAATGTCATACGCTTCTGTACAAGGTAGACGCTGCCGTGGCCTTTTGTTTGTGTGTATTCGAAGAGGTTGGCGAGTTTTGCAAAGAACTGAGCAAGTGTTAGAATAGAGAAGACGATTACATTCGTGTGATATCACACACCTCATCGTTGCTCAAATGTTCTCGCCCCATTGTGAATGTTGTGTGCTATATTAGTCGCGCCATGGAGATGGTAGGTTGCATAGTGGGATGCCTGCTGTCAGTGCGAGGCGGAGACGCGGGGAAATCTCACCTAAACTCCGACCCTCGAACTTTTTTGCGACAACCAACCGCCCCAGACACCACAACATGCGCAAACCCTTCGGAGGGCCAAAATTGCCCGTAGAGTTACGGAACCAACTTGGAGGTAATATTGGACGATAGCTGGGTACATTTTCAGTACTAAACAACGGCAGATCCAGCAAACAACAAGCAGCGCAAAGGACCGCGTAATGGACCACTCAATCGCAAAGACAGGCGCAAAGCCGATCGCGTAGAGAAGAAGCGACAGAACAAGCAAGGCAGGAAGCCTGCGCCAACACATCCACATAATGGCCGAGGACCGCGTCGTGAAGCCGAATCGGAAGATGAGGACGAGGAAGAGGAGATAGATTGGGACAACATCGAATCAGACGCCACACCACCACCGGTAGAGAAGAAGGAGCCGCAAAAGCCTCTGAAAGGCATACTCAAGACAAAACCCTCAAATTCAGAGGAAGCATCGCCTCCGCCTGCGAAAGTATCACGCGCCACAAGAGACAGACTAGCCCAGGACGATGCCGAAATTGCTGCACTGGAAAAAAGATTAGGTGTGAAGGGCAAGAAGAAATCCAAGGGAGCAGATGGCGGTCTCGATGACCTGTTTGAGGGCCTTGGAGATCTCGGAGATTTTAGCGACGAAGAGGGTGCTCAGCCGTCAAAGCGTAAAAGGGATGAAGATGACGACTGGCTTGCAAGTAAGAGGCGGAAGGCCCTAGGCCAGAAGTCGGATGAAGAAGAAGACGACAATTCAGAAGCGTCTGAGTCTGACGAAGACTTGGACATAGAAGAGGCAGACTTTGATGACGAAGACGAGACAGACTACGATGAGGAAAGTGATTTAGGCTCTGAAGACGACAATGCCGAAGAGGCTGAGCCAGAACAACCAAAGAAACGAGAAAATCCATACGTTGCTCCTGTAGCACCGGATGCCCAGCCGACCAAATATATACCACCTGCGCTTAGAGCACCACCTTCATCGGATTCAGAGGCTTTACTACGTCTTCGAAGGCAGATACAAGGTCTTTTCAACCGTCTTTCGGAAGCCAACATACTCTCCATCTTGCGCGAAATTGAGACTATCTACCAGAACAACCCCCGTGGATATGTCAACAACACACTGGTCGATCTATTGATTGGAATGCTATCAGATCCCACCGCTCTCCTGGATACTTTCCTGAACCTGCACGCCGGTTTTATTGCTGCGATCTACAAAATTATTGGACCAGACTTCGGGGCACAGATGGTAGAGCGGATTGTTGCGGAAGTTGACAGACACTATCAAGCAAACAAAGACGGTTCTGGAAAGCAGACGTCGAATCTCATATCCGTGGTGGCAGAGCTATATACGTTCCAAGTCATTGGCAGCAATATTGTATTCGACTACATTCGATTCTTTCTCGACGAGCTTACCGAAATCAACACCGAACTTCTGTTGAGAATAGTCCGGGCAGCGGGTCCACAGCTACGCCAAGATGACCCGACCTCTCTGAAGGACATTGTTGTTCTTCTTCAGAAGTCTGTCGCCAAGGTTGGCCAGAACAACTTGCCGGTTCGCACCAAGTTCATGATTGAAACAATCAACGACCTCAAAAACAACAAAATGAAGACTGGTATCGCTTCTTCGGTAATCTCGAGGGAGCATACAACCCGGATGAAGAAGCAGCTTGGTACGCTGAACTCACGGAATCTCAAGGCGACCGAACCACTACGGGTTGGTCTGAAGGATATCAGAGATACTGAGAAGAGAGGCAAATGGTGGCTTGTCGGAGCAAGTTGGCGCAATCAACCAGGAAACGAGGAGCCGGCCAAGGATAACGGAAAATTTGAACAGACCACGACACATATCGATGACGAGGGCGATGACAGCGAAGTTGATCTTGTACAGCTTGCTCGCGAGCACCGTATGAACACAGACATTCGGCGGGCTATCTTCATCTCTATAATGTCTGCCAGCGACTTCAAGGATGCGCAGATAAGATTGAATAAGCTCAATCTCAAAAAGTCTCAAGAAGCAGAGATACCACGAGTCATTGTTCACTGTGCGGGCGCCGAGAAGACCTACAACCCTTACTACACTGTACTTGCGCGCAAGATTTGCTCCGATCACAAGACCCGCAAGAGCTTTCAATTCGCGCTGTGGGATATCTTCAAGAGTTTAGGGGAAAAGCAAGATGACGCGGACGATGATGACGATGATGACGAAATGGACACCGACATGTCCCTTCGAAAGCTTGTCAATCAGGGCAAGCTGTATGGCACATTGATTGGCCGTAAAGCCATGCCAATTATCAGTCTCAAGAACCTCAACTTCCCCTACTTGCAGCCGAAAACCAAGACTTTTGTTGAAGTCTTACTTGTTACTACCATTCTGGAGGCATTGAAGACATCCAAGACAAAAGACAAGCGTGACGAACGGGCTGTCCGGGAGGTATTTGTAGAGACAGATCAAGCACCAGAAATGATTGCCGGTTTGCAATTCTTCTTGAAGAAGACAGTTAGTAAGACGGAGATTGTTGAGGAAGCGGAGAAGGAAACGGTGCGGTGGGCGTGCAAGTCCGTCATGGGAATGCTGACTAGAGTGTTGGCTACTACTACGTTGGCGGAAGACTGAGTGTTTGACTAAAATACCCCTCTGTTGTATGTTTAATAATAGAGTGATAAAAGAACCAATGCAGTATGGTGCCAGGAGGCGATGTTGAACATGAGGCACTTTGTCATCTTGGCGCCACCCTTGACCCTACGGAAGCCGCATAGGCCTTCCCAGCCGAGCTCCGCAAAAAGCTCAACCACATCTGCCATCCCACGCCCCATCCATTGACGCCTGTCATCCCAGCCGTATACCTCACGGCTTCTTTTGGTTATGTTTCCTCCGGCCATCTTCACCATGTTCCGCTCACTGGCACCCCGCGCCGCTCAACGGGCGTCGCGACCCGTCACCCGAAGCACATTCTGCGCATCCAACATTTACTTCCAGAACCGGTTACGACGTGGATATGCGTCGGAAGCTGGTGAGTCGCATCACGGCGCACCATTGGTTTAGTGCATCTGCTGACCGCTGGACAGAGGAGAAGGACCTAGTCATCATCGGTGGTGGTGTTGCGGGATATGTCGCAGCTATCAAGGCTGGACAGGCGGGCATGAAGGTTAGCAAGACACATTCGGACAATGGCAAGATCACAAGGTTGACGCAAGCGGACAGGTCACTTGCATCGAAAAGCGTGGCTCCCTGGGTGGAACCTGCTTGAACGTCGGCTGCATTCCCTCCAAGTCCCTCCTCAACAACTCGCATCTCTACCACCAGATCCTCCACGATACTAAGAGCCGCGGAATCGAGGTCGGCGATGTCAAGCTCAACCTCCCCGCCATGATGAAGGCTAAGGAGAGCTCCGTTTCTGGTCTCACAAAGGGAATTGAGTTCCTTTTCAAGAAGAACAACGTTGAGTACATCAAGGGTACTGGTGCGTTCCAGGACGAGCACACCATTGCCGTCAACCTCACTGAAGGCGGCGAGACTACTGTCCGCGGAAAGAACATCCTCATTGCCACTGGTTCTGAGGCCACTCCTTTCCCTGGCTTGACCATCGACGAGCAGAAGGTTATCACAAGCACCGGCGCCATTGCACTTCAGGAAGTGCCTAAGAAGATGACCGTCATCGGTGGTGGTATCATTGGCCTTGAGATGGTAGGAAAATACTCAGTCGTTCTTTTGGTAGACTATGCTAACCACACATAGGCCTCCGTTTGGTCGCGTCTTGGCTCTGAGGTCACCGTTGTTGAGTTCTTGGGCCAGATTGGTGGCCCCGGCATGGACAACGAAATCGCGAAGCAGACCCAGAAGATCCTTCAAAAGCAGGGCTTGAAGTTCAAGCTCAACACAAAGGTTACCGCTGGTGAGGTTCACAGCGCTGGTGTCAACGTTAGCGTCGAGGCCGCAAAGGGTGGAAAGGAGGAGACTGTGAGTCGATTTTGAGCAACACTAGCTGATTGTAATGCTGACATGCCTAGCTCGATGCGGACTGCGTCCTTGTTGCTATCGGTCGTCGCCCATACACTTCCGGTCTTGGTCTTGACAACATCAGCCTCGAAACCGATGAGAGGGGCCGCCTGATCATTGACCAGGAGTACCGCACCAAGATCCCCCACATTCGCGCCATCGGAGACTGCACTTTCGGCCCTATGCTTGCCCACAAGGCTGAGGAAGAGGCTGTCGCTGCCATTGAGTACATCCACAAGGGCCATGGTCACGTCAACTACGGCGCCATTCCTTCTGTTATGTACACCCACCCTGAGGTTGCTTGGGTTGGCCAGAACGAGCAGGAACTCAAGGAGGCTGGTATCAAGTACAAGACTGGAACCTTCCCTTTCACTGCCAACTCAAGAGCCAAGACCAACCTCGACACTGAGGGTATGGTCAAGTTCCTGTCAGATGCTCAGACCGACCGGATATTGGGTATTCACATCATTGGTCCCAACGCTGGTGAGATGATTGCAGAGGGTACACTTGCACTGGAATACGGCGCCAGCTCTGAGGGTAAGTTGAATCAGATCAAGCATCTTCTCGAACTAGCACTAACGATTATGCAGATGTTGCGCGCACATGTCATGCTCATCCCACTCTTGCTGAGGCGTTCAAGGAGGCCGCCATGGCCACCTACGACAAGGCTGTTCACTACTAGATTCCCCAATTTCGGTCAGGCTTTTCTTTTGTGCATCAGCGACATGACCTTCGAGCTCTCAAGCATGCGAGTGCGAAGTTGTGAACGATATTTGTAGAATATATCTGATGCGTCATGCTCGCCAATGAAATGCTAGTGAATGATGCGCATGTGATGTGGAGCCGGTAGGGCTGAGATACCCCTGCTAGCGGCGTCTTGTCGCGTGCACGTAACGCGTACCGCGATTTGATGTCGCCATCAATTACACTTCTCACTTGCCCGCTTTTGCTTACTTTTTGCCCATACAATTCTACGCAAGTCATCATGAGTAACGACGACATTGAACACCGCTGTACTGTATTACGACAGGACCTCAAAGTCTGGGAGAAGAAATTTGCAGCCCAGAACCATGGCCGAAAGGCGGGACGCGACGACATTAAGGCCAATGCAGAGATCTGTATGCACGCGCTGGACAATGACATACTGGGGTCGTACTAACAAACTTACAGCACAAAAATACAAAGAATACAACAAACTGAGGGCACAGCTCTCACGAAAAGCAGGCCCGGACACACCCTCGAAACGAACTAGAAGCCGGAACACAGCCGTCGACACAGAGCGCACGACAAAAGCAGCGCCCAAGGCCGTTGTTACTACGCCCATGAAAAGGAAGAGGGAGGAGGACGAGCTTTCAGAGAACGTCACACAAGTGGTCGATCTCCTTTCACCACAAGGGCCTGCCGTAATCGGTCCAACCCCGCAACGTGATGGCATAGTCCTAGGTCTTTTCGATCAGCTGCCTTTTGCACTCACACCTACCAAATCGAGAACTGTGCTTGGAGAGGTGGGGTTGAACGTGCCCCAGACACCAAGTAAGGAGTTGGAAGATGGAGCAAGCGAAGCATTGCTGGAGTCTCGAGCGAGAGGAGAGAGAACACCACTATCGGCCGGGAAGCGCTTTCTGCTAAATCAGTTCGTTACACCAAAGAAGAGAAGACTAGACGAGGAAGGAACCCCGTCATCTACGATGCACGGGTTAGCGACGCCTGCTTTTCTTCGAAGAGACAATGCTCTGGGCGCAATTGACGAAGAAGATGAAACAACCCCTCGGCCAGCACCATGGAAGCGGCGGGGACTAGGACGCAGTTTGACTGCTATGATACAGGCTATGAAGAAAGATGAGGACGACAAGCTTGATGAAGAGGCGGATATTATGCGAGAACTGGAAATGGAAGAAGAAG
The DNA here is from genome assembly GCF_000523455.1 of Bipolaris oryzae ATCC 44560. NCBI lineage: Eukaryota > Fungi > Ascomycota > Dothideomycetes > Pleosporales > Pleosporaceae > Bipolaris > Bipolaris oryzae. Next base: position 329,429 of record NW_006911276.1, read on the forward strand.
GCATAGTGGCTCCAAAGAAACCCAGAGTACCGCAACTCTTGGTGCAAGACAGCCAGGCGCCGATGCCCTTGGGTCCAGATCGGGGTGTTGAATCCGAAGAAGACAGTGAGGAAGAGCCGGAATTGGGTCCCGATGGCAAGCCTCGAAGGGCATGGAAGAAGAAGGGAATGAAGAGGCAAACACGACGGGTGATAAGTATGGCTTGGTTTTCGTTTGAAACAAGCACCTTGACTAACCATCTCCAGTGCGTCCGAACATTGTTAAGCCTAAGCCAATACCAGCACCAGAAACACATAATGATGTGGAAGAGCAGACACGTGTGCCAGAGACGCAAGTATCAGCAGACATAGAGGACGAGTTCGGTTCAGATGTGGACGATGGATCAGACTATGCTAGCGATGTGTCGCATACTCCGAAAGTACGGAAAGTGACGAAAAAAACACAAGAAGCAAACGAGAAGCCGAAAAAGGAAAATATTATAAAGACAGCTGCCCGGAAAATCAAAGCTACAGCCAACGCAAATTATCGGAGACTAAACATCAAGGGGAAAACAGGGGCTAGCGGAAAGGGGAGGTTTGGCAAGAGAAGATAGATGGGCCACACCGATCTAGTTTGTCCCACACTCAGGTTCCAGTAGTAATGTAACACATATTTGAGCTTCAGGCCTGTCAAGAGAGGATGTACCTGTTTGCTTTGTCGAACAGATTTATAGAGGCAACGTCTATCTTTATACGACACATGGACCAACACGCAATAAGCCCAGTGGGATCACACAAATCACAGGTTGTAAAATCATCGGAAGTGATGTCAGCTGCAGTATCGGAAGAATAGGTAGGCTAGGACTAGGACTTTGGAATCGCCAATAGTATTCTGGGACTTCTGAGACAGTGTGACCATTCTGGTCATCTGCAGAAATCGGTGCCTGATATGTGATGAAATCCAAGGTTGCCGTTTTCATATAAAGTGGTTAAAATGTACTTGTTTCTTGCTGTATGTATGTATTCTTTCTCGCTACTGTAGACATATGCATAAAAGATGGCATACATTCGTTATCGCACGTTTGAAGGTTACGATACGGCGTGGCGGTTGGTCAGCCCCCAGACGCTAAGCCCAGCAGCACCTCCGACGCCGACGGCCCCCCGACGTATACGGTCGAAGCTTCCACCCGCGGCGACAAACAACACCACCACCACATCACCCATTCGACTACTGCAACCCACCCAAGCTCCCTCTTACTCACCATCTGTATCATCAAACGAGAAACCAGAATCGCCCCGCACCATGGCCGAGAAGGAACTCTCCAGCGTGCTTCAGCAGCTCCACCAGACGCTCAAGTCACACAACTACCAGCAATCAACATCATTACTAGGCAAAGCCAAGATCGCCCTACTCAACCTCAACGCCCTCATCCCGCAAGAAAAGACGCCACGGAAACACCTGCAGCTAGCACGCGAGACACTCGAGCTCGGCGCCATCATCTCGATCCGCCTCAAAGACACCGAGTCCTTTACCCGCTACTTCCAGCAGCTGCAGCCCTTTTACTCCCTCCCGGAGTCGACACTGCCCAAGGACGGCAGCAATTCCAGCAAAGTCACGGGATTATACCTGTTGCTGCTGCTGAGCGAGGGCGACTACGCGGGGTTCCACACGCTGCTCGAGACGCTCGAGGTGGCGGCTGCGCAGGCGGGCTCGAAGCTCGAGGCTGACCAATTTATCCAGTACCCTGTGAGGTTGGAGCAGGCGCTTATGGAGGGTAGCTATGATAAGGTGTGGGTTGAGACGAAGAGCGAGAGGGTGCCCGGCGAGGAGTTTGGGCTGTTCACAGAGGTACGTCATAAACAACAACCTTTGCCACATTTGTGTAGCACCGGGGAAAGAATGAATTGAAGACTTGATTTATTAACACTCTTTTCTGTAGATTCTCATCGGAACCATACGCAAGGAAATCGCCTCGTGCAGCGAACGCGCATACCCCTCCATCCCCATTTCCGACGCCAAATCCCTTCTCTTCCTCGACTCGGAAGGCAGCGTTGTCAACTTTGCAAAGGAATCGGGATGGGTTGTCAAGGACGGACGGATATACTTCCCCCAGCAGGAGGATGACTACATGAGCAAGGATATTCTGGTTACGAGCGATCAGGTTATTGAGAATACGCTGGGATATGCACGGGAGTTGGAGACGATTGTCTAAGGGAGTGTCGGAAGAGGGACTGCTTCTCTTATTTGTTTGTTTTTTGCTCTCGCGAGCCAGAGTAGAGTCGCACAAGTGCAGATTAGTGTACGATATATGCATCAAGACACAATTGGATGGTCTGCGCGTATGATGGATATGCGGCAATGAGGAGATGTGGTATTCCCGATGACAAGGAAAAAAGAGACAAGTAATGATTACGACTCTTTCCTTGTTCAGTCTTTTCTTTCTCCGATAAACAGGCTAAATCTGTACATGGCATATGGCATATGGCAAAATCACATGCTTGAACACTACTTGCAGAGACCATAGGCTCACTAAAGCACAGACAATGTGCATTTAATAGTCTGAGAGGAGATATTGGGGGAGCGGGCACGGAACAAGAAAAGTATGTACAGACGTATTCAACCTAGGTTCCAAAGAACCAAACTAATAAACTAGGTAAGTAGATCCAAGATATTCCAATTCCCTCTCCTCCTCCACTTTCCAATCCAATATATCCAAGCCCAGCCAGCCCGCAGTCCCAACCCAATCCAACCAAAAAAAAACACACACAGCCCGAGAATATAGGCAAAGAAAAAGAAGAAGAAAAAAAAGATGAATTAACTGAACCATGGAAAATAAAATGCGCAAAGACAATAAATCCTATTCACAAAAAAAACAAGAAACTCCCGCTGGTGTACGATTTGGTATAATCTCCAAACACCGATCCAAACAAACAAAACCGCTGTAAACTAGAAAAACGTGGGAAGATGAAAGAAAAAAAATAGAAGATAGACCAAAGAAAAGATGAGGACATGTATAGGATGAGGTAAGAAAAAAGAAAAGAAAAGAGAATGGAAAAAAAATGCCGGATCGGGGTATCCCAAGGAATATTTCTCTCGGCCAACACAAGTGGGGGGTTTTTTTGCAAGCGAACTCAAGAATCGTAAACTCCCCCCCCCCCCCAAAAAAAGGGTTAAGATAGTATAGATAGATGTAGATGTAGATGATTTCGAGTTCTCGAACAGTAAGCGGGGAGGAGGAGGAGGGTAACCCGTATTGGCTAAAATTTGGAAAGTAGGAAAAAAAACCCCCCGAATAGACCCAGAAGCCGGAAAAGAGAAAGAGAGAGAGATGAGAAGAGAGATACCCATTAGTTCTGCAAGAAGAAATGCTATGGTGGAAGCAAAGACCGTGAAGTTCCTCATGTCATGTAACATTTCAATCATGAAGATAGATAGAGAGATTCGTCATGTTATCTTTTTCTCCTTTTGCGTTTTGGTCGTTAAAACATCGTAAGCCGTCAATCTGGCCGGGAAAAAAAGATCATCATGGATTATGATGGCGACGTTTGTCTTGGGCCCTTGGAAAAAAAAAGGGTTATGGGTGGATGTAGTAGATGTCTGTGAGGTGACTGACAAATAGCAAACTAGAAGGGAAAAAGAACAAGGTGAATTTGCCCGAAATCAATCTACTGTAAAACTTTCAGTGTCGATGCTCCACGGCTTGCTGTTCCCCTGTAGCCACGGCAACGAGCGCTTCCAGTCGTCTCATGTCATTGTTGTTGGTATTGGCATTGTTGTTCTGTTGAGCAGGTGATGGACCGAACGTCACGGGTCCCCGCTCGGAAGGCTCACGCTGTGGATGATAGCCTGAGCTAGAACTCGAGAGACTGTGGCTATGGTAGTGCTGATGTGGCTGTGAGTGTAAAGGATGGGGCCTTTCCATAATAGACGTCGCGGGCGTGGACTTGTGATCTTCAACAACAACTGGCGCCTCCACGTACCCGTTGCTATGCACAATAGCGGGGTGGTAGTCGATCATGGTCCCTGGCGTCGGCACTCCCTCACTACTGCTAGAATCCTCGGGTGACGTGCGCTGCATTGCCCGCTGTGGTTGGCTCATAGGCCCATTGTACCAAGCTTGTCGTTTGCTCTTTCGTGGAGTTTCAGGCTGCTCCTGGGACGTCCGTGGTGACGAGTTTATTGACGGGATCTGGATAGGCTGGAGGTTGGCCGGCTGTCGACTGAAGTAACCGTGCGGGGCTGTCGTTGGTCTTGCGGTACTTGTCCGGCCTGCACTGCCGGGATACTGTTGCGACCATTGCTCTCTTTGCGAACCCGGGCCGGCGATGTTCAGTCGATCGATCTCCCATGAAATGCTTGTTCGCTTGTGATGGCCCCGATTTGGCGGGGGTTCCCTTGGTGCATGGTATGTCAATGGGCGGCCAGGAGCGTCCACCTGCATCGGACTTGGCTGACGTCGAGGTAGTGTTGGCGGAGGCGGAGCATGATCAAAGCTTTCAATGCCCGGAAGTCTGGTAGTCTGTGAGGCAGCAGGCTGCGAAGTGTACAATGGTCGTGGAGCGTCAGGTGTTTGGTGATAGCCCAATCCACTCGTCGCGGGCCGAGGACCGGAATAGGTTCCCGGGTGCCAAGTTCGCCGCCTCCAGTCTGCATCGGCGTTAGAGTCGCCTTTGGACTCGGAGAAGTTGGAGACGGTAGGACTAGCGTATGCGCTGCTTTGTATGGAATATGTAGGAGGAGCTGTCGATTGCAGAGGTGTAATGTAGGTGGGAGGGCCTTGTCCAGGAGGGCCAGCAAAGGGGTTTGGGTTTGCATTGGACGAAACAGATTGTCGACGTCCTGGTGGCGGTGGTCCAGCCCAGGATACTGGTCTTGAAGTGCTTGTGGCAGGAGATTGCATAGTTGATCCAAAGTGAGCAGGGCTACCAGTGGCTGCAGAGAGGGTAGCAGATGTGGGCGTTGTAGGCGCATTAGATGGCGTGTCGTATTCAACAGGCCCAGGACTGCCCATCATGGGCGGATCATATGCACTTGCCGTGTTGAGCGATAGGCGTGCTCTGGCACTCGCACCGCCATCACTAGCCATGGCGAGAGGCGGGGGTCTGCGGCGAATATCTGGTGATTGGGCTACACTCACACTTGACATGGTGGATGTGATGCTGGAAGCTGACAAATTCCTGCTGTGGCCACGACTGTGTCCGCCTGTGCTGCCCAGTGTATTTGCACGGGAGCGGTTCCCAGGTGGGCGTACGCGGTCAGTTCGTATTTGACGTTGAAACCTTGTGCCTGTTGCGGCGAGGGATTCCGACGGGATGTCTTCATTTACATGGACAGTTTGTGCGTGTTGCCGCAGGTTGTCGAGACGAGAGAAGCGTCTGGAGCAGTGGCACTGGAAGGGTCGTTCACCCGTATGTTTACTGAGGGGCACGTTAGGAAAGTACAACAAGTCGAACAGCAGAGCACGTACCGAATGTGCCGTGCCAAATGTTCGCTCCGGGTGAAGCTCAAGTTGCAGGGCGGGAAGTCTGTGCAGAAGAAGCGCTGTCCCTTCTTCTTCTTGGACGGCCGGTTTGAGTCGCTGGTGACGCTCTCATTGTCGGATCCGTCTTTGTCGTCGTCGCCGTCGCCCATCTGTACGTCTTGTGTGGCTTTCTGTGCATCCTCTCTACTCTGCTCGCTCTTGTTGGAAGCTGACGGTGTTTCGCTCAATTCGCGGGCGGGAGTAAAGGGAGACGAGGGCAGTGGGCGCTGGCCAGCAAGTCCTGCAAATGTATTGCGTGTGGGTGTCTTTGCCGCCGGGTCTTCTGCCCGAACATCTTCCGCGGGCTTTGGCTCTGCAAAGAATCTGTTATTTGGGCGGGGTGTTGTGGGTGTTGTCTCGTCGCCTGGACGCCCTTGTGGCGGCTCCGGGACCGGCAGGGTAGTGTTGACTGCTTGAAAGCTAGACATGGTGGAGAAGATGGCGGCTTAGCAGCCTGTACTATCCTCCTCTTGTCGCGTGTGGTGCAATGTGCGGTGCGCACGTCTACAGGAACAGGGCGCGTGTTACGTCGCGGTGTGGACAATGATGAGACGCTTACCACAGGCGCGGGCGATGGGGGAGAAACAGAGGTGTAAGGTTAACGTAAGCGCAAAAGGCAGGACGCAGGCAGGAAGCTTTGAGCGGCGCGATCAGAGGAACAGTGCCGGGCGTTCCTGAAGCGGGCGGTAGAAGGCTGAAACGGGATGATGACGAATGAAGAGCGGCGTTGCAACAACATCCGGGCGCTGCCTCCAGCGAGCGAAGACAAAGGACCGGCGGTGCACAGGTGTGGTTAACAAGATACAGTGGGTCGCGGTGTGGATTTGTTATGGACGGGTCGTGGGTGGACGGACCAGGCGTGTGGTGGAGGTTGAGCAAGCACGGATGCTCGGAGTTTGGGTGGGTGGTGAGTATGATAAGGCGCGTGGTCGGATGCCTCAGGTGGCGGGGAGGGTAGGGTACAGCTAGCAGCCCCTCGTCGACGGGGTCCGGGTCGCAGTGCACACACACACAGGCACGGGAGCCGCAGAAGACGGACAGCAGTTAGGAAGGGCTGGGAGTGGTGTGTGTGGTGTGGTGTGGTGTGGTGGGGGGGGGGAAATGCAGGAGAGCGGGATTCGAGACAAAGTCACGATTGCGTCGCGGCTAGATGCGAGGAGGGGTTGGCTGGGAAGGTGGTAGTAGCAGTAAAAGTAGGGCAAGACAGTCGCAAGAGCGAGTATGGAGAGTAAGGCACAGGACGCATAGGACGGACGGCATGTTAGCGGCCTGGCACCAACACCAGCACCAGCACCTGGGCACCTGGGCTGGGGTTTACAGCAATTAGTGAGCCAGCGGCGACAAGGACCATCTGGTGTGCAGATCCCTGAGCCCGCCTATGGCATGCAACCCGTCGAGGCCCCCGTCGTGTCCGCCCGTCAGACTTGCAGCCCGCAGGCATACTACCCTCGCTCTAGTCTAGACGACGAGAGGCAGCGTAAGCCAGGCGTGCGAGCAAGTGCTGCACATCCGACTCCGACTCTGCACGCCGCGACACGCCCTTTCACGTGCCATGTCTGCGCCGTAGCCAGACAGGCACCGTTGGCTGCCCACGCCTGCACCGGCGTCCTCTGTCGGTCCCAGCAGGCCGTGGCATGGGGAGCTGCCCGTGCGGCGGCGAAGCAGTTGCAGTTGGGTTCGACGTGCATGCGAGGCTGATGCAAGGGGGGGGACTCGAGAGCAGATCCACACAAAAAAGTGTTGTACCTTTGTACCTTGCCGAAGCGAACGACTAGCATCCGTCGCTCTGCCGGACTTGAGCGACTCGATCACTGACTGGCTGTGTCGGCTCGTACCACAGCGACCCGATGCCCGGTACCCGTCGAGGTGGTGGCCGATGCTCCTACTCTTATCACTGCTGCTGGTGCTGCTGCTGGTGCTTGTTGGTGTTGCTGGCCAAAGACAGGCAGGTAGGGCGGCCTCGTCACCTCATGAGCCTGGCTGTCGAGGCGGTGGGCGATGGATGCTCTGTCGACGCCTTTTGCAGCATGCTGACAGGGCTAAGGACCAAGGCCCCAACTGGCTCGGCCACTGGCTCGTAACCCTACCCTACCCTACCCTAACACTGCGGACGTACGCGGGACGATTCCTTTAGATCGCAAGGGCCATGGTCATCTGCGCCTCTTCACCATCGTCTGTACCATACTTTTTCCTCTCCCCCTCTTGTCCTCTTGCCCTTCTTGCCTCTAACCCCCCCCGCCTCCCCTGCCACACTCCACCAAGCCACCAGACTTACTGTGTACAGGCCCCAAATTCCCATGCAAACCCCATGCACACCACAGTATTGCTATTGACACGTTGCCAATTCCATTGCCACTTGCACATGGCCTGACATGCTTATATACAAGTATCATACACAGGTGTGTGTGAGTGCGTATCTGCACATGCATTGTGTACACACATACTATTTACGTATGCAGCCCGGGCAAAGTGCCTGTCTGTAGGCGTAAGCAAGTCATACTCTGGTCCTGCAGCACAAACTCGACTCGCGTGGCGCGCATTTGTCGTCGAAAACGACCGTAGTCCTTGTGCGCCGGTAGGGACTCGCCTGGATGCGTGAAACAGGCCAAGCCAGCTGGCGCCAGCGGCGGTGGCATGGTGCATGGCCCACGCTTGGTGTTGAGGGGCAATCCTCGTACCCCCCATTACTCGCTACTACCTGCTACCACCCACACGCTAGTCTGCCCACTCCGCCTTCCCTCTTCCACCCACTACCCCGCCATGTGACGCAACCCGTCACCCTCCGTCCCTGCCTACACTACACTGCACTCCACTACAGGCACACACGCCATACAAGGTAAAAAAAAACTACTCGCCTTGCATACTCGTCTTCTAATGCATTGATGGCTTCCAAGTCATCCACACCACTTGCTTTTTGCCTCTACTCCCCCAAAATACCCCACTGCAAAGCACATGCATCATCCTTGGCCAAGCTGCTATCACACTACTTTATTCTTCGACTCATACACTCGTTGCCTATCCCCTTTTCTATCCCACCCCAACTCCAACATGCCAACCCCCTCTTCAGTCCACTTCGCCATACAATACAAGAGCGTACATCGAACCCATAACTACTTACTGCACAACCTGAGCACAAAACACGTTAGCACAGTCCTTGCACACAACATATACACACATGCACACAATCACTGTCCTACCTTTTCTCGGAGCTTGCTTATCCATTGAACAAGACTCTCGCCCTGGTCGGCTCGGTCTTCCACAAGCAGTGTTTGCGCCCACAGCTTCAGGCTCGGCTCTCCGTCCTCCTTGACAATGTAGAGTGTAGGCAGCGTAATAGACCCTACCCCCTTGGACTTGTGATCTCTCGACTTCTCCACCACTGCTCCACGTTAGAACATGCCATCTCCAATCTCTTTCCCACACCCCTGACTTACCAGCTCGCACTCGCTCAGAGTATTCATTGTCGAGAATAGGCAGTGACGCCTTGCCTTGCTTCAACTGTGTACGGTCTTCAACGCCAAATACATCCGCCAACAGTGCCGGGACAGCATCGCGTCCAATCCACCTAGTCACGTTAGCTCGTCTGCTTCACCTTCTCGCTAGCAAGCTACCTACAGGAACTGGTTAACTCCGTCATCAATGAGGTACAGACCATACGACACAATCAATCCGCTCGACAGATTCAACTGAGGTGGCATCGTAATCTGCCCAGTCGTAGGCTCAGGCACACCAGCATCATCGGGCATGTCCTAAATCATGTTAACCCAATAGCTTACTGTTTGCTCTTGGACAACGACTTACGTGCAGAGAGTAGAAACTCGGGTAAATATACTGCACAAGCAGGCGCAGGGGCAAAGTCGACAAGAGATCCAGCGCTGCTGACCGGAGATCGCTTGGGATTTGGGCGCTCTTGCGAAGACCAACGTTTTTGATCAGACCCAGGAACAGGATGGGAAGAGCGCGGAGGTTCTGGGGCAATTGCAGTCCACCACCGCCCATGCTGCCTCCTGCCAGCTCTTTCCTGTATGTTGACAGAATCTCAATCATCTTTGCCTGTAGCGCATCTCGTGCCGCATCCAGACCACTCGATAGCGCTCGCTCAACCGCCTTGTGGCTGAAATACGTCGTGATTGCCTGCGCATCTGCCGACGCATACACCGTCGCCAGGTTCTCCGTCGTCGGCACCGCAAGCGTCAAAACTCGAATGCGCCGCTGACCATTCGAAGTGGTGTGCAGCACCGCCGCCTGGAGACAGGCAAATGGCCTTGAAATTGTTTCGTCAATCGCAACTTCAATCACCACCGCCTGATCTCTCGGGTAGGCCGGGAAAGCACACAGATCCGAAGAGCGATTAAAGAAGTTTCCGTAAAAGGCAGACATCCTCAATCCAGTCGTAGCACGCACACGCAGCACAGCCTCAAGACCAATCTCGGCAGATAGGTAATCAGCAAGCTCCGTCGCAATCTTGACCACGTCTTCTTGTCTTGCCGCATTCCATCCAGGGTAAAAGTATGTTTGACCTGCCGTAAATCGAGGAAGATTACTGAGCGTAGCAACATCCTGATACGCCGATGAAAAGAGGAACATATCCACCGATACTTGATTCTTGGAGCATTCCACGGCAAACGACTTGTACCAGTTGTTGGCCGGTTGTAGGAGGCTACCTTCCTTACCCGTGCCCAACAGTGACTTGTCTTCTCGTGGGCTCAGAGCGGCATGGCCGACATTGGGCAAAGATGCGGCAATGACCGTAAGCTTTCCTCCAAGAGGAGAGATGAGCTTATGCGCCGATCGGAGAGCTGATCCTAGAGCGAACCCAGGAACGTGTGTGTTCTGGAACATGGCAGGAAGACGGTCCAGGAAAGTTTCAATGTTGTTGCGACATTGGCTAAGGCTCACAAGGAGATCTGAAGGCATGGGTAGGTAGGGCTCGTCAAGATCTGACACAACCAGCTGTTGTGGCTCATTGGACTCGCTATTGTCAGGAGGAATTCCGAAAAAGTGGAGGCCATTGTCAACTGCCATGAAGCCGATGCGTGTTCTACCGTCAGCATTGGGTATCCGGCCAAGGGCCTCCTTGATTACTCTCGAGACTACTGCAAGAAGACCGTTGTTGACTGCAGCCTGGGTACAGTCCAGAATGATGTAGTAACACAATGGTTGGGGTGGGCGAACCATGTATTCCTGTGGCGCAACAAACTCCGTGACGGCATAGTTCAGCTCGGGTCGCTGCCAGCGATCCACGCTCTTTTGCTGCGCTGCGTCCCAGTCGAATGCCTGTGGAACATCGTTTGTCAGGTTGCACATGTTGCACCTCCACCTATGGCCATGGTCTAGGAAGGAAACAAATGGGTTGATGTAGGCGCGGCATCGTCGACAACGGCTGATGATTTGGTCCTGCACTACAGGTATCGGATCTTCAGAATCGTGTAGACTAGCATATGGGCTTATGACCAAAGCAAAGGGCAATTTGCTCTTCTTGAGTAGGTTGTGGTTTGTAGGGATGGTGTTGAGCGTACACCGCACATACTTGCTAGATTCGTTCGCAAACTCGGAGGGCGTGGCCGCAGCGTTGGCTGGTAGATTGATCGGTGGAGGAGGGTTATACAGCTCTGAGACGTGGAAGGGTTGAGCAATGAGATCCGAGGGAAACAGTTGATTCTGCTGAGTAGCCGCTGTGGGTTGCTGGACTTGAGGAGCTACCTGTCCTGGACCCAAGTTCATCTGTCCGAACTGCTGATTGAGAGCATTTGGGTCTTGAGGCGCAGGCTGTCCATATGGTGCAGGTGCTCCATATCCGGGAGAGGGTGCACCATATCCGGGCGCAGCAGTAGGGGCACCATATCCTGGTGATGGCGCCCCATACATGGGCGCGGGCGCACCATAGCCTGGTGCTACTGGAGGGGGGGCTGCGGCTGCGGCCTCTTGTGTATTCGCACCGAATTGGTATCCCGTTCCTGCTGCATAGCGGTCTCTCTTCTTGCGATCCGCCATGTTGAACGTCAGCAGGGGTTTGAAATCGGAAGAGGTGCGGGTTGAGGCTGGAAGAATGGCAGGACTGGCGGACTTGGGCGTGAATTTAGAGGTGAGGTTATAGCTCGATGTGTCTTCTTGGGGAACGGCACATTCCGCGCTAAGGGACCCCCACCAAAATGTGCACAGACCCTTGTATACCACGATATACTAGGTGGGACAAAGTGTGGAACACTCTTATCTTAACCGTCAGGCAGACACTTTACCAAAACTTTTTTTGTTACTTTGAGACACCCTTACATCATCCTAGGCAACACAGATCTCACTTCTAAATACGTGTCGGCACGAGAACGCATTTAACGACAATGGTAGGAGACACGTTTGACTAAAACATCAGATCGTTATTACTCATTAAAACATTAAAACATTCGCGCACAGCTGTCCTCCATGATTAAGCCACGTTAGCAACCTCTTGTCTAGGCGTCTGCTGATGCTGAGCGCTGACCCTGTCTGCTTCTTCCAGCGGATAAGCAGCCGATCCAGCTTTGTCGTACTGCACACCAACTGGGCTCTCGCTCCTCACTATACCCTCATTGGTAGCAGACTCTGGAACAAAGGTTCCCGCTGCCGGAGTGCCCGGCATAGCACCTATTCCAAGGTTGCCTGCATTCGAGTGGATGGGTTCAACCTCTAACTGGTAGCGGCGGAGGTCGTCTTCAGCGTCGTTAAGAACTTGACGCGCTGTTTCTCCCTCAGCAAATGCGGGATGTGCGTCTCCTGGTACTATTGGAGTGTCATCGACCAAGTTCAAGAGACGACGAGCGTGCTTCGCCAAGATTATCTGCTTCTCTGCCCGCTCAATGGTGGCTGCAAAGTGGAGGTCATAGGCCTCCTTGAACTTTTGACGGGTCTGGAAGAGTTAGCAAGAGATATTTATTGCAAAGAAATCGCCATACAATATTGTTGAGTTGTGCCTCGGCCACCAAACTCTGGGCCTCTGCGCGGACAAGCTCCTGTTCGAGCTGAACTATTTTGGTACTCTGTGGTTCCTTGTACTTCAGCTTTGCGATTTCATCAGACACCTAGAAAGTTGATTAGAACATTACGCGCCGGCGAGAACACTAGAACGTGCCTTGGCCTTGTGGTCTCGGCTGGGCTGCACTGAGCTCTCGGTATTGCGGATCTGCTTGAGGATACTGCGGTAATCCTCCAACGATTGTGCAAAGACATCCTCCTGCTCCCCAATTTCTGCAAGCAATACTCCGAGTTTGTCGGAAACATCCGAAATAGTCTCGTCCCCCGTAGCCTCACCCCATTCAGACAGCTGCTGAGCGATACTGATTCGTTCGCGCCCAGCAGCCTCGTGGGCCGTAATGGCATGATTTTCTGTCTTGATGATTTTGAACAGCTTTTTCGAAAGCTCTGGTTGTTGCGTGCCCCGGAGAGATGCCATGGTGAAGCGGTGCTTGGGGGCCGATTTCTCGCCGCTGCCGCTACCCTTCTTGGAGCGTACTGAGAGCGATCGATTCCTGAGCAGAACATGGTGGTTAGCCACGGCTGTAGGCGTAGTACACGAAATTAAGAAGACAGTAAGGATTGGTTGTTGCCATGCAATCCTGCTGAAACTTTGCCCTTGGCAAGGCACTCTCTTGCATAACAGATTCCGAGGAGTAATCAGTGGCAGATGCTCTATTTTTGGAACTGTAGAGATGCAATGCGAAATGAAGCCAAGAGGCCGGACTTACATGGTTCCAGAGTTTCACTAAACAACAGGTAGATAGCGTGACGTATAGGGTTGTCTTCTGGATCCGTTGAAATTGCTAGGTTATGCTGGCGCGTAAGTAAGTAGGCAAGTTGCCCCAGCAGGCTTTGCTGGAGACAGAACAAAGTGCAGTGTAGTACTGCTCCGCAGTAGCTTGTATGAGGAGTCCAGGACAGGTTGAGATGCGAGGATGCTGTAATGGGCGTGCTGGTGGAGAGTGAATTACTGCATAAAGCCTGGGTCTGGCGGAGGGGGGGGGGTGATTGGGGAAGTTGCGCCAGACACGGTGATGTCATAGCCGTGTCAAGCGGAAGGCGCGCAGGTTACACGCACAACCTGTCGCCGCTTCCTTTGGGTGCCGAGTGATCCGCGTGTGATGGCTATAGGTCGCAGGCTATGGGCGGCAAGAAATATCTGTCTTGGACTTTCTGATAACACTGCAGGCATAAACCGATATGTCTTGGTTGCCGTCTATCCATCCTCGACGCCGCCCGCGGAGGCGCGCAGCAAAATTTGGTGTGCAGGGCACATAAGTACATGCATGCAACCATACACAATACCCACATGGCCAGACGTCCATGTGTATGTAAGCATGCAGCTGGAGAAGAAGCACACGGCAGTTGGCGTGAAGAGCTGTAAAGCAGAGTCGAGAGCACTGACGACCATGGTGCCATGATATGAACGGCTATCCCCGTCGCGTCGCGGGTGCCGCTCCAAGTGCCGGTCTTACTCCAGTGACAGCACAGTAGTGTAAGTACACCTATAGTGTACACCTATAGTGTACTTACAGCACTTGCAGCCGTGAATTCTGGGGTAGTCTAGCCCCTGCGTACGGTGAAATACGGCCATTGCGTAATTCATAATCTCGGTCGCAATCGAGTGGAGGGCCAGTAAAGTGGTGCGTGTTTCTGCCATGTAAGAACTTAGTGTCCAAGTACTTATTACATACGCTGGAGCCATGAGTCGAGATACGAAGCTGTAAGGTATCAGGTAGACTGCTCTAGTCGGCGGACAATATACACAGGACAAACGCCCTCGACAGAACCTGGCACACACACTGTTATGCAAATTGTGAGGCCTCTGCTGCTGCTCCTTTGCGTCACCTGATGTCGAACGGTCCGATGCATACTAAAGACGGTACAACTGCAGCCACAACTCCGAGCCGGCGTTTCTTTAGGCGGGCCAATCGCTTCAGTTGCTGCGCTCCCGCAAGCGCGCTCGCCGTTGTCGCCTCCAGGGGGGCCAGGGCATATACCAGTAATTCCGCCATTTGCTAGTTAAATCCCGCTGCTACTTGGAATCCTCTCACCACAGCAGCCTAAACGAGTAGGTGTCAGCACAAGGACTAAGGCCTTTGTGTTTACCGAACACTGTGCCGTGTCCACAAGCGGAAACCCAGCGTGCATGCAAACAAGCCTGATCCGCCAATGAGCGGAGTGGAGCGCACCCGTCACTACAAACGCTAAGCCCAACCTACGTGCGGCAAGGCTGCATGCTGCGGCCCTGATTTCGGCCGCATATTCATCTATACCACGCCCGTACGATATTTGCCCATTCGTGCGGACCTTTCGTACCCATCACTCCGGCGTACAGGCTCATTTTCCCTGGAACCTTCCCCAGGGCCTCCATTTGTTTCGAGGCATCAATGGCGGTAAGGAACATTCTGTGCATTCCCAATACATGCCCATCCTAGTCGATGAGATGACCAGGATCAACACGTCCCTCGTCTATATGCAAAACCATGCCACTCTTGAAGCGCCTGGCCCTAGGCCTTTGGTAAGCAGCGGTACTTTTTTCTGCACTCTGGATGCGGTACGCGGATGGACATTCCACATGCCGATGCCTCAACCGAGCCGGCGGCCGGGCCATGCCATCAAGACGTCTCAATTCCAACGAACAATATTGCGCTTCGCCAAATCGCTCCACCTCTGTAGTATGTGAACCGCAAGGTTTGCCCGGCGTTAGAGTTGTGCAGTACTGCAATCCCCACCGCTAAGGCTTAGTGACCTCACAGCCAGCTTCTCGAACGCATCTCTTTTGGTAAACTTTGTAAGCCAGGCTCCGGTTCCACTATTTGCTTGGCCTCTAGGCATGGTGACATGATCAGCGCACACCCTTGGCATTGCGACTGCTTCCATATCACGCTGCGCTGATTCGATGCTTCCGTCCACAGCTGCGGGGCCTCGAGCCGTGTGTTGAGCAAAAAAGGAAATATCCCAGTGTGCGTTGTGTGAAAGGTCTCCGCATGCGTGGCAAGCACAGTGTAACATGCAGAAAAGAAAAACGTTATCTCTGCTACACCCAGGGATCATCAACCATCGCCATCTCTCGTGCTAGTTTCATGGCCGACCCTATGCCTAATCAAGGTAACAGATTCGTGTCAGTTACATACTTACACACATGCAGCATAAACTCTGTCCACTCGGAGATCCGATAATGCTAATCCTTACCCCAGACCTATTATTGTAAGTACACGTCCTACCAGTAGTCAACCTACCCACCAGCTCGGGATCTACTAGCACCCATGACCACGTTCAGCTGGGAAATTACCATCATGTTATTCGGTCATTCAGGACTGCCGTTTGCCAGGATCTAAACTAGCACGACGTTGAAGCACGGGCTAACCGTCCGATGCTTTTTAGCTGGCTACAACGTCCCACAGGCGGTATAAAGGGCCAACACCATCTTCTCTTCCAGGCCATCTCACGTCGCCTCAAGCAACTTCCAACATGGTACGGTCTAACGTTTTGACAGCAATTGCTGCTATTTGCCATGTCGCTCACGCTGGTTGCCCCATCATGGGTGATCAACCAATCGCCCGACGCGATGGTGCCACTGCCATGTCAACCGACGACTTCATGAAGCAGTACGAGATTGACGACAGCAAAGCCTACCTCACGAGTCCTGTAGGAGGGCCCCAGCCCGACCAAGAGAGCCTCTCGGCTGGCGAGCGAGGTCCATCACTGCTCGAGGATCAAATTCTCCGCCGCAAGATCATGAGCTTTGGTAAGAGCAATGCAGATCTCCGCATCTTACGATTCACTAACCGAGACATTTAGATCACGAGCGTGTTCCTGAGCGCGCCGTGCACGCCCGTGGTGCCGGTGCTCACGGCATATTCAAGTCATTTGGTGACTGGTCTAACATTACCGGGGCCTCGTTCCTTGCCAATTCTGAGAAGGAAACGCCAGTTTTCATTCGATTCTCTACTGTTGCGGGAAGCCGTGGCTCCGCCGACACTGCCCGAGATGTTCACGGCTTTGCTGTCAGGTTCTACACCGACGAAGGCAACTTTGGTAAGCACCATATTGACGACACACATGTGCGGTACTAACAGCCTCTAGATATTGTCGGCAACAACGTTCCTGTCTTCTTTATCCAGGATGCCATCAAGTTCCCTGACCTTATCCATGCTGTCAAGCCCAAGCCAGACAGTGAGATTCCTCAGGCAGCAACGGCTCACGATTCGGCATGGGACTTCTTCAGCCAGCAGCCCAGCACTATGCACACCCTCCTGTGGGCAATGAGTGGACAGTGAGTGGACATGTACATTGTTTGGATAGGACGATCACTAACAAGTTGTTTCTTTCTTACAGTGGTACCATTCGTTCCTACAGGCACACCGATGGCTGGTAAGAACAACCTCTCTCATGTTTAGACGAACAATATACTGACTGATTTGTCTAGGGGTGTACACACTTTCCGCTTTGTCCGTGATGACGGCAAGTCCAAGCTCGTCAAGTTCCGTTTCCGATCTCTTCAGGGCAAGGCCTCCCTGCTGTGGGAAGAGGCTCAAACCACCGCCGGAATGAACGCAGATATGCACCGACAGGATCTCTTCGAGAGCATCGAGAACGGCTACTACCCAGAATGGATCGTGCGTACCCCTAGCCTATTCAAAAACAATGATTGCTAACCTTTTGGTGTTCAGTTTGAGGTTCAAGTCATAAACGAGGAGGACCAACTTCGATTCGGATTCGATGTTCTCGACCCCACCAAGATCGTTCCCGAAGACATTGTTCCTTTCACCCCTCTTGGAAAGTTGACCCTAAACCGCAACCCTCGCAACTACTTTGCCGAGACTGAGCAAATCATGGTATGTTCCGATGCCATCTTGACGGGGTTTTCTGAATGCTTACTTCTGTGTCCCTAGTTCCAACCCGGTCATCTTGTCCGCGGTATTGATGTTTCCGAGGACCCGCTCCTTCAAGGACGTATGTTCTCGTACTTGGACACTCAGCTGAACCGCAACGGTGGTCCCAACTTTGAGCAGATCCCTATCAACCAGCCCCGTGTTCCCGTCCACAACAACGAGCGTGATGGTGCCGGCCAAATGTACATTCCTCTCAACACTGCCGCTTACTCGCCCAACACGTTGAACGGCGGTTTCCCCAAGCAAGCCAACCAGGCCGAAGGTCGCGGATTCTTCACTGCGCCCTCTCGATCCGTCAGCGGAAACCTTGTCCGCACCGTCTCCAGCACCTTCGCCGACAACTGGTCGCAGCCTCGCCTGTTCTACAACTCGTTGAGCGCAGTCGAGCAGCAGTTTGTCATCAACGCCATCCGATTTGAGACTTCGCTCCTCAAGAGCGAGATTGTCAAGCAGAATGTCTTGATCCAGCTTAACCGTATCAGCCACGACATTGCTACCCGTGTTGCGACTGCTCTTGGCATGACTGCGCCGGCACCTGATGACAAGTTCTACCACAACAACAAGACGATTGGTGTCAACCCAGCTGGCGAGCCCCTGCTTAAGATTGAGGGTTTGAAGGTTGGATACCTTACCTCTGCAGCATCCACTGGCGACAAGGGCAAGGCGCTCAAGGCCGCGCTCAAGGACAAGAAGGTTAGCTTGACGGTAGTTGCCGAGCACCTTGGCGAGGGCATTGACCAGACCTACTCTGCTACTTCGGCCGTCAACTTCGACGCCATTATCGTTGATGGTAGCGCTTCGGCCCTCTTCGCCCCCGCGGGCAGCCTCGCCAACTCCAACTCGACGGCTTCCAAGGCCCGTTCCACCTTGTACCCGGCTGGCCGCCCTCTGGAGATCCTCCAGACCGGTTACCAGTTTGGTAAGCCCGTTGGTGTTCTCGGAGCCAGCAACTCGACTCTGTCTGCTGCTGGTGTCGAGGCCGGCACTCCTGGTGTTTACAGCTTCGACTCCGTCAGCGACACGGCGGCAGTTGTTACCAAGATCACTGAGGGTCTGCGCACTTTCAAGTTCCTTGACAGGTACCCATTGGACAATTAGATAGTCCGACGTTTTCGGCAATATGTATATAGGGGGTGCTTTTACTTAGAAATTCTTGTGATGCGTACAGCAATTTGGTTTAATAGCGGGTGGTTATGTTTGTTGAAGTTTAGATCGGTCCGTTGGTGAGAAATGCAATTTTGTTCCATGCTACTACTATTCTACTGCTATTACCTGAGAAATTTGGCCAGCCGGGTGTGTGGAATGTGCCACGATTGCTTGTTTTCCACCCATCAATCGTGTAAGCGCAAAAGAGGGTAGGGTGGTGTCGTGCGCGCGCATGTGTGCTAGGTGGGTCCGAGGGATTAATGTTGGGCCACGACAAGAGCGGTCTACCAAAGTAATGAGTGTCCATGTTCTGGACTGCTCAATGGGACCCACGACGAGTAATTTCACGCCGTGGCCGAGGGCATGTCACATGGTAAGCGGCCCCAGAGAAGGTAAGTAGTCGGGATGTACACAGTAAGGACTGGAAAAGGGAGCTCGGGTGTCTGCCACGCCTCGCCACGTTCTCCACGTTCTCCACACGGCGTGCAGCCGCTCACGACGTCAACGGCGAAACGGCGAACAGGGAGTTTGCAGGACGCGGCGATGCAGTGCGTGTGCTGGGCGGCTGGGCACATACACACACCCGCACATCCGCACACCCGCACACACAAACAAAAAGGACAGACAGCATCTGGGTGTCTGGCTGAGTGGTGCTCACGCGTGGCCCAGGGCACAGTGCAGGCCATGGGGTTTGGTTTCCTGGTCTACGGCTGGTCAGAGTGGGCGGGGCTTGGCAGCTAATGCAGGGAAGGGCAGGGGAGAACACGGCAGGCCGAGATTATGGCTACCTATTACTACTCTACCGGCGCAACCCCGTGTGTGTGCTGATACAACGCTGTCGAACTCCTTACTCGACGTCTTGTCTTCTTTGCAAACACTGCGAGTTACACCCCCAAATTCACCGTACGTTTCAGCCCTGCAGGCGGCTCGCACACCACCCCATTACACATTCGGCGCGGCCTAGCTCGCTGGTCGCTCAATAATTGGCCGTCTTGCCCATCTCGCCGCTTCTTTGAGCGACGTTGCCAACACCGCCTTTGTACCCTACAAAGACAAGATACGCACACACATATATATACATACGCACAAACACGTCATGGCGACAGCAGCAGCAAGCAAGCCGCCTGCCACGAGCACGTCTCGTCGCGACGCCGCTGCCAAGACGTCGTCAGCTTCACCAGGGGCTGCAAGCCGCACGCCTGCCCGCTCCTCCACCCCGACTACCAATGGCGCCAGCGCAGTCTCGCGCACAAAATCTGTTCGTGGAGGCACCAACGGCGCTCCCGTCTCTGCACGCGCTGCCGTCAAGAAGCCTGCTACCCCCTCGAACCTGAGCAATGCGTCGCAGGCCGATGCTGACGAGGCCCGAGATGAGCATGCCGCCCTGCTTCAAGATCTCAAGGAGCGCCTGCAAAAGGTAGAGGGCGAGGCAGAAGAGCGCCAGAAGCAGATCGAGGTCCTCACTGCTCGGTTGGACGAGGCGCTCGCAGAGCAGGCCAAGCTCGAGGAGCGCGCACACGAAGAGGAAGAAAAGGTCGAGGCGCTAGAGAATGAGAAGCGCGAGCTCACCCGCCAGCACCGCGAATTCGAGGCCATCTACGAAGCCGAGCGTGCTCAGGCAATGAAGGAAAAGGAGGAGACGCAGGCACGACAGGAAGAATTGCAGGGCACTATCCAGCGTCTCAAGGAGACCATGGCGACCAAGAACATGCCCACTGGCGAGCCAGAGGGCGAGGGTGAGCAACACCTATCACGCACATGTAAGTAGTAGCGGTTCGCCGTCAACAACATGGGGTGACCACGCGCAAATACTAACTTGGTCGCAGCGAGTTTCCGCAATGCATCTTCGCGCAACAACTCTTCCCAGAATCTCGAAAATGTCGCCTCTTTCGCGCCACCCAACTCGGTGCAGCGCAGCAACTCGCGTAGCAACTCAAAGCTCATCAACCAGAAAGACAAGATCATCGAAGATCTGCGTCTAGAGCTCGCAGAGTACCAGGTAAAGATGCTTGAAGTAGAGAATGCTGGTGGCGGCCGTCTGCGCGAGCTCGAGAAGCAACTGCTGGAGACGCGCATGACCAACGCAAGGCTCATGGAGGACAATGAGAGCTTCCAGCTTCTGCTGGGTGAGAAGACCCTTAATGGAGATTTGAGCCGCGGAGATTTCTTGCGAGAGGCTTCCAGTGCCGACGACCGCTCTCCATCTCGCAGCGGCCCTTCGACAAGCCTGGCTGACGAGCTTCAATCGGCAGAAGAGGGCGACGCGGAAGTTGTTCGCAAGCTCGAAACAGAGCTCAACAGCATGAAGGCCCAAAACCAGGCCCTCACTCTCTACATCAACAAGATCATTGGCCGCCTGCTCACCCACCAAGGCTTCGAATCTGTCCTTGGCAACGACGCCGACAACGAACAAGGAGGCCCCGACAAAAATAAGGAGCTTCCACCTCCGCCACCTCAGGAGAATGAACAGCCCCAAGGCTTCCTCCAGCGCGCCAAGTCCGTGGCTATGGGTAACAAAAACAAGCCTCGGCCCCTCAGTGGCACCATGGGTCCGCCACCCCTAACCCAGCAGAGTGCACACGAAGACCCAGCCACAGCGCCCAGCATTCCCCTTACACGCTCTGCATCAAGTCGCCACCCAAGCGGCAGCCATCGCCGATCAACATCCGATGTTCCTGGCGCTGCTGGTATTGTTAACAACATGTACCGCTCCGGAGCATCCAACCCAGCTTCGCCCGGCGTGGTCTCGCCCCGTAACTCCTTTTTTGGCCTACCAGTCAACAGCGGGCCAGGTTCCAGCAACCCTGTTTCCAGAGTTCCATCTGGCCAGGGCCCTATCCCAGAGGACAAGGAGGTGGATGCTCGCACTGAGTCTTCATCGGCCAGTCACGTTGACACGCCTAGCCCGCCGCGTCAGCTTGTGCGCAGCGAGACCAGCACTAGGGTCATGACAGGCAAGGGCATGCAGCCGCTGCGCCTGGTCCAGAACGAAGAAGAGGCTATGAAGGCTCGCAAAGCTGCTAATAGGACGAGTTGGTTTGGTGGTCTCTTCGGTCAGACGCCACCTCAGCAGCAGCAGCAGCAACAGCAACAGCAACAGGACACTGCCTAGTCTGCGTCGTCAACTGGTCTGACTTGCTTGCTTTACTGGTTGGCTCTTCCTTCTTCTTACTTGTCTGATGTGACTCTTTTTCTGATCCCCCTCATGTAAGTAACTTTCATCATCACGAGCCTAACATTTTTATTATTTTTGGATACGAACGACGGCACACAACGTACGACTTAATGCAGGAAAGAAACTCAAGAAGAACGAAGTAAATGGCCAAACAAACGAGAGAATTGATTGATGGGAGGAAATATAGTTGTCCATATATGTCTACAACTTTTTTTTGTTGTTCCCAGTCGGAACATATGGGGGTGGGCGAGGGGGATTTCCAGTTTTTTTTGAGTGCACGTGGATGGAATTGCTGGAATGGAAATGAAGAGAGGAGTTGGTTTTGGGGTTTTTTATATAATCCATAATTATTTGTTTTCTACTCTCTATCCCCCTTCTACCTAAGCCGCCCTCCTTCATGCTTTGTATACCCCCAATCACTGCCCATCCCCAACGAACAAATGTATGTAGAAACGACATCAGTCCTTCGCCCTTTTTCCTTAGTAAGTCTTAGTTTCCCTTTTTTTTTCTCTCTCTCTTCGGTGAAAGTTGGTTTAGGTGTAAAAGAATGGTAATTTTTTGTTTATTTTGGCTTCATCTCATGCCGTTTTCCCCCCTACCCCCACCCCCCTCCTTCTTTTTCTTCTTCTTCTTCTTCTTCTTCTTCGTCATTAATCCACCTAACTTCCCACGCTATCATCTTCTTGCTTCGTCATCATCATCATCATCATCTCTCCCTCGTCACTACGCCTCGCAACATACTAGGTCCTAAACTCAAACTCCCCTTCCGCTCACTACATCTCGCACACGTAGCCCCACTGCGTACACGCTGTCGCTGCGTCCCGTGCGGACACAGTGTCGGGTCCAGGCTGTGTGTGAGTGCGTGGTGGCAGTGTGTGTACTGGATATCGAGCACGTGGGCGCATGTTTGTGGGGGAGGCGAGGAACACGTGTGGAGGTGGATGTAGCACATTTTCTTTCGGGTTTGTTTCGAGTTGGTTAGTTAGTTGATTGGTTGGTTGGTGCGTTTAGGTTTGGTAGGTTTCTTATTCTGTATAGGAACTCTTTTCTCCTGTATATTGCACTGGTAGGGTGCCTTTTTTTCCTATCCTTGTTTCATGGAGATATTTTAGTCTCCGGGGTGGTAGTGGATTGTGGGGTAGGTATTTGCTTGTTTGGTGGTGTTGGTGATTGTTAGGTACATCTAGGTATATGTGTTTTGAGATTTTTTTTCTTCCAAATCTTTTCCAGATCTTCGATCCTTGGGAGTGAGACGGGAAACAGTGTTTTGTTGTCTTGTGTTTGAAATGTCTTGGACAGTGGGGGTTGAAACGATGATTTGATATTGTTTGGTTTTGTTTGGATGGCTATTACACTTTGTCTCTGAGTGGGGTTGATGTGTTTGCGGATATATGTTTTGTCAGCATGGTGTTTGAAGAAGATATGGTCGCTGACAGGCATGTCTGTGAGATTGTCTCTGGATTGGTTATGTCTCTGGTTATACAATAACGTTTTCATTGTCGATGCAAGTACAAAACCATATGATTTCCCGCTAATCGTATTTTTATCCACATGTGATATTGTAAATGATTACAATTACAAAATCAATCAAATATTATCCGTATAGGTAGCTCATCTCGTTCCGGGATATCAGTAGACTTTTATACACCTTATCGTACAGTCAAGTCCGTCAGACAAAATAAACGAGGTCATATAGCGCCGTCACGAGGCACAAGCAGTGTAGAACACATGGGTGGCCAGCGCCCATGAAGCTGCTAAAAACCAAATACCCTCGATCCCATCTATCCCATATGTGGTAAATCCAAGGTCACAAGATTGATCCACAGCTTAGAGTAGTGAACCACAATCTGCCCAGTTCCCAGACCCCTGCACGATTTACGTAGCAATCGTCTTTGGCGCCGCAGCTCGCTCGACCCATTCTCCCAATCCATGATCTGCAGTCGCCCAGTAGTCACGTGTCTTCTTGTACATGGCCAAGCGCTCCGATAGACTCGGGATGGCCATGATTTCTTGAAAGGGAACCGGACGCTCCTCTACAGGCACATCCGTAAAGTCAATGGCGGTACCCGAGTCAGTGCGTTTGGATTTTGCCCATGGCTGAGGTGGTCGGATGCTTGCCTCGGACATCTTGCGCTCTCCAAGAGGTGTGAGATATTGTTCATTCCAAGCAGTTTTTCTTTGAGGTGTGGTTATCGCGTTGTATGGTTCAAGGTTGGTGGCTGTTGAGTAGATTGACGAGGCTGTAGTGGGGCGAATTGATGCGAGCTCTGGTTGGCATGCACGAATTTTTAATACTGAGAGGGAATTATCTGAATCGCTTTCCAATCCGATGCTCTGCCCTAGTCGTGTTGTACTTCGCCGTGTCCTCAGAGGAGTAGGGCTGCCATCAGACCTTTCCGCTTGGCTGTTTACCTGACTTTCTGGTAGATGCCTTTCCTCACTTCCACGACGTGATCTTGAATGAGGAGAGAAAGACTTTTGTCTCAATCTAGAGAAACTCTCCTTCCAAGACAGGCCTGGTCGTCGTGTGTTAATCGGTACGGTATCTGAACGACCGCGTGTTTCTAACTTGGCACCGTCAGAGCCAGACGGCGACCGTTCATTCGGTTCAGTGTCGTTATGACTGAAGTAGTTGTCAAGGCTTGAACTCCCACTACCCATAACATTGACGCCACCAACATGTCGCGCGTCCATTGGCTGCGAGATCACAATTGTCTTAGTCTTAGCCATGACTTCGTTATAATACCCAATAGGGAATTACTGTAGATTGTTAATGCACAAGTGGTTCGATTGATGTGCGTTGACTGACTGGAAGCGGATTGTTTCGCGTATAGGTGGGCCTTGAGCAAGTATATGCCGAGGAGCGGAGGATGCAACAATGTGAAAATTTGGTGATGCAAGTGCGGCGTCCTGAGCGATAACTGTGTGTTTTCGATTCACCCCGACAATCAAGGCTATTATGATCTGCAGGATGCGTGATAATGCTGTGAGGATGCGTACTGGATGTTGAATTAGGCAACAGGTAGAGGACAGTTGAATAATGCGTTCAGAAAATAAACAAAGCAGGATGTCGGCCCATTGAAAGTCATGACTTAATCTCGCAATGATGCAACCACAATCGCCGTCTGACGTTCTGATACTCTCAACGTGGCTGATTGTCGGAGTTGGTTCGTCTCAGGCAGAATCGGGTCATCTGAGACGCGCAACGTCTGTGAACCACGAGTGTAACTGCGGGTAAAATAGAACCCGTCTCAGTACTAAAATCAAGGAGATAATAACCGCAGGACCGAACAATGTTATGGATATGTCCTGTAAAGGTCTCCTGGTATAGCTTTGCTATTGTTCGTGAGCTCTCTGATGCAAGTCGGAAAATCGCCTACCCATGCCAAGGCACTCTCGCAGACACTCTTAGGCCAGGAGAGGAGCCTAAATGGATCATGTTAATTTATGTCGTAACCCTCTCTTGACGTCTTTTTAATAGGAGAGTAGAGTATGATACGTATGGCGTGTCTCCATAGACCGGTCAGGCGTGAGCCGAGGCACGTCTGCGGGTGAAGATCAACATCCTGTGCAAGCCACCAGGTATCACAACACCGGTTTCTGTGGAACTTCCGGGCAAGTCCTGGATAATATCTGGCGATCAAAAATCCATTTTTGTGCTTGGTAGAATGACGTCGAGTTGTCTGTATGCAATACGCGCGCGGCATGACCTGGGACAGACGCCAAAGAGAACAACACTCGCTTTATAGTTGGTATACAACGTCATGTTACATCGAAAAGATTTGACAGGACAATACTGTCCTCTTATTCTCTCTGGAACGCGCGCTTCCTCTAGGCGAAGCGCACGATATCGAGCTGAAGCGAACCCGCGACATGGATAAAGAAGTTCTTCTTCTACGCGCGATCCTTCGGTATGCATTCAACACTACGTCCGGCCAGCGAGGCTGATAAAAGGTGTGGTGAAGCAAGGGGTGTCTCCAATCATTGCCCATGTCTCACCCCAAATACCCACTTATTGGCAGAAACTAGCCAATCACACATATTCAGGACTATGGCTCCGTTGCTCACGAGGTTAGCGGCTCCTCACCACCATCGTGAGGCTCCACAGCAACAGCACTTGACGTTGCTTGGACCCTCGTCCAGGGGGCGCCATCATGCGTTCTTGACTCTGTGCACAGGCAAGGCCGGCGGCTTTTGCTACGGAGACTTGCTTGACAGGTGCCAGACGGAGTACTCCACCGTGATATATGCTGTATATAAGTTATCCTGCCTCATGCTGCCTGGAAGACATTCAACAGCCCAGCTCTAAAGATTCCTTCGCTCGTAGCTTTTCAAAGTATTCACTCTTTTTTCTTCGTTTCATCGTTCCTGGAGAATCGATAGGCCGGTCCACTTTCGCTATATACCCTCCTTTAAAACCCCTTATTCACTTTGACGACTACGAACAAGACAAATCAGTGTCCCATATTCACCATGAAGAACACTATTATTGCCCTTGCCCTTGCCAGCGCTGCGACTGCACGCCCAACTGCTGTCATGACGAAGCGTGAGGTTCCCCAGGAGCACTCTCATCGCAACGTCAATCTCGCTGTCAACACCATATTGCAGCAGAACAACCCCGCCAAAATTCAGGACCCTGTTTTTGCTCTACTCGGAGCGGCGGCAGCAGCAGAGGGAGCTGGAGACATTGCTGATGCTGGTAAGTTATTTCATCATCAGTACCAGTGCAGTGAAGCTAATCATTTCTAGACTGCCTTCAGCTAGCCGTAGCCGACCAGGCCTTTACCAACGCCAAAGAGGCTGGTGACGTGGAGGGTATGACTATGGCACTTATATTCCGTGCCTTGGAGCGCAACACTGGCTCTGTCGGCCTGAAGTCGGTTCCATGCGAATCAATTCAGGCAGTCAACCCTGAAATTGCTGCACTCCAGCAGCACCAGGACCCTGCTGCTGATGGTGCACAAGCGCTCAACAAGCAAATTGCTGAAGAACTTGCACGCCAGATTGCTTCCATTGGTGGCGACCCATCGCTGGCAAATGAGGCTTCCACATTTGCCCCTGGCGAGATTGGTGACCCTACCGGAGCTGGAAACACTTGTGATGACGCGACTGATGATGCCGGATGTATCAACACCCTTGGGCTTCGTGTTGACGACCTCAGTGAGGCTGAGATCGCTGCTGCGGTCGCTGATGTTAAGGGAGCTGCTAACGGAGCTGCCAATGGAGCTGCAAAGGGAGCTGCAAAGGGAGCCGCAGCCGACAACAAAGCTGCGGAAGAGCAGGCTGTTAGCTGCGGAAATGAAGCTGCTGCCAGTGCAGGCCATGCTGCTGCCGCCCAAGATAATGCTGCTGCCGCTCAAGATGGCGCTGCTGCTGCCAAAGATGACGCTGTTAGCAGCAAGGCCAGCGCAGACTTTGGCAACTGCGACCCTACGATTGTCTTCGGCCTTCCATCTGATGGTCGCAAAGAGGATGCTTTCGAGCCTTCGGATCTGAGTACCTTTAACCATGGCTCGGCCCAGAAGATTGCAATCATCTCCAACTTCATCTGCTCCCAGCTTGCCAATAAGTGCGATGCGAGCGCCTCAGCTGTCAGTACCTGCGATGCTGCAGCATCTGCCGCTAATGGGCTTGAGGGCCAGGCGGCTGCGACTGCCTTCAACACTGCTCTTGGATTGTAAGCGAAGTAAGGCCATTTGAGCAGATGTGGTGTGTAGTATAACAACAAAGGCGAGATGATGAACCGGATATGGAACACTTTTTATGACAATAGACTTAGTCACGCGTAAGATGACGCGAATACATCTTCAGCAGGGCATTATTTTTCAATGTTTTGGTACCATGTGAAGTGACTTGGCATATGCGTGACATGGCAGTCTTGTCCAAATCGAGGCGCTGACATGCAATTAATCGATACTTGTGATGAAATGAAGCCGTAAGCTTGTAAATGTGGTGGAGTGCATGTCGCCCCCGCACGTTGACTATTGAAGACTTTGTGGGTTTGGAACAACACACGTGGAGCTTCCATAATGGGCGGCAATTCGGACCTCGTGTTGTGTTGAGCCCACTTTTTGACCCTCTGCAAACTTAGGATAGTAATTGCAAGAGAAACGGCAACCAATGACGCATTGAGGGGAGACGACCTGGATCACAACATGTACGCATTAGGCGAGACACGTGCGCCTCTGGTTATTGGTGTGTGATAAGATGCCGCGAGCCAGACCGCTTTCGCAGCCAAGCGCGGGATGCAAGGAAAAAACGTTTGGGAACTCCAGTCTGACTTGCAGATGGGCCAGAATAGGGGTCTCGCTTGCCAACGTCGACCTCGACGAAGGCCGCGGACGACCAAGAATGGGCAACGAGGCCAGGCACGATAGCGATAGATAGTTGATGTGTTGAAGCGAGAAGCGCGTGCCACCGATCACCAGCCCACAGACGGAGACAAAAAGACAAAAAGGACCAGCTTAGACGAGTCATGCAGCATTTGCAGAGTTGATGTGTGTGCCGTCCGCGATGCCCCACAGCGGAGCACGGCCTCCAGACTGACAGCGAATTGGGGTACTCCAGCTTGCGAATGCATCTGTGCTGTGCAGCGCTGGCATCTTCTGGCGGCGTGCTGTTGGCTGTGGCCCACGGTGCGGCGGCTGCAGTGGGTGCGGAGAGTCCAGATGCGAGGGGTAAATCAGCACTGTGGAGTCGGCGAGGCTGGTCGCGCAATATCGACAGCAATGGCAGCCGGAGAGTGGACGAGGTGGAAAAGTCGTGACAGGCATTGGTGCTTTGCAGAAAAACACAGGTTGAGTATCCGTAGGTATGCAGGGGCCGTCGAAAAAGAGGGCCACCGCTGCGGTAAGCAGGCACGGGCCATCCGGTGTCGTATCGGGCTTAGCGTTCGCATAGAGCGCGTTGGAGCGCGTCAGTTTCGCTATGTGGTCGTCTGCAGCGCTGGCAGCACCAGCAGCAGCTCGACGTGGCCGAAGACAGCTGCAGAACACGGTGTTGTTCGCGAGGATGCAAACCAGCCGCCCCGGACTCGTTCAAGGCCGTTGCAACAACAAGCCGGTAGTCGTCGTGTGCTTGGTTTTTCGATGGGCGCGTCCCGAGGGCTGATATCGACGATCTTGGCCATAGCCCGTGCTCCTGTCCTGGCACTAGCGGCCAACAGCCGTCCACGGGTCACCCGACTTGAATTTGCGACCCCCAACCATCACCTTCACACTTCACGACCTCACGATAATTCCGAGCCGATCTCGCCAGCCGCACGCTCGTCGGCCCCGAGACCAGGCGCCTGCTTGACGACTGTTTCCTTGCCTCTTCTTCTACTCCCGTCTTTCGTTTTGCGCGCCCCCATGGACGCCCAGTAAAGCGCCCACTTCGCTTCCGCCCACGGAACCGCTCTCCTCACCGCGACTCACGACTCTTGCCCCCATCGCCAGCATCCTCCACCTCCACCGCCACCCCTCGCCACACTCGACGCGTCTTCCACCTCCTGTTGAGACTTTTGCGCTTTGTCTTTTGCTTTTGTTCCTCGCGCTATCGACATCGCGCCTCAGCACCCCTCGCAACGGCCAGCTACGCGCCTTTGCACACGGAGCTTGTCGCCCATCTTCTTATCCGCAAGCCCTTCCGCCATTGCAACAACGCCAGTGATCCGCGCGTCCGAAATCGCGTGTCGTTGCGATAGTTGTACCCTCTCATATTAAAGTCGCAGCTGTCCTGCTCGCACGTGTAACCACCCTGCAGCCGCACAGTCGCGTTTGCAGTATTCCAAACACCTGTTCGAGCCCAGCCAAACAACCAGCGAACCCTTCTCACCACTGTACGAACCACCTTGCCATTGTATGCATTGACCGCTCGTCGCGCGTGCACTGTCCAGACCTGACGGCGTTGCTGAGACTGACCACTTGGACCCTCCCATCCAGGTTAAACCCGACAGCGTTTCGAAACAGTGGCTCGTCTCCTATTTCTGTGATACATCAGCAACCATGGAGTCTGAACGCTCCGTTTCCACCACCTTACCAAGGAACTTCATGTTCCACTACCGTGACGGCCCTGCTCCACAAACACCAGAGCCAGAGCCGCAACCAGAGCAACTGCAACCGCCGCCTCCTCCCCGCCAAGTCCTCAAGGTCCGCCGCCGCCGTGCCACCATGGTCATGAACCCCGACGACATGGACGCAGTCATGCATCAACAACCCATCCCTACTATTGAGGCGCCGGAAATCATGTCGGAAACCCCGAGTGAGCTGCCATCCTACTCTCTGTCTCAAGACGACGCCTTTCTGTCTCCAGGCTTTAGCTATACTCGTATGATCTCTCCGCCAAAGACTCCTGCTCACCAAGTGAGAACCATCAGCCACTACGAAGGACCCCAAGACTGGTCGGACGTTCCACACATCAGCCAGAGTGAGACCTCTAGCAGACCCACCTCATCATCCGGCTTCTCCGATTCGTCTCTTTCGTCTTGCGACAGCATCGGATCTTTCATGTCAAGAAGCGGCAGCTGCACAAGCCCAGAAGATGAATCGTCTGACCCATTCTCCTTCTGCCCGCCACTACCGCAAATTCAACGCCCGGTCTCGCCATTGATGAACCAACAGCCAACACGCTCTGCCAAGAAGCTGAAGCTAAGGGCCAATTTCACAGAAGAAATGGACTACCACCTGTGGATGACTTACATGAATTATCTGCAGGACCCCACAGTGACGCCCTTCAAAGCTCTTCCAAGCACTACGCCACCGAATGGTGTATGCCACCGCGTGGCCAGGATGGCTCGAAAGACTTGGAAAGGTCCAAGGCAGGCCCGCGTTGGCGGACTCCGTATACAGACTCAAAAGAGTGGCAAGTCCTTCGTGCGGTACCCTACCGAGAAGCAATGTCGAAAGCGCCTGCGAGATTTGGCCAAACAGAAACCCACCTTGTCTGCACACTACCAGCGTCTCCTCCATCGGTCACCCTCACCGCTTCAATCCTCCCCACCTCCAGAGGAACCGCCGTCGCAACCGTCGCAATCATCGTCGTCTTCGGTGCCGCAACAACCTTTGTCTTCGCCCTTCTCTCAGGGATCCACGACCTTCTCGACCCGTGACATGAACCTCTCGCTAGCGACCAGTACTGCTGCATCAATGCAGTTGGGCAACCCGCTGTCACAACTCACCAAAGATATTACACCACGACCGACCGCGAGGACATGGTCAAGTGCGCGATCTTCTGCTCATCAGAAGTCGCAGTCGCTCCACATCGGCCTCGGCCTTGGGCTAGGCACTGCACTAGGCTCCCCCTTCCATGCAAAGCTCGAGGCCAACAAGCTCAGCATGAGCCAGAATACTGCACGTACTTGGCATGCATCGTCGACGTCTCAGCCACCACGTCTAGGCTCTCCTTTCCAGCTACACGCACCGCGACCAAAGTCTAAAGTGTTTAAGCGTCGTGCTCTTCACAACAGCTTTGAGGGGAGGGTGCGTAACCGAGGAGAGAGCTTCGTCAACGAGATTTTTGGAGCTCCAGCAGAATCGAGCCACCGTGGTGTCAGGAATCGTGGCTTCAGTCTGGGCGACATGACGGAAGGAGCACGACGCCTTCCTCTAGCCAACGACCCTTCGGGCTTCAACCCATTTGCAGACTCTCGTTCTACCCTGCCGAGCCCACGCTCACCGGCGGTAGCAAATGATGTGCTCGGTCAGTCTACTGCTCGCCTAGGCTCACCATTTGTCAGCCGGTCAAACAACATGTTCCCTCGACCGACTATGTCGCACAGCTTCGAAGCTCCCGCATCGTTTGAGCAAAGGTTTGCTGGTATGTCCAGCGATGCTACCCGCCTACAGCGGTCGTAGGGTTCGACGACGATTTCTTCCAGTTTGTTAGTGCGGTCAAGCACAACGACTGCATCATTGGCGTTACGACGGTCAGCCTCTTGTGCTGTGGCAGCATATACTTGCCAATTTGCTCAGGACGGCGAGCCTGCTTATTTTGAAAAGCATTTCCTATGTTTTGTTTATACCAAACCGTACACTCTCGGTCGCCGACATTGTACTGATGGCGATGACGCCCCTGGTTGCGTTTACCGGGCTTACGACTTTGACATGATGATGCGGCTGAAAGTGTTTTCAATTCACTTCCGTAATACGAGGGCAGGGTGCTAGGAAGTCATGGTGGCATGCAACATGGAGTTCCATGGTGACCAGAAAGACCCTGACCCGATTTGGGCAATGAGGCAGGTCAATAGCCTGCCTCTGTCCTCAACCATCTCTTTTGTATACTTGGTCATCTTGTCTTGACTCAAGCCTCCACTCATTTTTGGCCCACTAGACGATGTGGTGCCTTATTTCCTTGTGTTTGTGTTTTTTTGTTCTCCACCTTGTCACGACGGTCATGATGAAGGTTATGATGAATCGACGGGATATGGGCGTGAAGGGGTATGCAGTCTTCACGAATCTCAACGATTGTCTCGAAGCGTGAAGGACTCATACCTAATGTCTCTTTCTTTGAGCAAACTCTGCTTCGATGCGGAGGAAGGGATCGGCTGGACGGGTGGTGCGGGCTTGGACGAGGATGAGAATGGGGACGAGGAAAAGCCTGTGCACTCTGATAGATTAGCTGGTCCCGAATGATGACGAGTCTGAGGCAGACAAGCTTGTAATAATGATTGATTGAATGAATGAATGGAATGGATTTGACTCGATCGAGCTTCGCTGGAGTGGAAAAGAGCGAGAGGTGATGGTGCGTTCCACATGAGCCCCTCTTGGTGCAGTGAGCTCCGCAACGCCGTGCCGTAAAGTAGTTCCGTAACGTGGGTGTTGAGCACAGGCGTCATCATGTCTGTGCCGAAAACAGCCCCCATGACCCATGAATGACCAGGCACACACACTCGTACGCACACACATGAACGAGTACAGGCACACACACACACAGGCGCACACAGACTTGGAACCTAATGAGCCAAGCGCCGGGGAAGCATGTGCTGAGACTCGCTAGGAGGAGTGACCTTGCCAATACAGGGTTGATGTTTACAGCACAAGGGCAACAATGGCTCTTGAAAACAAACAAAGACGAGAAAAACTCGTGCATGTCTACACACCCTCTTATCTGCAGCCGGCCCTGCAGTCAGCCGGACGGACATGCTATACATACATGAGTATATACGATTTGCAGCCAGGGGCGGACGTCATTCGGAAAGAAATTTGGCAGGCGGGGAGGCAAGCGGGAGGAGAAAAGAAAAAAGAGATAAAAGCATGCAGCAAAGAGTGGATGCACCAGGCCACAATGAGCAAACCGCAAAAGCTGAAGCTCTGGCGAGCAACCGCACGGATCAGTCCGTCTAGGCATTCCGCCGAGGCCTAACGTTGTTTGCTCGGGGTGGTGGCCGTAGCTGACCGGCGGCCGCCAGTTAGAGCGCTGGAGACGAGAAATAGAGAGAGGGAGAGAGGAGAAAAGAAGATCGGCCTTTTTGGGTGCCATATATCTTTTGGCACAGGACAGAAAAAAGATATTCATTGTCAATATCAATGGAAATCAAATAAGTAGTGCGCAGAGGATGGATTCGTTGCATGGCTGGCAGTAGCCAAGGATGGCTTGTAACCACCAGCCGCCCCCTCGCCTTAGCCGTGCCGTGTGCGTGTGTGGTGTGTGTGGAGAGGGCATGGTGTGAGTAATAAGAGTCAAGCTGTGTGGTTCTTTGTCTCGTCTGGTGGTGCGTCAAAATTCACGTCAAGACGCGTCGGGACGCGTCGCGATGTGCAATTCTCTCGCCCAAAGCGGTATAGCCCTGGGCTGGTGGCAACGAGGGGAAGCCGCCTAGTGTGCTCTGCAGCAACCTGGTTACTCTTTGTCTCTTTGCATTGCACTAGTTGGGGGCCACCACAACATCAAGACGGCATTTCCGGCTGCGGGCACGACTGAGGACTGCTGAGGGCCTCGTATCCGCTCGTGGCTGCAGCGCTTGGTGACACCATATCACTCTTCGTTTCCATGGCGATTTGCCGACTCGCGTCCTTCACCTTGCAATGGTGCGGCTGGGCTTATGCCATCAACCACCGTCGGACTAATTGGCCCTTTCCTTCTGTCGATTGATTAGCAAGCCACCCTCCCTTCTCCACCACTTCCCACTGGTTTCACGCCCCCGGCTTACTGTGTCCATTCGTGGCCTCGCGACACCATTTCGCATGCTTCTGACGCCACTTGAACGCTGGATCCATGGAAAGTTTCAACTTGAGGCATGTTGGGCCCCACCCCCCTCTTCCCGGTGCCGGTGCCTGGAGATGCGAATGCGGAAGGTTGGACGGAGGCCTATCTGTCGGTCTGTGCCAATATAACTATGGCAACTGTGGCACACCCTAAACCCCTCCGTCCAGAGTTGGGAGTATTGAAGGCTTGACTAGACTTTGCAACATGCTTTGTATCCTGCTTCCTGGTCAAGGATGGCTGTGCATGCATCTTGTTTTGTTCGTCACCACGGCCTACATACTTTCTTGTCCAAGGGTGGTCCTTACACTATTGCATCTGCTTTCTTAACAGTCGATCATCCAACCTCGTTAAGCTCCCCCTAACCCCTCAGGTTACAATTCGATATATTCCATTGTTTGCTTTTCACCTTATCACTTTGCCCCCTGACTTTTCTAGTTTCGGTCAATAAAGCATCACTTCAAACCGCGGAGTTCGGAGAGCTTTACCCCTCGGCTCTCAATTGACAGAAAACGGTACGCGATTTGTGTTCGCAGTAGCGATGATCAACGCACTCTGATATCGGGCCTTCACGGACGATCGTTAATAATCCTCCCCTGAACCCAATGTGGCACAACATAGTCTTGCCATGCTGGTTACCGTTTAGCAAAGCAGCAAGTATAATCTCTGATTGCCCATCGTTGAACTTCGCAATTCTTTTGAGAAAACCTCTTTCGAGTCGATCCGAGTATGCCGCTACACCGAACCAATGCAAGGCTTGTCCACAAGAGTCCCGTTGGAATAGCACCTGGCCAACCCAACTCGCTTAAAGGGATTCGTCATCAAACACGCACGAGGACATCAGAAACGGTGTGAAATGGTTAAACAATAATTTGACGACCACGGAATCAGAGGGACCATTTCCATCCGTTGCCGCACCTTGATCAGCATCGGCTATGCGGCTGCACCTTATAGTACCCACAGTGGATATGAATGCAAGCTAAGTCGTTTTTCTCATTACTCTACATAATCGATTTGATGTAGTACCGCTAAAGCCATACTCCATGAGAAAAATCAATCTAGGTGGTATAACAACAAATCCTCCAACGCCTAGCTACATACACAGTTAATTATGGGGTATGAAAACCAATCGTACAACACATGATAGCCCGTACGCTCGTTCCTCAGTCTTTACTGGATCGAACACCGTCCTTCCGTTTGAACCTCTAGGAGGGTCAAGATCACCTCTTCCCGCCTTCTATGAGGAAACATCACTGCCGTTCCTCAAATGCATCTTGCTCATATCACCGTTCTGCGGCATCTGAGCCAGCCAGGTGGGCGGCGCCATACCAGTCTGATCGTGGATGGTGCTAAGCAGAGGAGGCAGACTCTGGAAAAGATTGCGGATCGGAGCTGCAGGATCAGCCATGCCCTCACCCCCTTGGTTTCCAGTGTTCCAGACATTGATCTTAGGCTGCAGACCCCTGATGGCTTGGCCGTTTGCTAGAGCCAGCTTCTCGTAGGTGCCGTTGGTGATCATGAGGTACTGCATTAGGCCTTGAGGTCCACCCAGAACATTGGCCATGTCGCCGTAGGCCTTTGCCATTGCGGATAGACCTTCTGCTTGGCGTTGCTGCGTGATGAGCTCAGCTTGAGCATGGCGCTCCCGGGCATAGTATTCAGCCTCTGCGGCTCGTTTAGAGACGATGAAGTTGGCTTCTGCCTCGCGCTCCTTGGCTTGGAAGTTCGACTCTGCATCACGCAGGCGACGGAAGGCGACCGCCTCCGCTTCGGCTTGCTCGCTATACTTTTTGCCCTCTGCGGCCTTTTCTTGTGCATAGAGTTCTCCATCAGCCTTTTGTTGCGAAGACTCCTTCTCAATCTTCGCCTGAACGACCTTGGTAGCTCGGAGACGCTCAAGCTCCATGAGTGCCCTCTTCTTCTCGACTTCCATTTGAAGCTCTGCATCGCGGCGTTCAGCTTCGCGCTTAGCGTTGATCCTGGCTACGTTAAGGTCCCTGCTAATCTCAATCTCCTTGTCGGTAAACTTCGCATCTGCCGTAGCCTTTTCGGCCTTGCGCTCGGTTTCTAGGACAGCAGTTTGGGCGTGGATCTTGGCCACTTCCTGCTTGGTCTTGCCCTGCTTTTCAGCCTCGCCAACCTCACCCTGCATGCGGGCGTGGGCAACGTCGACCTTTGCTTGATTCAGAGCACCCTCGTGTGCCTTGCGTGAGAGAAAAGCAAAGTACTCTGACCCTGGCGTGTCTTGTAGTTCCTTGACGTTTGCATTGTAGATGCAGAGACCGAACTGGTCGAGCTCAGATTGCACCTTGAAACACTGGTAAGTATGTGACTGATTTGAACAGCGAAAAGGTGAGCATTACCTGTTGAATGACCTTTTCCTTGAAGATTCTGCGCTCGCGGAACAGCTCCTCCATGGTCATCGTGGAAACAATTGATCTTGTCTCACCTTCAATGATTCCCTTGACAATATCCTGGACATGGCTGCGTCCCTCAGCTACCGCAACCACTCCCTTTGATGCAGTTTGTGTTGGTCTGCCATCACTTTCGCCTGTAAGCAAAACAGCATACTTTTCCAAAGCTTCTGGGTTATCCGCAGGACCGATTGTGAAGACTGCTGGTAAGGAGAATTTCAGCTTCTCGATCGTCATAGCCTGCAGCGACATGGAAAAGTCGAACGGTGTGATCGAGATTTTGGAGACTTTTTGCAGAGGGTAGATGAATGCCTTTTTCTTGATTAGAACCTTTTCAATTCCTACTCCCGTGATTACGAGGTAGGAATTCGGCTCTGCAACGTGGTACCACATTGTGGCTGATGTTTTGTCTGGATGGATTGAGATTGATCAAGGCGATGTATGCTAGCGATCGATGCTTGATCGATGGAGTCGGTTGTGTATCAATCGAGCAGAATCGGGATGTAGGATGACAGGATGTGTGAATGCTAGGCTTGGAAAGATATACGAGGCAAAAGGGTCGAATGGGTATATATTTATACCAACCGAAGGTATTCGACTATTCCACACAGAACAAAATATATCGTACCGTATTACCAAATCTTGAAGCGGAAACGATGGTGGATTTGCTATTAGTGAACCATCCTAGAACAGCAAAGCTATATACCTTTATACACCTTCAGCCTGGCTATGATACGCTTCCACAAGTACTTCTACCGCAAAACACGGCACGTCCAAGTGCGCAGCTCGGTGAACACATTGGACGAAAGTGGTCAGAGAAATGCACAGACCAGCTCTGAGCCTAGTAGGGACCGGGGTACTATGCGCACATAACGCGATTCTGCCTTATGCACAGCCACAACATGTGACCTATGTCGGAAGCCTGACTGGGTGTACGGGCCCTCTCTCTAAAAGGTTCGTTCTTACCTCCCGGTGACCTAAAGCGTTCAAGTTTGCAGTATAAATCTCATGATTTTTTCGGGCGTTTGCTCGGTCGTTTGACGCATTGGAATGCGAGAAGCATATCTCTGCATTTGTCTCAGGCATGGATACAGCTTTTTTTTACTGTGTAAAAAGGATTGACAACAGCGTGTTTGCCTGACTCCATCCTTCTACTCGGTCAGACATGGAGTTTGGTTGGCCAAGATGGGTCGGACCGGGTGCCTCGGGTATCCAAGATTGAAAGATGTCTGATTCGCTTACCCGTGTAGGTTTAAGGCATCCTGTGGCCACCACAAAGTTAGGCATGACGAGACAATGATTGTGGCGATGCTTGGCGCTAGCTGGAAGACCTCAGTTATGAGGCGGAGACAGGGCAGATTATCGTGTCTGCTTTGGGTCGGTGGCTTGCCGTGATCCGTAGAAGTCTAGTAGCCGTTCTTCTGGGGTTTGCCATCGAACTATCGTACAACAGAGTAGCCTTAGCAACTTCTTGTTCGTGAACACAAGGCTGTTACACCATCACCAATTATACGACGTTCTCCGCCAGGCTGGCGGTCTCTGCACCTCACACATTGGAGCTTTCTATCACTCTTGGAAAGATGTCAGAGAAACACAACAATGCAGCACCACCACCACCATACTCACCCCATGCCTCCTCCGTATC
Organism: Bipolaris oryzae ATCC 44560; assembly: GCF_000523455.1. Classification (NCBI taxonomy): domain Eukaryota; kingdom Fungi; phylum Ascomycota; class Dothideomycetes; order Pleosporales; family Pleosporaceae; genus Bipolaris; species Bipolaris oryzae. Next base: position 367,377 of record NW_006911276.1, read on the forward strand.
ACCATCAATCCTCGACCAACTAAACATCACACGCACCCAACACATCGAGTCCGTAATCGACACCCACATCCTCCCCCTCATCCACCAACGCATCACCTACGCCATGGTAACCACAACCCTCGCCCTCCTCCCCTCAGACACATCCCTCGCGCCCACAAAAGCAAACGCCTACTCCTCTGCTTTCCTCCAGGACTCCCCTTCCTCCCCAGACTCCTCCACCTCCATTCAAGTTCTCGGCTTCGCCTCCGACACCTCGCCTCCCCACCTCATCCACCTATCCGGCCCCATAAACAGCACAGAATTCTGGAACCTACCACCCGTCCTCCACGAGCTCGAAACAATCCTGACTTCACGGTTGAATCCGCATTCTACCCCTATGCCCACGGCTCCATCTAGCTACCGAGATACCACTCTTTCTCCTCCCAATGCTGCTGGTGGTGCTGCAAGTGCGCAAATCCTACCACCACAGCGGTTTTCCCGTCGCAGTCTCCTAGCCAGGGTAATGCCGTCGTTGGGCCCGGAACAGGCGTCGCCGGGGAATAACCCAGAGGTCGGTGTGAGACATATTGACAATGCTGCCTCAGGGACGAATATGGTTACGGTGAAAGCGAGGTGGGAGGAGATTTGTTTGAGGACAGTGAGCGACTTTGGCTTGTACGATACGATATCGAAACAGTGTGTTATTATCAAAGTAGATGCACAATGTTGACTTTTTTTTTCAATGTCGGAACGGCGGCCAAGTATCCCCCCCAAACCAAGTTTGTAAATGTGATGTATTGCTTATTAGTTTGAATAATTGAAATGAAATTTGGGCACAAAGAGAAGGGAAAAAGTGAATTGTAATAATCCAGGTAGAGAGAGTGCTGCAACCAAAAAAAAGATTGGTAAGTAGTGATAAGGGCAAAAAACGAAACTCCCCCGGAAAGGCTCGAACTTTCAACCTCCTGATAAGCTACTACTGTAACAGTCAGACGCGCTAGCCAATTGCGCCACGGAGGATGTTTGCGAAAACGCTGAATGCGCTTCGGTTTTGAGTTTCGATGGAAAAATTGGTTTTTGTTAAATTTATATCCCCATGTTTTACCATTTTCACCCCATGTTTTACCATTTTCACCCCATGTTCGAAGCATAAGCAATGTAGTTTTCACCGGTCGGCTAATGTGTGGGACGACCCAGGATCTATACGCTTGTTTAGCGAGCAACATTGAGCATACTCGGCTCTCCTAAGAACCCCAACTATCGCCTATGCTGTTCGAATACTGTATTGCCGCTATGCTTGTTCCGCATCATCTCTCAAAACCACAATTCCATACGGATCCCTATCTACCTCGCTGACCTCAACAATGACTCCTTCATCTGCCAGCGCCTCCTCAAACTCGCTATTTTCCTTGTACTCTTCCCTAACCTTTTTCCACTCCTCGTCTACAGCATCTTCCAGTTGCGTGCTCATAACCTCGGCGAGGAATCCGCGCTCAGAATTGCTATGGAACAAGCTGATAACTACTCTTCCTTGCTCGATTGCCGCGAGCGCTGCGTGATGGTCTAGCTCGCCTGTGAAGAGCAAGTCGACGTCTAGGCCGCTGAGGAGGCTGGAGCCAGAGCCTGCGCAAATGCCTACACTTTTGATTTGCATGTCGGAGATTGTTTTGCCTTGGGGAATCGCAATTGGGAAACCCTTGGGGTTGTTAAGCCCTTTGCCTATGCGATCGAGGAGGGTGGGGAGGGGCTGGGCCTGGTCGAATCTCACAATGCGGCCCATGCCGGCGTTGGGATGTGAAGCGATTTCCGGCGTCTGAGGTTTAATGACTTCTCGTTTGTGTGGAGCAGTAACCGGGGCTGTCGAAGTGAGCAGCTTGCCAAACTGGAGGGTGCGCTGGCTCGGGTGGTGATTCAGGGTAAAAGTTGGCCGTTTCTTCTCAATGAAGGGATCATCGTTGTTTTCCTCTGTAGGATTTGAGGGCTCTGGTTGAGCACCCGCATCGGGAGACTGACCCACATTCTTTGTGCCTGTAACAATATCTGCTAGCCAATCTCCCAATCCTCCCGGTGCTGCATCTAACGCTGTATGTGGACAGTATACACTAATACCATGACTGGCTAGCCGCAATAGTGATTGCTGTTGTGTATCCGCAAGAGTCAATGACTTCAGGCCTCGGAATATGATAGGGTGGTATGCGATGATGATCGAGGAGTTGAGTGCAATAGCTTCGTCGGCAACGGCTTTGGTGAGGTCAATCGTGAGAAGTACGGTGTTTGACTGGCGGCGAGACGCAATGAACGGTGCTTCGAGTAGCAATCCGGTATTGTCCCAAGAGTTGTCTGCAAGCTCTCGCGGGTACCTTTATTTTCAATCAGTACTTTGCCAGAGCAAGTTTACATATGCTTGGTTCTCTGGCTGCGAGATGTAAAGTAACAATATTCAGCCTGTGGGGGAGTAAACCTACAACTTCCGCATTGCTCTCACAACCGCCTGAGAGAATGGCGCACAAGTAGTAGTCGCACTCATCGCGAATCGCCGTGCCGTGGACACAAACATACAGCCCTCAATGGAACAATTGCAAACTCAAAGTAGCAACACTTCGCAATCACAAAGGCACGCGCCAATCACCCCTGCACCCGTAGCCGACATGCGTCATCAGCCCCTCCCCGCTTGCGGTCTGCGCCTTTTCCTGATTCGGATACCCAATCTTATCAGATCCGAAGATAGGAACACTGGAGGAATATCACATCATCACCACATGGATCCACGACACAAACTTTACAAAACACTCGACACTCTTACGATCGATTCAGAAAATACCAGAGCGATGAGTGCAAGAACGGATGCGGAGGCCACGAACGTGCAGGCTACCTCCGGCGTTACCATGGAAGGAATCAAGAAGAAACTGGAAGACGGACTCGGTGCAATACATGTTGAGATTGAAGATTTGAGTGGTATGTGTAAATTCCATTTTTTACTAAGGGAAGAAAGCAAAGAGAAAAAGGGGCAAAATTGAACGGACAGGGTCTGGTGTCGGGATATTTTTCTTTTCAGACGCTCTCTGAGTCACAGGACTGTGCTGATATTACAAATAGGCGGATGTGGACAAATGTACGAGGCTATTATCGTATCACCACAATTTGCCAAGAAGACAACTCTAGCACGACACCGGCTAGTCAACAGTACGCTGAAGGAGGAAATCGCAGCGATACATGCGTGGACACCAAAGTGTCATACGCCGGAGGAATGGGAGAAGAAGAAACCACAGTAAATACGATACAGCCTAGCCGTAGTGAATACACCCAAACTATGGCGCACCTTGACGAACACAGCACATTTCATGATGTTCAATACAGGCATAATCTTCAGAGAGGCCATATCTAATCTACATGTATAGCTCTCTAGCTCAGCAGCACCCGTATTTCACCGCTGGTACGAGGGAACAAATCCCTCAACCTAGGTTTCGGCTCCTCATCTTCATCTTCCTCGTCGTCCATCAACTCATCCGCAGCTATTATCTTGCCCTCTACCAACTCAAAATCCTCACAGAACTTGCCAGCAGCTTCTTCGGTAATATCTTGTATCATCTTTCTATTGCGTAGCTGCTTGATGTTTTCTGCTGCATCGATGAGGGCAGATGGTAGGAACTCATCCAGCTGTTGACTAGCAGAGACTAGTGCATCTGCTTTGAATGCTTCCAACTGGGGCACTGTCTTGAGGCTTTCGGCAGAGTCGCTGATTGATGCAAGCGCCTCAAGCAGAGTAATTAGGCCAGACTCGTTGACCAAGTATTGATGTTGGTAGTCTGTTAATTTGGCTACAGTCTCTTGGATTGTGTCTTTTATGTCGCTGACTCGCTCCTTGGTGAAAGCATATTGCGAGAGAACTTCTTTGGCCGCAAACAAGCAGTTGACGGCGAAGATGGAGTTATCAGGCTCTTTCATGACTTTCTGTAGGTTCTCACAACTGCTCAAGAAGGGATCGAGAGCTTCTGATAGTACAGCCTGGAAGCCCTGACCATCATCATCCGTTGCAGCGAGTGATGTGTCGTAACTTTTCGCAAGTACTTTGAGTATCTGCAATGCCTCTTCCAGGAATTCAGGAGGAGAGAGATCTGCTGGCGCCACAGCAAGATCGCTTTGTACGTTAGCGACGTAGTCTCTCATGTTCGCACGGAATTGCCGCATCGCCGAAGCTTCTAATGTGTCAAAGACATCCAGAACTTCCGAATCGGTCCCGAGCAGCTTTGCAAACGTTCCCTTGTAGAAACCAATCAGATTGGCAATTTTGTATGCTAGGGTCGCATCATCATGACTTTGGATGACTTGTTCTGTTCGCTGTCTCAACAAACGAGCTACACCTGCAAGATCACGGCTGACAAGTTGATTGAGAGCCTTTCGCCCGTCAAACACCTCGGCATCTTGGTCACCTCGTAGCCAAGGCTCACTTTCCAAGCCAGCCTGGATGGAACGCTTGATTTCTTCACCATCCGAGATGAAAAGATTTTCGAGTGCCTCTCTTTCAGATACTGTCGTAGAGTGAGCCCATGCAAGCATATCTCCCACATAGCGCAGCGGATCGTGAGCGTAAAACTCGATGGGCTTGGTGGCTATGTGGTTTTCTGATGTTGAACCGGTCAATGCTGCATGGAAGGCGTCTGACAGAATCGACTCGCGAGCTTCAGCAAACGAATCCAGACAGCTTTGGAACAGGGCAGGCCGTTCAGCCAGTACACGCAGAGATCGCCGGACCGATGCGCTGATCTGTGGGTTCTCCAGATCTAGCGTTTTGAATTCGCGTTGGATCCACCGATAAAGCTTCTGGAAAGCAGAGTTGAGTTGTTTGGAGCTTCTTTCTAGCACCTCCAGGCCCAGTCGCTGATCTTCAGTTCCGAGAAGTACCTGGCAGTCATGATGTATCTTTTTCACACGAGTCAAAATCTGGAAGAATTCCTCGTTGACAGGCTCCGCGGTAGAAGTCAATACAGTTACATCATCATCCGTGATGAGGAAGTGAGCAGTGAATGCATTGAGCATTTGCTGTTTGGATTCGACCTGTTTCTTCTGGCTTATGAGACTGGTGGCCTCTTCCAAGACAGGGTCAGTCTCTTTGTTTGCAGCCGCAATATGACCACGCATATCAGCGCAGTAGTTGTTCAGACTGCTGATTGCTGTTCCGATACGCTTCAATTGCTGAAATTGTTTAGCAGACTACTTTTAGTGCTTGTGTTCTGACATACCTCGGCAACCTGACCAAAGTCCTTAATGATCTCGCCATTGCACTGTATGACTTCTTTTTGTACATCAAGGCGCAGTTGACGACGCGTCTCTGCAGAGTTTTGTACTCCACGTGCATCTAGAGTTTCCAAGGCATCTCGAATCTCAAGATCTGCATAGGAAGCGGAGAGCACACTTGTGATGCGGCTGGCTAGCGCATTCGCACCCTTTGAAGCGGGCGTCCCCGACGGCGACGAAGGAGAAACGCCATTCTGGGACGCTGGAGCAGCGCGGTCGTGGAAGTAGCTTGTCGTCATGAATGAATGGTTGTGACCTTTGCCTAGAAAGGTGTCATGTCGGGCAAACCCAGGGCAGGTGCAGCCGAGCTTATCGATAGATAGATCGATAGGTACCAGCGCGGCGCGTCACCTGCATGAGTCCCATGTCGATGAGGCGCTCGACGATAGCCGCACACATCGCCGCCCACTTGTATCCTGCTGATACAACTACTGACCAGACTTGCGTCAGAGCCCATGGATTCAGGCCTCAAGTTCTGGGGATCACGCTTCTGGTCCTCTGACCCTACTCGCCCATAAAACGCACCCATCCAGCGCAGCACGGCCACGCGCCCCGCCCGTTGGCCCAGCGCAATACCGCACAACGACCATGATGGCATCCAACCTGCTATCCAGACTCCTTCCCTCTGCCTCAGACGACCTCTACGAAAACGAACCGCTAAACACTACACACCACCGTGACTCTGTCTCGACTGACGAGCAGCACGAGATGGACATAGACGAGGAGAACTTTGGTGCTCGCTTTGAGGAGCAGGACCTGGCGCACTTGCTTGAGGAAGCCTCCTCCAGCCAGATGACGACCGAGAGCCGCGCAGTCTCTCCAGATACCAAACGTAACGCACCACCAGGCATCAACACAACAGGTCGCATACCTGCATGGAGACAGCCTGCGCCAGCCCGCACTACACCTATCGACGACGACGACGACGTTCCACAGTCCCTGCTTCTAGAAGGCGGACATGGGCCAGCACCGGGTTCAAGTAAGCGCGGTGAAGGTCTTCCCATGCCTGTACCAGGCCCGTCAACGCGACAGACACGGGCACAGTGGGATGCTACCCGCACACAGCAACGACTTCACGACGACGACAGAAGAGGGGCACCTTCACAACCTTGGGGGCATACCAGTAGACCTGGACACTTCGCGGCAGATCCTCGGGAGAAAGCCTTGTGGCTGTGGGTAAATCAGACGGATCTGGACAACTATATGACTGAGGTTTATGAGTATTACGTTGGCTGTGGCATATACTCGATCCTCCTGAGGAAGGTCCTGACGCTTCTGCAAACAGCCTTTGTGGTGGGTTTCATGACATTTCTTGGATGGTGTATCGACTACTCCAAATTTCCTGAGAGCAACAAGATGAGCCAGGTCTTGGTACCAAAGTGTGCCGCGAGGTCAGTTCTTCTTTCTGATACCACAAAGTTTCAACTGACAGTAATTAGAATACACGGCTTTTGGATACTGGCCCTCTGGCTCTTCGTCATATATTGGCTCTACTCATTCTATAACATGGTCACAGACATACCTCGACTGCGAGCTATGCACGATTTCTATCACTATTTACTCGATATTCCCGACTGCGACATTCAAACGATACAATGGCAGCAAGTCGTCACACGCATCATGGCGTTACGAGATTTGAACTTAACTACTGCCTCCAACCTGTCGCCAGAAACACGCAAGTTGCTCGACTCGAAAAGCAGGCAGCGGCTGGATGCTATTGATATCGCAGGCCGCCTCATGCGCCGTGACAACTATCTCATCGCCCTATTCAACAAGGAAATACTTGACGTCACGGTCCCCTTGCCCTTCCTGGGCAACCGCTACATCTTCTCCGAGACTACAAAATGGCATGTTAACCTTGCCATTATGGACTTCGTCTTCAGCGGACCAAATGGCCAATTCAACCCAGGCTTCCTCAAGGAACGTAACCGCCGGGAGCTCGTGAAACGATTGAGAACGCGTTTCTTCTGGACTGGCATCATCAGTATTCTTTGCGCCCCTTTTGCCGTGGTTTTTGTGCTGGCCTCATACTTATTCAAATACTTCACCGAATACCACAAGGACCCGGGTCAGCTCAGCAATCGTGACTTTACGACTTTCGCTCAGTGGAAATTCCGCGAATTCAACGAACTTCCTCATTACTTTGCCCGTCGCCGTAACATGGCCTATCCATACGCGAATCTCTACCTCGCCCAGTTTCCGAAAGACAAGACCGAGCAGCTATCATCATTTGTCGCATTCATTGCAGGTGCTTTCGCATTCGTCCTCGTATTATTTACGCTTCTCGGCTCCGAGTTGTTCCTCAACTTTGAAATCACACCTGGCAAGACAGCTATCTTCTGGATTGGTATCCTTACTACGGTATACCGCGTCGCAAGGGGAAGCAGCCCTCAGGAAGACCAAGTCACAGATCCAGCCTACTACCTTAATCATGTCATCTACCACACCCGTTATGAACCCGAATCGTGGCGTGATAGACTACATACCGACGAAGTCCGCGCTGAGTTCACCAAACTCTACCAACCCAAAATCCTCATATTTGCCGAGGAGATTTTGAGCATGGTTATCACCCCCTTCCTGCTCATTTTCAGACTGCCCAATTGCAGCGAGCGTATTGTCGACTTCTTCCGCGAATTCTCGATCGTAGTCGACGGCTTAGGCGTCACATGTTCCTACTCCATGTTCCCATCCACAAAGACGACACGTAACGCCAACAACATCCCCGCCAACGGCACCGGTGCTCGCAGAGAAGACCCAGACCTTCGGGAAGACTACTTCATGGCCAAAGACAACAAGATGATGGCCTCCTACTACGGCTTCCTAGATACATACCAGAATTCCGGTCGCGGCTACAACAGTCGTCTACAAGGCCGCAGCAACTTCCATCCCCCACCACAGTTCCCAAACACCTTTGGCACAATGTCTCAGACCGCTCAACCAATAGAAATGGGCGCAAAAGCATCAAGTCGAAACCAACCCGGTCGCCAGAACCTCCAGCAGAGAACACCGAGACAGAGACCCATGGCAAGAGACGAGCCCATGACCTCTATGATGCTTGATCCGCACCACCAGCCTTCTTCGGCCTCGATGCTGCGTGGCTCGCCTCACCAAGCGGGGGCGAACCGGTACCGTACACCTCTTCAACCAGTCTCCGATGCACCTGGTCCATCGCACACCCGTATCGAGGAGGAAAGTATGCTTGGTGACTCGTGGCGAACAAGCCGGTTGGCGCAAGATGACGATGAAGAAGAAGAGGCGGTTGCACCAGCGAACAATGGTGGGGGAGTCTTACAGCTTTTGCAACAGTTTTCTAGAGCCCAAGCTGAAGGTCGGGGCGCGGGCGTTGGCGTTTAATCTTTGTTCTTTTTTTTTGAAAGGGAGGTTGGATAACATTCGCGTGGAGCGCCTGGGAATTACTGGGCGTTTATTCAAAGATCTTTTACTTATTCCCACTCAATCCACAATTGGCGTAGCAATGTTGTTAGTAGGAATCAATGCCACATCATTGCAAACATGTTCTCCTGTTTCACTGATGACATTTAAGGATCAAGTCTAGATATCTGACATCGGCGGCCCTGACCACCATAGCATTCCATGCTACTGTACTGGTTAAACTGGGCATGTACTTGGCTAGTCTTCATCGTACCATCACGTCCTCCTCACGCTGCCATGCGGGAAGCAGACATTGTTGTATCATTTGTCATTGTCGGGCTGTTCCTGGTCGTTCTCTACAGTTACATGCCGCAGAGGCTCTCCCTCCAGCCTTCATCCATAACCGATGAAGAAAACAAATCACGCCGTAACCGAATTTCCATTGGACCCATGATCATCATGCACAGCAACCCATTTCGCTCAACTCAAAATCTAAGCAGATGCCTCGAAAGCGGTAGGGAAGCGGCGGATGTTGTCGGCGAGGTTACCCTTGTTGCGGAGGAACTGAACGTAGGCACCGTCGATCTTGACCTTGCCCTCCTGGCGCTGCTGGACGTACTCCTCGCGCTTGAGAGGGGTGAAGCCCCAGTTCTTGGAGACGATGATCTTCTGGCGACCAGGGAACTGAAGCTGGTTAGTTTCGAAATATTACTGACAGATAATTTTATCAACGTACCTTGTACTGGCAACGCCTCAGAGCCTCGAGAGCAATAGCGCGGTTAGAGTCCCTAGTCCTGACGGACATGAGGATCTGACCAATGTTGACACGAGCGACAAGACCGTTGGGCTTGCCGAAAGCACCACGCATACCGGTTTGCAATCTATCGGCACCAGCGCACGACAACATCTTGTTGATACGGACGACGTGGTAGGGGTGGACACGGACACGGAGATGGAAAGATTCCTTTCCTCCGCTCTTGACCATGTACTTGTTGGCGCAAATACGGGCGGCTTCGAGAGCCTCGGAAGACAGCTGCTCGTACTCGTTGGAGACCAAGTGGATGCAGAGAGGGAAGTCGTCTACGTTGGCCTTCTTGCGACCGAGGTCGAAGATGCGGATCTTGGCATCGGGTACACCACGGTTGAACCTGCTCTTGGGGTACTGTAACCCAGTCAGCCTATTGTCCTCCTCTCCTTGTATTTCCAGTCTGACGTACGGGCTTGTTCTTGCAGTAGCGGTAGCAACGGGCGGGACGGCGGGCCATTGTGACGGTTCTTCCTGCTTTGAAATCAATGAGCGGATGTCCGGAGAGCGTCGAAAACGAGAAAGAGTGAGTGTGTGCGCAAACTGATAAAGATGTCAGTAAAACGTCTGCCAGGGGATTTGATTGCGACAGCCGTACCTTACCCTTTATTTGAGTGTTAGTGGGGAGGTGTCGGAGGGCGAAGTCGAGGGAAGTCGTCAGTGGTGATTGCTAATCACAATATTGCGCAGCACACGCCAAGACCCGATTAAGCGAGCGCATTGATTTCCAAGCAGGTAAGCGCCACTCAAAGTGCAATCCTGGGGGATCCGTGGCAACGGAATGCGAACATCATGTTATACGCGCCTCTCCTGAAACAATACCATGTAGACAAGTGACATTGCAAGCTGTTTCACTGCGCATACAAGATACACGAATATGTGCTCGTGTACATCACCTACTGCCTGCTCCAACTCGCGGACGGCTTGCGAGACGTAGTTTTGTCTCAATGACATGGTTAGAGCACGGGCAGGCTAGTCATAATGAGTCACATTGCAGAGGGTAGATCGAGAAGATGGCTCATGAATCTTTTGTCATTCATTGGATATCATCAAGGCCGAGCATACGCCACACCCTAGGTATCATGTCTAACTGATTTTTTCCCTATGTGAAGTACCACTCTAGTTCTCGGTGTTGGTGCTCAGGATGTCAGAGTCACCTATATACTGTCAGCGGATCGCGTCAATGTAAAGAAGCCGAACAAAAACATACCAGCGTCGAGGATGGACATGACGGAGCAACGGAAGAGCTTTCCGCAAGCGGTTCCAAGCTCAATCTTCAATTAAGTTAGCTGATAGCTCTCCATGGCCATAATCGGACCAATTCTCAGAGCCAGCCCTCGGAGATGAACCAGTACAACGAACCCCATTATTGTCCAATTCTGTCCTTATAGTATAGGCCGAGAATATCTGAACTCATATACAACGTGCTCCGTTGTACAGGCATCTCGTCGTTAGGCAATGAGAGAGGGTGGAATGTATACGTACGTTGTTTCCAGAGAAATGGTGGACAGAGGTCTTGGAAAGCATAGCGTAGTCTGAAGTGACGTTAGCCATGTTTTTTTGGAATCGCGAAAACCAATTTACTTACACTCGAGCTCAGACTTCCTCAGAGGAGGAGTGTTGCCGGCAATGATGACGAGCTTGGCCTTGCCAGTGCGGAGGCTCTTGAGGGTGGACTTGTAGCCGAGGGTGACCTTACCGGACTTCATCACAAGCGCAAGGCGCGAGTTGATGGAGTCGGCGGTTCTCTTGTTCTTCTTGGGGGCCATCGTTGCACGTAGGAAGTTGTCTGGGAAATTCCTAAGGGTGTTGTTGTGCTCCGGTCGTGAGTTGTGGAAGTTCGCTAGGTAGTGCGCTCACAAAATTCTGTGGGCGAAACGACGCCAAGATTTGCACTAAGCTCCATAAAATGATGACTAAGCTACCACATCCGCGAGCATATCATTTTTGGGACTAATAGTTCAAGTCTCAAGTTCGGCAGGCAATTTCACTTTGGTGCTGATGCAGCCTGTCGCATCCGAATTAGGCAGGCAGAACAGAAGTGAAATGCACGTGATGCCCTTGCAAAATCTATCACTATGCTCAGGATTGATTGCGCACAGCTCGTCTATTGAAGACGCGAAGTTTGGACATTGAGCAACCCGTAAATATAAAAGTCAAAATATTTTTAGCTGATACAACGCTACTTCATATGGTATCATTGCACTCTAGTCCAACGTTACACAACAGCAGCCATAAACTCATTGCCACGTGACACCCGTCAGATTCTACCAAAATACATCAACAGCCTTGTCTATGCTGCTGCTCTTTGCGTCTGTCTTCCTCCTCGAGTTGGGGCTGAGACAGCACCAGGTCGATTCAGAGTGTATTTGGCAAAGGCTCTTGCCAAGGCCTTCTTCGCGCTGACCTTCTGCGAGCCAACAAAAGAGTCGACCGCAACAGCAATAGCGCGATCAATATCTACTGATGAACAGTAGTCGGATAAACGCATCTTGCAGAAGGATTCTGCGATACGCAATATAGCCTCAAGATGACGGACCTGGCAACATTAGTGGATGATACAATCATTTAGAAGCAGTCAACTTACAGTTATTGGATAGGCTCCCGTTGCCATGGACTCTCGACGCATGTCTGCAAAGAGACGCGCAATCTTATCTTGTTCAATCTGGTAGAGCTTGGGTCTGCACCTCTCCCGAGCATAAAGAATGTACTTCCTCAAAAGCTCCTGTGGAATCTCGCCCTCCTTCACTGGAGCATCTCCGTCGACTTCCATCTGGTCATCACCATTTTGTGACGCCTTGGCCTTGTCGGAGTAACCGTACGTTGAATTGACAAGGGGGTGTGCTCGACCATGGGAATTTACCACGAACTTGGCGAGGCGCTCGTCTTCCGCTGGATCGACGGTATCACGCACAACGCACAGAATGTCAAATCGAGACAGAATAGGCTCTGTGAGCTCCACGTTCTGCGAGAAGGGGATTGTGGAATTGTAGCGTCCACCAATGGGATTGGCAGCAGCTACAATCGAACAACGTGCTTGAAGTGTCGTGACGATACCAGCCTTCGAGATAGAAATGGTCTGCTGCTCCATGGCTTCGTGGATAGATGTACGATCTTGGTCGTTCATCTTGTCAAACTCGTCGATCAGACAAGTACCCTTGTCTGCAAGCACTAGAGCGCCTCCCTCTAAAGTCCATTCGCTTGTCATAGGATCACGACGCACCGAGGCTGTGAGACCGACCGCAGAGGCACCCTGACCGGTTGCGAAGACTGCACGATGGGCAGTCTTCTCAACATACTTCAAGATCTGGGATTTGGCGGTACCGGGATCTCCAAGAAGAAGCACGTTGATATCACCACGGATTGAGTGTCGGCCCGGCGCCTCCTTGCTGACACCTCCAAAGAGTGAGAGCGCCACAGCGGTTTTGATGTCAGTATGCCCGTAGATGCTTGGCGCAATGGAGCCGATGATTTTGTCGACAATACGTGGGTCTTTGGACAGTCTTCGAATCTCCTTCTCGTCATCTTCAGTCAAGCGGAAGCCTGCCAGCTGGTCGTGAGACTTGACAATGTAGTTTGCTTCGAGAATGGTAGCGAAGACAGGGAATCCGTTCTTATTGTTCAAAGCGGCATCGTAGTTGTTGCGGTAGATACCTGTGACCTCTATCTCCTCGCCAGGCTTTGCAGAGTCAATCAAATCCCAAAGCAGAATAACCTCGCGGTGTCGCGGCAGACGACCAGCTGGAACAGTTCCGGGAGACTCTTGTAAAGTAAGCTTCTGGTAGTTGCGATAGACGGTACGCTCAGAGTTGACTGTGAAAGGACCGCGCGATTGGCAGTTCTGACAGAAGGAGATCTTGACCTCGACATTGGAGTCCTGGTGGAAGGGTCCAAGTGTGACACCGCACTTGGTGCAATCAAACTTGACATATTTCAGCTGCGGGAAAACTCCGCTTCGACGAGTAACCACTCCGCTGACACGGACAAGGCTGTTGAGGTGTGACTGACGAAGCTGGCGGAGAGTGTACTGTACAGGCACGTCGGTGATACGGACATGGATCTCAGAGTGGATACGCTCGTAGTCTGGATAGTGAAGGAGAGTCACTTCCATGGCAACCTGGTCGAATATCTTGAGCATTTCAGTTGGCGTGTTCGCAAGCCAGTAGGCTAGCGTGGCCTTCTGCTCTGCCAAATGGTCGAAAGAGACTTCGAGGGACTCAGCGTTGACCTCACCCAATGTTCGAATGCGGGCTCCGTAAACCGAGTGACCATGCTCATCCGTGTACTCGGTCAAGAAAGACTTGAACTCTCGCGCAATCGTCCTGGCAACCTGTGGTTGGGCAACCCAATCGGTCAATGTATTAGCTTTGACATCGGTGAGCGCTTCAAGCGTCAATTCCTCGTTCATGATGTCGTCGGCCATGTCCATATCATCCTCTTCGTCGTAGCGGTGTCTCCGAACACGGCGGCGTCCCATTAGACCTGCTAGGCCATCTTGCTCATCGTCGTCTGGCAAAAAGGCAGCGGGCATACGGCGTCTTGCCTCTCTGTCACGAGCGTTCAGGCTTGCATCGAGTTTCCGCCTCTCCGCAAGGCTGAGCTCTTCGTATTCACCTTCATCATCTATTCCCTGGCCCTCATAGGCATCGTTTTCACGGGCTGCATAGTCATTCTCGAAGTCATCGGCAAACAGATCGATTCCCTCGGCCTCTTCTGCGTCCTCTTCTAGGTCGTCAACATCGCGGATAATGTCATCGTCGTCAAGCATATCCGCATCATCTTCATTAGGCAGCATAGGAGGGGATGAGGCCATGGCTGTGAGCCGTTAGCTGTTTGTTGTGTCCTTTGTTTGCACCGAACTTACGACTGGACGGCGGATGCACCGCTGAGGAGGGAAGGTCTTCATCGTCTCTCGCGCGCTTGTTGCTTCGACTAGCAGGCCCAGCGCCTCGATTTGCGGACGACATGTTGGAGCGAAGGGGTGGGGGTGGTGGTGAGCTGAGTCTTTGTTAGTATTGTGGTATTAGCGGTAAGGAGGGGCTAGAGGTTGGCGCTCGGTGTCTGAGTCGTGCGTGTTTAGGATACGTACCTCATGTTGACTCAATTAACAATCCTCGCATGAAGCACGAGACTTTCGTATAGTAATTGGGTGTAGCAGTGCGGGGCTGCAGGTGAGAGTAGGAGAGGGTCAAGCAACACGACCGCGTCGCGCTTTCCTTTTCCACGCGTAAAGTGGTTTGACTGCAGCCAATCAGTGACCACGCGCATCTTGTACCGTTGATAGGCCTCACAACCCTCCACAACTTGCAATCCCAACAAGTCAGCTTTTAGGCTTTTCAAGGGCTTCAGTGTAGACTCACCTCTTCAGTTCCCATACAGCCATATTATAATAGCAGACACCAGTGGGACACTCTGTGATCATGGCCGACTCGCAGTCCATAAGCATGTCTTCCAAGCCGCGCTCTAGCAGCATGTCGCAAGCATCTGAAAGTTCCCAGACGGCAGCAGAGTATGTTTTCTGTGAGACAATTACGGTAAAAGTCGCTGATTGTGTTCGAATAGCTTTATCAAAGAGCAGCTTAGCCTCGAGGCAGAAGCACGCGAGGCTCTTCCATACGTGAGCAAGCACACACGCCAAATCACTTGCGCACCTACTGATGCCTAATAGCAATTCGATACTTGCACGCGCGACCTTGGTCCCCTAAGACAAAGCCTTTATGCATGTCTCACTTGCAATTCCGCGCCCGCCTCGTCCGCTCAGCAGTACACACCAGCAGGTGTCTGCTATTCATGCTCCATTTCCTGCCATGGCGAACACACGCTCGTTGAATTGTTCAACAAGCGCAACTTCATATGCGATTGTGGCACTACGAGGATACCGGACATGACGCCCTGTACGCTTCGCATCAATGCGAAGACTGGGCTGAAAGGCGAGGTGACCGGAGAAGAGCCCGCGAAAACCAACAAATACAACCACAACTTTCAAAATAAATTCTGCGGCTGCGGTCAAGAATATGATCCTCATGAAGAGAAGGGCACGATGTTCCAATGCCTTGGGCTTGGAGGTTGTGACGAGGGTGGCTGTGGTGAGGACTGGTGGCATCCCGAGTGTTTAGTTGGCTTCACTCGAGAAGAGTACAGCAAGATGATCGAAAAACCTGAAGCTGGATTGAAGAACAGTACCACCGAAGCCATGGGTGTCGACAAGGTCGCGGAAGGAGAGAACAAGGCCAACGGGAATGTGGCAGAGACGGTGCCATCGAACGACACAGCTATTGCCGATGCAGTCACAAACAGCAATGGTGTCGATGGGAACGATATTGCAGTAGCTGGCGGCGAAGATGAAGAAGACGACGACGACCCGCCCCTACCTCCAGGATTTCCCGAAGAAGATGACTTTGACCACTTTCTCTGTTACAAGTGCGTCGCCGCAAACCCATGGATCAAGAAATATGCGGGCTCAATCGGATTTCTGCCACCAGTATACTATGACAAAGCCACTGCACTTTCGCACTCAGAGAAGGTCACTGTCGCTCCCCCAGAGAATGACAGCAAGAAACGCAAAGCATCCGATGAAGACGAAGAAGAGCAGCAGACCCCCTCGAACCTAGCAGCTCCTGCACCAGCTAAGCGCCAAAAGTCCGAAGACCCAAGTGGCACCCTCTCCAGCATCCCCGAGGACCCTCCCGCCCTCCCTACACCCCCCAAGAACCCCGAAGCACCAAAACACGCCTCTCTTCCCCCCCTGCCGGAACCCGCTCTCACAACCCCCTTCTCCCTCTTCCTCAAACCCGACTTCCGCGACCACCTCTGCCACTGCGACACCTGCTACCCACAGCTAAAACTGCACCCCCAGCTCCTTGAGGAAGAAGACACCTACGAGCCCCCCGTCTCCGAAGACGGCGACCAAGGCGCGCAATCCGTCGGCACAGGCAGTATCCTAGACCGCGGCGAAGCCGCCTTCAATAACATGGATCGTGTTCGCGCCATCCAGGGCGCAATGGCATATGCGCATATTAGAGACAAGGTTTCTGCGTTCCTGAAGCCGTTTGCGGAGTCGGGTCAGGCGGTTGGCGCGGAGGACGTCAAGGCGTATTTTGAGAAGCTGAGGGGTGATGCGCAGGGGATCGAGGATGCGGCAGGAGGTGCAAAGGCGAGTCGTGATAATGAGGATGGAGGGGTGGGCGGGGGTGGTGGAAAGGAGCAGAGTGGGTATTGAAGATTGGGATGGTGGGGAGAGGGAAGTGGGGATTACAGTGAGGGTTTGGAGTGTTGCACGCTTGAGTAGATGGTAGATACTTGAGACAAGTAAATTGGAACTATAGTAATGAAATAATTCGAAATGATCGACTTGCGACCTGTAAAAAAAGTACTAATCAATAGATACAATAAAATAACCCTCCGTTCTGCAAAACTAGGGGTATCAAATCAATCTTCGTTCTGCTCTCCTCCCGGGATTGCTTTTCTTTTCTTGAACATAATATATTTACTATCTCACTACGCCGTAGCCGTCACAGTGATCGTCTCCCTAACCGTCTCCTTCTCCGTCGTCGTAGCCGTTACGGTAAAAATCTGACTGGGTGGAATGGGCGTGATGATGAGGGGGCCTTCTGATGTTGTCGACGACGATGACGGGGAAGAGGGTGTGGGTTCAGGTGCTGGTGGCGGTGGTGGCGATGATGCGGAGGGGGTAGTTGTCGGTGCAGGGGGAGATGAGGTGGCATCTGGTGTTGATGTGGGGGCTTCTGGGGAAGAAGGAGATGCGGAGGGGGATGGTTGTTGTGAACTTTCCGGGGTGGGAGTGGTGGATGGAGACGGCTGCGCTGGAGGCTCTGCAGGGGGTGTCGACGACGAAGTTGGCTGTGCTGACGTTGAGCTTTCTGGCGAAGGGGGAGAGGGGCTGCTTGGAGCTGCAGGTGGTGTTGGCTCTGCAGACACCGAAGTCACTTCAGACGCAGAAGAAGCAGCTGACGAGCTGGGTGCTACTGATTCGGGTGCCGTAGACGTGGCTGGTACTTGGGGTGCCTCGCTGGACGCCAGCGTGGCCATGACCGTAGTGAACGATGTAACGATTACTACTGGTGGCACTTGTAAAGACTCCGAGGGTACAGCCAGAGCTGCTGAGCTGGCAACAGGTGGCACTGCCTCCTGACCTTCATTGCAGCTTGTCATAACCGGAGTAGGCGTAGCTGACCCTGACACTGGCTTCTCAGGTGCCGTGATGGCCGCATCAGGTGACGGGGCAGAAACGTACACAGTGGTGTATGATGTGACCATAATACGTGATGTCACATCCGCCAAGTCACCTGCAGATCTCGAGGACGATACTACAGGTGAACCACTAGAAACACTAGATGCTGCTACGGATGACGCAACGGTAGTCGGGCTAGAGCTACTGTTCGATGATGGTTGACTTGGAGCTGCTGACCCAGGATGTTGAAAACCAGGCATTCCTCTAGAGGTAGGCGATGGTGTTTCACTGGTAGGAGGAGTGACTGAGGCTAGGGAAGTTGAAGACGCTTGCTCTATGGGTGAGTATGTGAACTTAGGATATTCGCGACTAGTAACGCTAGCTGTACTGTTTTCAGCAGCCTTGACAGAGCTTGACAGTGCTGATAAGGCATCGGAAGAGAGAGTGGGTGTTGGACTGCTCTCGACTGGTGCTTGTTTCAGGCCCGGCGTAGTGGTGGACGTGGGTATCACACTGTATGACTTCTCTGTTGTCGGCTTTTGTGTAGGTGTGATGAAAGATGTCGATAGGACAGTTTCTGGATCTTGTGTCGCCAGTGGCTCGCCATCAGGATTCACAAACGTGATACCCGGCGCTATCGATGTGAATACTGTTGGCTGAATAGGTTCTACTACTAGAGCAGTGTCTAGTTGTGCGACTACCTTTTCAGACGTTGAAGAAATTATTGAGGAAGTGTTGAAGTATCCAGTAAACCTAGAGTTGCTTAGTGAGTGATTTTGCTGGGGTGGCTGGAAACGAGTGTCTTACTGGCGCCTCTGGTGGTTCCTTGGGACCGGCCCACCAACAACACATGTTGAACAAGCTGCCAGCAGCAGGATTTTGGAAAATATGACCATTGCGAAGGCTTGCTACGATTAGAGTACCAGGAAGAAAGAAAAAATCAACGGTGCGATACCAGCGCTTGGGAAGAGATTAGTTAAAACGACAGACAGACTGGATGAAAAGACCAAGGAAAAGTGGACAGTGATATGAAACGACCGACAAGACAGAACTAACGAGAAGGAAATAAAGCACGGAAGGAAACAGGAAACAACGGGTCTCAGCTAAAGACAACCTAGACGTTCAAATTGCTATCGTGAGGGCATCACGGCATCTGGGCTGCCAGCAGTTTTGAAGCTGCATTAGCCGCCTTGAGCACGGTTTGAGTGCGGTTTGACCAGACCATGGCACAAAGAGCGGTATTGGCCCAGCATGATCGCAGTAGCGAGTAATTTGGAGAGGCTGGTCAAGCCCCAGTGGAAAGTACGGTAAGTATGCAAAGAGTGGCTGTGGAGCACTGATGCGCTGGGTTGACGTTTCACCGCTGGGCCAATGAAACGGCGACAGGCCATAGCACAGCGACAACGGCCAGGCGCTTCGCCGGAACAGTCTGGCCCCTCGACGCACACGACTGGCTGCGCTGCAAATAGCATCTGGGGTATGAGGCTCGTCGGCGCTATCCGACACCGTGCCTGTGCCTGGCTTGTCGTGCTGCCGATGCCCATGTGCTGGGGCGGTGGGGGAGAAAGGCGACGGTGAGCGGGTCTTCTTTGCATTGACAATGTGCCGCGGCATGGCTAGGCCACGTGCAGGGAGCATTGAGTGGTTTGCGAAGTCACCATGACGGAGAGCATGGGCATTGGCGGTACCCAATTGTCAGTTACAGTCGTATGGGGATCGGTGGAAGAGTGGATGACGGGGTTGGGTGATGGGGAGGCTGCACGTGCCGCTTGTTCTTCCGCCCCGGCGGTGACAGGTTGACGAGGCAACGGACCAAAAGCGACTAGGGGAGACAAGAAACGCGATGCGCGTGAGTGGGCCCTTTGAACAACGCAGACCTGCAGCGTCACGTAACGGTAGGCCCGGCATTCTCTTCTCTGTAGATTTAGGCTTGTTGTTTTCCGTCATCCTTCACCAACCATTGCCGTCGCCGGGCCACCACCATGAGCGTACGTGTTGTCGCGAGGATACGTCCTCTTCTGAAACAAGAGGTCGATAAGGATACCATTGTCACGGCCGAGAAGCTCGAGGGCGAGACCACCCCGGCCGTTGTGCGCATACCGAGTCCCAAGAACGAGGCCGAGTCTTTCAGCTTCCAATTCAGCTCCGTCTACGAGCAGGACGCGACGCAGCAGCAGCTGTTTGATGCTGAAAGTGAGTCTCCAACGCGCAACAGGGTGCCGTGGCCAGCATTGACCTTTAGCTAGTCGCCCCAACAGTAAAGCACCTCTTCAGTGGATTTGATCTGTCCATCTTCGCCCATGGCTGCACAGGTACGGGCAAGACCCATACGATGCGCGGAGGCAAGTCGCTGGCCGACAGGGGTGTCATTCCGCGTCTTCTGAGCGCCATATTCCGACGGTGCAAGAAGATCGAAAAAGACTCGGCCGGAGCCAACGAGGTAGAGGTCGCGCTAGAGTACTTTGAGATCTACTGTGATCGCGTGTACGACTTGTTCGAGCCACCAGAGAAGCGAACGCCCTCGGGTCTGCCCATCAGGGACAATCGCGGAAAGACCGTTGTCGTGGGCCTGACTGAGAAGCCATGTACGACACTCAAGGAGTTTGAAGAACTCTACGACCAGGCCAATCTCAACCGGTCTACATCCGCCACAAAGGTAACCAATCTATTCGCACGCGTCTGGGTAGAGCACCGTTAACCGTCCTACAGCTCAACGCGCATTCATCGCGTTCTCACGCGGTTCTGTGTGTCAAGATTACCCAGACTACTGGAGACATTGTTCGCGTCAGCCGCGCATCATGTATTGACCTGGCAGGATCAGAAGACAACCGCAGGACAGAAAACAACAAGGAGCGCCTGATTGAAAGCTCGGCCATTAACAAATCACTCTTCGTGTTGGCGCAATGTGTCGAGGCTATGAACAAGAAGGCCAGCAGGATACCCTACCGCGAGTCCAAGATGACCAGGATCCTGTCTTTGGGTCAGAACAAGGGCTTGACCGTCATGATTCTGAACCTTGCGCCCACTCGCGCTTACCATCTCGATACCATCAGTTCGCTGAACTTTGCCAGTCGCACAAAGAAGATCGAAGTCGCAGAGGTGGAAAATGACCCAATGTACAAGACCGCAGTTAAGCCTCTGGCGACAACTAGCAACATTGGCGGACCAGCCATGGCACGCCAACCGCTCCGATCACTGGTAGCTGCTACCAACACCACAGTCGCAGACGCCGACAAGCAGAAGAAAGGGGAAAAGCCTACAAAGGCCTTCTCTGTATATTCTGATTCCCGCAAGGCTGCTCCTCGCGTTTCTAACACTACACAGAATCAGGGTATCCGACGAGCGGAAGCTCCTAAGCGTGCAGCTGAGCCCAGCAACACTTTTGCGTCCCGACCAACAAAGACCTTCCGCGCAGCGGACAATGCTTCACGGATACGACCAAATGAATTGACACTAACCAAGGAGACAATCGAAGCTCTCATCGCCCAAAAGGTTGACGAGAGGCTTGCGGAGAAGGCTCTGCAAGACGCTACCAATTCTGCCCCAGCGCTATCAGCCGAGTTGCAGAAACGGTTGGATGAGCTTGAGCAACGCCTTGAAGTCAAAGAGGAGGATGGAAAGTCACAGGGCTTGCAGTTCTTGTTGATGGCAAAGCAACACCACATCCGCGGTGAGGATGCAAGTGCACTGAGAATGTACCATCTTGCACAACCTTACTTCCCGGACAACGCCAAGCTAGAAGCCAAGATGAAGAAGCTGGAAGAGAAGATTCGCGCAAAGAGGGAAGAGACTCAAAGGCACGCCTCCATGCCCATCAGCCTACCCTCCCACCCATCCCCCGCCCGCGTCTCAAACCTCATGGGCCCCCTGAAAGCAGTAAAGTCAATCCCTAAGCCAAAAATGGTCTACCGCGACGAACCCGAAGAAGACAAGGACGACGAGGAATTCGCCCCTGCCCCACCCTCCGACCACGACTCCGACTCCGACGCCTCCGACGACAGCTTCCAGTACAAGACCAAAGCCCCAATCCGCAAACCCAAGCAGACTACCAGGAAACTACCCGTCTTCCGTGACACCGCCGCTGCTGCTTCTGCCCCCGCCTCTGCCTCCGCCTCTGCCTCGACTACTGATTCCGTTCCCCGCTCCAAGCTCCCCGTCTGCCACACACCCCGGACCTCGCACCTCCTCAAGATCATCAACTCTCGCGACGTAAACCAAATCAAGGGACTCAAGGGCGTCGGCACAAAGAAAGCCGATAGCATTGTGAACTGCCTCGTCGAAATGAATGATGCTGAAATCCTGGATCTCGAGTCGTTGGCTATGCTCAAGGGTGTGGGCGGTAAGACGGTGGATAACATGAGACTTGGACTTAGGCTCGATGTCTGATGTGACTTTGAAATAAGTCGGGTGGGTTGACACTACATTCCTTGCATGCATTGTTTTTTGTCGGCATCTTTTTTGGGGAGCTTGGCATTTTTTTCTTGCTAGCGACTCGTCCTTCTTTCTTTTTTTGAAAAAATTCGCTCCATAGCATGGTGCCCTGGCGTTTTTTCTTGGGAATTTTACTACAGTGGTTTGTTTCGGCCATCAAAAAGGGTGTGTTCCCCACTAGTAAGTTGCATTTGTAGTGGTGTTTTGGGTATTTTGGGTGTGGCAGCGTTGATCTGCCGCCCCCCCTTTTTTTGCATAGATAGATGCGTACCTCCGTGTA
Organism: Bipolaris oryzae ATCC 44560; assembly: GCF_000523455.1. Lineage (NCBI taxonomy): Eukaryota > Fungi > Ascomycota > Dothideomycetes > Pleosporales > Pleosporaceae > Bipolaris > Bipolaris oryzae. The sequence continues at coordinate 389,730 of NW_006911276.1, forward strand.
GAGGTCTGATAATCAAATCAAATCAAATCAAATCGTTTTACTGATCATATCATTGTGCTGGGTCAATCTTCTCTTCTTCTGGTGTTGTACCTTGTGTCAGATACATGTGTATGACAGGATGTACTCTGTATATAGGATCAATTAGAAACCATATCATTAGATTACAAGAAAGAGACTCTACACATCACTCCCGTCCCCCCCATCTAAAAAGGCCAAACCCACTCCTCCGTCTCCTTGGGATCCACGCCCTCATGGAACGCATAATTCCTCGCCTTAATCTGCTCATCAAGCAGCTTCTCCCTTGTCGCCGCGCCCTTATTACCCAAGCTAGGGATATTATCCAGCGCATCAATCGCCAAACTATAACGATCGGTTCCATTGCGAATCGCAAGCTCAAGCGGCGTATCGATGTTTCCCTTCTCCCTATAACCCCGCACAAGCAAGTTCTGCTGCCCTTTGCGGCCGTAGGTAAGGCGGTGGACGAGCCACGGGTAGGAATGGAAGTTGAAAATGCAGGGCACGTTGTCTGTGAAGATAGCCTTGTACTCGTGAGCCTTGAGGCCGTGGGGGTGCTGCGAATCGTCGATGAGTTTGAAGAGGTCGACGACGTTGACGAAGCGGATTTTGAGGTCGGGCAGGTGTGTGCGGAGGAGGGCGGTGGCGGCGAGGGATTCGTGGGTTGAGACGTCGCCACAGGAGGCCATGACGATGTCTGGTTCTTCGCCTTTGTCGTTGCTGGCCCATTCCCAGATGCCGACGCCTTTGGTGCAGTGGGCGATGGCTTGGTCCATGGTAAGGTATTGGAGGTGCTCTTGCTTGTCGGCGACGATGACGTTGACGTAGTTTTCACTGCGGAGGCAGTGGTCCATTGTTGAGAGGAGGCAGTTGGCGTCTGGTGGGAGGTATATGCGGACAACTTCGGGGCTCTTATTTGCTACTACGTCGAGGAAACCGGGATCTTGATGGGTAAATCCGTTGTGGTCTTGACGCCAGACGGTTGATGTGAGGAGAATGTTGAGCGATGCAACCTTTTGCCTCCATTCGACCTCGAGGCACTTCTCAATCCACTTGCAGTGCTGGTTGACCATGGAGTCGATGATGTGAATAAAGGGCTCGTAGCTGTTGAGCAATCCGTGCCTTCCAGAGAGGATATAGCCTTCGAGCCAACCCTGAATAGCGTTAGCAAGTTTTTTCCAATCTCGACTGGTTTTCTTACCTCTACAGTGTGTTCAGATAGCATTTCCATTACCCGGCCTTCATGTGCCAAGTTGCCATCATCCTTATCCATATCGAGGTACTCGCCCATCCACACTTTCTGTCCCGCTTCATACACATTACCAAGCTTGTTAGATTGTGTTTCATCAGGTCCAAAAAGGCGAAAGTCCTTTGGATTCAGCTTGATCACGTCACGGAGGAAGTTGGCGAAGTTACTCATACTTCCCACCTTTGCAACGCCACCCTTTGTGACCTCGACAGAGTATTCGCGGAAATCAGGCATGTGAAGCTTGTTGCGGATTGAGCCACCATTCGCAACAGGGTTGGCACTCATCCTCCTATTGCCTGTTGGCGCCAACTCCCTGAGCTCAGGAATAAGCTTGCCGTCCTTGTCGAAGTGCTTGTCAGGCTCATAGCTACGCATCCATTCCTCGAGCAGCTTGAGTTGAGATTTGTCCTTCAACACGTTTGTGAGAGGGACTTGGTGCGAGCGCCAAAAGCCTTCCAAGAAATGGTCACCGTCAACCTTGCTGGGGCCGGTCCATCCCTTGGGCGTGCGGAGAACGATCATGGGCCAACGAGGTCTAAAGGCTTTGCCCGAGTCTCTTGCCTGCTTTTGGTATTCACGAATCTTGTTCACACAGCGTTCCATAGTGGCCGCCATGGCTTGGTGCATAGAGGGAATGTCACTACCCTCAACAAAATAAGGAGTCCATCCGTAGCCGATAAATAGTGACTCAAGTTCTTTGTGGCTGATACGAGCAAGTACAGTGGGGTTGTTGATCTGTACTGGATTAGCCAATTGTTTCGCATATGCATCCACAAACGTACCTTGTAGCCATTCAAATGTAGTACGGGCAAAACAGCGCCATCGGTAATTGGATTGAGGAACTTTGTCGAGTGCCAGCTCGTAGCCAGAGGGCCAGTCTCAGACTCGCCATCTCCGACCATTGTAAGAGCAATCAAATCAGGGTGGTCGAATACTGCACCAAAAGCATGGGAGATGGAGTAGCCAAGCTCACCACCTTCGTGTAAACTGCCAGGCGTTTCGGGGGTAGCATGGGATCCAATTCCGCCTGGGAAAGAGAAGTATTTGAAGAAGCGCCTCAAGCCCTCCTCATTCTCTCCCTTTTGAGGATACACTTCAGAGTAGACTCCTTCAAGATAGCTATTTGACAAAACGGCTGGAGCACCATGGCCAGGACCGGAGATGAAGAGGGCGTCCAAGTCATATTTCTTGATGAGACGGTTCTGTTTTGAGTAATTTGATTAGTACTTGAGTCTTGCTATCCTGGCATGCGTGCATTCGTACCATGTGGATATATGTGAAACTCTGTCCAGCATCCGAGCCCCAATGTCCTAACAATCGTCGCTTGATGTGATCGAGTGTGAGTGGCTCACGGAGAAGAGGATTCCTCCGGAGGTAGATCATGCCCAGACACATGTAAAGAGAGGCATGGAAATAGTCAGTCATCTTCTGTACCTCATCGCTGCTGAGAGGATGTTCGGTTATAGAAGCTCTCGCAGGACCAAATGGAGATAGACTGAGGTGCTCAACATCCTCAGCAACAGTCTCGGGATCCGCCGGGGCTTTGGCTATCATTGCATCCATGATGATTTGCTAAAAGGAAAGCGGCGTCGCTTTCCGATTTAGATGACGTCTTTGTATGTAATCCGACTTGACAATGGGCAATGATCCTCAAAAAGTGAACTAGGTCTGAAGAGAGACCAGAAGAAGACTTTTGAGTTGCAAAAGATATTAGATGGTAATTAGGAAGCAAGGTAAAGGCAAAAACAAAGCAGAGGGTAGGGAGTGCTTTAAACATCCGGATATGTAAGGGTAAGAACTAGCCAGCGGCATGGCCGGAGACGTTGTCCTGGCTCATTGACAGTGTGCGATTGGTTCTAGTGCTGCATATGCATCTCATCATAGCGACAAATTCCTTTTTGGCGTATACGAGCTCAAGTTGGTAGCTGCCATAGCTACGTCATGGCCTAATGTGCCCACCACAAAGTGGGGTTGGTACAAAAACACGCTAGTAGCAACGCGTTCTTTGTGGCATTTAACATCTGGCGTTTCTTAGAAACCATCAGGTCGTATAGATGAAGTGTAGGATCTTTGGTTGGATTTGAATAGCGTCAGCGGTCTTGGTGGTGTGATCTACAACCTCAGGCACCGCCCGAGGTATACGGTATGTCTCAACGGCGGAACGCGGCGGACATGTTGGGTGACAGCCTCCACCTAGCATGCACATGCAATCTTGTTTTAGACTCGGCTCTTCATCCGGACGGGGAATGATCTAGGCAGGCATCTGCAATTGGCACGACCTCGGCAGGAAAGGTTAGTAGTGTTAGTCTCGACGTCAAGACGGTGGAGCCACACTTGCAAGATGGAGGTCATCCAGTTTATTTTGCCAAAGACAAGGCGTCTAGTAACATTGAGGTCTAGCAGATCCTAGTAGCTAATTGAAAGTATATGGTTGCAACTAAATGGTCAGTGCAGTCCATAATCACCCTCTGCGATAATCGTCCGCTGGCACTCTGCGAGGATAGCTGCTTGCCTGGCCACGTCTGCCAGCCTCCCAATGACCATCTTGTTGCCATCCACGAAGCCATAGAGCGCATATGGTATATCCACCTCGTTGCAAAACTCTTGCACTAACTTCTGCGTCTTCCTCAGGTTGTGCCGGGGAATGCGAGGGTACAAATGGTGGATAGCCTGGAACTGAAGACCTCCATGAAAGAAGTCTAGCCACTGCGGACAGTCAACGTCCATGGTCGTTCGCAGCATCTTCTGGGCAAAGGATTCGTGAACACCCAGATCTGCAGTACTCATTGCGAAGTGAGACAATGTGATCTGTACGTGGAGCGGCGAGGTCAAAGCATGGGTGATGAGCACAAACCAGAAGCGGCTCCAGTTGTCTGGTATCGACTTGTACACAACCCCATAGCCGTACCACGTCCAGAAGACCATTATACCCATAATCTCAAAGTAGCGGTGCCACCACGCAGGGCCTTTCTTAGGACCCTTTCCACCGAGCAAATACATCCAAGACAGCCGGTAAAGATTGAAGCGCGCAAAGAGCATGATCGGGTAATACGTGTAATGCTGGATGCGAATCATAAATTTCGCAAAAGCATCATACTCCATAACCCAGCCGTAAAAGGTTGTTGTGAGACTTTCCATGAAACGGTGCGTAATGGAAAACAAGGGAATGTACTGGATATCCGGGTCGTGTTCAGGGTGGTTGGTGACGAAATGGTGGACATTGTGGTTGTACTTCCACCAGCAAGCGCTCAAGCCACCCATGAAGGATGCGATGAACATTGCAATAGTAGAGTCTGTGGTGAAATCGTGGGTGATGCCCATGTGTCCAGCATCATGGACAGTAAATGTGAGTTGATGCCAGAGACATGCAAGAGGAATGGCACTAGTGATGTACCAGCCTGCATGTAGCAGAAACAGGAATGCGGCCAGGAAGGAACCGTAGCGCAGGCATTCGATGCCGTATGCGCCATAGTTGCATTCGTATAGCCCTTCTTTCTTGATGCGCACCTGCAGCTCACGGTACTTTTGTGTTATGTTGTCCTGGGTGACAAAATCGACTGCCGGGTATTTGGCCTTATCTAAGTCCAACTCTTCCTGGGTTCGTCTGTCGAGAAGTGACATTTTTGAAGACTTTTGGTCAAGCTCGGCTGACGAGATGCTCGAGGTCGAAGAGGCTCTGGTGATGTTGTTGCCATTGCGCTTGCGAAGAGGATCGGAGGGTCGGTCTGCTGGTTCAAACAGCGGGCTGTTGTCGGCAGAAGACGAAGAGCTAGTAGCCTCTTGATCTGAGGAAGAGGCTGACGTCGCATACTCTTCTTCGGAGAGTTTATCGAGCTCCTCCTGTGTCCTGAACTTTCCTCCTTGTATCGGTGGTAGGAAGTTGGTCCACCGCCCCTCGACTCGACCAATCTGGTAGCGGCTCATGAGCTGGAGCGTTTGCGCGGAGTGAAAGCTAAAGCGTCTAGTTCAGCACTGTGTCTGTATTGTATGATCAAAGGAGACGTACCGAGTGACTTCATCTGTTGCATCGCGTCCCACCATGTGCCGGATGGCTTTGTCACCGCCTGGATGGTACGGCAGCCAGGCATCGAGCTTCAGGACTGCATTGTCCACGATGACAATTGAGCGCCCATTGGCAATCTGAGCCTCGACGTCTCGCCGGCTGAGCACTTTGGATTTCCTGTCTGTCTGGGTGGCCATGATTTGGCGCAGGGCGATGGGGTAGGATGTAACGAGAGTGCGCGCAAAAGATACAATGCAAGATGAACGGCCGCTCTGCAGGGCTCAATTGGCGGACCGAATCAACGCTAGACAGATCACGTTGTAGCTCATAAGGAGAAGTGCATGTTTGTGGGGGTGCAATGCTGGGGCCATGCAGTGGAACGGGAGACGGTGAGCTGATAAAGTTGGTGAGTAGACGGCTCCTCGTGGCGGCGGACCCTGCGGCGCCTTGCACGCACACGTCCCTATTGCCCCACGTTCCACGCCCACCTGGCTGGTAGTCACATGGTTGGGGCTAGAAACAACCATGGAACTCCAGCCATTCATGTACGCATACGCATTCTATGCGCAAAAAACAGGGCCGTGGGGTTCCTTCTGGAACGTCGGGCATTCCCACAAAGTTTGGTGCGATTGGGGGCAGATAAATATGTACAGTGGGCAGCCCTTTCCCACCTGGGCATGCGTTTCGCTTTGTTTCGGCCAACTCCGTCGTCACCAGATTGACAAGTCTTGACTGCACGCCAGGTCACTCCACAATATTGGTTCAGGCCGCGAACTCTATACACTACACCAACTGCTCCTTTGCTCCTCCTCCCCTTCTCAGCACCCCTGAACAAACACGTAGCACAACCGCCATCTGCAGTACAGACACAGCCCACAGACATGGCCAAGGATATCAAAGAGTTGGCGAGCGAGTGGCTGGAGCTGGACGAGGACAAGGAAACAACTGACGAGATCTACAAGCTTTTGGTCAGCGGCGACCACGATGAGCTTGAAAGGAGACTGCGACACCGCATTGCCTTTGGTACTGCCGGACTCAGAGGACCAATGCAGGGCGGCTTCGCCTGCATGAACTCGCTGACAGTCATCCAAGCCTCGCAAGGACTGGCTGCATACCTCTTGAAGACTGAGGAAAATGTAAAGAAGAGGGGTGTGGTCATTGGCCGGGATGCGCGACACAACTCTGAGAAATTCGCCAAGCTCACGGCTGCCGCGTTTGTGGCAAAGGGTATCAAGGTGTGGTGGTATGAGGAACCTAGTCATACGCCCATGGTTCCTTTTGGTGTGCGTGAGCTTGAAGCTGCCGCTGGTATCATGATAACTGCAAGCCATAACCCGGCCAAGGACAACGGCTACAAGGTTTACTGGTCAAACGGTTGCCAGATCATCCCTCCACACGATAGCGGCATTGCACAGTCTATATTGGAGAACCTCAAGCCTGTCACTTGGGACACTTCGGTAGTGGAAAGCTCCCTTTTGGTCGAGGGAAGCCTGGGGCTAGTGCAGGACACATACCACAGGGCCATTCTCTATGCAGCACAGCCTGAACATGCCCAAGTCAAAATGGATCCAGAACTCAAATTCGTGTATACCCCCATGCACGGCGTGGGACTTCCCGCCATGCAGCGATGCGCCCAAACTCTTGGAGTCACTTCTCAGATGAGCATTGTCGAGGCTCAAGCACAACCCGACCCAGACTTCCCAACAGTGAAATTTCCCAATCCGGAGGAAAAAGGAGCGCTCGATCTGGCAATCGAAACTGCAGAAAAGTCCTCGACACGCCTCATACTCGCTAGCGACCCTGATGCGGACCGACTTGCGGCAGCAGAGAAGGTGGGTGATAAATGGCACATCTTCACGGGTAACCAGCTCGGAGTACTGCTTGGCTCTTACCTCTTCGAGCGCTATCCCACCTCGAAGCCACGAGAGAAGCTTGCCATGCTGGCTTCCACAGTCAGTTCCCGGATGCTTGCTGCGCTCGCCAAAAAGGAAGGCTTCCACTTTACAGAGACGTTGACTGGGTTCAAGTGGCTCGGCAATGTAGCGCGACAGCTCGAGAGCAAGGGCTACGACGTTGCGTATGCCTTTGAAGAAGCTCTGGGCTACATGATCCCACAAACTGTGCACGACAAGGACTCGATCAGTGCTGCAGCGGTTTTCCTCACAGCCGCGTCACAGTGGTCGTCACAAGGGCTTACACCCTATGCCAAGCTGCAGCAACTCTACAAGTATCTCGGCTATTTCGAAGACGCAAACACCTACCTCGTGTCACCATCACCATCTGTGACTACATCAGTGTTTACGGCCATTCGCGCATTTGGCAGCCCATACCCAGCTACTATCGGGGCGCGGAGGATTGTGCGTTGGCGCGATCTGACACTAGGCTATGACTCAAAGAGTGAGGATCACAAGCCTGATCTGCCCATCGACCCGACCGCCCAGATGATCACCTGCGAACTAGATGACGGGGCTGTCTTTACCGTCCGAGGCAGCGGGACGGAACCGAAGATTAAGCTTTACATTGAGTGCCAGGGCAAGAGTAGTGAGGAGGCCAAGCAAGGTGCTAATGGCATCTTGGAGGATTTGCTGAGAGAGTGGTTCAAGCCCGAGGAGAATGGTCTCCGGCTGGCGTAAGAGATGAAGGATGCGTAGGTATGTCGGTATCTTTGAGTCCATCACATACTCTGATTGGATGAGGGGGTTTCTTCTTCTCTTATACATGAGCTCCTTTTACCACTACATCCGAGAAGAATGGTAGTATTCGTCCGCCGCGGTTGATAGGCGCCCATGTCCTTAGATCAGACAGCTGAAGTATTTGGGCGCCGAGTGTCAAGGTCGAAATATATAAGATTCTTGTTTTACGGCAAGACCAGTCTACACTTACTAGTGCTGTATACGCCTCCAGAGGCTCTCCGATGGGAAGTCGCGTCACGGCCATTCCCGGATCGAACTAAACCTCAACCAGACACGTTCGCCCCAAAGGATTAGGCAAGTTGTATAGGAGCGTTGCTGGTGTTACATGATCATCATGGTTGCATGAAGATGCTACTGTATAGGTACATGGCCACACGACTAGCCGCGTCAGTTGGCGCGTCCCCCATGCAAGATACGCAAGACGCGTGCATGGCAAAACGATGCATCGTTTTCTCAGCCCAGGTCCGGGTTGCCGAATGCGGGCCCTGGAGGTGCAGCAGCAGTGCCGTGAGGATGCATCGCTGACGACAACCAGTCGCGTGGATGAGATTTCTGCCTGGCGCGCACTTGGAGGCGCATACTTACATATGCGCGTGGTACTGGGAAGGTGGGAATGAATATCGCCGCCGCCGCTGTTGCTGCTGCCTCTCCACCACCGTGACAAATGGACGCGTAGAGGGCGCAGCTGAAGGAGTGGGCGGAAGAGGGTCTTTTTTGCCTGGATTCCAGGGCCAGCGGCCAGAGTCGTCTTTTTGCTTTTCGCAGCGTCACCCGTGCTGGAGATTGGGCTTGATGCACGTCCAAGGGCCAGGGTGTTGTCGCCCAGACGTCGGCGGGCCTATCAACGCATGGCCTCAGTGTCCAGGAGCCGTCCCGCTCTGTATCCAGACTCCGGGGAAGCGTTTGCGGCGCCGTCCACCACCCTACCCGTTGCTAGGTGCGTCCATGTGTGCATGCCAAAGAGTCACGGCCCAAAAAGTAATCGACGGCCTCTGTCCCCCTCCTCATGCTCCCACCACCTGTGGTGCGTTACCCTCCCCTGCCGGCTCCACCCGTGCCATTAATATAAATATCCCGCGTCGCGTCCCCCTCCTCATTCGCCTATTTTCTGGAAAGTCGTCCAAACTCCCTCGGTATGCGCCTTTCTCACCCATCCATGCCAATGTTTCCCGAGTCGCTGCTAACCGCACAGCAGCCTCTCATAGTCGCAGCGAGTATGGCTCGATTCTAGACTAATTGCGTCCTCTGCGGGATGCGTAGACATCAGCAGCCATGGCCGGGTTTGCAGACCCACGTACGCTACCACCAGCACCCTCGAGACGACCGCTCCCCAACGGACCATGCAATTATCGCGACGCCAGTCTAGGACCATGCGGATGTGACCAGTTCTGGGACAAGCTCAGCGCCGACTTGCACGATGAGAGCACTGAGCATCGTCCGGGGAGTGAGCGCTCGACCTGGTGTGTCTGCGGCCACCATGCCTGCTTCCATCTGAAGGCGTCGCGTGCGTCTGAACGGCGTGCGCCTTCAATCTCTGCCCCGCTGCCGTCGCCTCACGTGCTGTACGAAGGTCAATGCCAGACTCTGCCTAGGGCGCGATGCGATGCGCACGCTGCTGGATTGCGCCAGGCTGTCTCCGACGGGCCCCAAACCATGCGCCTTGAGCGCTTCAATTCGCAGTCCACTCACAGTCAGCGACATCTCCTGCACATTTCACGGATCCACGAATCGGGTCGCATAGCACAAAGTCAAGACACCCCATCGCAAGCTAGCACGAGCGGTCTCCCCGGAATCCCTTCCGTGTGCTTGCTATCTCATGAACAGCGTCCAGTCGCTAACAACGAAACTAGGCATGGGGTGAGTCAGTCGCATCACTCAGTGACAGGCCTGGGTCTCTCTACAATGCGCTTGGAGAGTATGTGTCAGGTTAACCGTCAGCAGTCGCCAACACCGACTATACCAGATGACATCAACATCGCTGGGACCCCACAAACAAATCGCAACGAGCGTGACCATTCTCTGACCAGAGCGAACACGAACAGCCCATCGCGTGCTATCCTAGAACATGTCCTTCCCTTCAACCGCAATATACAGCTTGATATACCTGGCGATACCATCCCAAACACATACAACCCTGAAGAATACGTGCAAAGCACTACAGAAGTCGCAACTCCAAGTGCAGGAGCTACCCCAGACCTGAGTGCCGCTGATCGGGCGGTACAAGAAGGAAAGAATCTGATTGACACTTTGGCAAGAATGACTTCAGACATGCAACCGCAGGCGGCCAGTTCACCAGACCGACCAGCCAATGCCACAGTGCCCACACAGCTTTTGCTGGAAAACTCTCCTTCAGTGCCCCAGGAACAGCTACAAAATCTCTTACAAGCAGCTTCTCCACAAGGGCTCCAAAAGCTCGTGTCCTATCTCGCTCCGTTGCATAACTTGCTAAACTCGATACCCAACGTGGCTAACACTATGCGAGACCTGGGCAGCCGTCTCGATATGCTAGAGAATGGCTCCTTCAATTATGTGCAACCAGAAGACCTCAACCAAACCCTGGAAATGTACGAAGGCAGGCTTATTGAGGTAGAGCACCGCGTGGACGAGCATGAAAAATTGCACCAAGCCTTAGATGATCAGGGTAGTATCAGTTCTTTCAGTCGAAGACACATCAAGGACGCCAATACGTCTTTTGGATCAAATCACTCTGCCGACTCGACAACTTCATCGGCTCTAATACTCACAGCCATGGATCGTAAAGACACTGAGATGGAACTCGATTGCATCAAGCAAAGACTTGATGTGCTAGAAGCTGCGGCACCTCCCACCTCTCTGGCTCCTTGGGAGATTGAAGTAGTACTGCTGCCATGGGGGCCTGATTTGCGAGGCATCTGGTTCTCACAGGACGACCCAATGCACGACGTTGACAGGACCACAACTCAGAGCTCTGAAGAATGGACTCAAGCCCGGTCATCCAGAACCGGCACGGGCACGCCGATGCTAGAAATGCGTAGGCCAGACACAGACTCAAGCCCTTATCCGGGTGCTCCGATGATGGGCAGTAACCCTGTGCTCAACCAACACGAAAGTGGATGGAGCAGTCAAGACATTACTAACTGGGCCTCGGGATCCACCGGCGAGTGGCTGTTCCCCAAAGCCTGTGGAAGCAACAACCTAGTCTACAAGCGACTCCAGAGCCGTGGTTTCGTGCGAGACATTACACTGAGGGGTGCCAGTGCAAAAGACGTCCAGGAAACGCTGTCGAATGCTTTCAGTGACGTGTTTGATCATTTACAGTATGATGACAGCGATGAGAATCCCATGATTACTGCTTATCCGGGTCTTCGAGCGTCGTACATACCACTACGAAAGGTGCTTAGGGAATCGCGACTTCGCTTCCTCACACCCGCCGAAATGTCAAGCTCGGCGTTTTGGACAGCTCAGTTCCTCGCATCTGGTGTCATGATGCGAGTATCTGGAGGAAAGAAGAGGTTGTATGTTACTCATCGCGAAGCCTATACCCAGCAGGTTGATCGAAACGAGTTTGTAGTCATGGAACAGTCATGGCCAGAACTCCGAACATTGCCTCGCTATCAGCCCGAAAAGAATTCGCAAACGGACGGCAATGATGGAGATTGCCAACCACATGTCCCTGAAGCAGATGCCAAGGAAGCATGCTGGCAATTTGTCGAAGCGTACGATGCTCCGCCTGCTAGTATGCATTCTTCATTCGGTAGCAACCAATCTGTACAACTGTCCATGCGACCTGCAGGCCGACAATGGCGACGATCAATCACACCAAGCTCCATCTTGAAAAAGCAGACGCACCCAATCTCTCCATTGAGCGAGAATCATCCGCGACGCCCATCATCCCATCGCAATCGCACGGTATCAGCCTCGGCCATGGATACATTTCCCCCCAGCTCGGCCAAGCGTCGCTACAATGGGTCTCCAATAAAGCAGTCGTCTGCTCCACAAACAATATCACGCACACCCAGTCTGATGTCGAGGCTCAAGAGACGTCGCGTAACAGAGTCCGCATCACCAAGACCACAAGAGGATGCTCGGGAAGAGCCCCAAGTTCCAATATGGACTGCAACCCCTCGGCGTTCGCGTGAACCGCCTTCACCGTTTTACTCTTCCCAACCTCCATTGCCGCGATCCTACTCCGACATCGCAAGTAGGCCAAGTCAACGCTCTGTTGCTATGACTGGTAAATCAACTCCATTTGCGTATGCGACTCCTCACTCGGGGCCTTTTATGGGCGATCCGGGCTACAGTGCCTACAACAACGGTGGTGACACTGAGCCAGATGATGACGACAACGCATACAATGACGATGACGGCGAGCAGAGCTGGCACGGCGTCACTGATGGCGAGAGTGTTACAAGCTCCGTTGCCGGTGCCGCCATTAGTGCTCAGGAGGGCGCAAGTTTCTCAGGGGACGACAGTGGCTTTGGCAGCGAAAATGACGACGACAGCGATGCACAGTCGGAAGAAGATGCCGAGGATCATGCACATCGGCAGCAAGATGATGGAGACGAGGACGAAGACGATGTATTCGACTCTTTGCTCAGTATCATTGAAGATTAAATATGGGCAGTTTTTGTTTTGTTTTGTGGAGTAGGGATGTATACTTATCTCAACGTTTTTGTCTAGCGTCTTTTCATTCCTGTCAAAACAATCAATTTCCTCTCTCACTCTCCTTTTCCTTTTTCTTTCCCGACCCAGTAGGGTTTGTATATCACTCAAGACCTGGCGGGAGGTAAAATATAGTGTACGTTTAGCCACGCAAATTTCTTTTACCCCTTTATGGTGGTTGGGCTAAATAGATTTACTTTGTAGTCATCCCACTGTCTTAAGTTGGTACGAAAGAGTGATTATAGCGAAGTCAAGAAGCGTGGCTTAATCGTATGTATGTAAAGGATACACTGACTCGAACCAGTCTGCCTTGCGCAATGACCAGCATACTCTCTCTAGATCGCAAAATTTCCCCGTTTGGCGTGCACACGTCGTCCCGTAACCCTAGTACTCCACGAACATTAAAGGGTCTAAGGCGGTCTGCCAAGGAAGACATCTACAATGATAACTACACAAAAGTACCGCCTACCGCACGAGCTCTAACGGCCGCAGCCGAAATCGGTGTGACCAGACCCTGTGTACAACACTAATTCTTTTAGATGCAGATCTCTAAAAAGCCGTTATCTGCACCGCCGTTATGTCGAGACAAAAAGGTCCGAAAGCGAATTGAGCTGCTTTGCACGTTAAGCGTGTTGTAGCAAATCCAAGCCTGTATCTTGACATCTTCAATCATATCTCCAGGATAGAGAGTACAAAGGTGCTTACGGATAAGTGCCAGATGTATCGCTTGCTTGCTTGCGGTACACTCGAATGTTAATGGTGTAGAGATGGCCTTATTCAGGCCCCCAGAGCGACAACCCCGGCCTCTTGGAAGGAGGCGAGGCCATTCTGGAATGAACTTGGCATTTCTGGTCGGCGATCAGAAAAGTGGCGAGGCCATTCTGGAATGAACTTGGCATTTCTGGTCGGCGATCAGAAAAGTGGCTTTAATTATGTCTAGATTTCCCTTGATTCGTTGGGGTATCGATTTTTGACATGTCACACTCCCACAATGGAGAGGAAAAAACACCGCGTGTGGTTGACGAACAAACCGAATCACAGCATACATTAATACCAAGAAGAATTGGCGGCCCTCCTAAACCACGTGCCTCTCCTAAAACGCGCATCCAAGATGGACCAACACTACGCTACAGACACCGTGCGCTTGGGATAATCGCATTCTACATTCCCATACTTGTTGTGCCATGGGTACTAACATGTGTACTCGCCTACCACCCGGTGGGCCTGCCGTCGTACATCCAAACCGAATTCACAGAGAGCAACATCTCAACACAGCAACGCATTGTAAATGCCCTCGCAGTACTCAACTCTTTCGCCAGCATCGTCACTATCCCCCTCATCTCGGCACTAATCGCCCAAGCCGCAGTTGTCTACACGCAAAGGCGGCGGAAGAACCAAATGGTCAGTGTATCCCAGGTTTTTGCGCTAGCAGACCGTGGATGGTCGAATATCAACATCCTCTGCGAAGCCTGGCCACCATGGAGGAGTAACAGGACGGCAAATGGAGATGAATCCCTACGGACCGGGCCCGGTAGTGGGTTCCTTTGGCTCGCTGCGTTGTTCCTTTTACTCTGTGGTATCCAGCAGCCTATCCGAGAGGGTTTCGTATCTACAGGGCAAATCTTGGTCATGACTACAGAAGACAACCCTGTGGGTGCACAGAACGGGCCTTTTCACGGAGGAAGATATACACTCTTGGGGATGGACCCAGAGCCAGACGACATGTCTACCATACCTGAAGGTGTAGTTGTGCAACAACTCGAGACTTCATTGGCTTCTCTCTCCTCCAGTGAGGTTCCTACAAATCTCTGGCCGGATCTACGGGATGCAGCTCCTTTTCAACTGCAGGACATACCTCAGTTGAAGCAATTAGGCCCTTGGGCACAGCCAGGCCTTGGTTTCTTCGTCGCTGCTTTTCCTAACGGCACAACGACCGGTATTCTTCGACACCGTGCAATGCGATTCAACTCGACGGTCCGGTGTACTGAGATTGAACAATCTTCGTTTCCCGCGACTTGCACCGGTGTAAATCCATTCACTTCTGGTTTCACCTCTTCCGGTCAGTTCGGAGCGAATATCTGCGTCCCAGGTCAACGCGGAAAGTTTCCATGGCAGCTTTCTCGAAACAGGCAGGACGCTGTTGAAGAAATTTTTGTGGACGTCAATACAACTGATAAGAATGACGCACCAGTGAGATACACGCAACAATGCACTGTCAAGACCACACGAGGCTATTTCGAGCTCGGCAATTACCGAAATAACTATGTATACGGTCCACTGTTGGAGCGTTGGGTTGAGCCAGACCCGTTTGCAGATAGGGCACAGTACAACGATTACCTTTCTGATCTCTGGAGAGACGGCAACAGGGTGGAAGTTAATAAAAATGGGAATGTACTGAGTAGTTTCGAGGGACGGTGGCGCCGGCCGTCAGAAGAGGATAGACTGACGGATATTCCGGGCTGGTAAGAGATCCAGCATACACACATGGCATGGATATCTGCTGACTGACTCTATTCAAGGCCAGCACCCGAATCCACGCCATCAAGCTGGCCCATTGGCCCTACCTTCAAGGACACCAACACGACAATGTCTGGCCCACTAATGACCTCAGCCATCGCATTGTTCGGCGAAACCTCCCTCTTCGCAGCCGCCAACACATCCACAAACACCACCGTGCCTCTCCTCCTCGACCAAATCTGTCGCCTCAACCGCCTCCCCTTCTCCACATTCCGCAGCTACCGCGACTACACCCCCGCATGCACCTCCCAAGCAGACGACACCGTGCGCCTCCTGCAGATAATGCAAAACTTCACAACAGTCCTCTTCTCAGACCCAACAGCTACAGAACGCTACCTCTCCGCAAGCATGTGCGTTCCTCCCTTTCACTGTTTCCCCCCCTCCCTCAACCCCCAACTAACACCCTCAAAGCTTCCACGCCAACCGCGCCCTCCTAACCCAAACCGCCCTCAAAACCTCCGGCACAACCGGCCGCCCCCTCTACTCCTCCCCCGGAACTTTCATTCCAGCCCCGAGAATCTCGCTCACTGGCATAACTCTCGTCTCCCTCCTACTCCTCCTCCAACTCCTCGGCCTCGCATACCTCGCACACTACATCTATAAAGTCCCTACATGGACCCCGCATCTCGACGCCCTGTCCATCGCGCGTATAACAACGAGTCTCGACCGCGGTATCGTGCCGGGACTAGGCGCCCTGTATGCATCTGATATGCGGCGTCTGGATAGCACGGATGCGATGGTCGGGATTGTCGAGGGGGAATATGCTTCCTCTTCCTCTTCTTCTCCTTCTTCTTCTTTTTCTTCGGATCCTGGCGAGCCGGTCACGGAGGGGAAGACGGTGGAGCTGGGACTCGGTGCTTCGGGCGTATTTACGAGGCGCTTGGTGAGGTTTAGGGTGAGAAGAGCGCAGGCGGCGAGTGAGATGGAATGTCGCTGTGAGGGATGTAGGAGGCGGGATAGGGGCGGTAGTGTGTCGTCGACTTCTTCATATCCGTAGATTTGGGTATGGAGAGTAGAGCGTGATTAATGACTACGCCCGTTTTTTTTTGTGCTCTTTATCAATCTCGCCATTTTTCCTTCTCCCTGCATTAATGCAATGCTGCCTCGAAAAATACAATACATGCTCGTCTCACATCCAAAGAAAAATATAATGTGGGGTTATCAGCAATTCCCATGCCAACACCGCCTATCCAGGGGCGCCAAAAAGACATTCCATCCTACTCCCACCATCTCATAACAGATTGGCAAGCAAAAATATCAGCAAAAAAAAGAAAAAAAGCGATGGACTCGCGGGGAATCGAACCCCGGACCACTCCCATGCTAAGGGAGTATTATACCACTAAACCACAAGCCCGATCTGTTGCTTCTGTTGAAGCTGATTCGATGGAAGTTCGAACGGTTTGTCTCTTTATAATCTTCAATGCAAAATTTTGTGGAAATGAGTTACAATCGTAGGTAGGCCAACACAGAATTAGATGTGTGGGTCGGTTGCGTTCTGGACCCGTTGGGTGCAAAACTTTGTTTGCGGTAATACTAGCGTTGGATAGTGGGGGGAAATTCGGTTTGGTTGTGGGATTTTGCGGCTCGGTTGTTTGGAGCTGGGCAGATTCAAGTTATAGAAAGAAAGAGAGAGAGATCCTGGTGAGTATGCGATGGGAAGGTATATTGGGGGGCTTGCTACGAAGAAGTAAATTGGCTCGGCGATTGGTTGTGCGCATTGGTTGAGATCAAGCGCTATTGTAGCGACAACACACTTCTCACTCGAAGCCAAAGTCTTGCTTGTAGTTTTCAACACTCAAACCAGGCGCTTTGGATCTCGCCCATTGCTAACAAATTTAGCGCATATGTTCTTGATTGTTTCTGGATTTGTTGAAATGCTAGAAGCGCTTTGTGCACAGAGTTTTCGAGCGTCTTTGTTTTTTTCGGCAGACTGCCTCCTGATGGAGATGATTAGTTGGATGTGCGTGGGGATACGCCCTGACCAGACGCCATGTTAGAACACCAACGCAACATCTCTCATCATCTAGAGCGAAAACTGGCGAATTAAGTCACTTACGCATTCACTGTAGTTCTTCTGGATTGAGTCCATGGCAAACAAGTATGAAGAAAACAAGTTAGGATATTTGCCAATCTATAAGATTAATATTGTAAACTTGACCCAAATGAATAATGAAGATCCCAAATCTTGGTGTAAATGAAGTATTCGATCTCAGCGCAAAAATACAGATTTGTGGTAACAAGACTTTTGTGTATATTAAAAGTGCAAGTTTAATCATCGAGAATACCTCTTGCAATGACCCAGCCTCGAATTGAAATGATCCCTTCCTTATTTTTTACTGGGCCGCTCTCGACCCAGAAAACAGAGGTATCAGCGAAGAGTAATACAAAAGAATAAATAGGACTAGGGGTGCAAACTAGTGAAATTCGAGACGTTGACATGGCAACTAAAATCTATGGATAACCTGGCCAGCAGCCCTTTTTCCATTACTGTTGTGGCGCATGATTGAGGTCATCATCTCTATCTGGCTGCTGCATCCAGTCGCCCTGCTGCATACCTTGATGAATCTGGCCGTGCATCTGCTGTGGCGGTTGCGGTGGCTGCGGCTGCTGGTGATAAGGCATGACCAATTCCGAAGGGTCTAGACTCATATTGGCAGACGATGCTGATTGCCACCAAAGATTCTGCATGTCGAGGATAGGAGGGCCCTGATCGAATGTCGTCGTGAAAGGGTTTCCGAACGAAAAGGCCATGGACTGGTCATACTCGATAGGGTAAGGATAGATTGGGTCCGGGAACTGCTCCGGGAGGAATGGCGGGAAAGTCTGTGAAGACACTGCTGGATAGATAGGTTCGCTTGATGTATTCCAGGGCTCTTGTTGAGGTGGAATGATGAAATCTTGGGAGCGCTCCCATGTCCTGTATTGCAAAGGCTGGCCGTCATCATCATCCGTAAGCTCTTTAACTTGTTCTCTTAAGGTAGGAGCACATGTGTTTAGGATTTTGTAAATCACGCCATGGGCCCGAGAGGCGACGGGGTCGTTGACTCGCAAAGCACGGAGCCAACTCATCAATTTCTTGATACACTTCATGATGTTTTCTTTGTCGTCCTTCAGATTCTGACCCTCGTAAGACATCTCTAGTAAAAGCACGGCCATGCTTTGCATGACTTTTGCAATAGCCATCAGTAAGTTTCGTCATTGGGCGGGTCTACAAGACTTACTGATATGCACTATATCCCACCACGGACCCCGGGAGTAAATAAAGGTTGTGTCTGGTTGGTCAGGAAACAATGATGTTATTTGTTCTGCCGCTTGAACACATAAATCGGCCGTTTTTGCGTTGAAAGTGGCTGACCAACTGCTTTCGGATTCTATTCGTCGCTCCATTCTACAGAGACAAGGTCTCGTAATGAGGATCCTCGTGCTCCAATAGTAAATCCTGAACAGATAGTGTTCGCGATCGACGTCGGGTTGCTGGGCCCAGCTACCTGCATGAATGTCTTCAGATGATAGAGCCATCTTGGCCCAATCATCCAATTCATTGAGAAGCTCCGTGATCCTAGTCTGAATGTGCTGTGAATAATGTTCGTTAGCAAAGCCAAGAGATAGCTACATGTGAAGAAGAGCAGTCAGGCAGTATGGTTCTGGACGTACCTCCCAGGATCGTGCTGCAGTCCGCGGGGAATATAAGCTGAGAAGAACCTTTTGCGAGATGAGATTCAAATTGATGTATGCAATCAAATAACTACTATCATCAGCAGCTCTATCAGACTGAGAGGCGCTGCTCCTCGCGCTTGATTGTGGCGATTCATAGCTTGTACGGACGCGGGAAGATTGTCTAGATGAACTGTTATCTGGATTTGACGGCCCGAGATTGGATTTTGGTAAAGAGACGGTACAGTCCTCATGTCCAATAACTGGGGGACGGCCCGTGATGGATGACACAAGACATTCGATAGCGTGCAGACACCACCATGTCCTCACCAGTGGCTCTTTCTTAGAGTCGTCTAGTGCTGTATTCTCATTGCGTAGATGAAGGCCGAGAGCCAAGGCCAGTCTGATAGAAACCCCGATCATGATCCAAGCTCTACTAACATGGCCGATTGCAAGGAAGTAAAATGCGAGGGCACCGGTCTGTATTTTGAATTGTCAGCTGGCATTATGGAGAATACAATATAGGTCGCTTACAGCCTGAACCCTATCCATGGTAGGTGCTGCAATAAACACGAGGGGATCACCTAGACGTAGAAGATGCACTGCACGAGTCATGTAAATCAAGTGATCTCGTTCGTCTCCTCTCCATGGAGCTCCGATGAGTTGAGAGTATTTCCCTCCGATTGCAAAGAGGAGATTCATGGTGATACGCCATTTTGGAGGGATCTCGTATTGGCGTTTTTGTTTTGCAGATTGTATGTAGCGGCGAAACTGACCCTCGAAATTGACCGGCATGAGGGGAAAAGTACTGTGCACGGTTTCCAGATAGCAGTTGAATAAATTCTCAGCAACTCCTGGTTCCGGCATTTCGTAAGGATCGACCGCTATGTCGATCTCGATGTCGTCGCTATCCAAATAGAAGGTTGCGTCGGTTGTGTGTTGCATAGAACCTTGCTTGGTATTCTGTCTTCGTTCATGCAAAGCCTCGACTCGTTCGTTGATAGCTTTCGAGCTTGAGCCGGGAGGGCCGTGTTTTTGGCCTTCGGGATTTGCACTTCCACGTTCAGCTTGGCGTTGAATGCTTCGCAGCCATTGTACCTCAGAGTTTTGGCCTATATAGCCAGTCTCTCTCGCTTCGCGGTTACGCATCAAATCTTCGTCCAGAAAATCGAGATCTTCATTCGAACCAACTGACGCGGTAACGAAAGCCTCTCCGTGGTTAGTAGCTTCTGGTTCCTTTTCCACTGAGGACTGTCCGCGTGGTCTTTTCCCCAACGTTTTGCTCAACTGAACGGAATCCAAGGAGACCAGGTCGTCTTCTACCTATAAAATACTAATGATTAACAAGATATATGGTGCCGCATGGCAAATGCACATGGCAAACGTACATTCTGTAAGACTTGGTTGATAGTTTTCTTGTCTGCATCGCCGACACGCCCCTCCAGTGCCCTCAGGAGGTTGACAAGATCCTGATTTAACCGCATTGCCCTGAGGAGTCAGCGCGGAATTACATGACAATAGTGTCTTGGAAACACACTCTCCCAGTCGATCACGCCGTGCAGAGTCATAGACACAAACGGAATCGGCTCGTTCGCAAGTGGCGCAACGCGGTGTCTCACCTGAACATCGTACTTCTGTGTTCATAATTAGTCGGATGACTCAATTTTAAGAAGAGGTTAACGTGCTTCGTTTGCGGCAGGCTTTGCATGCTCTCGCTCTACGAAAATATGTCAGCCTGTCGATTGCCTTTGAGTGGCTGTTACTGACACCCGATCTTCTTTCTCAACTTTTTCCTGTTTCTCCTTACCAGGGCGCGGTGGTAGCTTTGGTATTGCGACCTTCCTGCCATGTTCAGGACTGGATGATTGATATGGGTTTCCTTGCATCACGGAAGCTGACAGGCAGCGAAAGCAAGCTAAAGAGCACACTACCAACTCAATGTAACTCACGTAGTGCCGTCTGTGTGCCTATATTGTTTCAGATTTCGTGTGATGCGCGAGAGGAGATGGATGGTCGAAGAAGATGGATGCGTGAGAGAGGATGGGTGTGCAAAGATGGATACGAGGTATACCAGCCCAAGGTCGGACGAGGATGGGGAGGGCAGACTGCGCAATTTTATCTGTGATAGGTATGCATATCACTTCAGATATATAACGGGCTTCCTATAGAGGCCTGTTGTTCGATAGCAGTCGCTTCGTTAATGCTGAAGAGGAGGTAAAGAGGGTGTCTTGTTTTTGAGAAATATGATTCGCGGGAACCAATCCCGGTGCTGAATCTTCCAATCATTTACGCGCAGGAACTATGAGCTCGTTTTTTCTGAAAAAACATGACTAACATGTATAGAGAATTCCATACCGACCTACTTCAGCTTGAAACCAGCAACTGCTTCCCACACGCACAGCCTGCAGTCTTTGATCCGGTTTTGTTCCGTTGGGATCGCGATCGCAGAGGCCACCAAACGTCACCAGCAGAAGGCAGTTGCCACGCCTCATCCCCCACACAGGCCTGTTACTTCACGGGAAAGAAATAAAATTGCACACAGTATTGCGTTATGCTGGAGCATTTGAGGACATTTCGAATTATTTGTAAGTTGCTAGAAGACATAGCATAATGGTGACTTTGCTATGCGCATGTATATACGTCATATTTGGTGTACCTGCCATGGTACGGCTTCTTCTGTCGTGTGAACACAAGGTACCTGCAGGTTAGGTTTAGACTCCATAGTCGAACTGTATTTTTCGTTGCCTCGACGTCTATGGAAGCTTTTCCCACCGACCAGGTGGTCTGGCCCCCCGAGTATGCAGTCTGCCCAGGGAGGAAACATTTACTAGCTCGCTCTAAGAAGCTAGCGTGTATGCACAGGGCTGGATATACCATCTTCGCACCACCAAATCCTGCCGTTCTTCTCCCCATGCAGCGCATTTACTAAGGTCACCTCGCACACACTCGACATGTGTTCGCGAGAATGATGGAGTGCATAATTTACTGAGTGAAACATGTTACATCCGACGCGACGCTATCATAATGCCTTGTATGTATACATGTGTATACATTTGGACCACTCGGAAATGTTCCGGACTGCCACAGGGCCCATTGACAGTGGGTATCAAGGGCATCGCAAAACATGGCGAGCAGAAGCGCTAGCAAATCAGATTAACCAAGATCATCTCATAGCCTGCCTAGTCCTGGATGTATTCTGTTGACCTGGTTTCGCCGCCGCGCCTCTCCCGGTGGTCCGTCCTGATCGAGGTACCTTGCTCCGTGGGGGGGTTATCAGTGTATCTCACATCAGAGGGCAAGAGTAGAGGCATACAGAACTGACCAAGCTAAGGCGATACGGGAATAACTCAGTAACCAGATCAAGGTGATATTTGTATGGTATGCTATTCTACAGATCCTACTGCAGGCAAATTTAACTGGCATACATTTACTTGACTGCAGTATAGGTTCGGGTATAGAGGCATTGTAGCAGAAGTGCTAGAGTAGGACCAACTTATAATCTTCCAAAGAAAGCTGAACCATTCATTGGCTCTGGAGGAGAGATTATGAAAATATCAACCTTGTCATCTGGCGGACTGCATCATAATCAAGACCAGGATTGAATCACAGTGGCACGAGTACAACGACGAGGCAACCGACATGAATCCACCAATCCCCCCAAACAAAACTGTATTCTATAGCAACATGCATGTCAGTGACATTCCCACTGCTCTCGCAGTAGCATACTTCGGTCTTGTATCCTACACAATATCGTAGCATTCCGATCCAAAAACATATGTTTTGCACTTGACGGACTGGTTTGTAACTATTCTAGAAGGCTTGAAACACCCGTATATGGATCAAATTTGGGTTTCCACGTATGCGCATAGCAATGTCTCTGTTTCTTATAGCACTGCACTAACGACAACCTAGCCACTGTGCCCTTTGACCATCGGAACACCTGGTCCATGCCTGTTATCAGCGCACCTGCATGAGCAGACAACACTACATGAACAATCGAGCATCGGAAAAGCAGACAACGCATCTAGCACAACACTGGTAAACAAAATCCCTCAAGCCCGTACGTTTAGTATCATAACATCGCAATGGTAGCCACGGGGCTGATGGCAGTCAAGCCAAGTACCGCCGCCGGATGGGCCAAGGGATCCGGGTACCCAATTAGCCTCCTCCATG
Source organism: Bipolaris oryzae ATCC 44560 (assembly GCF_000523455.1). Lineage (NCBI taxonomy): Eukaryota > Fungi > Ascomycota > Dothideomycetes > Pleosporales > Pleosporaceae > Bipolaris > Bipolaris oryzae. Next base: position 412,675 of record NW_006911276.1, read on the forward strand.
ACACACGCTACCAAGCCCGACGCAGCTTAGTTACCCAAGCTCTGCGCGATGCACCCTATTAACCACCGATCCTCAAGTCGTCTTTCTCCTCTGCTGGCCCCAATAGCCACACTGCCACCCATATTGCGGAGACGGTCTCACCGAACGATGCACAGCGACAAACCCGATCTCCACTCATCGTGTAATCTCACGGGATCCACTTGTCGCAAAGCAAAACTACCCACTCTTTGCTCGTAAAGATAGCCCACGACACGGCACCTGATGAAGATGCGAAAGTCAAAGTGAAAAGAAAGAAGAAAAAAATTAGCAGAGGAAGCCGAGGCCCTGCTCGTCGTACGATTACATCTAGCACCATGGGCCTAGAAGCGGACCAACGGAAGTAAAGGGAAGAGAAAAAAAAGAGTTGAGTGATCGAGATCTTGTTCCAGCAAAAAAAAAAGGTTTGTTTCCATCAGCACACACACACACTCTCTCTCTCTCTTCTCTGGGATGTGGAAGCCAAGAACGAGGCTGCGACTACTTCGCTTCTATCGTTGCAAGAACTCACGACCGTGGATTTGCAAATGTCTGAAATGAGAAAGACGAATGCTGCAACAAGAGTAGTATCCCCACAGATCTGGAAAGGGCCAAGAGGTGAAATGATTGATGGAAAGATGTAAAAAATAAAAATAAAAAAAATTAACCAACTTTAATTCCCGTGGACCATTTGGTTGGAGAGTAATTTAAAAAAAAAGTTGAGATGCGTCGTGATAAGCTACTCAAAGCTACTCAAAGCAAGCAAACACGAACAATACGCCAGAACCATCATTCCACAACCCCAATAAACCCCCCCCTCTTTCATTGAGGCCTTGAATAACCCTTACACAATGAGCATACTCCCGCTTTCCCGCTTCCCCATTCCTAATTTCCCAGCTCCCCCCCGAATCACAAACCGTCACCACCTCTCAACTACGTCTTTTGCATGCCCTCGACAAACTCCAGCGCCGCCTCCCGCTCCACAACGTCAATACTACTCGTCTTATTCGAATAACTAACGCCATAGCATCGATCCGCCACATGCACCATCTCCGGCCTAAACGTGGTACAAATAAACTGACCGCCTCCATCGCCCTTCTTGCCGCCATGCCCACTGAGTCTTTGCAGCATCTGCGCCACCGCAGTACGATACTGAGCGTCGAGATTGGCGTCAATTTCATCAAAGAGGTAAAAGGGCGCGGGATCGCATTTTTGGATTGCGAAGATGAGAGCGAGGGCGCAGAGCGACTTTTGGCCGCCGGATAACTGGCCGATTTTTTGTTGTTCGTCGTGCTTGCTGTTGAAGGATACGGCGATGCTGACGCCTGTATATTCTTCGACTTTGCTCTTCTTGCTGCGTGCCTGTGCGGCGGCGGCATTGTCGTCTTCGTCGTCTTCATCGTCGTCCGATACGTTACCTCGGGCGTCGCGGTCGGATTTGCGGTTGATGATTAGGCGGCCGCGGCCGATGGGGACGAGTTGCTGGAAGACTTCTCCGAAAGCGGCAGCGACTTGCTTGAAGGTACGCGCAATGGCTTCGTCTTTGCGCTGGTCGAGTACGTCGATGAGGTTCTCGATCGACTTGCGCGATGTGTCGAGTTCGGCGCGGCGTTCGGTCAGGGTGCGACGTTGTCGGGTGAAGTTTTCGTACTGTTCGAATGCTTTCTTGTTGACGTGGGCGAAGCTCTTGAGGGCTTGGTTGACTTTGGTAAGCTCCTTGGTGACCTTGGATATGTCAGTAAATGAAGCGATACTCGTATCATGGATGCACGCCAACTTGCCTTCATGGTGTCCCACTTTGTGTATTTCCGATTGACGTCTTCTGGCAGAGTACCCAAATCTCTGATATCCCGCTTCACTTCAGCCAGTCGATCAGTAAGACGGCTGCGATCTGAATCCTTCTTAGACATTGCATGCTCTTGCTTGGCCATCATCTTTGCAAGCTGGCGGTTGTTGGCCTCCTTTTCGTTTCTTGCATTCTCTAGCTCGCTCAGCTGCGCCCGGATATCTTCGATTTGAGCATCAGTCTCTTGTATCTGCTGATCGAGATTGGCAATAGTGCGATTGATATCGTCCAACGCACGTTCACATTCCCGTAACCGTGTAGACTGGCTGGTCGATCCGCCGGCACCGCCTTGTTGTGCCTGAATATTGTCGAGCTCTGGCTGCAAGTTTTCGTTCAGATCTAGCTCAGCCTCAACCTTGCGGGTCTCTAGGGTAGTGCGCTCTTGCTTGACCCGAGCAAATTGCCGCTTCAAATCTTGCACTGTACTTCGCAATGTTGCTAGCATCTGTTCCTCGTCATTCGACAACGCTTTCTCAAACTTGGAAGCGATTTCAGCCTCCCAGTCGCTCTGTTGGGCGCCCAGTTGATTGATGGCAGATTGAAGTGTCGAGGCAGTCATTTGCTTCCTAGCCAAGGTATCCTGGATATCTCTCAGAGACCTTTGCTTAGTCCGCAGTTCTTCCCTCATGGGCGCATAGCTGTTCTCGCCCTTGTCTTTCTCATGTTCGCGACGGCGAACCTCGCTCAAAGCTGCAGTAAGTTGTTGGCGCTTCTGCTCGAACTCGGCCGCAATGTCACGTTTGCGTTGCTGCAGTTCATCATATTGCGTGCGCATCTCGGCGAGCATTTGATAGGCACGGATCTTGGATTTTGTGGGATCATGGTAACCTCCACGGTACTGGCCCTTGCGCGAAGCATTGTCTCCGTCGAGGGTGTATGCACGAACATTGTACTGCTTTGCGTTCTTCTTGCAGGCAGTCAGGTCGGGACAGACGACGATCTTGCCAAAGACATGCTTGAATGCCTCGTCAAATCTCTGGTCATATTTCAGCTTTGGCAACAGCGGTTGCATATCTCCAGTTGCCGGAAGGTTCATATCATGAGCCCTGATCCGGTTGAGAGGGATGAAGGTGATACGTCCGCCCTTGTCTTTGATGAGTCTGTCGATGAGTTTACTAGACACTTCGTCATTGTCTACGACAACGTTGAAGAGAGCGCCCTCTGCTGCAGCTTCTGTGACGGCCCTGTAGTCATTGCTGACATCGAGCAGGTCAGCGATAGTTCCATGCACACCTTCAAGCTCTCCTTCTTTTTGGTAGCGACGGAGCGACTCAAGACCGCGACTTGTACCATGATCAAGCAGTCGGGAGAATGTGCTCTCCGCTTTCCTAAGCTCCCCCAGGGCATTTGTGAGTTGGGTATTGACTCTGTTCTCCTCTCTGTAGAGATTTGTCTGTTCATCGTGGATGGCCTTGTAGGCGTCCTTAGCCTGCTCGACCTTGGCCGCAAGATCAACACTGGCGTCTCCCTCGCTTTCAATGGTGGACCTGAGAGTGGCAATCTCACTTTCGATGCGCTGAATGTCGCTTTGAAGCTGAGCAATCTCTTCGTTTGTCTGCATAAGAACAGCCTTGCGACGACTGAGGTCGCCATTGGACTGCTCTATTTGAGCACGCAGGGCTTCGTCTCGCTGTTTTTTGGTAGTGTAGAAAGCCGTGCGGCCCTGCTTCTCCTCTAGTCGCTTCTGCTGACCTTCAGCTTCCAACAACTGTGCCCTGACAGCTTCCTCCTCTTCCTTCTTAGCGTTGTATTCAGGCAAAAGCTGCTTGAGCTCAGCCTCGCGTGCTCGAATCTGCTGCTGGAGTGATTTGACTTGCGTGTCGCGTGACCTCTTTGTTCGCTGAGCTGCCGACTGATTGTCCTGCAATGCTTTGAGTTCGAGCTCAATCTTGGCCTTTTCCAGTGTAGCTGATTTGCGCTCCTGTTCAGACTGCACGCGGTCTTCTCTCAAGACGTCTAGATCGCCTCTCCGCTTGTTGATATCCATGTCGATCTGTGCGATTTCGGCTTCGGTCTGCACAAAGGCTGCTTCGTTGGTCTCTTTCATCTCGCGGCCCTGGTTTTCGAGATGGTCAATGTTCTCAATCAAGGCCTCGAGATCGGCTTCTTCGCGCGACTTGAGTGTGTACATCAAAGAGCGACGTTCCTTGTCATTTCGGCTCCAAGCCTCAAGCTCTTCTTTTTCACCCTCTAGTTCATCCAAACGCTCATTGATGGTTGCTACAACTCCGTCAATGTTGGCGCATTTGCTGTCGGTATCGGCGAGCAGCTTCAAACTGTTTGCACGGCGCTCTTCGTATACGTTGGACCCGGAGATTTCCTTGAGCAGTTTGAGACGCTCAGAATCCTTCATGTTGGTGAGTGCTGTTACACGACCTTGGGGGACGATGTAGTAAGGGTTGGATCGCGAAAACCCGGCAGATTCGAGAATCTGCATGACCTCTGATTTGGTGGCGTTCTTGCGGTTGACCGAGTATTCGTCTTTTTTGGCGCCAATTGTCCGACGTAGGTAGAATTCGGGTTTACCGGTCTGGAAGCGATCTTCTGTGTTGTCGAAGCAGACCTCGACGTACGCAGACATGACGGCCGAACCAGAACCCTCGTGCAGCAATGCCTGGCGCTCTTCACGACCGAGATTATGGTAGTCATCGCCCAGAACGAATCGGACGGCGGCGAAGAAGTTGCTCTTTCCGGAACCATTGCGACCGACGACGACATTGCAGTTGGGCGAGAAAGGCTCGATTTGCATCTGCTCCTTGTAGCTCTTGAAGCCCTGGATGGTGATTTGTTTGATGTAACCCATGACGGCGGTTGGTTGCGGTTACGGCGCGCGAGCGAGGGTGAGTGGCGGTCGCGTGTATTCGTAAGTGCGATCGCGCTGGTGCTCTTCAGCACATAGTGGGGCCGTGGTGGTGGTGAGTGTGAATGGGGAACCGTCTAACCAATGTTGCGCCGGCGACGCGGTGCGCGTCGCGCTTTCTTGCCAAGACAAGATCGCCTACGCTAGTGCGATTTGGGCTCCAACACGTTGTTGACGAGGGCAACAAGAAGTGGCCTTTGTTGCAAACTATGCATTTGCTTCAGGTTCCGCATTCTCTAGAAAGATTCAAGTCGTCTTGACTGAGAAGCGAAAAAAAAAACTCTGGGTCTTGTACGATTAGCGATGAAGTTGATGGTGATTGAACCGGGCGTGTTGAGGCTTGTGCGGTAACTAGTGATTTAGTAGCATTTAAGTATTGGCTAGGTACTGGCTGTTCGAGCAGCAGTTATGTTTTTTTATGTTTGTAGTACTTGACCAACTAGTTCATGGCTTTCAGTGACTACTTACCCTTATACAGGGTCGTATATGAAGGGGTGATTACGTGCCGCGGCCTAGTAGTCGAAACACCAAGCAACACGGCAGATATCAACTTGATATGCAAGTTTAGTGAGAAGCTAGAAGGGGCCAAGAGCAGCAATCCTCTGCACTCTTAAAGAATAGCTGGTTTCTTGGCACTGTTGTATCTATATACTTTTATATATGTCACCGTAGTATCACTGTGGGTATCAGATCACCTGTTCTGGGCCCAAGCAAAACGCCATGCGAAATGATCTCGCCTCCGTCTTCTAGCGACCCTAAACGCGCACGTGTCACTTCAAATGATAGCGATCAACGTCGTCGAGTATCCAATCATGGTTGAGACCACTTGTTGTTAGTGGTTGGTTTTGACGATCAGTCTTCAGAGAAGGCCACGCTCGTTTATCACGATCAAAATGTTCCGCTCCCGCCACCAATTATACGCTTCGGCGCCATTGGGGAACATGGGCAGGCGTAGTTGCGGGTACTATGTGTGTTTAGTGAAGAGAACCCCAGACGATTCAACAAGCGTACAGTGGAGAGAGACAGAAGGTGTGTGAGCAAGTATGAGTGGCGGAGCTACCTCGGGGGTATTTCGAGGATGCTGGTTCGGTGGAAGGGGCAACGGCCTGGGACTTTCTTTTCCTAGCATAGCTTCACAGTAGAATCTGCCTAGAGACAACGTGGCGTAACTGCTTCACAGGCCTTGGTTGTGATAGTATCGAAATGGCCCAAAGCATGTAAGTATGTAGATATATGACGCCTATATTAGAGGCCGTGCAGGTCGCGTACATGGCAGCAACGTGGCTTACATGTAGGCAGATGTGACCTTGTGCTACCCTTTGTCCAATTTACCTGTGACAAGCAAGTAGGTTGGAGCGGTGGGATGCCTAGATGTGAGTGGGGATGCCGTTTTTCTTTCCCGCGTACAATGCGCGGTGATGCAACGTGGACAAGGAGGAGGCGGTTAGCACGCGAGGGCTGCGATCGGATTTGTAAGGGTAAAATGGCATTTCGCCCACTTTCCCATGTTGGCGGCCCAACTTTTCGATCAGCCCCTCCCGATCCCGCCACCTGGCCGGCGATGGGACTTTGACCTCGGCTGTCAATTGGCACAGCCTACAGCCCTAGCACATGGGCGTGGCCGATCTCTTGCAAGCGCAGTATTGTGTGAATGCACTTATCAAGGCCACGCATTGCGACGGGCATTCCGCCTAATATCGGTGTTGGCGCCGTGCGCCTGTTTGTCCTGCAGCAAAAGGATGGCTTTTTTTCTCCCACTGCCCGCGGGGGCGCGCCGTTTGTCTAGACTGATGATGCGAAGCGAAGGGGTAGGCGAGTGGGTTTAAAGGCGAGCACTGGCGTAGCAGGGTGGTATATTTCAAGGGCTAGGCACATGCGCAATGGAGGCACCAGACATGTTGGGCATAGTAGGCATAGTAGGCACTTGGTGTTACAGTGGGCATGGGTGAGTGTGTGTGTGTGTGTGTGTGTGTGTGTGGAGGAGTAGAGGTAGCGTGGAGCCCCCTCTCTCTAGTGGACCGTGTACGTGCCGTGTCTTCACCCGTTGTACTCTAGCTGGCCTGCCGCAAGGACAAGTGAGATTGGTGGCGCCAAACCTTGGGCAGAGACGCGTGGTGAGCAGGACGCCGACACGGGCAGTAGTGGTGAGAGATTGATAGGCTGAGAGCGATGGCAGCACAGCCGGGCAGTATTGGCCCATTGTACAGGGCAGAGGGTGCGCTGCTCTGACCTCGACCACACTGAGCAAGGCAGGTGTGTGCGTGTGCGTGTGCGTGTGCGTGCGGTGCTCCGCGGAAGCTGGGGGAAGGGGGACCACCGTCTATGGGGACGAATGGGGGGGGTTGCATTGTTGTAGAGCACATAGGTGTGTCTACTGCATGAATGCACCGTGTGAGTGTGGATGTGGGTGTGGGCGTGCGAGTACTGTAGACACAAGTGTGGCGCGTAGAGTACACAGGGAGGCGTCCATGGCCACCACCTACCTTGTCAGTGAATGTAGTGGCTGACTTATGTAAGCATGGCGACAAGCCACAGGGCAGACAGCAGCAGAGGAACTGGTTCCGGGGCAGTCGCGGGGCAGTCGCAGGGCAGTCGCAGACGTCGAAACAGGCGTGGCGACAGGCAATCGCGATGACCCTCAGCATCGTCGATCGCCCTCTCCCGCTACGTCACCCGCCGCACAGACACCCAATCATGCCCCGGCCCGGTGCAAACAGCACCAAGTCCCCCTGCTATCGCTTTCGCAAGTTCCGCATGTTACCAAACCCCCCAATTGTCCAATTCCCATATCAGACCGTCTCCCCGGCTCCCTCGCCTTTTGGTCTTCTTGCACTGTCCTGTACCCTTTGTCTGCTCCCTGTCTCGCTTCTCGACGCCGGCCTGCCCCTCCGACTCCCCCACGGCCTATTCTGCCGACATCATCGCTACGGCCTTTCCCTCCGAGCCCACCGTTGCCTGTTCCTTCCATAGCTAGCACGTATAGCTACCTACCTTCCCATCAACCTACTCCCCTAAACAACTCAACTCAATTCAACTGAACCAACCTCAACTCACCTCAACTCAACTTGCCCTACCCACACGCGGCACTCTACCTCGCTGCCTTCTGCCTTTTACACATACACTCTGCACACATACACACACGCAACGGCAATTGCTCTTCGCCATGACAGAGATCCAGCAGCAACCCCATCTTGACTGGGCTGGCGATGCCTTCACTGCCCTTCATCCACCAGGCATGAGCAATCAACACCATGACAAGTGGTCAACGGCCTTCAGCAACACTGCCACACTGTCCACGCAAGCTTTCTCTATTCCTCCTTCCCTCCTCACTCACGCTGCCCTGGAGCGATATGGCCAAGTCACTCCACCCGAGGAATACTCTCCCACTCACCCTCTTCGCAACGACCGCGAAAGTTCCATTCCTGTCGAGCAGCTTCGCAATGAGACAACACCTTGGCCCAAAAAGGACCCTGCCTCACTGCAAATGACCCCGCCAGAGGAGCCTTCACCCAAGCGACGCCGCGCCAGCAGGCAGACGCTTACCAATCAGGATGCTGTAATGCTGCCAAGTGCACCTGTACTACCTCAGCAAGAAACCGTTGAAGCCAACCCCCAGCCACCCAAGCGCAAGCGGGGTAGGCCCAAATCTCAGCCCCAAATGGTTGAGGCCTACACCGCCGACGGCTATCCCTTTCAAGTCTCATCGGCTCGCCAAAATCATCTCGAGAAGAACCGCGTCGCTGCACACAAGTGCAGGCAGCGCAAAAAGGAGTACATCAACAGTCTCGAAGGCCGAGCCCGAGAATTCTCTGCAAAGAACAAGATGCTCAAGGAAAACGTTGCCCTGCTCCGCGAAGAGGTCCTCGGCCTCAAGAACGAAGTGTTACGTCACGCTGGATGTGGCTTCTGGGCTGTTGACGAATATCTCGCCCGATGTGCTGGTGGTCTTCTTGGTATGGAAGTTCCTGCGTCAGAGATGCGCCACTCAATATCACATCGCAAGAGCCCCCACCAAAGCCCCGCTATCCCCGTCTCCCACCTCACTGGCCAACATGCCCGCGAGCACAGCATGGTGTCCATGACTTCAGCAGATACCGACGATCTCGGCGGGCTCGAGCTCCTCAAGGACTTTACCGACGAGGACATGGATGATATGGGAATGTAGAAAGTCGGCCCAGTTGCCCTTGCTATCAAGACCCTCCTACTTCTAGCGCATACCGTTGCGTTCGCTTTGGACCCGCTTTCTGGTACGCGAGCACGTCAGCGATTGTCGCCGCTTCTACTTCTCTTTCCACAATTCTTACGATACCCCGGGTTTTTGCCGTGCTTTGAGCACTCAAAAGAGCTGTATTATTTTCTTGACTTTGTTAATCCTTTCTACATATGCCCGTATGACGGGCCACGGCTGGAGACTCCGGCCGATTGCACCGATGACTGATGGACTGGCGTTTGAGCCATGGCTGCGCAAAAGGCGTTTGACTAATGCATGTTGGACGGTAATGAGATTAGCATACATACATACAACCAAAAAAAAGAGCAATTGATGGTGATTATCGCTCTTTTCTTTACATAGTCACAATGGCATACATGCTACATGCACATATTACACACATACTCACACATGCATGTTGTTTGCTCTCTCTGATTTGTCCACAGACGTTTTGCACTTGTCTAGTTTGAACTCTCCGGCCTCAAATGGACCCTTTACCCGTACCCAATGCCCACTGCTTGCGTCAATGCCAAAAGCAACCCGCTAAGCCTAGTCCCCGCTTTGGCGCGCATCAGCAAGCAGCAAAGCGCAAAGCATGCAATAACCTTAATCTTTCGTTTGATGTCCCCACATATCTTGGATAGTCCATGTACACCAACCACCGACCTTGCCCCCTCCCCCTTCTCCACCTTCTCCTTCCCCTTCCACCATCCCGGTTTGACTCTTTTTGGGGCATTTTTTTGACAGGTAAGACGATGACGCAACAACCCTTGTTCCTCATTGGCCAACGGAGAATTCATCCGTAGAAAAAAAAGAGAGGGTCCTTCCTCCCCCTTCCCCCATCGTCTTGGTATCTATGTATGAATTGCGTAGTTACACGAGACCATATGCTTTTGCATGGGAGTTTTTTTAGGTCTACCATGACAAAATTTGGGGCGCTTTTTTTTCCTTTTTTTTAAAACATCCTATTCTCCGAGGCGAAGAATGGGGCAAGGGGGTTGGGTTGGGTTGTTGGACACGCTTGTGATTTCCTCTTTTGGTTCTCTCCACGTATTTTCTCCGTATCTCTCTAATCTCGCTCTCGCTATCTCTCCATCTCCCTTTTTCCAAGAAGTTGCGGGGAAGACTACCCAGATATGCGGGAGAGTCCCGATCAGGCAGTCGGTGAGACGTGGACTTGATGTGTTGGAGTCGGTAATTACTTCCAACTATTTCCTTTGTTTCCTCAATGATGCTTGTTTGATCATGAAATTACATCAATTGTGTTTTTTTCTCTCTTCTTCTTCTCGAATCCTTCCCCTATCGCTCTATTCTGAGTTTAGACTTGTTGAGTATTTTGCTGGTCATTCCTTCCTTGAAAGTTTCAAGACTAGTAGAATACGTATGCGTATAGTACACACTTACACATGGCTAACCATATTGACCTCCACACTCTATACTTCTTGCAAGTCCATACATCATAACAAGGGTGGATACCCACATGCTCAACGGCCTTGCGCAAAGTGGGGACTAATTACATCTGCACTCGTTTCACAATCGATAGCTCTCGTGTTGATCGATAGTCGGTAATCTACTAATGGCCGCGGCATGTTCTCCCGATCGCTGGCTAGGTATTCAACGGTGTAATGAATCTCTTCTTCCTTGTGTTCGGGGTTTACTCAGCCGAGGTCGATCAACCAACATGGGTCCCACTGAAAAGGTACACTGCTTTCTCTCTTCCTCTTCTGTGAACACCCCGCCCTTGCTCAGATGTGTTCATCATGACCCACTCGGAGAGATTCCCCAAGCGAGTAATTCTTTTGCAGGGGAAAAGGAAGAAAAGGGGAAAGCGGGACATGGGAGATGACGTACTTCAGGGACGAGATCGGTGACTTTGTTACCATGCCGGGTAAAGGACCAGCTCGGCGCGCCTGCCCGTCTACCAAATGTGCGGGAACGGAGGCTACGTTGGCAGGTTAGAGGGGGTATTTGCCAAAGTACGTACATACATACGTAAGGGTGAGCTGAAGGAATGCATGAGATTGCTGTGGCAAGTGCAATGTCAAAGCCCTTGAGTCGTCTTAGTGTTATCACCTGTACATGTCAGATCGCATTCTCCACCGTACGTGGCTGACGGCATGTCGTGTACTACATGCAAGTACCATGGTTCTTGTTCCAGCAATCGCAAAAGCATGTAGGGCGTGCCGAGTTGCGACCAGGGACCTTGTAACGTATCATGGTAGACAGTGGGCGTAGCGTTCCCGTGCAGAAGCGCCCGCGGAGAAACCCCAATCTACTCCAACTGATTTTCTTATACAGACCCGCTTTTGGAGCTGCCTAGTCAAGCCATGCCTGTCATATCCGGGTCCACAAGCGCGTGTGTAACAGAGTAGCCGGACCCAACGTCTGGTTCTGGACCACGAAACAGAACAGCACAAGGCCGCGTGATAAAGAATAGGAAAGGAAAAGACGTCGGGGCCGATAAATCCGAGTAAGCGCACGATGCGTGATAGGCTGCGGAGAACATTGCCTAATAGTCAACGACCGTTGTCCAAATGCTGCATCATGGGCATTCCCTCACTTGCATAACGGCCGATTCCAATTCCCCCACTACCTCATGCTGTCCAACCAGATACTCCATGTACAAATCTGATACTGACTGAACCGCCTTTGCTTGGACGCCTACCATGTCACTTGTGTAACCTCTCGGGCCGTCTCTTTCTCATGTTCCAACCGGGGAGGAATCCGGCTCAACCTCTCTCTGGGCTGCACGCCGTGTGGTGTAGTGGCTAGGCGGGAGAGCAAGGTCATACACACACACACACACACACTTGCGAAGACCCTGAGGATCACCCATGAAGCCAAAGGAGAAAAAGTGGGGAGGCTGCATAGTATGTAAGCAAGAAAGGTTCAAGAGAGAGGGAAGAAAGAGACGGGTTGACGTTATGTAACTGGAGTGTGGGCTATCAGACGATATGACGTCAATCTCGCCAGACTCTGGGGATACAAGCAGCAAGTCTGAAGGAAAAGGAAAGAGAGACCCGCATCGGCGCGACAGACTCAGGCGTTTGAGGTAGGTGTACACCATTTTGGGGACTTCGGAGCTCGTTTGATGCCGGCGGCCGCCACGGCCTCTGCCATGCACATGTTCGCAACCAGGAAAGGGAAGGGAGGGAGGAGGGGCCACGGGAACAAGGGGACACAGAGAGCGGGGGGGGGTTGGGTATGGAACCATGACTTGGGAAACAGCCTTCGGGATTTCGTGCCGCATCCAATAGCATCAATGTTGCCAGAAAGAGAGAAAGAGAGTGGCGATCATATCGACTCTCTGCCCACCCCTAGGTATATGCAGCAGGTAGCGATATGAGGGGGTATGGTACCCGTTGATCGCAAATAACCATGGCGGCGTCTGCTGCGAAGAGACGGATATGCCGGGCGTAACGTGTAAAGACGCAGTAATGGTGGGGGCTTCCTTCCACGCCTCAAAGAGACAAAGAGAGAAAGAGATATGCATGGAAGAAGAAGGGCTCATATCGCGATTCCCTCGCATCACGATCTTCATGCATGTCGAAACGGCCATGGTGCGTCAAGGCAGCCCGACTGCAAGCACCTCATGCAGGCAATACGTCTCGTCATGTATGAGAACCCCCTCCTCTACGGAACTAACCTCGGTTCCGTCCAAAAGGCATTTGTTCAAGCATTTGCATTGAGTAACACTACCGAGAAGCTCTGGAAACCCCATGTAGCAAGGGACATGGGCAACCATAAAAAAAGTAAAAATAATCATCTCCGACATCTATCGAATCTCTTCAGCCACGTGTGGTAACATAGACCCAATGAGAAAGCTGAGGAGTGCGGTCCGATGACAGCCATGGGCCCCAACCACTAACACGGCACCGAGAACCATCCCAATCGAGCAAGTTTGGGCAAAAGGTGTTGATGATGGTGGGGATTTTAACCGGTGCTGCGACAAAACAACTGGCTGATGGGCTTCACTCATGGACATTGTGTGTTTGCTCACCTACGAGGGGCGGGTGCGTGCTCGGCTTGAGGCAACACAGCCCAACAACAAATCCATCTTTCGTCTTTCATACTGTACAATTCAAAGCTTTTGTTCATGTCAATGTTTCTCGTATCAGACGCCCAAAAATACCTCGTTCATCCGGAGAGAGGCGTCTTGAAGACGAGTGCGACATGGTCATCACCAGCTGTGACAACCGCCTCGCCGTCTCCTTGAACAAAAGCCATTATACCACCCCCCTCACCTCCACCCCTGTGTCCCCTCCACTCGCCCACGAGACCCTTGCCAGCCGCGGCTGTTCCACCCCGTGCATCCCAGCGCCTCAAAACACCATCGTATCCCGCGCTCGTCAATAACCATCCTCCTGGTCCTTCCTTGGAAACAAACTCCAGCTTGACAACGGCTTGCGGCGACTCTTCATCTGCGTGCGCATCTTCTATCCGCCTTCGAACTGCAAAGCGATGTGCGGTATCAAAGAGAGTAATGGAACCGTCCACGTTACCGGCAGCCATGAGCGTAAGTGGTGCCGTAGAAAAGCTCAGACATTCAACGTTGTCACTTCCTGCCTGCAAACTAGCCAAGATTTGTCCAGCCTGACCTGATGATGAGGCGCCTCCTTTAGCACCAGCTTGCTTGCCGCCTCCAGCTTTGTTCTTTGCGCCTCCTCCACCAGATGATGTTGATGCTTGTGCCGCTCCAGCGGCAGAAAGACGGGGCAGACCAACAATGCGGATCTGACCTTCTGGACCACCAACAGCTACAAACGCACCTGATGGCGCGATGCCGACAGAGTAGAGACCACCCTCGACGCGGAAGCGCTCGTCGTTGCCTGTGAGACCGACAACGGCTTGCGAGTCGGTTGTCGCAGTCAGACCTTGTGATGCTGCGTCGCCAAACACGTCCCAGACATAAAGACTCGAGTCTTCAGAGATGGTCGCAAGCAATGCGCCATCAGGCGACCATGTACCGCCTGTGCACGACTCGGTGTGAAGATAGTATGCTTGCAGGACCTGTAGCTCGTTGCCCTTGTCTGTGCTGATCTGGTACACCCACACTGAACCATCGTTGGCTCCGAGCGCGACCACATTGGGGTGGTCGGGTGAAGGGTTCGAGATCAGCCAGTTGATTTCCTCCACCTCTTGTGCTTCGGCCAGGAACTTCCATTTCTTGCCGTCAGGCACTCCCTGCCACACGCGTAGCTTGCCATCTAGACCTGCAGTAGCCACAAACTGGCCTTTGGGCGCGGTAAAGGCGATCGCATTGACTGAGTCTGTGTGTCCGTCTAGTGTGAATATGCTCTTCAGTCCTTCGCGCTCGGTGGGTTGGCCGTCGCTGCTCGGTTGCGCTGCCGCCGCTGCCGACACATCAATGATGTAGCCTACATCGTCGCCGCCTCCTGTGGCGATAATGTCGCGGTGTACGGGGTGCTGCGCTATGCAGAAGATGCTGTCCTTGTGCTGGTCAAAATGCGCAACCGAGTCGTTCTGTAGATTGATTTCCATCTCGGCCTCCTGGCGTCCTTCCTCGTCATCGTCGTCCGAGTCCATGGGCACATCGCCGTCATCTTCCAGAATCTCTTCCGCCTCATCGGCGTCTATCGTATTGTCCACGCCGTGTATGTCGATATCCTCCTCGTCGTGCTGGGTCTGGTTGGAAGTGGGGTTGGGGACAGCCATTGCGCAGACTTTTTTTGCTCTCAACCGTTGAAATATGGATTGTGTCTTGCTGCCCTCTCTTTGTATCCTAGAAGATTATATATGAGTCTTCGTCTTGCGTTGCTTAGAAATGCCAAAATTGCGCCTTTGGCGGCGAACTTTTTTGTCGGGGACCCTGTCGGAGGGGCACAACGCCGACCCCACACACGTCATTTGTAATCCACATGAGGCTGAGCCGGACATTGAAACCATTGATGTTTTAATACCGCGTATAACACTACCATCAGATTCATTATAAATCCATACCCTCTTTACGAGTTAACGACATACGTATACGGAAAAAGCCATAGACTTGAAGTAATCTCACCAGCTACTAAGTCTATTCGACAACACATGAGAATGAAAACAGACCTTCTCTTCAGATTGTATCAAAACTACTCTTCACTACCTTGTGCAAGTTTCTCGAGAAGTTGAGCTATACGTTCATCAACTTTGGCAGACTCTTTACGGAGTCTAGCTGCTTCTTGGAGGACTTGCGCAAGCTCTCCTTGAACAGACACATTCTTAGTGTTATTGCTTCCATCTATCTGTTCTTCAGATGATTCTCCGGGTGGTGCTATAGATGTGCTTGCCATGCCGTTCGTGTCAGATGGTACTTCTTGAGAGGAAACATGTTGAGCGGCAGAAGGCTTCCCGCTGGCCACTGCACTTTCCTCATCTTTGTCGCGTAGTCCAAAGAAAGAGCGAAGAGGATCTTCCTCTCCTAGCAACTCTGCTTCGCTGACATAGCTCTGGTCGGCTACAATAACGTTGGATATTGCGTAGACCCAGTAACAAACCACCAAGCCGACCATATACGTAATAAATACTGCTCGACTACTGAATGCCCCTGCAGTCTCATTAAGATCCCGTGTCCAAACAAAGCCAAGATAGATACCTAATCCCACCAGGAAAGCGTTTAGGGAGCTGTTGAGAAGCATGGTAGGGGCTGCAATGGTCAAAACAGAGGCAACCGAAGGTAGATCTGCTCCCACTACTCGAAAGGCTGAGCCGCTGTTAAGATGAGCAGCTGCCAATGTCATGCGTGGGTACAGATCCCCATTCAAAATACTGTGTCCACGAATCCATGCCCGTACATCTTTGGCATAGATAAATCTTCCCAGATGACAGTACTGTCTTGTGGCGTAGTAAACAGCGATGATAGAAGAGACGAGACTGAAAGTAAGGAACCCTCGGGCAAACCAGGGTGTTCGGTCAAGGTTTTCCAAAGAGAGTGCTGTAATAGCAATCTGTGCTAGAATAGTACTCTGAAAGCCTAGTAGTCAGTTCCTGGCGCCTAGCTGTCCGGGTTCCGACACATATACGCACAGCTACAGCTATTATGCTGCATTCCCCCTGCGCTGACTTTCGGAAGTTCATCGCGTCTATGTCGCTCGTACTTCGTAACACCTGTACTTGGACGCGCCAGATGTCGCGGTTACCGAAGAAGCATAATACCAATCCACTTAGTCCATAGTATTTTGTGAAAAAGATAATACTCGAGAAGTAACGAAGCCATTGTCGCGCTGCCGAAAAGAGGATTATGGCTCCTGGACCAACACCAAAGGCAAGTGCTGCATTCTGCATGTTATCGGAAACACAGCAACGAAATTTTATAGGATAAGAATGATTTTCTTAATGAGAGATATCATCGAGAGAGAAAGAGAGATAATCAGAAAAATTCCCTGATGGCTAAAGTAGAGGAAGGCTGGGGCTGAATGTCTGCCTGTATGGTCTGTGCGTTTTTGGGATGCGTACTATGCACGTAAGTAGAAGGCGCAAGCCAGCGGTGCCAGGACTTTTGCCGAGCGTGGAGTACATCGTTTCATGCATAGTGTAGCTAACAAAACACTGAACACGTCAATCGAATGAAAACAAAAAAAATGAAGAAGTTGAATATGCAATGGGGAGAGAGCTACCAATACAAGGCGCGAAGGCATCACCTAGGCCCAATACACAAAGTAATAAGAGGTCATATGTAAAAACACATATACCGGTCCTCAGCTTAGACATGACGATCATAATTTTTGCTTCATGGCAATGATCGCTATATGAACATAGATCACTTCTTTGTACCATTCTATATGGTTTATACGTTCTGTGGTAACAGTATTTCAAAGCCACGCAGTAAGCTCAGTAGGCGAGTAGTCAAATGCTAGACAAGACACGTCACTCAAAGAGACTAGATTGAGCATGACCATAATCCAACTATCACTCCAATAGAACCGTCATTCTAGCCAGCTAAGCTTAAACTCTTTCTGGGAGAAGAGCTCCTACTTAGATACCTACCTAGTACTTATCTCCAAACACTTTAAAATAAAGCATCACTACAACCAAAGACCCTTACCTTATTAACGATAATCTTCTAAAATACCATTCCGGCCCCTCTGCGACATAGCTTAGTAATCGTTTATATCTATGCACACTAGCGTGACCTGCGATAGTCAAAGAAGGACCTTCCTAACATCTCAACATAATCCTGATCACCAAGAGTAGGCGTTTTTCTCGAGCTATTAATGTCGTATTTCCAATGCCCCCCCCCCCCCCCAAAAAAAAATAGCACTAGGCACAATTGTAATATATTAGCAAATGTATCAATTTGCATCTCATTTCTGTATTTACACCTCCACCCAACTTCTCCATTTCCATAAATACATTTCCACGTTGCACATTACACAGAATACCACCTGTATACTCTATCCACTACCCAAACCACAGCAACCCCTTCCTTACGAAGCCCCAATCCCTTTGCCCACAGGACAATTAGGCACATCCTTCTGCCACGCAATCTTCGCGTACGCAGGTAAATAGCTATTCGTCGTGAACGTCTCATCGATATAATACTCGACCTGGTCCAGCGAGAACTTGCCACCGACTTGCGGCTGATTGAGAGCATTGACAATGTAATCAGCTATGAAATCCAGGAAAACGAGATCGACGTTCTGTGGCATGGAGCCGTCGAGCGGGAAAGAGGCGTTGGCTTGGAGATCGTTGGGCTGAGGGTAGTTGGGGATGGGTGAGTGCACGGTGTCGTCTCCATCGGTGCCGAAATCGTCGTGGGTGGTGTACCCGGGTGTGGGTGAAGCAGATTGGCGACGGATTAGCCGACCGCCTTGCTTGGAGCGACGCGTACGTCCCTCGTAGTTGTGTGTGAGGGGCGGGTCGATGCATGTATCGCGGTCTGCAAGGACGGGACTGAAACTAAAATCGGATGTCTCAAGGTTTCGCTTCTTCTTTTGAAAGGGACCAGCATTGAGGATATCGATAACCTGCGATGCCTGTTTGTAGGGCACATTTGGAATGTATTGGAAAGCATCTTTGAATGGGGAAACGATGAAGGAGTCGTCGTACGTGAAGGGGCCTTGAGCGAGGTCGAAGCGGACGCTACCGGTATTAATTATGATAAATCGAGGGATATGTTTTCGTGTCTTGTTCACAACGGCCGTAGCTAGCGCGGTTTGGAGAAGCTTGAAGATGTTGCCTTCAGCCAAAAACGGCTTACAGTACTGACAGTATGTTTCCGGTGCGCAACCGTAAAGATTGGTCAGATTGAGCTTAGTTCGAGCGGAAGTGATTTCTGATGAGACTTTGAGGCCTTCAGGAGTGCTGAATGAAGTGTACGGCTGGCTTCCCTCGGCATGGTATGCAAAAGTGTTCCGGTTCCAATCAAGGTACCTCCGTGCATAGCGGACTGGAGTTTTGAAAGTAGACTTGTCAATGGTGACCTGCGACAATGCTACGCGAGATGGGTTTGGTACACCTTTGGGGTTGTTTGGTGCTTTGCAAGTGGACGATTTGATACTAGACATTGCAAGCCACCCTAGAGTCTCGCAGTAACGGCCTAAGTGATTTGTTAGTGAATAGTCAATGAAATTGGGTATTACTTACCAGACTCAATGCCAGTAGCCTTCTCGTCATAGACTATAAAGTCGCGAATGTGAGTGTGGCCTCCAAAGAATTGAATTGGCACATCTTTCTTGATACTTCGAATGGCCTTGAACACAGTCCCCATAGTGCTACTGGAGACGTTGGTTCGTACAGGGTTGTGACCAGCGACAACAAACAGATCAATTGGCTTGGTGAAGTTAACAGCTTGCTGGAACCATTTCTCTTTGACCATATCCTTAGCTTTAATGACCCTGGAAACATTGCTGTTGCCAGTAAAGTCAAAAAGAACGCCAAAAGCCATGATGCGAAGACCTGTAAATAGTCAGCACATTCCTCAAACTCGTATTAATTTTGGCATACCCTGTTCAGTAGTGAAATAACGATATTGAGCCCCGATGTACTCAAACTGACCGGTGGCTGGGTTGACGATTTGAACATTGCTAGTAAGATATCTGTCACCATATGCTTTTGCAAAGCCGCTGAAAGTCTCGTAGGCAATCTCAGTGACGTAAAGCTCGTGATTGCCGATAGTCAATATATCATAGTCGACATTTTCAAAGATCACATTCGAGACCTTGCCGTTGGGTGTCGTCGCATCGCTAAGCCCGGCGCCATCGTGCAAGTCCTGCTCCAGCGTTAGCAAGATTACATTTTGCTCCACGTACATGCAGCCCTACTCGTCCCCAGGGCCTTGATATCAGACACTAACCCCTGTGTCAACTAGAAGCAGGTCAACGCCAAGTTTGCGAGCTTTCTGCCTCATATGTTTTGTGAAGCTGACGTAGTCGCCCCAGTCGGCGCCGTAGTTTTGTTCCTTGATATGCCCCTCAAGCCAGCCATGAGTGTCGGTGGTATGTAGGAAGTTGATCTGGCCCCACTCCAGAGGGCCTCTTGGAGTCGTGGTCGCATTTTGTGCGTCGGGTTGCATTCGGCGGACATTCCTCGTCAGAACGACATCATCTGTTAGCGCTCCATAGCAACTGTGGTCACCTTCGCAAGCCGAAGCTGAGGCGATGAGTGCTACAATCGCACTGTATGTAAGGTATCGCATTTTCAGAGGCACTTGGGATACCAGTATCGGATGTCAGGTAGCAAGGACGGCCTATTATACATACGTTCCGGGAGGTGATGGAAGCGTATACAGACCGAGCCAGTGGCGCGCCGTGTTCCGCGCCGAATGAAAGGACAACATCAGACTGCACGTGTGGCTACTATTGGTGAAAGAGATAAGCTTTCGACAAGTCCTTGATGCCGAGGATCAAAAAAGCTTAAACCCGGACATTCTCCTTCCTGATGGGCGACAAGCGCGTCAATTAGCGTTCCGGGAATCGGTCTTTCTTTTGCGCCTCTCCGACTGATGCCCGGAACCTTTTCTGTATTGCGGTAGTGCTTTTGCCACAACCAAGGGCTTCTCCTGTCATTGTGCATTTATTAACGCAGAGGCTTTCGATACTTTCCACCAGAGCTCCCAACTACTAGGCGGCACATACTGAGTATATGATAGCCAAACGCCATATGTGATAAGGATATTCCAGCCTAATCAACTACAGGTGTTGTAGTTCAGCAAGTAGTATTGGTATGATCCGTGCCGTCCCTTGATAAAGCCAGGTACCGGTCTGCGGACGGACCAAACAATCAACAAGTACAGAGCACAAAACTTTACGAGAAGATTGATCTTATCCGTCAGATTACTCTACAATTTTTTCTGATTTTCTATTTTACAACCTAGCCTTGACCCCGTCTCTAACAACAAGGCCAAACTTGCCATCCTTTTCCTTGTCGCGCAACACTCTTCTCAAAATCTTGCCTGAAGGACTCTTCGGTATCTCGTTAATAAACTCAACCTCCTTGACCCACTTGTATCTAACCTTCTTCTCCTTGACGAAAGCGATGATTTCTTTACCGACTGCGGTACTCTCTTGGACACCCAGTTTGAGCACTACATACGCTTTTGGTAGCTCTCCAGAGTAGTCGTCTTTTATGCTCATGACAGCAACGTCCTCGACTTTAGGGTGGCCAAGAAGTAAATCTTCAAGCTCGGCTGGAGCAACACCGATACCCTTGACTTTGATGAGTTCTTTGATGCGGTCGGAAATGTAAATCATGCCTTCCTCGCTGATGGATCCGCGGTCACCCGTGTGCAAGAAGCCGTCTGCATCAAATGTTTCCCGGGTAGCTTTTTCGTTGTTGAGGTATCCCATCACTACCTGGGGTCCACGAGCCAGCACTTCACCATCCTCGCCAATATCTCCCTCTGTGCCATCGTCCTTGATGATTTTGACCTCGGTAGAAGCAACTATAGCGCCTCCAGAGTGGGCGTACTTGTAATCATACTTATCGGGCGGATGAGCAGTAATGCAAGAGCATGATTCAGTCATTCCATAGCCTTGCTTGAAGCCCGTGTGTGGGAATTTCTTCTGCAACTGGTGGATGATTTCTTCAGAAAGTGGAGCGGCGCCGGAAGAAAAGCGAACAACGTGGCTGAGGTCGTACTTATCTACCAGCGGGTCGCGAACTAGTCGGATAATGATTGGAGGCACCAGTAAAAGCTCCTTCAGCTGGTATTCGACAACGACGTCTAGCATTTTCTCCATTGAAAACTGCGGAAGCATGACAACTTCCGCGTTGATGAGAATTGGGAGGTGCATCTGATGAACCAAGCCTGTAATGTGGAAGAGCGGAAGTACAGCCATGACCTTCTTATGCGTTTCCGGCGTTAACTGCTGGGCTTGCAGACACTGCGCTATAACGTTCTGGTGACTGATCATGACGGCTTTTGGCAGTCCAGTTGTTCCAGATGAGAATGAAAGAAAGCCACAAACATCTTTATTTTTCTTCCCAGGAGGGATTTTGAAAGCAGCTGTCTGCCCAGACTCACCATAAGATTTTCCCATGCGGATCAAATCCTGGATCGTGGTGTAACCAGGTAGCTCGCCCTCAAGCAGGAATATGTTTGATTGAGGTATTCCTGCAGCCTTTGCGCTTGCGGATGCAATTTCCATACTTCCGGATGTAGTCATCAAGAACTTTGCATCCGCCGTCTTGAGTGCAAACGTCATCTCCTCAACGTTGTATGCTGGGCTTGCACCGTTGATCTTCGCACCCACACGGAGCCCGGCAAACATCGCTACCGGATACCATATTGTATTCTGACTGAAAAGAGCCACCGTATCGCCTTCTTTGAGATTGTACTCTTTGACTAAAGATGTAGAGATGTATGTAGAGTACCTCTTTACATCAGCCCAGTTCACACGTTCTTTCGTGATGGCGTTTTGGAAGCCTGCAAGCTCGCTTGGTGGATAATTGTTGATTGGGGAGTAAGTTGAATCAAAGAGCCAATCCCAGTCCGTCAAGTTGGTAGGCCCTGTGTTCGTTACTCGATGCATCCTTTTCCAAACGCAAACAGTCGGGGGTTACATACAATCGATAGGTGGTTGTTTTGATTTGAATATTACCATGTTGATCCAATCAGTACCTTGAAAGTTAAAGAAGACAATATCTTATTCAAGACCCGTGTATGTGAAGCCAAAGTAGAAGTGATGCAGTCCGATAATGAACGGTGGTAAGCAACGAGTGTAATAGAGGAATAAGGATTCTTAGAGCGGAAGAATTCATAGAAGCTAGCAGAGAGATGGGGATCGCCATCCTCGGTACATCTATCTCCATCGGATATGCAGCCTCTCAATGCGATGGCGGAGCGGGGACAAAGGCCTCTCTGTAAGGCGGGGTTGGACACACTACCCGAGTCATCTAAAAGCGGTTAAGATCTCCACACCACTGATACCTTCGCAGATAACACCTACATACGCAGGGGTACATACGTATGAAATACTTCACTGCCACCCAATGAGCCTTTTGGGAGGGTTGTCTTTTGTTTTCACAAAAGATATACTGTGTTGACTCTATCGATTAAAGCTATTCCCCCCACGATCAAAAGGCCCCCGCATCCCAGTACTACTGTAATCATCAACCACACCACCATGTCCGAGGAGTCAGAAGCACCACCTGAACACGACTCCGTCCTAAGAGTACACTCCAGCAAAGACCTCCGCATAACCCTCATAGGCGCCGGAACAATCGGTCTCTCATTCGCCGCATACCACCTCACCTACCTCCTCAGCCCCTCCCAACTCACAATCTACGACACGCGCCCAGACCTCGACCAGCACATTGTCCAAAACCTGAGCGAGTTCTTCGCCGACGCACCCGCAAAAGCAGCAATAGACAACATCCGCATCGCGACCTCGCTCGCCGACGCCGTCGCTGAAGCGCACATCATCCAAGAATCCGGACCGGAGAACCTCGCTTTCAAGCGCCAGCTTTGGGCCCAAGTAGAGCAACATGCGCCGGAACACTGTTTGCTGTGGAGTAGTACGTCTGGGATCCCGGCGTCGGCGCAGGCACAGGATATGAAGGATAAGTCGAGGTTGCTAGTCGTGCATCCGTACAACCCGCCGCATGTGATGCCGTTGTTGGAACTAGTTGCGTCGCCGCAGACGTCCGAGGACGTTATCAAGAGGACACAGCAGTTTTGGGTGGATCGTGGGAGAGTACCGGTGCATATAAAGAAAGAAACGACGGGGTTTGTGGCGAATAGATTGGCGTTTGCACTGCTGCGGGAAGCTGTGCATTTGGTCAATGAGAATGTGGTTTCTGTGGAGGAGCTGGATAGTATTGTGGAGAGTAGCATGGGCCCGCGGTGGGTGGTTGCGGGGCCTTTTAAGAGTTATCATGCTGGAGGTGGGCCAGCGGGGTTAGAGGGCTTTTTTAAAAATATTGGAGGGACGGTGCAAGCCTGTTGGGACGATTCAGGGAAGCCGAATGTTGGTGATGGGTGGGAGGAGAAAATCTTCAAGCAAGCACAGGAGACATATGGTCAGGTCGATGTTAGTGAGCGAGACAGAATAACAAGAAGGGTGTTAGGAGTGCTGAAAGAAGAGAAGAATCGGAGCGCTTGAAATCATGGGAACTAGTGAATGAATTTCCTCGTCTAGATATCGTTTCACACCACCAAGACCTCTACACAACCTACGCGCCAAAAACCAGTTGTATCGCTTTACATGATAAGGTACAACCCCATAATCAAACTAGGCCCAATAAAAATACCGAACCAAAATATCACGTTACCCAGCGTGTCTCTTCCCTTCATAAACCTACTCTTGCAAAACGCCGCCTGGGGTATCTGGGTAAGTTGGAATGCAAAAAGGTATCCCCTGACCTTCTTAAAGAGACAAAACATGACGACCTCGTGGACGACGGCACTCAGGAAAAAGGTAAAGAAGGTGGCCTGCATCCTCGACATGTGAAAGAAGGAAATTGAAGAATGATAGACGTGTCGAAGCAAGAAGTTGTGGACAGGCCTATTCCAGTCGCGAGCATACTGGTCAAAGGAGATGGAATTCCACCATGGGCCATAAAAGCCCCGGTCGGCAAACCGCGTGAGTTCCGCTAGTACATTGAGGAGACATTCCCAGATGACGTAAAAACTCAGGAGTGATTGGAGAAGCATGGGGAATACCATATCGGAGACTGGTGGAGATGACGTTAGCAGATAACGTCAAGTATGAAGTAAAGGTTACTTACCAATCCATGGAAATTCTTTCCACCCTTGATCGAGTGACATGCCAGCTTCCTTCCTTCGTACAGTTTCTACAACAACAGGGTAGATGTACGCTTGTGAGATGATGATCATGACCCAAATGCCACCCAGTGTAGCTGCCGACTTCTCAGCAACGTACCACCAGTTGATACGATCCTGGCGGGGATACTCCAAGTCGTAAACGAGCGTAGGGAAACATGACCATTCCAAGAAATTGTAGAACTTTAGGTTGTTAGGGTAAATGTTGTCCGTTGTCGTGCATTTTCCACGTAGGTCCTCGTTGAGGATTGTAATCTCGGTGTTCAACACGCGGCGGAACCCCTCAATCTGTTCCGAGTCGAGTGGCTTTCCAGAGTCAATAGCTTGACCAATACCTGCGATTTCCAACTCTTCATCAGACAATTGTGGAGAGTATTTGCGCCCTCGGCGGGTCAGATCACCTTCATTGGGGGTTCCAACGTTGGTAGCAGTTGACATCTCTGGAAGATGCGTCGTTTCAGTTGAGCCTTCTTGCGATTTCATAGCGTCCAGCTCTCGAAGCATATCCTGCAAGATATTCCGTCGTCTGTAAACTCGCGATACTGCCCATAATCAGCTCGGCCCTCCGTATCACAGGAAGGAGACTTACAATAACCGTTGTAGAAGGCATAGGCATGTTGCTTCATCAACAACACAAAGACATGCAGAACAATGAAGACGGTATGGGTCCAAGGCCACTCACGCCAGAAGGTGATCCATATGAAAGTAAAAGTAAAGAAGGCTTGCCACAGCGACTGGACAATCCACCCTGAGCCGTTCCACGTCAAATAGTCTTTTGCAATGGCTTTCTGTAGGAAGAAGCCAAAGACAGTCGTTGCGCACATTCCAAGGTCTGTTGCCAGCATGACGAAAAGCTCCTTGTCGACCATTAGATGCAGGATCTCTGCATTCCCAAAAATAGAGCCTGTGGTTCGGTAGTTGCCGGCTGCGATTCGTATGAGCAATATGGCCATGGCGAGCCAGAAAAGAGTGAAGAACCCACGAAAGGGCGACTGTGAAGCGGTTACATTTTGGCGATCGAACGTTGTGAATTGCTGGGTGAAGATAAGATCTCTTGGCCGGCCCTTATTCTTACGGTTCAGCTTCTCAGCCTCTCGTCGGAGCCCAGTCTGTAAAACTTCTTGAAACTCGGGATCTTTGGCGGTGAATTTATACTCGCCTTTCTTTCCGGACTTCTCTAGTACGACTTCGATGCTCTTTCGGCGATTGCGTTGCCTTTCCTCCACATGGGTTTCCGAGCCGCTGTCATCCGAAGGTATAGCGGTCGTGCTACGGCTTCGAGATTCTATCCCATGGTCTTCTTCATTCTGCTTCTTTGATCTGAGCACACCATCGACATCCAAGGCCCTAGATGAAGTGTTTGGGTTCCACGAATCTTCGCGGTTGATGGGTGGTCGCGTTGAGAGGCCTCGGAGTGCGTGGGACATTGCTGATGCCCCATTCGTCAGAGATGTTAGATCAGTCTTATCGCTTGTTAAATCAGGCGTGCGACTGCTCTCCATCGCTCACCAGGCTGTTGGAAAGAAACGTGATGGATTCACCAAAGTGAACGTGTTGGAGTGTCGTGTTGAGGTATAAGTTGCTGGCCGCTGGAGGAGAACGGTACCGTGGGCACATGTTTCCTTGGGACGGGACTGTCGGAACGGATGTTTCGCAAGCTCGGTCCAGATGAGGCAGTCAAGTCAGACGGCACTTGGATCCAGTAAGCACACAAGAGTATATATCCCAGTAACTGTCCGGATGTACCGAAGTATAAAGTACACGGTCGTGTCCGAATGGGGCTTCACCCAAAACGGACATGATGTCATGCCGCGCCTTGTAGTAGAGCAGTACTAGCGGTGCATGTGCATCGGTTCCTGCAGCAAGCCAAGTCACGTGTTCTACTACAAACTAATCCAACACGAGGCTGAAGCGTGACCATCTACATGCATACTCGAATCACTTGGTATTTCAATTTTCCAGACAACCTTGCTCCACCTTTAATGGCTGCTGACCACGACACAGCCCCCCCCGCACAGCCTCGTTTTGTTGTCGACCGGAGCCGAGTACATATGGCGTCCTGGGCATTCTGAACTCCAACATCTAACACATCAACTTTCCTGCTTGACTGCAAAGTCAACATCACTTCAATAACCTATTCTTTTACAGTAGAAAGTATGATTGCGCCATTATTTGCACTCCCACTGACTGTAGCGATGCCATATGAAGGTGTCTCTTAGTCTCGCTGCTGCTGCTGCTGTTGATGCCTCGACACCTCGCTTCTACCATTGAATACCTGTTTAATAAGGCAACCAACATGGATCCTATTTACATTCCTTGGCACGAATTCTCAAATCGTGATTCGTTCGAGCACAGGAAGATACGAAGTGGCTGCCGTCAAGCCGCAGCATCGCAGTGTCGCAGCGTCACAGCGCAGCAGCGCATATAAGCCACAGCATAGATCATATGGCGAATCCGTTCAATGAAAATTAGTTTATAAAGCAAACCGTTGTGCCTATTTTATACGGACTACATCACCTAGCGGATTGACACTTGCTCAGCCGTTCCCTCTGCACTCCTGAAATCCCATTATTTTCGGCGGCTCAGTTCGTCTTTCTCTCAGTGAAAACCTAATACAGCGCACACAACTTCCTCATGGCACCAACAAGTAACAGTCCCAACCTCTCAAAAAGGCTGTTCTGCCCCAACGCATTCCCAAGCTATGACATCCAACTCTATCTCGCCTACTACATCGTCTTCCTCATCATCTTCCTCGCAATCTTCATCACCTCCTTCTTCGTCCGCAAAAGGAGCGGTGGCTCAGGGAAATCGCTAATCGGATTTGCCTACATACTTACATTGCTCCTTGAAATTGCGTAAGCCCCCCTTTTCTCAGTATTATATCTTCTACATATACGGAAGGCTAATCAGAAGAAAAAAAAACACAGTTCCCTAGCCTTGGACTTCACAGCCCTCCTCCGAGCCCAATGTCAAACTGGCAGTCTTCAGGAAGTCCGCGACATGTCGCTCGCTTCCACCATCATGAGCTTCTTCAGCATATGGGGCATGCTGGTCCTCGTCGTCTACCAAGTAAACATCTTACTCCGCAAGCAACTCGGCTCAGCAGTTGGGGTGTTTAGAACTATCTGCCTGGTGGCCGTAGGCGCCATGGGCTTTATCTACATCGCTTACATCAGTATATTCAGCTTTCTCTGGATCTCGAGGGCGAGTATATGGAGGGATGAACGATGGAGGCTTCAGCTAGTGTCGCAGCGGCTGTCGCTGGCGGTGAGAGCGCTATATGTGCTTTGTGTTATTATGTCGGTGATACTGGCGACGAGGACGCTGTCTGGGCTGCGGAGAGCGCAGTTGGCTGCTGGTGTAAGTCATATACTTCCATTCCAACCCCCCTCCCTCCTTACCGCGCTTTACTAATGGTGCTTGCTCAGGACCTCATCGGCTGGGTCGCCGCTCTCCACATCTTCATGTTCATCTGGTCCGGCTTATCTATAGTGCTACAGGCACTGAGCCTTTACACCGAAACCTTGGATCTTAAAACATCGATAGCCCTGTCGTATGTTCTGGCAGTGTTCCAAGCGCTTAGCTTCGTTGCGCTATTGGGGATCGCGAAGCATACGTGCTGGAAACAGGGCCGTAAGCCGGCGCAGCATGTTTATGCGCCGGTTATGGAGGGGCATACGGCGTATGTGCATTGAGAGCAGGTGTATCGTCAGGAGATGCGTGTGATTGCGCGTGCTACTGAGTAAGCGAGATGATCAAGAGGAGGTATGGAACTAGACTTTTTTCTTTACGTTGTTATGCATAAGCTATACCCAGATCATGACCTCCATTATTATGGAATAATGTTTTTTTTAAATGAAACCATCCACAGTTCATCGTGCATATCCCGTATGCTACACTACATCAGTCTAATCACGCAAACATATCTAGAGTGAAATATGAATTTTTCATAAGATCTAGTATAGCTTACATTGCCAGCTGTGAGAAATGCGAGAGACGTAAACAACGCAGAGTAGATTTAATATATACTTTTTAGTATACTCCACTAGCATGTACAATGTCGTCATTCGAGATTTTAACCCCCCCTGAAAAAGCCTGCACCTAGCCCTTAGTCCACCTTGATAGATCTATAAATCTTGAGTGTGAATAACCAGCTGGCAAAGAAGCCGATTGTGCCTGTTCGTCAAGTTAGCTTCTTCTACTTTTTCAAATCGGGTTGCAAAATGTACTTACCAGTGAGAATGAATACTAGCGCACTAAGCAAGGCTGAGTATCCAAGGTACACCACACCACTCGTCCAGCTCGTCCAACTAACGTCCTTGATCCAGTAGAGCAAACAACTGGCAAACACATACACGGCGCTCGCACCAGCGGTGAAGAACGACCGCCATTGCCAGTGATAATTCTCCGCGCAGAGCAAAAAGTAAATCATCAAGACGGTAACAGCAGCAGACGTGATAATCATGAGCCCAAAGCAGAGGAAGAGGAAACCAAACATGTAGTAGACTTTTGAGAACCAGATCGAGTTCATGATGAAGTAGAGTTCGACGAAAATAGCGCCAAAGGGAAGTACGCCAGCCAGCGCCATGGATGGAATAGGTCGCAGGTAGCCTCCAGCCGGGGGGATTTGACGGGGGATCTGGTTGGTGCGAACAGGTGGTTCGATGGTAGCTTGCTTGAAGCCAAACCAAGAACCTGCCAGACTGAGTGGGACCGAGATGACAAACCAGATAATGACAACGACTAGCATTGTCGTGAAGGGCACTGCTCCTGATGCCCCACGGCCCCAGACAAACAGGTTCATGAGGAAGAAGACGCTGAAGACGATTGCTGGGAGAGCGACTGGGGTATAGAAGAAGCAGAGTTTCCAGGACTCTCCTTGGAAGAATTTGTAGACGCGCGCAGCAGCGTAGCCGCCAAAGAAACCGAAGAGTGTGTAGAAGATGATGATGACGGTTCCGAGGGCACCGCGGTTGCTAGGGGAAAGGAAGCCGAGCAGTGCAAACACTATTATACATGTTAGCAAGAGGCGCTCATATCGAGCCTAGGTGTACTTACCTATGGTTAGCGCCGTCATGGCAAAGAGCTGGGCGCCGTTGCCGATCAAGACTGAAAGAAGCAGCGGATTCTTTGGCGGCCTGAATACATCGCCATGGACCAGCTTCCAGCCCGAATCATCAGCGGTATCATCAGCATCTCCCGTTTCGCCAAAGTCTTCGAGCGCAAACTGATCCAAGCGGTTGTATCGCGCAATATCCTTCTTCAGAGTACGGACAAGGATCGTGCTGACCATGCCAACGAGGAACACAACGATCACAGCCGAATTGATGAGGGAGAACCAGTGGATCTTGGGGTCGTAGACATGGAGATATTTGTCCCACCGAGTAGCAAAGGGAGTCGGGCTGCTCCTCCAGTATACGCCATACGTAAAAACGACCATGTTCTCGTCGTCATCTTTGTCCTTCAAAACCACTGGTGTCTGTCCATTGCAAGTAGCCTGAGCATCACCCTGTCTCTTCGATTCGGCCATTGAGTATGGGTCGACCAACACGCCTACTACTCGGAAGTTGCCTGGCGAGGCCTCGTGGTAGTCAATGACGATGTCGTAGTGGTTGTTGAGCATGGGCTTCTCCTCATCCACTAGGCCCAATGCAAAGCCAGGCTGGTAGAAGATCTGATCCGAGCCAGGCTCTCGCAATGACTGCGCCGCTGGCAATCCGTCTATTAACCAATTGAGATCATAGCCCTGGTATATTCTGTCATTCACGAATGCCGCATCTTTGCCTGGATACGGAGCCTCGCAAAGAAATTTGCAAGTCTCATTGACAGCCATCTTCAGCTCAAAAGGGCTTGTTTGTATACGGTCGCCGAACAGTATACTCCCCAAACTCTCGCGGATTTCCTTTGGTCCATCTTTTTCGCGACAAAAATGGAAGGGAGGGTAGTAGTAGTCGAACGAGAAGACGGATCGTATTTTCGGATCGTTTTGCGAGTCGGCTGG
The DNA here is from genome assembly GCF_000523455.1 of Bipolaris oryzae ATCC 44560. Classification (NCBI taxonomy): domain Eukaryota; kingdom Fungi; phylum Ascomycota; class Dothideomycetes; order Pleosporales; family Pleosporaceae; genus Bipolaris; species Bipolaris oryzae. The sequence goes on from NW_006911276.1 coordinate 442,827, forward strand.
TGTGAGGCGATTGACGTACAATGGTACGGCGTCTCCGGTCTTGTAGGTTGTTGGCGCGGTGCCTGGAAAGTAAAAGGCCGATGCAGGCGATGGCGCTATGGCTAGCAATGACACCAGCAAAGCGCCAGAGGAGGATACATCAGAGCCCCGCATCTTGTGTGTTTTGTCGTCAGCGCAGCGGAGGAGCGCGACAATTTATTGTGAATGTTGTGGAGTGGGCCGATATCCGGCTGAGAAGCTGGGCGGGATGCCGATACGTAGCGTTTACAATGGTGTTGGCGCCGACAGTCGATACGAAGGGATTCGGGTTACGTGGGGGGGGGGGTCTAGATACATGGGCTGTCCATAACAGGCAGGCGACAGAAATGTAGCGAGGTTGAGAGTAATGGCAATGTGGTGTTTTCTGAAGCTACACAAACCGTCCCTTGCTAAACGGTTACGTGAGAGCGACCTAGGGAAGCTACGCGTATGCCAAGCCTTAAGCCACCGTTTCAGTATACAGGGGTCTCGACTGAATTAGAATACATCCATGTTCGCCTTCACAAGTTACCCTACAAACGCTCGACAGTCCCAACATGCACGTCTGACAATAGCAAAAGCAGGGCGCACAAATGCCAGGGCCTTGGAAACCCATTGTTGCATTCTAACTCAAGCAACCAAATTGTATGAGCTGTTTATACGTACATCAATCATCATGTCCCAGTACGCCGAGGCGAAGTCAACGTTTTCCACCCCCTGGCAGCAAGGGCACGATGGCACGCCCGAATCCCGCAAATGCGCTGTGATATCGACTATAACGAAACAAGAATAGGAAACGACCTTGGGTATAACCCTCCTCTTCAAACAAGACCATCGTAGAGAGACAAGGCCGAAACAATGGTCTCGTCACGCTTGGAACCCTCCTTGAATTCAGCCATGTCTAAGCTACCATTCTCGTCCTTGTCCATCATTCGGAAAATCTTCTTGACGCGCTTCTCGGGTGTGTCTTCGTCTTCGGGGAGCTTGACCATGGAGCCAACCTGCATGCGTTAGAGACGAGTCTATCCTGGCACCAATGTGTACGTACCATTTTGTAGATGGCCTCTACAATGGCCAGCATCTCCTCGTAGCTTATCTTGCCGTCGCCATCAATGTCGTACAGCTGGAACGCCCAATCCAGCTTGTCCTCCATCTTGCCACGGCTGGTGACACTCAGTGCGCAGATGAATTCTTTGAAGTCGATTGTGCCTGACTTGTCTGCATCAAAAACGTTGAAGACATAGTCTGCAAACGACGACGGATCGCCGAACGGGAAGAATTGCTTGTAGATCTTCTGGAACTCTTCCTTGGTGAGCATACCCGACGGGCAGTCCTTTAGGAAGCCTAGATATGCATACTCAGCCACAAGCCGCTTACTTCAATCGACTCTATGCGCACCTTTGTACCATTGCTGTAGTTCTTTCTTGTCGAAGTGTGTTGCTTTCTGCAGATCGGCCAGCTCCTGCTGGGACAGTTTACTCTGGCTGTAGTATCGCACAATCAGCAACTGATTCTGAATCTCGAGGCACGCTATGTGGCAGCACAGCCCCAGGCCCTCGTCGAACTCGCGCACAGCATTCGCTAAGGCAACTCTCTGCACGTCCCTGTAGTGCGCATGTCCAGCCTCGCCCAGGTGGGGTGGGTGAAGGTGATGGCGGCGCGCAAACTTGAGGGGCGGATGACGGTGCCCAAGAAAGGGTGTCGCGAATTCCTGCGAAGGGATTGAGGGCGCAGACGGTGCTCGCGCATGCTTGTCGCTACGGTTGTAGATATCGAGTCGCGGTTGCATGCTCGCGCGGACTGGGGCCAGGAGCGGGGTTCAGACGTGGATACTTTGAATTTGGACGAGAAGCCATGGCGAGATCGGGAGCAGCGTGCAGCCTTGGCCTGGAGCAGCGTGTATGGGGGACAGAGGGCAGGAGTCGTCTGACGTCGAGGTGGGAGGCGCCGAGGCCCCGCCTTACAGAAGCAGCAAGGGAAAGAAAAGCCAAACTTACGATTTACCCATGGCTGGACGAGGGTTGGATTACCGTGAGCGGAGATTTCTTAGGAACGGGCGGGGATATGTATGTAGGGGAGAGGCGGCTAGGCAGTGGTAAAAGTGTTGGTAGGCGGAGCAGGACCAAAGTATGGTATGTGATGGTAGTGGTGGACCAATAGATAGCGGGGCTGGGGCAATGGCTCTGCAGGCAAGGGGCGCAGCGCTCTTGTCTAGGGCTGGGTAGGTATAGGGACAGGCAACGGTGAAGGGCGACGTGACGAGCAGCAGACGACTAGGTCGGGACGGGTAAGGCAGCGGGCGGAGGGTGGAGGGAGGCAGAGGCACAAGATATGCATACATAATATGACGCGGGATGGCAGCGGAGATTCGTCTCCGAGCGGACAAGCAGCGCGGGTCCAGACAGTGAACGGGGGACTGCCGGGGGCCCTTGTGGGCAGCGTCGTCGTCATGTCCCGCACTCGCATGCACATGTGCGTGTGCTTGTCCCGGGCCTGGCAGAGCGCCTGTGCAGCATGCATAGGAGCAGTAGTGTGTATCCATATCCACATCCGAGGCTGTCCATGATGCTGTCAGTCAGGTTTGGGCTGCTTAGGGCCGGCCATTCAGCTCTACGCACTACGCACCAGGCGCGCGACCTGTGCCTGCATCCCAGATCCATCCCAGCCCTATGACCCCATCCCCTCCTCTGCCACCTGCACCAAGCCTGCGCATCATCCGCGCCTGTCCCGTCACGTGCCTGCGCGTGGTCCCTTCTCAGCGCCTAGCGAGCGCGCCAGCCACTGCTCTGCTGCGTGAACTGGTCAAGGTGTGAACATCCGTCTCACCCCCCACCCCCACCAGCCATGGACGACGTTCTCAATGAGCAGTTTGGCCGGGTCGAGAGGGCCCTGACCACCCTGGTTGACTCAATCGCCGCCTACAACCCAGCTACTCAAGCCGCAATCGACCTCGTGGCCGCTGACGACCAGCTGAGTGACGGCCTCGACCAGCGTGCGCATACACACCCTGCCCCGCGCTTCCCACTGGCGCTGCTCGCTGACACGTTGTAGTCGCCAGACACCAAGCAAATCATGGCCGCATCCAGGCCCTGCGTGCAGAGGCAGATGCTCTAGAAGCCCAGCTTAGAGACTCGGTCAGGAAGCTTGCAGAACTACGCCGCGAGCTGTTCAACACACCCGCCACAACATTCCCCCCGGAATCGCGTGCTGTGCCATTTGACGAGCTCCTACAGTACGCCACCAACATCTCGAGGTACACTGTGCCCCCGACATATCGCGAGCGTGTCCCTACCACCGACAAGGACGACGACGATGTGGGCTCGAGCGGTGCGCCCACTAATGGCATGAACACGCCCGCCATCGTGCCAGACGCCGTAGACCTACCCAATGATAGCTCCGAGGCACAGAAGGCTGGCGAAGACGCAGATGGAGCTGTGCCCGACATCACTGCCGAAGAGGAAGAGTGGCTCAGAAAACTGAAAGCCAGCAATCTGGCATGGTACCCCTGGCCAAGCACCGACAAGATTCGCAATGGTATTCTCTATCGTCTCTCGTACTGGCGCGAGAAGGGCAACGACCTGGACCAGTTCGACATACCAGCGTATCTAGAAGAGCAAAGAAAGAAGGCTCTGGGTAATGAGGCGAGTCTGGAAGAGACTCCAGCGGAACCAACAGAGGAACAACCACATCGGGAAGCTGCAAGGCCAACAAGGCCGCTTAGTGCCTTTACCGGTCTTGATGACATGGACGAAATGTAAATAGCTTAGCCCTGAAGGCTAGAGACTTGCAATACACAAAACTCTCACCCAGTCATTTCCAAGTATCCTATGCTGCTTCTCACGTGTAATTGACAACTTTTTCGTGACTTGACAGTAGCGTGTCAGTGATGTGAACTCGGAAAATTTCAAGGCCAATGACATTACTGGAAATTGGAAAAAAAAGCTTCTTCGTTTTGCAGGATAGATATTTTGCGTGAGTTGTCTTACTAGCATGTATGTAATCCTGCGCATTGTCGTGCAGGCATCAGTAGCCTTTACACTCAGGACCTAGCAAGATGCACCCTGTAGTTTTAGTCCAAATGCAGTTAGTACCTAAATTTTCGGGGAAACCGTGCTCAACTTTTCTCCAACTTCGCAACGCGACATGAACTTCAGCTCACGCACTAACAATTAACAATAAAAAATGGGCAGCAAGACGCGAAAGAGGGAGCGCGATGCAGATCAAGTTGAAAAGGTGGACGAGGCGCCCACAAAACGGCGCAGACAGAGCATTGATGATCAGGTAAAGCTCTCGAAGCTGTATGTGGATCTGGCCGCAGAGGAAGATGACGTTCGCTTTGAAGCCGCCAAACAAATTATTGTCAGATTCGCTCCTGAGAACAAACCCGCCGCAAAGGACGTTGAGGATGCCCTAGTTCGCCTAATAAAAGGCTTATGCAGTCAACGTAAAGCAGCCAGGGTTGGATTCTCACTCACGTTGACCGAGTTTCTCCGCCAGCTCTTTAGGGAAAAGAAGAGCGAAATCGAAGGTCTGGAACTCGATGTAGCATCCATCATCAAAATGGTCGAGGACAAGACAAAGCCTAAAGGCAATGTTCCAGGAAAAGTAAGAGACCGACCAAAACGGCATATGCTCCCAAATGCTAATTTGCATAGGAACGACGAGATCACACAATCGGAAAACTTTTCGGTTTCAAGGCCATCATGCAATCATCGATTCTAATTGAACCTCAGGTTTCTCTTGAGAGCTGGAACAAGCTACTAGACCAGGTTTACAAGATGGCGCGCGACATTCCTTGGCTACGCGAAGAATGCGGCATGGTTCTTGTCGAAGCCGTAAGGAGCTTGAAGGGTCAATCACAGTATCAGAAGTGTATCGAGGAACTGCTCGAACGCCTCAACTCATTCCAGTTGATTTCAACCCCTGAGGGGGTAGCTGTATGGCTCACCGTCAAGGAAAGCTATCCCGAAGCCCTTCCAGAGGGTATCTGGCATGCCAAAGACCCCCTATCAAAAAAGGAGCGCCCTCGCTTGGCCAAAATCTTAAAGGAAGACTTCAATAAGACAGAATCAGAAGCCGGGAAGAAAGAAACCACAAAGACTGGAACCACGAACCCTAACCCGTCCTTTACCTGGGACCTGGTGTTCGCTGAGATACTGCGCAGAGACGAGGCAGCAAAAGAAGATGCCCAGAACAAACCAGAGTTTCCGCAATTCTGGATTGACACCGTAGATGGTAAGTTTATAGCGGTGAGAAAACACGGTTTCCTTGCACGACTAATAAAATGCAGGCAATCTCTTCTCTTCTTCCGCATCTCATGAACGCAAAGCCTGGGGGTTCAAGCTACTATCCAGTATGGTTACGCGAGTGCCTGATTGGGCTGTACCCGCACTTTTCAGTCCCAACCTGATGCGCACTCTCATCAACCAGAGCAAGAAGGAGGATAGATTTCTCCACTCGGCCGCATTAGCAGCGTTGAGTTCAGTCCAACTTCGGGTTGAGCAAGAAGACGGAACAGCATTGCCCGTCTTCGTTGCGCTAACATCAAAGAATGGAAGTGTTGAGTTTGACCGCATCACAAAGACAAAGACCCTCGAGCAAATTCTTTTATCAGTGGACGATAAGAGCTTGATGAAAATTATACGCCATCTCAAGTCGTTGATCCTGCGTCCAGAAAGCGAGGACCAAGCGGTTGCTGACAGCCGTCGACAAGTCATCGCGGACTTACTACTGAGCACGGTCAAACTCTACAAACGATATGAGAAGTTCAACGACAAAACTTTCAAGAAGGAGGTTGCTCATAGACAAGAAGGCCGCCCATTAGATGAGAGAAAATCGAATTGGCTTCGAGAGACCTTGGAGACGCTGGTGGAATATGCCTATTTTGTTCCTGCTCAAAACGCAGAAACCAAAAAGATGCCACTTCCGCCTGTCAGCGATCGCAGTAGGACGGTTTTCCAGGAACGCCTCTCTTCTTGTTTGACGAAGCTGCTTGATGTCAAGCTCGGAAGCCGCGCAGATGTCGCGCTACTGGTCATTGATATGATCAAAGCTAAGAGCGGAAAGTCTTCGAAATTGGAACTTGTCTTGAAGGCAGACCCCTCCATTCTGAGTACCATAAGGCGAGCATCGGCAACTCTTGCCACTATTTCTGAAGCTGTAAGTACAAGTTCTAGTCTCATTTTTGATTCGACTGACCCAAATTGTAGGGCTCGATAGCTGGCAACGAAATGGCTGCGCAAGGCTTCATGCTCTTGTACTCGCTTACCCTTCTGCAAGTTTACAATGGTGAAGGCGACGCTGTTATGATGCTCGACGACCTCGATGCTTCGTACACAGCTTTTGAAGCATCACGAAAAGCTTCGTCGAAGAAAAAAAAGTCTTCAGCACCCGACGGCCAGAATGCCTTTGTGGAAATTGTGCTCTCGTTCTCGGGCAACGCACGCACGTTGTTCCGTCGCATAGGAGAAGAGGCATTCTCTATCTTTGCTTCGGAGATTAGTGCTGATGGACTCCGATCGCTGACCGACATCCTGGATACGGAAGAAAACCTAGAGGGGCAGAGGGAGCTTTTCAACCAGGGTGATGAAGACATCGACGAAGATGGATCAAGCGAAGACGATGAAAATGACGATGAAGTGGACTCTGACGTGGAGATGATTGATGGAGAAGGATCCAACAGCGCTTCTGAGTCAAACTCCAGTGATGGCGACAGCGACAGTGACAGCGAAGGAAGCAGCGATGACGAGGACGACGAAGAGGATGCCGAGCTGACGCAGTTTGACAACATGCTGGCTATGACTCTTCAGACGTCCAAGCCAAACATCAATGGCGATGCAGCAGAAGAGACATCAGACGAGTCGGACATGGATGATGAGCAGATGATGGCGCTAGATCCACATCTCAGCAAGATTTTCAAAGAGAGGAGCAAGACAACAAGCAAGAAGAAAGAGCGGGAGGATGCCAAGCAAAACGTGGTCCAGTTCAAGTCGAGGGTGCTTGATCTCCTTGCCATATACATGGAGAAGCAATACTCGAACCCACTCACACTGGACATTCTACTTCCAGTGCTTCGCCGCACTCGCGCCAACGCAAACAAGCAGACGGCCGACAAGGCAGCTAAGATGCTCAAGACCTTCTTCGACACCCGCACAAAGCATAAGGCCCCTCTACCAAAGCCAGAGAGCACTGAGCCTGTGTGGGAACTGCTAAGGGGCATTCATGAGGAAGCAAAGCTGGGTAACGGGGCCAAGGTCCATGCAGACGCATGTGGCTCCGCTAGTCTACATGTTGCAAAAGTGCTCGTTGGCATGGATAGAGAAAACTATGCTGGCGTGGTAGATGTATATGCGGAGACACAGAAGCAGTGGTTCGCAGACAAGAAGTCTCCGCTTCAACCTGCACTTTTTACGCAGTTCCAAAACTGGTCCGTTAACGCGCGACAACAAGGAAAGTAAATTCGCGGTAAAAGTACTGGTAAGCATGGGTTGTAGTCCAATAGAGTAGTATGTGATTGATCGACATTTGAAGTTCTGACTGGGTTCTGTTCATCAAAGTCCACCATCAAAGCCGATTGTTACATGTGATGCACCTCCGTCATGTAAGCAGCAGGAATTATGCAGTCACGTGGAGCCGCTTTCCAACTACTGTACAGTCGTTGGTGGCGGTTCACTCATGTTTCAAGTCAGTGGGAATGGGAAGGTCCCCACTAGTCTTGCCCCGCGGCGGGGGTCTTCGGTAGCCCTAACGTAGCTGTCTGCCATGTCGTACCAAACATTTCTAGACTTGAATCCAGCAATCAACGCCATTTCTTTTCTCCACACAGCTCGCTCCCAGACATGGCTTGCAAGCACGTCAACGCACCTGGTCAGTTCTCCCCTGGCCCTGCCCAAGCAAAGCCGACATTTTGCAAAAACAGATTCAAGGTGGCAATCGCTCGAGTGAACGGCCTGCTGCCTTGGATATGATTTTCCGTGTAGCTTCTACTTCAAAGAGCGATGTACTAACATGATATAGAGCTGCGGCCTCCAGGCCCCACGCAGTCGGTCTACAGGGAAGACTGTACTCAGTGCTTCGACTCAATCGACGACCCCACCGGCCTCGATGTCTGCCTATACTGCTTCAACGGAGGCTGCACGAGCGATCGCAGCCATGCTCTCCTTCATGTCTCGTCTACAAACCATCCGCTTGTCCTCAACATTAAGCGCACACGAAAGCGAGTCCAGCGCGACGAACCGCCTCAGAAGATGACAAAGCTAGCTGTGGCAGCTGAAACCGAATCCGACCGCTACGACACTACAACTCAAGTCAAGTGCTACGAGTGTGGAGTTGACGACGTCGATAAGAGCTCTGGAAAGCTTCCGGACATCGTCGACGCGGTTCTCAAGGCCAACACATTCGCCAAGCAGCAAGAGGTCAAGGCATGGGAGCAAGAGCTGACCGCTTGCGAACATACACTGTGTCTCGAGCAGGATGCAGCACGGCAAATTGAGTCCCAAAAGCTTGGCCATTGCTCAGAATGCGAACTGAACGAGAACCTGTGGTTATGCTTGTCCTGTGGTAACTTGGGTTGTGGCCGTCAGCAGTTTGGTGGCGTTGGTGGCAACTCACACGGTGTTGGTCATACCAAATCAACGGGCCACCCAGTCGCAGTCAAACTTGGTTCCCTCACTGCTGACGGCACAGCCGACATCTACTGCTATGCTTGCGACGAGGAGCGCATTGATCCAGAGCTACCAGACCACTTGGCGCATTGGGGCATCAACATCAAGGACAGGGTGAAAACGGAGAAGAGTCTCACTGAGATGCAGGTTGAGCAGAATTTGCGATGGGACTTTGCCATGGTGACGGAGGACGGCAAAGAGCTGCAGCCATTGTTCGGATCAGAATTGACGGGATTAAAGAATTTGGGCAACAGCTGCTATCTCAACAGCACGCTGCAGGCTCTGTTTTCGATGCCCGAGTTCAAGGAGCGGTACTACTTGCCCGACCAGGCGCCACCTGATGCAGCACTTCCTGCAGAAGACCTGGAAACTCAATTGCGCAAGATTGCAGATGGCATGATCTCTGGTCGATACTCGAAGCCCGACACGGACGTCATTACCAACGAGCAGAGTCCGGAAATCCCGCACCAGCGCGGTCTTGCACCTGCGATGCTGAAGCACTTGATCGGGCGAGGCCATGCTGAATTCTCTACAATGCGGCAGCAAGATGCCTTCGAGCTGCTCCTGCATATGCTTAAGCTCATCTCTCGGTCACAGCACGTTGCACCCCACAAAGACCCTGTCGATGCTTTCCGGTTTGTTATGGAGCAGCGGCTACAGTGTGTTGGCTGTAAACGCGTTCGATATAGGACAGACGAACAGGAAAACATTTCGATTCCCGTTCCTATTCGTAGGATACCGAAGGAATCGCAAATGGACGTGACTGATGGCAATGGCAAAAAGCAAGAGAAGGACGAGTTTGAACCTGTGTCGCTGAAGGAATGCATTGACATTTTCACAGCTGAAGAGCTAGTCGAGCTTACCTGCAGTGCCTGCGGTAGTAAGGATGGGTTCACAAAGAGGAGCATGTTCAAGACCTTTCCGTCGATTTTGGCAGTGAACGCGAGACGCTTCGAGTTGGTGAACTGGGTACCTACGAAGCAGGATGTGCCAGTCATCGTTAACGACGAGCCCTTCTCATTCGATGCCTACAAATCGAACGGATTGAGTGAAGGAGAAGAACTCCTTCCCGATGATGTTGATATGGGGGGAGCTGGGGGATCAGCAGGCAAGTGGGTCCCCAATGAGGCGGCGCTATCGATGCTCGAAGCCATGGGCTTCCCAAGAGTCAGGTGTGAGAAAGCGCTACATGCTACAGGAAATGAAGATGCTGAAGCAGCGTCAAACTGGCTGTTTGCGCACATGGAGGATCCTGATATCGATGATCCCATCGACTTCAACGCTGGCTCGAGTGAGAACACGGCCGCTGCGTCCGCTATTGACCCCGAAAAGATTGAGAACCTAGGCGCTATGGGTTTCAGCGCTCCCCAGGCACGACAAGCTCTCAAGGAGACAGGCGGCGACATGGAGCGAGCTGTAGACTGGTTGTTCAGCCATCCGGATGCACCTGGTGACTTTGAAGAAGGTGGCAGCTCTGACGCCCCTGCTGATGCGACGGAGAAGGCATTAGCGGGTAGCGACAAGCTGCCTGCGAATTTCCAGTTGCAGTCGATTGTGTGCCACAAGGGAAGCTCGATCCATGCTGGGTAAGCTAAACAATCTAGAAACGTCGTTGGGCGGCATCGCACATGACCATGAACTGACACTGTACAGACACTACGTTGCATTTGTTCGCAAGCAGCTGGCAAACGAACAGTCGGCCTCGTGGGTTTTATTCAATGACGAAAAGGTGGCCAAGGCTGCAGATGTGGAGGAGATGAAGAAGTTTGCCTATGTGTATTTCTTCAGGCGTTTGTAAGACAAAGGGTCTAGGTATTGCATCACGGACTAGCATAGCAGGCGCGGAGTTGGCTCGGATTAGCATTGACAGTTGTAGCACAACCAGAAGGAGCTGGGTTTGAGGCGACGGCTGATGGCCAGTTGTTAGCATTGTAGAGATGAAGCAGATGCGGAATGTATTAATAGCAAAAGTTTCCATCTGATACGTATGCCGTGGATGGAAGCATCTGGGCTTTGCGGCGACAAAGAAGCTTTTGGCTGATGATGCATGCTCTCGGTCGATCGGTGAAACCGGAGAACCCAGGCCAAAACCAGCCCCCTTTATCATGAAATCCCAGCACCACGACAATATCATTTTGCACAAAAGTCGGATGAAATAAACGTGCCAGCTCAGAATTTACTGTACAGAAGCGCATATTAAGTAAATACTACTATTAGTGTTGTAGCAGCGATCGAAGCTTCAGGCGGACTTCATACTGTCGGCGCTGGGTTATCTCCGACTCGACTGGCCGACCATGAGACATGTGCTAAGTGTGGGGTAGTTGGCGCACAGATTACGTCGCCGATCACGCTTTTCCGCGCAGTACTTCTATTGCCCGTCGCCATCTATCATCTCCGCCACACCTACACACACACCCCAACACCTACCTGCTACCACAACAACTGCCAAATATCGATTTTTTGTACGAATAAACCGCGCATACCGAGTCTATCATCATGTTCAGGAGAGTCGCAGCAGCCGTGCCTGCCCAGGCCGGCCGAGTACTTGCAACCGCCGCGAGACCCAGCATCGCATCGCCCATCCGCACAGCAGCACCTGCAGTATCAGCAGTCGGAAGGCGACAGTACCACGAGAAAGATAAGTCACCTTTTACCTACCTAGCATGAAGGTGGATGGCATGGCGATATCGGGGAGCATGCAAGATTCACCTATGATTGGGCCAATCTTTGTCCGATAACAGCAATTATGTGAGAACGCTCAGCTGACATACGCAGCACTGCTCGATCACTACAACAGGCCACGAAATGTCGGCTCAATGTCAAAGACTGATAGCGATGTCGGCACTGGACTTGTCGGCGCACCCGCATGTGGCGATGTCATGAAGCTCCAGATCCGAGTCGACCCCAACAACAACACCATCAGCGATGTAAAGTTCAAGACATTCGGATGTGGCAGTGCAATTGCCAGCTCGAGTTATCTGACCGAGTTGGTCCGAGGCATGACATTGGAGGATGCGGCGCGGATCAAGAACACAGAGATTGCCAAAGAGCTCTGCCTGCCACCTGTAAAGCGTGAGTCTTTTTTTCGATCAAAGGTCGTGTGTGATGGGACGATACTAACTGGCTGCAGTACACTGCTCTATGCTTGCCGAGGACGCCATCAAGTCCGCCATCTCCAACTACTACACCAAGAACCCCAAGGCGCGACAAACAGATCTGGGTGGCAAGTCGGCGCCATTGCCAAAGGTTGAAGTCGAGACCGTATCCTCTGCGGCGGCCTAGGAAGTATATTGAGCATAAATTGATACCAAGACACCAAGGGAAAGGACGAAAAGTGGCCTATGGAGAAACCTGATGTTTAGTCTCTCGTTACTCAATGTATCGATTGGGGCAAGGGCGTTTTGTGCGTTAGGAATGTTGGCTTATTGTACAGGCAAGCCGAAAGAATACCTAAATTATCATCGCAATGAACAAAAACACTTGAATATTGAGATATATCAGTTTGGCCCATTCGTGAAGTATGTGCAATGTGTTCGAGAGAGGAAAAGAATGTTCCCAATGGTGTAAGTGACAGGACTGAGAAATATTAAATACTGGTGCGGAGAACTGGCGGGGAACTGGCTATGTAAGGTGAGAATCACGCCATGCAGGTGCTCCAGATCTCATTGTCCATCTAATTGTGCGTTTGTGTGATAGTGCGGTGTGGACCTATGACGCGTGTTTCTGGGGTACGGACCGAATGACTATTTGCTGCTCTTGCTCAAACATAGTCTTGCGATATAATGGAAGTACTGCTCTCTATCCACAGGTCCATACCCGGTCAGCAAAGTAGAAGTGTCTGCCAATGACGTTGTGGACCCTTCTACCTAGTAGTACCGTTCGCGACCTCGGTCCTTAGCACATCGACACTCCCGGACAGCCTACACGCTTCATAACAAACCCGTGCAGATTCCGGAACATGGCAACGGTGCAAGACGACAGCTCAGTATCCACAATACGCTTCAAGCGTCGCAAGACTGCCCACCCGAAGCGTGTCGCCGCTGAAGAAGATGCGCCTACTGTTACCTCGCAACCCCCAGATGCAGCCAGTTTGCAGCACGCGCCGTCGCACTCGACCGAAGCCAACAACGATGAAGAGTCGGTTCCCAATCTGAAAGAGATACTTCGCAACAGAAAGCGCCCTCGGGATCGCCTCAAGGAAGGCGTGCGCAAGGCAGAGGTTCCTCGAATGGACATGGTTCACATGGACGACGCACCGCGACCAGATCAATATACGGGGCGTTTTGTCGCACAGACGGGACAGATGGTGGATCGCGACGACAAGCAGATGTAAGTGGAGCATGCGATAGGGCCCAAAAGGTCGTCGCGTCTGGGTGTGGCAAGTGTAGACACTGATGTGCTAGGTCGGAATACGTAGAAGCCCGCATGGCTGAAAAGAACTATCGCCAACACGGTTGGCCCATCCCACAGCACCTTCAAGCTTCAGTAGCAGCCATCGCGCCGGATTTACAACACACATTTACTTCAAGAACATCCTTGCGTGCGCCAGTGGGAACAGAGAATCCGGTAGATAAGGAGCATAGCGAGCGATTAGCAGCGGGCCAGGGCAAGCTCCAGGAAGTAGATTTGGGCCCAGAAGCCAAGGCGCGCATCGAGCAGGCTTGGAGAAGACTGGAGAAGGGCGAACCTGAACAACCAGCGGGCAGGGCGCAGCGAGACAAGTATGGCTATGCGTGGCGCAAGCCGAGAGGGGGTGGGAAGACGGACGAGGACAAGAAGCGCGATCAGATGGTTGAGGCCGTACTTAGCGAGGCAAAGCGTATGTCTTGCACCATATTTCTTTCTATCCGTTCTTTCATCCCTACTAACCACTTTATCCCACAACAGTCGACTACTTCGATGCCCCCGCCCCATCTATCCCGCCCATCACAACCTCCAACCATGCAAACACTGAAGACGCGCTCGTCGAACAATTCCGCACCGAATATTTCGAATCCATGGAACAAAGACGCCAGCATCACGCAGCTCGTAAAACAGCAGCGTCAGCAGCTAAAGGTGCGGCGCCATCGATTTCAGGACCGAAGATGGGAGGTAGTAAGAGTGCGAGGGCCAGGATGCACAAATTGCAGCAGGAAGAGTTGGCTAAGAAGAAGAGGTGAGACAAGATGAATGTGTAGATTAAATTTTTCTTGAATAAGAATAATGGTATCGAAAATGTCGTACGTACATATAAAAACGGACAGGAGTTTATAACTCAAATATATCGAAAAGGGGAACCCAAAAAAAACGCCAAACCCCCTCATTTTACAATCATTTCATACAGCCTTTCCGTGCGGAAAATCCAATATATCCCAGATCCTTTCCCACATACACACAGAAAAAAAACCCCCCGCCTTTCCCTTTTCTCTAATACCCTCAAATCTTCCTCGGTCCACCACCTCCTTTCTTCCCCCCTCCCACACTCCCTCCTCCTCCTCCTCCTCCTCCTCCAGACGTAATCTTAATCGGCACTCCACTCTTCGTCATCACCGTCCCTCCTCCTGCTCCCCCAGTCTGCTTGACCTTCTTCTGCGCCTCCTCAATCTCCTTTTTATCAACCCTAATCACAACACCGTTGTTCAGCGTCACGGTACCTGTTTGCTTGGCCTGCTCGGCTTGTGTCTGGGGGATTTTGATGGTGACGCCTGAGGCGAGAAGGACGTCCTTGGTGGGGCCGTTGGGTACGGTGGGTTTCTTTGCTGGGGTGTTGGGTTTGGAAAGGGTGGGTTTCCTGGTCGCTCCTGTTCCTGCGGCGGTGGCGCTTTGGGCTTTACGGATTGGAAGTTTAGCATTGCCGTTGGGGGGTTGGAAGGTTTTTGGTGGTGGTGGTGGTGGCGGCATGGTTGAGGTTGGACGGCGCATGCCGTTTGGTAGTACGGCACCGCTTGATATCGCAGTTTCCTTTACCAGTTTTGCGAGGTTTTCCTGCGTGAGGCGTTGGACGTTTGACATTTGGTCTGGGGACGCGGCTTGTTCGGCGCCCATTTTGGCGGCGCCTTCGATCATTTTTTCGAGTTGGTCGGGGCTGGGGAGTTTGCTCAGGTCGCCGGTGCCTTGACCTAGGAGCATCTTCATGTGGTTTTCGAAGAATTCTTTGCCGCCGGGTATGGGTATGTCGTCGGGTGAGGCGCCGTAGGCGACGGTCAGGGCCATCATGATGGATGTTATAGGCGCAAAGATTTTGACGAATTCGTTCCAGTTGCCACTCTTGACTTCGGTTTCGATCTGGACTGCGGGACGAGGGACGGTGCGGATGGTTTTGCCGTTGCTGCGGCTGGACTCGCTCCTGACGTCCATGTCGAGGTGGTCTTTCCAAAAGTCTTCGGCGGGGAACCGATTGTTGCGGTTGAAGTATTCAAGCATGTAGTCCTTTTCTCGCCAGCGGTTTCTCAGCCATACTTCGAATGCGTGTGTGTTTTCGTAGGGAATGTCAGCGAGACGGAAGCGGCGCCAGTGCATGTTTACGGATTTCGGGGGTCGACCTTCGAAGAATGAGGAGCGGAGGGTAAAAATGTCTTGTCCATATTGGCCTGGCGGTATCCCTTCGTATGCAATCGTGCAGTCATAGAGCCAATCTGTAGTGTCCTTCAGTTCGTTGAGACAAAATTTTAGACCCGTACTGCGAGGAAGTAGTTGATGCTTCATATCCTGGAGTCCATTCTTCTCCGCCCACTTCTTGCTTTTTTCCCGAGTCGTCGGAGATAGGTTCGTTCCTTCAGGGAAGATGATGAGCCACATAGGATCGTCCTTCTTATTCAGCCTGGAGAGATGCTTCTTAAATGTTCTTTCGTCCTCTTCCCACTTCCTCGATAGAAAGATGAAGTTGTAGAACTGTGCGCCCCACCCTATAATCGGTATGTTCTTCAACGACTCCTTCAGAATGATGTAGATGAAGCCATGCATGTTGTTCGTATAGGCAATCCACCATAGGTAAAGCCAGTCGGTGTAGAGTTGGTGGTTCGCCATGAGGACCATACGGTCTGCAAAGTTACATTGAAGAGAACCGTCTTTGCGCTTGATGAGCTGACCGACCATGGTGGAGTCGCCAGAGACACGGACGACTGTTGGTGCCCACCATTGAGTCAGGCAGGTGATGAGGATGGCGAAGCATTCTTTGGTATAGGCCATATATCCATCGTAGAATTGAGGATCGATGAGTTTCAACGGCGCGCCTAGGAACTGCGAAGCGCTTATGCTACGATACGTCAGTTTGATTGTACCCCGATGGCGACAGCTGGATATGCATACGCTAGTACTCCAGACAAAAAGGTCGAGGCCAATGTGAATGCTCTCTCTGCCTGTGTCAGCTCGCCATAGCGCGGCGGCCCAGCTGGATGCGCATCAACATTGTCTTTTGAGATTCGCAGCCCGGCACCCAGGTCGTCCTTCTTCTTCCTCTTGACCGACGCCGGCACCGGTGTTCTAGTCGCTGATTGGCCCGCAGCAGCGCCCGTCGACAGCTTAGCGGGAGGTTTGGGAGCCGTTGACTTGGTAGTGGGCGTAGGCTTCTTCGTCGCTGGTGGCATCTTGAATAGTGGCAGAAACACACAAACATTCAAATGTCCAAACGGCAAACACAAGGCCTCGCACCCTCCCCCCCAGTAACGGGCTACCCGCGACCCGCGACGTCAGTGCAGGGTCGAGATCAAGACGGCTGCTCCACTTGTGTCCCGTCAACCCTGGTCTGTCAGCCGCGATATGACGTCGATGTGTGGCGCTGTGCACTATGGCCACGCCAAAGCAAGATATGGGACCATAACCATTCCCTCTCTGCTAGCTCGTTAGCTTCCTCACTAAATAATATACGCACTCCGCAGTATACATCTTGCTCCTCAATAGCATCGCCTGTATTTCCTCTCAGAGTCATCATCCACATTTTGACTAAGCAGTAAGTAGTCCCCCCTTGGACAGCCAACCCTGCCTATGTCCAGTATTGGTAGATATTCCAAGTCCATCCACTGACACGTATCCATCAGAATCATTCTCAAAAGAAACATCACACATCTACCACAATGCCTGCCTCAGTAGCCTCAGCGCCCGTCAGACACACTCCCAACAAGACGACTCCTACAAGAAACGTCAAGAAGGCAGGCACAGCCGCAACCAAGAAGCCTCAAACAAACGGCGCCGTAAACGGAGCCACAAACGGAGCATCGCACCCCCAAATGTCGCCTTACACCATCATGGCCTCGAGAATCGCCAACCGCGTCGCCGAGATGGCAGAAAACATGACGTTTGTCGAGCGAGAAAAGTGAGCTTCGTGCCCTCTTCCCTTCAAAGAAAACCATTCACTGACTGCGATCAAAGGCCTCAGCCACAACAAAACGGTGCCGTGCAGCCGCAAGCTGCGCCCCGCAAGCCCCCGCGAAAGCTCGAAATGCGCATCCCCAACAGCGGCGCTTCACCTACAAACATCACTTTTAGCGCCCCATTCCTTGACAATACGCTGTCGAAGCTGTTGACACTGCAGAACCGCATGTTGACTGTCAGCAACGACATTGCTGCGTGCGAGGATGTCGACGAGAAGACGAAGCAGGAGCAATTTGCGCAGAGTGCCGAGTTGAGCCGCATTATCGCACTGATTTGTGCTGAGAAGGCTAGGCAGGGTGCTTAGCTATTCTTTTTTTTCTTTCTTTTCCTTTGCTTATTTCGGGCTGAATGATAGCATGTCATGTCTTCACCACGTTATCATTTGTTATTTTATTTTACAGTGGCGTTTAGAGGCGGTAGTTCCGTATGTATAACGAAATAGGTGGCTTTTTTTCCAACGTAGGTAAAGCATAGCTTTGTTTGTACGAATAGTTATAGATGAGAATGACAACAAAAATCTTAATACGACTGCAAAACTCTTTTCCTGTTCAGTTGCTGTCTCGTGATGTTGACCTGGTAAGGTTACCCCTGAAACAAAAGTAAAATGGCCTTCTCACTAAAGGAGGAAAATTGACACTTGCCACATATGCCCTTTACTACAGCACGCCGGGCCCCGTCACGCCCAAAGGGCCCAGAGAAAACCTGCGTCTTGTATCAGTGATCGACACGCGCCATGGCTGAGTTGGGCAGGACATTCTGTGGTAAGGTGTACGTCATGGAAATGCGGGGGTTGCTGCGGCGGGATAGCGTAGTCGCACGCACGCATCCCTGCATTCTCGAAACCGGTTCCAAAGAGTTGCGCGGTGGCGCGCTTTTTGCCGCAATGACAAGAGATCGGCGGCGAATTGGGGGGAAAAGAGGGTCTAGGTGAGTCTGGAGTGATGGCTGTGTTCTGGGAGAGAGATTGAGCTTCTTACTTTACTTGTTAATACATACTGCATTCTACGTTAGGGTTGCATCTAGACCTGCTCCGTACCCTGTCTTGTAACTGATACTGTCGAATCTATTGCATTTGCCAGCTTGAGAGATTAGGCGTCGTCGCTGCCTCTTGTTTTGTTGCATCTGCGAAAATGACGAGCTTTATTTCAAACATCATCTGGAACTCTGTCGAGGGGTTCGTGGATGCGGGGAAGAAATCGGCGGGCGAATTTGGCGGCAATGCGTTGATCAAAGCTGGGGATATGATTGAGAATAGCGGTAGGAGTATAGGAACCGGTAGGTTTGACACTTTTTTGCTCAGCTCCCGAACCCTCTAAATTCATATCGAATGCCATATCCTCGAATATTCTTCGGAAATGCTGACTGAACCCATCTCTTAGGCATAGAAAAAAAGGCTACCAGCTATGGCACTG
Source organism: Bipolaris oryzae ATCC 44560 (assembly GCF_000523455.1). Taxonomy (NCBI): domain Eukaryota; kingdom Fungi; phylum Ascomycota; class Dothideomycetes; order Pleosporales; family Pleosporaceae; genus Bipolaris; species Bipolaris oryzae. Next base: position 461,269 of record NW_006911276.1, read on the forward strand.
CCATCACGGGTCAGCCTTATAAGCCTTCAGCAAAGGCCTTGCCTTCGACTGCCCGTAAGCCTGCAATGAAGCGCTCGAATTCTACGCCTGTGAATGTCAAACCACCGACAAGCGGATTACCCTTGGGCGCGAAGAAGTATCCTGGCGGAAATCAAGTACAAGGAGCTGTAGGCGGGGCCAAGAAGACGGCAGGAGGAGTCAATAAAGCCATTGGAGGCGTCACAGGGACCGCGTCCAAAACGACTGGAGGCGCCGTAGGTCGTGCAAACAGCACAATCGGCACTCTTTCATCCACGGCAGCAAAAGGCCCGGGTAGCATCGTAGGAGGTGGTCGGAAAGCGCTCGGCGGAGCTACCAAATCTATCCCCCCGTTCAAGGGTCCAGGTCCAACATCTGCTGCCCCGAACAACAGCATCCCTAAGCCAGCATATCCTACCGAGAAGAAGACGGCCGTGAAGCCAGGTCAACCGAAGCCGTTTACACCGCCGGTTGAACAGAAGAAGCCAGATCCGAAGAAACCTTATCCAGGAACGAATACATTGCCAGGACAAAGCCGGACGCCAGTGCAGCAGCACAAGTACAAGCCTTTACCCAGGTTGGGCCCACAGGTTGGTCCGGGGCAAACCATGCAGCATATTTCTATCTGATTTGGGAGGCTGTTTTCGTCTTTCGGCGTTATAATGTAAGACTAGATCCTAGGTTTCGGGAGTAAGCAATTTAGTCTTAGTAGTATGGCACTATTTCAAGGATTCATAGTTGTGTTGTCAGTTGTGCATGGAAACCGCGGATGCCGGATAACTACATGCTGCGATGCTTTCATCTCAACACGACTTGGTATGCCGATATAGACCGCGACCTTACAACCCATGACCAGCGGAATGGTTGTACAACTGTCCAAATAGTAGTCAGCACACGCTCGGGCACCCTGAAGTTGTTAACTTCGGCCAGACTCCGGTGTCGGCAGGTCTGCTTCCGCTGAGCACTATTGCTCATCATTGTCGATCGCTCCACCGAACCCCACACATCCTTACCTCAACTGTAATACCTTCGACCTATCATGAATGGCGCAACGGGTCAGACGGAGTCTCGGCATTTGGGGGAAGCATTCCGGGGATAAAGCTTAGGTTTCTTATATATTCCCGACCATCCGATGTATGACTAGGTGCATCTTGTGTGCCGTCTCGCTTTCCTTTTCGTCTTTGAATGCGTCGGACTCACGATGGCGCCGTTTTCTACCAAGAGATACTATGCAGGCGAGAGCCAGGACGAAGAGAAGGTTGACACGGTGGCAGTCGAGAAGAATGGAGACGGCATTCCAGATGCGCCTGTTACAGGAGAGATTGATCCAGTCATCGCGAAGCGTGTACGACGGAAACTAGATAAACACGTTGTCCCATTACTAGCAGCACTATATCTTCTTGCTTTTCTTGACAGATCCAACATTGGGTAATGCGATATATCAGGAACCTTCTTGGAGCTAACTGCTGACACAAGACACAGGAACGCGCGCATTGCCGGTATGGAAGAGGACCTCCACCTCAGTAGCTCGGAGTACTCATGGCTCCTAACGATATTTTACATTTCCTACATTGTCTTCGGCTTCCTTATCGTCATGTGGAAAGTCGTGCCTCCGCATCGCTGGGCTGCAGGATGCGTCTTTGCATGGGGCCTGATATCGAGCGCACAAGCTGGGGCTCAATCATGGACTGGAATGATGGTGCTCCGCTTCCTCATGGGAGTTGCTGAAATCGCTTTTGGGCCTGGCGTACCGTTCCTGCTTTCGTTCTTCTATCTCAGACACGAGCTCGGTCTGAGATGTGGATTGTTCCTATCGGCCGCACCACTAGCAAACACATTTTCGGGGGCGTTGGCGTACGGTATTACCAGCGGAAATCCATCGTTTGCAAAGTGGCGTGTGCTGTTTCTTGTAGAGGGACTTCCGACAGTTGTAATGTCTGTTGTGACATGGTTCTTTTTGCCAGACAGCCCGGAGAAAGCGCGATTCCTTACCGAGGAGGAGAAGGCTGTTGCCAAAGCGCGTGGTGTAGCACAGGCGGGTACGGGGACTCGAATTGGAAGCATTGAGTGGAAGGAAATGCTGGAAGCAGTACTGGACTTGAAGAGTTGGGTCTTAGGCGTAAGCAGAGTAAACTCGTCAAGTATGTCGACCGAACTAACGATTTTCAGATTATGTATTTCTCCGGCAACGTAGCATTCTCATCGCTGCCGGTCTTTTTACCTACCATCCTTACTGAGATGGGATTCTCACATGTGAACGCACAGGGACTTACGGCACCTCCTTTTTTCGTCTCGTTCATTACTGTCATTGTGACTTGCTACATTGCCGATCGCACACAACAGCGCGGTATCATGATCGCCATACTCACAGCAATCGGCGGTGCTGGTTATATAATCCTGGCTACGACTAAGGCTGTGGCAGCACGATACTTTGGAGTCTTCCTGGCTGCTGCGGGCATCTTCCCAGCCATTGGCAATGTTCTGCCGTGGATCACGAACAACCAGGGTACAGATACGCGGAGAGGTACTGGCCTGATGATGGCGAACCTAATTGGGCAGTGTGGGCCGGTACTTGGAACTCGGCTGTATCCAAAATCAGAGGGGCCGCTGTATGTGAAAGGTCAGTCAATTTGCGCGGGATTCATGTTCCTCTTTTGCCTGTTGGCTATCCTGTTGAGAACTCTACTTGCTTGGGAGAACAAGAAGCTGGATAGACGATATGGGACTTTGGCGCAGCAAAAGTCAGCGATGCAGGAAGCTGCAAAGGGCAGGGAGGCAGTCCATCAAATCGGACTGGAGAACTATGGTCCAATGTATCGATATGTGCTGTAGTGTGACCAATAGCAAGATAAAATGGCTATCATGGCGTTCAATGGCGGTATGCACCGTAAGGTTGGCGACATGTGAAAAGCAATGAAGAGGGGACTGGTTCTGCATGCAGCGGGTGGTGGAGCAGGGGCATGTAGCTTGGTGTTGTTTTCCTGCATCGTTGGAATAATTGCTAGCGATGTAGCTATATGATAGATAATTCATCGAGATGGTTGTGCAACCACGTGCAAATCTGTATCGAGTCAGTTCAAGGGCGAGGAAATAGTAGCGTGTTTGAAGCTGGCCCCCGTCTGTCCTCGGCCTGTCCGAAAGAGGAAACAGCGCACACGACGTCTGTTATGCGCACCACCACGGCGAAATGTCAGTCAATGCCATGTCCCCATCATGGCAATCTGGAGGCTGGCCCCGAGATCAGCGTATCCAAGCGCATGAATATCCATGGTCATCTTGCAGGGCACCGCCAAGGCACAGCACCCGCCGGTTCCCAGTGTGCGAACTGGCAGAAGGCTAGGCCAATGATTAGCTGCTGGGCGCACGCACCGCAGCACTGGCCCTCAATAACGTCACTGCCAGATTCTGGATGAACATGTCGTCTTTCGCTGCTCGTCCTCCTATGCGCTCCTACTTCCAGACGCCTGCGTGTCTGTATCCCAGTGGCCATCCACTGTATCTATACCCCCTCACGCATCCACAGTAGCTCCACCATTGCTGCTGCTTCGAGGCGCGCCTTGCTGCAATGCCGTCCAATTCCTCCACTGGGCCTGGACCCGCCAGCGCTGCTAACTCAGGTCATGCTTCGTACGCGACAGCTGCAGCCTCGGATCCTGTTTCGCGCCAAGGACAAGACGCTGACTCTGCTTCTGCTCTGCCCAAAAAGAAGAAGAAGACGCATCGTGGCGGAAAGAAAAGGCGCAACCGTCGCCCATCCTTTGCCGCAGGAGCCGATCTGCCACAGGCTGACTCAATGGATGAGCGTCCCACCCTCGCCAGCGCCGCCAGTCATGGCCAGTCACGAGGAAGCAGCAGCTTCTACCGCACCCACAGCAACCTCAGCAACACCAGCCTCGAGAGCGAGGCTCTGCTGGACCACCGCGAACAGCCCACCATCCGGACGCGTCGTCCGAGCGTGCCTGTGACGTCCATGTACCCGCCTCGGGGCAGCCAACCTACCCCCAACCCTCAACGCCTGCAGCCCTTGAAGCCAGGAAACTCGTATGGCAGGTCGCGCCTTTCACATGCCCCCGACCTGCTTCACCACAGCGATACCGCCGACGACGACGAAGACGACGACGACACCAACGACAGGACCCCCTTGATGAGCTCCTCTGTTCGTGACATCAGGTCAGGCACAAGCTATGGCTCCAACAGCGGCAATGCACGTAGCAGGAGCGGCACGTCCTTGTCTGCTCCCAAGCATATGACGATGCCTGAACACCGACCCGACCTCTTCACCCAGCACCATCACTCTGCCACAAACCTCAACGACTACGATGTTAACAACCCCCCGTCAGTGCCCACCAGCCCGACGTTTGAACCCCACTCCGGGCTAGACGATGTCATGATCCCAACAGATCTCGACCACATGTCTGATCCCGGCCGGCCCAGCAGCAGGAGTCGCGATGCGTTGATCAACATAGACGGGGACGAGCATGGAGGCTCACCTCCTTCTGCTGGCGACTTGAGACGTCGTATGACGACAACGGCACTTGAAGATGTCTGCTTTCCACACGAGGCCATGTCTGAAATAGGACACGAGGATTACATGAACGCGCCGACGACTGGTGAACCGACGAGTCGACGGAGACGCCGCCGCTGGCCTGATCTCGACGTACTACAAGCCTGGGCAAACCAAGAGAAGGAGCAGCGGACCATGGAAGGCATGCGCATGCGCAAGGTTAGCGAACCGCTCATGGTCGAAGGTCGTCTGCGTCCCAGACGGCGCGTCTGGCACCGTGAGGCGAGCGATGCGCCCTATCGGTTCACTTATTTCAACGAAACCTTTGACAATACCATCCACAGTCAAAGCATCAGCGAACTGCTGCAGCCCGGTCAAAGTTTCCGGAACCTGTTTGTCCCAGATCCCCCAATTATCGAAGACACTAGCGATAGCTCTGATACGGAGGATGATATGCTACACTCGGGTACCAATGGACATAGTTCGCGATCGGCTTCCAAAGTGGACGGTAAGCACTCTTCTGGAGAACAGACACGCTCCACGACGCCGCGTCCATCTGAAACACCCAAACGCGAAGACGAGAAACCGAAGCGCTACGGCCCACGACCTGCGTGGTGGCTGGATGTCATGTCGCCCACGGAGACGGAGATGAAGGTCATTTCCAAGACGTTTGGCATTCACCCCTTGACATCCGAGGACATCTTGATGCAGGAACAACGCGAGAAGGTCGAACTCTTCAAGCACTACTACTTCATCAACTATCGAACATTTGAGCAGGATGAGAACAGCGAAGACTATCTAGATCCCGTCAACCTGTACGTTGTTGTGTTCCGGGAAGGTGTAATAAGCTTCCACTTTTCCCTGACACCGCACCCTGCAAATGTTCGTCGCCGCATCCGTCAACTGTCGGACTACCTTGTTCTGTCGCCTGACTGGATTTCGTATGCCATAATTGACGATGTGACGGACGCGTATGCGCCCATGATTCAGAAGATCGAGGAAGAAGTCGACGATATCGACGAAGCCATTCTACGTCTTCACTCGAGCGATGAAGAACAAGAGGCGGAGAAGGAAAAGAGTCATAGCTACAACAACCCACACTACAAGGATCCGCCTGAGGTCAAGTCACAACAGGACACGGGCCGAGACATGCTGCGTCGGGTAGGCGAGTGTCGAAAGAAGGTGATGAGCTTGTACCGGCTGTTGGGCAACAAGGCCGATGTCATCAAGGGATTTGCAAAGAGATGCAACGAGCAGTGGGATATTGCGCCTCGCAACGAAATCGGCATGTATCTTGGAGATATTCAAGATCACATTGTTACCATGACTGGCAATTTGAGCCACTATGAAAAGTAAGTTTGAGAAGAAGTGGCTTGCCCAAGGTGCAAACTAACGAGGAGTTACAGTCTTCTTTCTCGCGCCCATAGCAACTACCTGGCGCAGATCAACATCCGGATGAATGAGCGGCAAGAAAAGACGTCTGACATTCTAGGCAAGCTGACGGTGCTGGGAACCATTGTGCTGCCCATGAACGTTGTGACTGGTATCTGGGGCATGAACTGGTAAGTGGATAACATTGCATGGGGGGCCAAGATGAGTTGCTGACCCAAAGCTAGTCTTGTGCCCGGACAAGATATTCAAAATCTTAACTGGTTCTGGTCCATTACTGGGGGCCTTATTACGTTTGGTCTGGCCTGCTACTTTATTGCAAAGCGGGTTTACGGCATTGTTTAAGCAAGAGCGGCGTAAGGAAAGTGTGCATTTCCTAGGGGTTTGTGGACAAGATGTTGCAACCCTTTGGCGTTTGGGCTTGATATACGTCGTGATGGATATGGCATTGTTGTTGGGGGTTTCTATGGATCGAGATTGTACATTGTTCTTCTGTTGTTACCCTAATAGAAGATTTCGGATAGCTGCGGCGTCTAGTAGTATGTTATTATCATCATTCTGGCTTGTCGACTATGAAGAGGGATTGATGTTGAGGGGCCGTATCAGCGGGGTTAATGCCACAAGACGGGAAGACGCATGGGTTGGTATGACATTTGGCGCAGTAGATTCTTCAGTAGTGTTGTGGTTCCGGTGAGCAGCTGATGGTGGCGGAGGCTGATGATATGTACATCTGTCAAGAGCTGTGACAGGAGCTGAGCAGTGTACCATGAGACGCCCGAGACCTGAACAATCATGCCGCCCCCAGCCTGCTGCAGGCTGCGGACCGTTGGTCATGGAAAAGAATGGACTCATTTATAGGACATTTCTGGATCGTAATAGTGGCTCTATTCCACGTGTGCTATCCGCAGGGCTGGCTGCAAAAAAAAACACTCGACCTGTTGAGTGGCATCTTCTGGAACGGCCCGTGGGCAGCCTTTGGGTCGATTGGGCAGCCTCTGGAGGGGATCAGGAAAAAAAAAAGGTCGTCTGATGTCTCTCTTGGATGCTGCCTTGACCGTACAAGCGTACGCAAAGTCGAATCAGAGGTAGTGGTGATGCATAGGGCTAGCAGCGTGACCCCAGAAGTGTTGGGTCGCCTCACTGCTGTTAGGCGTTAGCAGCATGTATGTAGGTGTAAGCTGTGCAGCAGAGAGGGAGGAGATTGTGTTTTCTTCATGGCCCCTCTGGCAGTTGTTGCAGCAGACCATTGCTGAAATAGTCACCGTCGACCATGGATCCGAGGCGGGCCATGAGGGCGGCGTCACAGGCATCAAGGCGTCAGACGGTCGAGGCGAGGGCGTGTCAGCGGATCGAGGCGTTTGCAAAGGCCGCGTGCACATGGTCGCTGGTCGCTGGTCGCCGGTGGCAGCCTCATACGGCATGCGGGGCTATATGCGACGGAGGCATGGCGCAACGTCCGGTCACTTTCTTGAGCCCACTAAAAGAAACTTCTAGCGAATGTGGCAGCGTGCAGGCACCGGTTCGCATGATGCTACGGCCGCTCTCCCGCTGTCGCTCCACGCACACGCACACACACGCACACGGCAATGGTAGGGCTGCCACTGCGCCCACTGCCCGTTGCCCGCTGCCCGCTGAGGGCGTGGTTGCACCCATCCCGACGTGCACTGCCCCTGCATGTATGCCTTGGACATATAGTATACTTACATATACAAGCCGCAGTATACTGTAGTAGCCATGCACTACTTCATTGGCCATGCAGAGGCAGAGCATTCGCGCCCAAGGCCCATGTCTGATTGCATCCTGGTCGAGGCCTGCGGACAGTACCCCCATGACGTCAACCGGGTGCTGAGTTCCAGCATCTGGGCAGTCGAGAACCCAACCCTGTCTTCTGACGCGATCCGCTCTCCATGACACTTGACGTCGTCTGCCTCGCTGCCTCGCTGCCTCGCTGCCTCTTCTGCCCTCCCTCTCTTATTACCCCGCCGTCGTCTGCTATTCCACCACAAGTGCCAGCATTGCCCATCTCCCGCCGTGTACCTGCGTGGGCTGATCCCCCCCCCCCTCTTCACCAATCGACCACGACTCGCAATCGATCGACTGGGGGCCTGCCTTTGACAGTCACATCAGCAGCGCCTTGTAGCCGCTGGCTGAGTAATAGCCAGGCATCACATTTCCTGGCCGACAGCCACTGCCCGCAACAAATACCGTTTTGCGCCCACTTCCGCCTTGACCACAACTTACCCCACCACTCACCCCTCAACCACTTTCCCCCCTCCCCCGCCGCACCCATGTCCGTCATCTACAAGAAGACAGAGCGCGAGCGCGAATGGGAGACCGGCTCATCGCGCAATGGCGGTGGTGGCTACACCACAGTCAGGCGCTACAAACTCCCTGATCGCACCCTCGAGGAAGACACATACGAGTCCGAGATGCGGCTGGTCCAGCGCAGCCGCAACGACTTTGACGACCACCGCTCCGTCAAGGACTACGTTATTGAGCGAAGCGTAGAGCCTGTTCGTGAAGTCCGACACTACCACTATGCCGAACGTTCGCCCTCACCACAGCGATCCGAGTATCGCATCCACCGCGAGTATGAGCGTGAGTACGAGCGCGCGCCCTCCCCGGCACGCACTGAAATCCGCATCTCGCGGGAATATGAGCGTGACGAGGAAATCTTCCCCCGAGAGCAGCCGTACGAGTTGGAAAAGTACTCCAGGTCCACTGAGTATTTCCGCCCTGAACCGCAACCGCAGCCACAGGCCCCTCCCCAATCCATCTACATCCGCAATGAAGCTGCTCAGCCTATGCAGATGCAGATGCAGCCTATTATTATCCGAGAGGAGGCTCCTCAGCCCATCATCATTCGTGAACGCGTTCCGGAGCCCGTCTACGAAGAGGAAAGGCCGGTTGTTCGACAGCAACAAGAGCAGGACTACTACTATGAACGTCGATACAAAGAGATTGACCGTGGAAACCGTCACGATGAGGAACAAAACTACTACAGCGACGATGACGTGTATTATTACAAAACCAAGGATACCTGGGGCGGAAGCGAAACGCGCGTCAAACGTGACGTCGCTGCAGGTGCCCTTGCTGGCGTCGCTGCTGGCCAGATTATCAGACATCACCGCAAGAGAAAGGGTGAAGCACCTGGCGGCTCCATTGGTAATGCCCTTGGCTATGGCACGCTAGGTGCCGTGAGTGCCGTAGCTCTTGACAGGTTCAACAACCGTTCCCGCTCTCGTTCCCGATCTGTCTCTTTGGACAGGGGTAGAGAGCACCGACGTCACAAGTCTCGTCACCGCAGCAAATCCCGTCACCGTAGCAAATCCAGGGCCAGAGAGCTTGGTACTCTTGCCGCTCTCGCAGGCGTCGGAGCTCTTGCCTACGCTGCTGGGCAAAGGAACAAGGCCAAGATGAAGGAAGAGACGGTCACAATCATAGAAGATCGACACCGCAGCAGATCTCGTCATAGGAGCAAGTCCCGCCATAGGAGGGGCCGAAGAAAGTCGAGGTCCGTCTCGGTGGTATCAGACAGGAGTAGGTCTCGTAGTACGAGCAAACACATGGACCCCGAGCACCGCAACAAGCGAGTAGCAGAAGTTGGCCTAGCTAGTGCTGTTCTCGCCGGCCTTGCTGAACGCCGGCGTAGCAAATCCCGGAAGCGTGAGGGAAAGCGCTCTCCAAGCCGCATTCGACAGGGTGTACCAATCGCTGCCGCCGGTGTTACTGGCGCAGCTATCACTGGACTCTATGAGAAACGCAAGGCTAAGAAGGAAGCTAGGGAAGCATCGCGCTCGAGGTCAAGGTCACGTTCCAGATCGAGGTCAGTCCTCTCCCGTCTTACCGGGCGCAGCCGTAGCAGGCGTCAAAGTACAGTGAGTGAACCAGTCTTAGTAGAGTACGGCGGTGATCCCATCTACACCGATCGCCCAGCGAGAAGTCGAAGCCGTAGCCGTAGCCGTAGCCGCAGTCGCGACCGAACCCGCTCGCGCCGTAGACGACGACGAAGCTCTTCTTCTTCTTCTTCTTCGGGCGGTAAGAGCCGGAGCCGGAGTAAGAGTCGGGCACGGGCGGTTGCAGAGACGGCAGCAGTTGCTGGCGTTGCCGGTTTAGCTGCTCATGAGGCAACAAAGAGAAGAGATCGTAAGAAGGCCGAAAAGGAAGCCGAAAGACGACGTGAGTCCACCCTTCGCCCATATCGGAACTAGTTTGCTCAAGAATCAACAGGCGAGGAGGATTCGGCATACTCGACTGGCACCTACGACAGTCCATACGGTAGCCCTACCGCATCCACAGCCTACACCAATGATTCACGCTACTTCCCTGAGACGAACTACTTCCCTCCACCTCCCAACGCACCCGCCGTCGATCCCAACGCTCACAGTCCTTACCCACCCTACAATCCAGCTGACTACCCCCCTCCACCTAATACCGCTTATGAACCCAACCACCCTTCACAATACATCCATCCGCCTCATAGCGATGTCCATGTCGGAAACCCCTATGCGCCTCCTCCTCCTCAGCCACACGATGCTTACTATGGCCAACCCCGTCGTACGGACGGTAATGTGAGTGCTCCAGCCCCTAATCATATCGGTAACGAGCACAAAAACTTCGCTTCTGCACGTGGTGGGTTTGGGACGCTGCCAGCCGGTAGTGCTGAACATCATTGCTGATACGTGAATAGGGCCCATAGAGAAGTCTCGCAGCCCTAGTCCAGTTCTTCCAACTCCTCCCCCTCCAGAAGAAGAGAAGAGTGTCAAGTTCAATTTAGAGCCGCAGGAGGAGCCCGCTCGGGAACCTTCGCGAGAGCCTTCTCCTGAGGGTGACGACAGCGACCAGGAACATCGTGGGCACAGGAGACGGAGGCGACATCGAGACGATGATAATTCACAAAGTTCGAGGGAGTCTGGCAGGAGCCGTAAGAGACACCACCGAGACGAATCTCCTGGATCGGATGCGTCTGATGCGACGATTGAGCTGCCACCACGCTTCGATGAGAATGGGCGGAAGAGGCCTGAGGATCCGCTGGCTGATACTTTGGAGAGCGTTTTGGCTTCGATATTCCGATAGTGTTTTGTTGGCTTCACGTCTTTTAATACCTTTCTTTGGATACCAGATTTTCTTTATTTTAATGACTGTTACGATGGGCTTTCGGTATGTCTATGATGATGTTTTTGTTTGATGATTGTTTATGTTTTGCGTCCGATTAATGGTAACGAAGTCACGAAACCTTGTAGACTTATATAGCATTGATATACCAGAGGATGGAATAACACTTGATTTGTATTTGTTAAATTTTCGATATTGTTATCTTCCTACGAGCCGGGAAATTGAAGCCACGTAGTGATCGGTTTCATCCACAAGCTTCAGGTACACTTTTATGTAGCTAGTTGGTTCGTCGTTGGCATGCTATGTGTATGTTACTACTTGTTATGGTGGTGTGAGGTTCCAGGTAGCATTGGTAGCTTCCGGTGCGTGCCTTCCCAAGCAAAGCGTCGTTACTGCTTCGTACAAGTATTCCACCTCAACACATTTGCAGACCTTACCTTCTCAACCTCTCACTTTCTTCCTAGGTCTTTCCTCTCCTTACACTTCCATCCTCCGCTTGACCCTCGAATCAACCCGCCGCAATGTTCTTACACGACTATTACTTCCTCCTCCTCGCTCTCCTAATGACCCTATGCCTCGCCTCATCCACCCCCTCACCCTTCTCATGTACTGGGTACATCCCCCCACTCACCCACCCACCCGTTGCTCATATCCCTTTGCTAACAGCAAATAGTGGCTCCATGTACTTCACCGCCCACACCGTCGACAGCCTGCTCTTCCAGAACCCAGACATCCTTCATGATCTGTTCGTGTTCAAGTGCGTTACTACGGTCGTGTTCAATGCGGATACGGGGGGTGAGGCGGGAAATGAAACGAGGAGGGAAGAGCTGGAGTATGGATTGGGGAGTTCGTATGAGATTATGTCTAGTGCGTCGTTAAGGGGAGGAGAGGGCAGTGGTGTTAATGGGTTGGAAGAAGCACCCGCAGGTAAATCACCACAAGGACTGGTTTCTTGACTGATTCTAATTTAGAAATTACAGTTCGTAACAACACGACGATTCGAGTCGGAAAGTATGATATCGCTGCTTCGCCTCTTCTGGGGCTATCCAACGTCCAAATCCTGTATCTTCGTTTACCAGACAGCACGTATTACGGCCAGGGATACAGTGCTTACAGAGAGCAGTCGTTGAAAATGCTATACAGCGCAGACATTTCTCACATCAAAACCACTGACGGGGCCGCTACGTATACTATCAGAGACTTGAAAGACATCATCGCCATCATCCTTCAGGAGAGACGTGCAGACGATATCCACGTACTGAATTACCTGGCGTCTCTCTCGACTGGCCAAGACGACTATCAACTCGAACACGCTGACCGTATCATATCTGCCAAGCTCGTAATGGATGTTGTCAAGGAGGAGGGTATTCAAGCGAGAGTTGTAGCGTAAGTGCTTACTCGAGTTTATCAGGTTGTGTGCTAAGAATGGCAGACATGGCTGTGACGAGGTTCGTAACCAGGAGGTCAACCTCAACACCCCTGATTACATCAACAAGCTCAATGCCTTTTTCGAATATGCCAAATACGATCCTGACATGGTAAGGCAGGCTTGTCTTGTGCTGTTTATGTGGCAACACGTATATCAGTTTCGTGCTAACATATCGATAGTGTCAGAGTGTTGACGAGTGTGGAGAGCGGCTCTCAAATGCAGATACGTCAACTAGTAGTTACAATGAGTACGACTACATATATGAGTTCCTAAAGCGGGAGTATTACGTCACATAATGCTGACACACAACTCTTGAGACGAAGGGGAATAATTCACTTTGGGAACGTGCTTAAAACCAACAATATCGACGGATCATATTACCAGAATAGATTATATCTCAGATGTTGGCCAAAGTCAAAGTATAGCTACTAAGCGATGTGTACCACAAATGCAACCAAAAATCCCTCGATTGATCCTTTGTAGAAAAATGAAAAAAAAAAGTAAATACATGTACAAAAAAAGGATTATACGCTGAATTCTCCCCTTCTCCCTTACTCATCCTCGTTATTCTTCCACCCCATCTTGCGCTTGGTATCAAACTCATTCTGAGTCATCCTCCTAGCCGGAGGCGTCTGCCCCTTGGAAGGAGACCTGGGCGGCGTAATTGTCGCACCCTCATCCTCCTCGGGCTCCCACGCCCGGCGCTTGGCGAGCATAGCCTCGAGCTGCGGGTCTCTGCCATCACGGTTGGGCACGGGAGGAGGCGGTCCCTTGCGGGAGACACTTGGCTTCCTGAGCGGCAGCGCTGGTCTAGCATTCTCCATGGCACTGGGGACAGGCTTGACCTGGCCCTTGATTTCACGCACAATGGGCACGTCGGAGACGGGGATTGCGCCGCCGAGACGGACCATGGGAGCGGGTGTGGTGGGTGCAATGGGCTTCGCGGGGGCGATGGGGGTCTCGGGTATGTCCTGGGATTCGTGGACGGGGACGGCTCGGCTTCCCAGGCGGAAACGACCGATTTTTTGGTCGCCGACGGCGGGGAGTGAGTAGTTGATTTCTTTGGCTGGGGCCGCTGGCTTGGGGGCGGGAGGCGGTGGTGGTGGGGCGCGAGCGGTGGATTTGTTGACGGGGGATCGGGGGGCGGTGACGGGAAGAGGCGGTGGTGGTGGCGGTGAAGTAGCCTTTCTGGTGGGAGGAGTGGCAGGTGGTGAGGGAGGCGAGGATGACTTTTGAGGGTAGTTTGAGCTGTTGCTATTGTGGCTGTTGCTGCTGTTGTGGTTATGGTTGTTGTTGTTGTTGTTGTAGCTATTGCTGCTGTTGTGGTTGTTGCTGTAGCTATTGCTGTGGTTGTTGCCGCTGCTGTGGTTGTTTACGGTTGTGGTTGTAGTAGTGCGTGATGTGCTTTCAATCCAGGACTCGATTCGGCCACCGTTTTGTTCTCGTGATCCTGATGACATCTATAGAAAAAGTGGCATGTTAGTAAAATATTTAAAACACTTGTTGTATAAGCGAGGCACAGTTTGGAGTGCAAATTCTTCACGTACCTGATCTTCTTGATAACTCCTCTCCGAGCGTATTAGTCTCGCAGATTCGGCCAGAGCTCGCTGTATTTCCTCCTCTTCTTCCCGTTCTCTCCGTTCAGCTTCTTCTCGTGACTTTGCCATCATGAACTCCATGTCCTTGTCCATTTGCAGCTGGATCTGTCGCTCATACTCTTCTTTACTTTTCCTTTCCACTTCCCTAGTACGTTCCTCGGATGCCCATTTTTGCCTCTCTTGTGCCCTTTGAGCCTCTTCGCGGCGTTTCTTCTCAGCAAGTCGCTCCTCTTCTTGTCGATGCCCCCTTTCGAGGACCTCTCGTTCTCCACGGCGCAACTCCTCCTCCCGCTCCTTGGCTTCTCGGCGACGCTGCTCGTCGTATTTCTTTTGCTCACGCTCTATCGCCTCTTCCTCCCTCTTGCGAGCTACACTGAGACATCGGTTGCATATGCCTTCACGGTCCCAGGTCTTGATAGTGAATCGATCTTTGTTGTTCGGGTTGTCGCGGTCACAGTGGAGATTGCTTCTTTGGAAGTATGGGCATCCGTATGTGTCTACGTGGTCCTCTTGCGGGTGCCCGCATTCGAGCGTAGCGATGGTGAACCTGCACATGCTCGGTGTATATGGGAATGGGGATGGGGGTGGGCAGGCAAATGTGTACAAGGTGGAATTATTAATGTGCAAGTGCGGTGCTATAAGAGCTCCGTTAAGTAGATGTAGTGGAGAGAGAGAGAAGAGAGGGATTGGAGGGTCTGCGAATCATCGACGAACGGTACTTATACATGCAAGATGTTGACCGCCGTGGGCCTGCTAGTGAAGTGCGGTAAGAGCGATGACCTTGTACACGTAGTAGCACAATGACTCTGAAACACGCCTCGAGAAAGTCGCATAGAAATCCTGCAGGCTCGAAGACGCCAAATCGGACACTACAAACATGCGTACAACACATCAAACGGCTAGCATGCCCGCGCACAGCGCCGCGGGTGAGGCGAACAGAGGCCGATTGGCTACGGGCTGCAGCATCGTTCCACCGGTGACGGGTTCAGAGGCATTTTACTGTGCGTTGCTTTGCCCACTGAAAGTATCCTGAGGACGCTGCAGGCTCGCAAGGCGCACCCAGCGTTTGTAGTGGCAGACCCACTGGGCATCAGACGTGGTAGACCGCCAGAGGGACAATTCATTGGTCTCGCTCGTGCTAGGCAATGAACCGTCCCCGGCCCAAAACAGTCATAGCATCGGAAACTGCCAGCAAAGCCATGGCCCCGCAGCCTGTGAGGACAGCCTGACCAAAGAAAAATGAAGCATCCGACTGTGTGGTGAGCATGAGCAGCATGGCCAGAAGCGACAGTGTCGGTGGAGCTTGCTACGTGGCGGGCTCAGCCGTAGTGGGGATGCATGCCCTGCCACACCAAGGGCAGAAAGCAGTGTGAATCGAGCAGCACGGCCATTAGAGTCGTGGAGACCCGGGGAACACGCGATCGAGCAGAAACGTCGGGCATCAGGAAAACATGAAGCCCATAATGGCAGAGGAGTTGACGATGACAGAGACAGATGCTCGTTCGGGCTGGCACTTGGTGGAGACCCCAGACGCAGCCAATCAGAGCGGGTTGATTGCAATAATCCCTGCACGGCTTGGCACTCTCGACGAGCTTCATCGTTGACGACTTCAATCGACGCCATCGCCTCCCGCCCGCAGTCACAACCCACCATGGCCTCAAGACTGGTACCCTTTGCCTGCCGAATTGCCCCACGCGCCTCGCGACCGTTCCAGAGGGCTCAATGGCGGGCCTTCAGCGTCTCGCGCCCCGCGTGGAATGAGAGCGGCTCGCTCAACGTCGTATGTACTTTTTGCCTGCAACCGGCAGCGCTCACAGACAAAACGGGGAAGTGGGACTAATTGCGTCTTTTGCAGCACCGCGACACGCCCGAGAACAATCCCAAGATTCCCTTCAAATTCACGGCGCAAAATGAGGAGCTCATCAAGGAAATCGTCTCGCGGTACCCCTCGCAATACAAGAAGGCAGCCGTTATGCCGCTTCTCGACCTCGGTCAGCGCCAGCACGGATTCTGCAGCATCAGCGTCATGAACGAGGTTGCGCGGATACTCGAGATGCCGCCAATGCGTGTATACGAAGTTGCCACTTTCTACACAATGTACAACCGGGACCCCGTGGGCAAGTACCACGTCCAAGTCTGCACAACTGTAAGTTTTTAGGAATTCAAACTTTGCAATTGGAACACGGTGTTGATATAATGCTAGACCCCTTGCATGCTCTGCGATAGCGATGCCGTCATGAAGGCTTGCGAAGATACATTGGGTGTTCATCACGGAGAGACTACGCCAGACGGCCTCTTCACATTCACAGAGGTGGAATGCCTCGGTGCATGTGCGAATGCCCCCATGGTTCAGATCAACGACGACTACTACGAGGACCTTACATACGACTCGACTGTCAAGCTCCTCAAGGCCCTAAAGCACTCCGCCCAAGCGACAGGTGCTCAGTCCGGTGAGCTACCATCGCCAGGTCCGTTGAGCGGACGGCAGTCGTGCGAGCCCGCCGGTGGCTTGACCTGCCTGACCAACGAGCCGTGGGGCAATGAGACTCTGAGGAAGGACGGTGCTTTGTAAAAAAAAAATGGAAAAGAGAGATTGTAAATAATGTGCCATCTTTCTTTCTCGCAAATTTCAAGCAATAGTCTTGGAGGTGGCTGATATTTCCAGCTACTTTGTGTAGACTATATTTCAGACCGTTCAACAGCACGCATGTGGCACTTGGCTGTAATTGAGTGATCATGCTTGTATCTTGATATTCCCCCTCGGCCTTGGCACGCTTGACGTAATGGGCTTGACAATGGTCTGCGCAAGTACATCTATGTCTGCTCACGCACACCAATTCAATGTCGACCTAAAGACACTAGCACCTTTAATCGTGCATGATATATTGAATTTCTTCTATTCGCAAGCGTATTCCTAACGCATACTCGAGGCTGTCATTTGTTGTACAGGTAGTATGCCATCTCGATCCCATATAATCAGTCGGGACTCGAGATGCGTCTATGTGTAACGTAACCCATTTAGCCCTCCTCTCCTTGAAGTGCTGTCCATTTTTTTTCTGGATAGAGAGAAAATTAAAGGAGGACTTCGAAGCAAGTTTGAAGAGAAAGAGAAAAAAACGTAGATACAAGGTGCAGTTTGTAAACGACTCCAGTTCAAAAAAAGAAACGCCGTCGCTATATTATCCATCAAGGGAGGGGGTGCTAAAGGGTTTCCCCGAATCAAATCTCCAAGCCGCGCTAGTCCCAATGCAATGCTGGTTTTCTTCTTTTTTGGTGATTTCCAGAATATTCGTAATCGGTTCTGCTCATCTTCATTCCCGAAGGTGCGTAGTTGTTGGTTTGGTCGTCAATATATAACCGTCTATCCGAAGGGGTGCTTCGCAATGCGATGCTTGCATCATGTTGATGCTTAGAATCGGTTGTTTTTACAAGAAGCCCGAGTTCCATTTGCCCATAAGCAAATCTCGGGTCATTTCGAAGCTGAGCCAGCTGCTCGCCATGCTGGGCGCAACCTTGAGCAGATTAGGGACGATACCCTTATACATACCCCTGAGGCCTTCTGTCTTGATGATCTGCTTGACAGCATCGCCAACACCTGCGTACTGGTATCCCATACCGCTCATAGTATTGACCTGAAATCTTCGTCGCAGGACGTCAAATGGGTATGTAATGGTTTGCGCGACAGCGCCAGAAACTGCACCGGCTGCCAGCTTACCGAACGCACTGGGGTCTTTCTCGCCATCGTGTGTGAACTGGGTACGGGCCATTTCGTAGACCATGAAGTTGAGGCCAACATATGGTGCAACACCAGCTACCGTAGGGAGGATGCCGCGATACAGCGCCGGCACTCCGCCTTCGGTCTTGTACATGTTCGCGAGGAGTGCCCACATGCCCGGTAGTTTCTGGCCGGCCTCTTTCTTCAGGCTCGAGAATGATGCCGACTGAATCGACAATCGCGTGCGGACGATATCAAGCGGATACGTAAAGGTAACAGAGGTGATACCGGCGAGACCTCCACAGAGTAATCGTTGGTAAGCATCGAGCGGTGCACCTGGCTCACTCTCGAAGAACTAATACAGGTTAGCTGTCATAATTGAGGGGATTGCGCCGGTGTTCATTGTCCTTGTGCGACTTTCCCAATTCCCACCTCCTCTTCCTCCGCCATTATACCTACGTCAGCCCTCCGCCAACTTACCCTACCTAGTCTTCGCTCCACATGCGTCTGATCCCCTCATTCCACCAATTCAAAAAGCAAGTCGCTCGCCGGAAAACAAAGGAAATAGCAGAAATTCACCTACCCGTTTGTAGACGTTATACGAACTGAATTGCACAGCAGAGTATGGAACAATGCGTATGCAGTTTGTGCCGTTTCCGGCCATGAAGCCTCTCCAGCCCTCTTCCCTCCACATCTTGGCCAAGGCCTTGGGCACTGACATTTTATATTCCTCGCGACCGACACTCTGGACTTGAAACAGAATCTTGAGGCGTTCGAGGGGAGAAACGACGGTCCGGGAGACTGCGCCAGCCACGCCGCCTGCAACAAACGAGGCTAGGACCGGCTGCGCAAAGACCTGTCGAATGCGCTGTAGGCTGGTAATGTCGGGCGTACCGAGAGGCTGTATGAATGTATCAATTAAAGTGTTGAGAGCATGGACTGCGCTGGTACATACCTTTATACCGTTTCCTGGCTCATCGCTCATGATGGCGGCCCCCTGTGGTTGCGGCTTTTCCGTGGATTTGGACATGATGTAAGTCTAGACTGGTCGGAGTATCACACTGGCGGGAGGTGGAGCGAGTCTGGTGCTGCCGGAGTAAAGGCAGGGTTTTATCGAAGCAAAGAAAAGGCCGCGCGACGTGATTTCGAGGTCATCGGAGGTGACTGTTTCGGAGGTGTAGACGGTTTTCTCGCAGTGAGGCGGGCGGGTACGGTCAATTCGCGGTGAATCCGATCTTCCATGCAAGGCAGCTAGACGGTGACTGTTTGCACTCCGGGGTGCGTGTGTCTCATGGGTCCTGCGGCGCAAATGAGGTTGCGGTGTTTGAATGGGCTGGATGTGGAGATTTGAGGACAGCGGGAGGACAAGGCAGATTTTAGTCTAGCGCGCCGCGAGCCAACGAATGTTGTCCGCAACGCCTTTATAAACGACCACGGTACTCGCTGACAGCCGCGTCCGGTACTTCGCGATGTCATACTTAGCCCCGACTGGCACATGTTATCCTTTTCCGGTTGCAACATGTCTGCCGTGTTCCGCTGCCAATGAGCTACAGGTGCAGCGCACGCCTCCCTCACCGAGTCAATCGGACTCGGATGGCATCAAATTACATCATGTCGTACAGTCTTGGGACGTGGAAACCATACACATGCTCCCGTCGTAGGCTAGCCAGGGGAGGGCACAAGGGCATTCTAGAAGAATCCGGCCTTTCGCCTCACCACCCCTTACTAGGGCGTCATAGTCAGCTGGGCACCACATCACCCCTTTCAGTCAGCCGCCTAGAAGCCACATATGGTTGTTTCCACGCGTCCTGTCTTGTGTCCTTGTGCTGTGTCCTTCCGGCGGTGTGAGCCGCTATTAATCCTTGTGTTGCTGAACAGTAGTAGTGGTGATTTACCCCGTACCCGGAACGCTCTTACTAGTACTCCGGTATGACTAACATGACGATGTATCAAGGCTTTTGCTCCAAGGGCCGCACGACCCAATGCCAAGCTGGGAAAGTCTGTTGTGGAGAATACACGAGATAGCGGGGTAGTACACGAATCGGCCGTGGAAGGGATTCCGTCATGGTTTGAATATCCCGAGGTCGACCTGGAGGATGCGATAATATTTCGGGTGGTTGGATGCGAACGGCGCAGCCACGAATCCCGGCTGAGCTTAGAGGGAACAAGATAACTTCTGGACAGAGTTTGTGGTTGTATTCAATCGTATGGCCTCTACAAAGTGTCTCCTGATGAATACGAATCGATCTGGAGCTGGTTTGCTGCGTGATGTTGAGACGGTCGAGGTACCATGCGTACCCGTTATCGATAAGTAGTCAAATCAGATTATCTAGCCCGCAAAGAGCGAGATGTGAAATTCTTCCTCTGCGTCTTTACAATGTTATCGCGTCGCCTCTTTCGGCAAATCACTGATAGCTTACTATTGGGCTCTCGTGTTTATCCAGAAGTTACCGTGTGTTTTGCTTCAGCATGTTCGACGTGTAGTTCTCGTGCTCATGATATTTTTGCACAATCGATACGTCATTCGTCATCGTCCTCGACCAGATGGAAATCACGACAGGGCAGGGACTTTTTTGCCAAGGAAGCACGAGTTCAAGGCTTGAAGAGCCGTGCTGCATTCAAGCTGCTTGAGGTAGAAGCGTATCACGGTAAAGACTGGGCAGTGACTAATATATCACAGCTCAATGGCAAACACAAGCTATTTAGACCTGGGCAAACAGTTGTTGACTTGGTAGGTCTGTCCTCTGCATTGAGTAGTTCAAAGTTAACGTCACCAGGGATATGCACCAGGGTCGTGGTCTCAGGTTTGTTGGTTGAATTTCCTTCTTTCAGCATCATCTCACGCTGATCAGGTTGCCGTGAATCGCACATCTCCAGATGGGCGAGTCGTTGGCATCGATCTCATACCCGCCCAACCTCCTCGAGGTGTTTCGACTATTCAAGGTGATTTCCTATCGCCTATTATTCAAGATCAGGTGCGAGCATATGTTCGAGATACAGATCTGGGTCGGCCTAGGAGACAGGTTTCCTCGAGCACAAGCGAAGGCCTCACTGAGGAAGAGCTGGATGAAATGCAGCGGGGTTATATTGAGATCGAACGTCAAGCACATTTAGATGGCGCAGACCCTGAAGCGATTGGACGGCCACTTGAGGACGAAGATGGCGACAAACCAATCTCGACCAATCTGTCGCTCAAAGAGCGCGACACACAGCGGGGAAGAACAGTAGACGTGGTACTCAGTGATATGTCAGAACCCTGGGACCAGACTACCGGCTTCTACAAAAAGAGCCTTAGTGACCCTTATATTAGGATGATGAACACGAGCGGCAATGCTTTCAGAGACCACACAGGCAGCATGGTAAGCAGTACTCCTCCGAGTTACAGATAGACTATTAACTGTGGCAGGACCTGTGCATGGCAGCTCTAATGTTTGCCTTTGACACGTTAAAGACCGACGGCCACTTTCTCTGCAAGTACTATAAAGGAGCCGAGGAGAAGGCTTTTGAGATGAAACTCAAGCGTCTCTTTGCCAAAGTACATCGGGAAAAGCCCGAGTCGTCACGGGCTGTATGCAACCCGGAGCTCTTTGTGTTCAACGCTGACAGCTGCAGGAATCCAGAGAGGCGTACTTTGTGGCACTGCGTCGCAAAGAGACACCAACCAAGGAGGACGTCTTCGGCGAATGATGACTTGGACGGTGCTTGGCTGTCCCAGCGATACTATGTATATCCATACCTTCGGTCCGAAAGCGTCACATACCAAAGTTCATCAGCCACATGGGTGTACGATAGGCACTGTGTGATGTGTGGGGAAGCCCAGCTCCAAGTTTATCAAGCCCACTTTCTTGTCTACAGAATGCGTGGTGCGCCAGGGTTCGCCAGGGACTATAGAACTGGCGCTTGACTCAGGTTGAGTAAATGCAAGATGAAGTCTGCCACCCAGAAGCCCCCGAGTATGTGATACAAGTGATGCAACGGTTACTCAGTCAGGGTCAGCGCGGATCTGGCTGAATGGGCTCTCCATGTCGGAGCCGTGTCCCGTTCCTGGACCCAGGGAACAGGCACATGGATGGCAGGCAGGAGTTAATATGGACAGATCTAATAACGGATAGGAGCCGGTGCTAACTGCAGCCGGCCACACCTGGTGACTGTTCTGGACGCGTCTCGTCGCATTTCGGAAGACATGTCAAGCGTTTTTGTGGGCCTCGTGGACAGGGATGTCAGAGTCTGAGGATGCTCGTGGCGCTGCGTCATGGCGTGCCTGCATTGCTGATCCTGACGATTGCATACTGGGACCGGAGGGGTGAGGGGGAAGCATTCTTTGTGTTCTCCTTCTCGAGTGCTTTTGCGGGTGCTGTTCCTTGCGCGCGTGCCTCGAGCGAGGTGGCTCGAGGCAACGCTTTGATGTCGGGCCTGACCCGCTCGGCTGGCCCAAGGGCTGGCTTCGAAGGCTTCTAGAGCCGAATCCTAACCTTATCACGAACCGCACTTTCTTCCCATCAACCCACCGATCAATCTAATCCAAGCTGTGCGACGTGGCCAATGAGTGCCGGCGATGGATTTCAATAACCCTAATGCGTACGGCGGCCAGTTTGCCAATTCTCCGCAACACGCCCAGTTTGATCCACAGGCGCGCCTCCAGCAGCAACCAAACGCTCCAGGCCAGTATGCCCAGCACGCCCCGTTCGCCGGCATGGGTGGCGCCATGGGAAATAGTGTCATGCCGTCTGGAGCCCCGTATCTCCAGCAGCGAGGTAAGCCAGCGTGGATTGACTGGTTGTGCGCGATCTGCCTTTTCGCTTTTGGTCTGACACCATGCCGCAGCTGCCCTCCAGCCGCAACCACAGCAGCAGCAGCAACAACACCAGCTGTCGTCGCCTAGCCCATATTCGAGCGCGCCCTTCGCGCAGCCCATGCCCTCGCCTGCTCACCAGCAACAGTTTGCGCAGAACCGCCAGACTGCCTCGCCCGCAAGCGTTACCGGACAGCCGCCCTTTGCGACCCCCCAGCCCCAGCCCTCGCCCGGCAGCTTGCCTACAAACGGCCACCAGACGCCCATGAATCTCCAGCTACCCATCAAGTCGGAGCCGCCTCAGCTGCAGACTCCCGTCAAGGCAGTACCCCCGTCGCCCATGTCGCCCAGCAACCCGGCGCGTAGTCAGGACCGCGTCGCGACGCTCCTCGAGATCAACAGCATCCTCATCAAGGAGGTTTGCGATCTGCAGACACAGGGCAAGGCGGGTCATGTAGGACCCACGCCTGAGGGCAAGCCCGAGGGCGAGAAAGCGCAGCCTTCCAAGGAGTACGTAGAGTATGTACTTTCCCCCCGTTGTTGTCATTACTCATTCTTCGCGTCCGCAAACATAAGCTAACCAAACCTACCTACACAGCTACATGCGGCGCCTACAAGCCAACCTAGCCTACCTCGCCCAAAATGCCGAAAAAGTGCCCAAACCAGGCCAACAAATGCAACCAGGACCCGCCATCATGTCTGTTCCCCCTTCGCATGCAGACCTTGCCAAGCTCTACACTAAGCTCCAGGAATTGTTTCCCGGCTGGAAGGGCCAGTCTGCCCAGATGAAACAATCCCCGGGCCCACAACGCGTCGCTTCGAATCCCGGTCCACAGCAACTTCAACAACAACAACAACAACAACAACCGCCGAATAGTGCGGGTTTGCATCAGAGTTGGGGGCCCGGGGTTATGCAGCAGAGCTTGCAGCTGGCGCAGCAGCAGGCTCAGCAGCAGCAGCAGCAGCAACCGCCGACATGAGCGTGTTTTTTTCTTTCTTCGGTTTTGCATAGCTGGGAATAGTATCAAGGCACATGAAGGGGGGAAATGGGGAAGGGAAAGAGCGAGAGTAGCCGTTGCATCGCGGGCGTATGGACGGGGCTTAGCTTGGAATTTTGTATTATATATACCATTACTACTTTCTTCTTCTTCTTTTTTTTCAACAGAAAGGGGGAAAAATATTGCGTTTTTTTTTTCAAAGACGAAGGGATATGTAGATCGGGACAGGAGAGGGTGGGTAGGTAGGTAGGTAGGTAGATGTGAAGACACCGAGAGTAAACAGTGTGGAAACCAGGTGCTGGGAGGAGGTTTCTTTTTCTCCAGTAGCACTGATATTGACGGTTTTTTCTCTTCTTCTTCTGCCTCTCTTGATAAATGTTTGATAAGTAAGCCTGTGATTTTTTATTTTTTATTTTTTTATCTAGCTTTGGAATGAATGAATGAAAAGAAAGAAAGGAAGAAGGAAAGAAAGAAAGAGAATATATATATATATATATATATATGTGGGATACGTAGGATGTTGATATCGTAGTAAAGGAACACGAAATAAATATGGAATTATTTAATACTACTACTACTATTTAAAAAAAAGTTACACACACCACACATGAGAGAGAGAGAGCGAATAAACACACTACAAGATGATGGGTGCTGGATAAACAACGCGTTTTCTTGCATCGTGTGATGATGATGATGATGATGAAAAATGAATAACAGCAAGTACAATTTGGGCGCCACCATCTGGATTTCGACATAAGAACCTTATTTCTACCTCACCCTCCGCCGCGGCGCCCCCCCCCCCCCCAACGATCCAAACCCAAAAGGAAACGTTGTCACATCGTCGTTTTCAGTTAGCTCATCTGCGTTCATCTTCATTTGTACACACACACACATACATCTTCACCAATGAAGCAAGAAGAAAGCGTGACATGTAAAAAAAAGATGATGTATGTATAAGGCGACGTCATGATGATATGTACAAACGCCTTTCTTGAGTTTACATGTTATCCATCACCCAGAAACCTCACCCCAACCCCCATATCTTGGAAATAAAAGTAAAAAAGTATGAAGAAAGAAAAGAGAGAGAGAGAGAAAAAAAGGCCTAATCTACAAGAAGAGAGAAACCCTTAATCTCTTAAGAAGAACCAGCGTAGACCTTGCCAATGGGGGAGAGGCCATCAGCAAGGTTAAGCTGGTTCTCGCCGGTGCCAACCATGAACCATGAGTAGCCCTGGACATCATCTGAGGTATCGAGGTAGGCCATACAGTCCTTGAGGAAGCTAGCAGCTTGCTCTTGGGTAGCAGAACCGGAGTTGAGACCGAACTCGGTGATCCAGACCTTTTGGCCGTAGGTCTCGGCGGCCTTCTTGACGTGAGCAATGAAGCGATCAATGGTCTTGTCGTCGTAGACGTCGTAGAAGTGGATGTTGGTGGCGTCGACCTTGGCGTCGGGGCAGGCGGTGTGGAAGCGCGAGAGCCAGTCGAGTCCGAGAGGGGCCTGACCGTTGCTGACGGAGGGTCCGATGATGGTGACGTCGGGGTGAGCCTCCTTGACGGGGTTCATGTACTCCTTCCATGAAGAGCAAGCGGCCTCGGGGCTGAGGTTGCACTGAGCAGCAATGTCGCACTCGTTGAAACCCATGACGGCCTTGGAGCCCTTCTTGACGGCCTTGTCGACGTTTGCGAGCCATGCCTCGGCGGTGGAGTCGCTGGGCTTGTGCATCATGGGGATGAACATGGTGCCGATGTCGTTGTTCTCGGTCTGGGCCCAGTTGTAGCCGAAGCCGTAGCTGCTGCCGAGGGTAGAGCAGAGCTCGGCGTTGTTGTAGGCAAGACCACGCTTGGTGCCAGAGTACATGTTTCCAAGACCAGGAGTGCCAGTGGGGAAGGCACCACCAGCTGGGCTGCTGGCAGATGGAGTAGCTGAGACGCTGTAGACAGGAGTCTCAGCAGGCTTGGATGGCGCTGGGGTCTCAGCGGGCTTGGATGAGGCGGGAGCCTCAGGAGTCTCCGCTGGGTACTCAGCGGGCTTTGAAGCAGCTGGAGACTCGGCAGGCTTGGATGAAGCGGGAGCCTCGGGGGTCTCGGCAGGGTACTCAGCTGGCTTGGAGGGAGCAGCATACTCGGCGGGCTTGGAGGGAGCAGCATACTCAGCAGGCTTGGAAGGGGAAGCAGCAGCAGCTGAGCTGGGAGGAGCAGCAGCACCACCGCCGGGGGTGACAGTGACAGTGACCTTCTCCTTGGCAGTTACAGTGACGGTGGCACCGCAGCCGGGGGTAGTAGAGACATCGGCGACGTTGGCCTGTTGAAGTCCAGGGTAAGGCGAGGGCTTGACGTAGACGGTCGTGTACGAGGTCTGGGTGGAGGTCGAGGTCGTGGCCAGGGTGGTGGTTGGCTCACCGTAGATGGCACTGCCAGTACCAGCGGGAGCAGTGTTGTTGGAGGCACCCCATCCACCAGCAGGGTAGGCAGCGCGGTGGTGGAACTTCTCGTGCTGGAAGTGAGGGACAGCGGCGACAGAGCCAGCCAGAGCCAAAAGGCCGGTAATCTTGATCGAGGAAGACATGTTTCGGTGGTTGTCGTTGTGTGGGGTTGAAAACAAAAGTTGTTTGTTGTTGTTTTTTCAGGCGTTTGCACACGTGCTACTTTGAGGGTATCGATTGAGCAGTTAAAAGCAGATGCAGCTAACCTGAGCGCAAACAAGGTATTGTTGACGTCGTCGAGCAAGGAACGTGACTGTCAGGTGGGGGACAAGAGAATGTACAGAGCAAAAGATTGCTCAAAAGGAATGGCAGGCAACAACCGAGTTTGTGCGAGCGAAAGAGTGAGGGTGAAGGAGGGGGAAAAGGTTGGGGGATGCGGGTGATTTTCACCTTATATTCAAGCGGGGGGCCAGATACGGACGGTCGATGGTCGCGTAGGCATGCCCCCCGCCTAGTCTGCGCGGATTCGGAAGCATCAGACTTTTTTTGGTCAAGCAAATGTGCCAGGGGGTAGGTGGAAATAGGGTGCTTCAGCCAGTCACAGGACAGGAACAGCGTGAACGGCTAAGATGGTGGCTTACGTTCGCAAGCTAGCAAGCAGGGCTGGCGTGTTTCACGTAACCGCCACTCTCAGGTACACCCGCTCCCCATGGCAAAACAGGGGGGGCCGAAAGAAGATGGTGTTTTCGTATAACAGGGTTTCTGGGAGCGGCGAGTCTTGTCTGCATGCCGCAGGGGAGGGAGGGAGTGACTATGAGTCTACAGTCCATGGTCCCAAGGCGCACAAAGACACCGGATGCGGTGCGCTGGCTGCGTGTGCGTGAGAGGCTGACTGCTTGCAGGTGGGTTAAGGCATGTCGTCAAGCGGGTGTGTGTTTGGTCCACTGGCAGGGCAGGGTTGTGAGTGTGAATCCTTCAGCCTCCTGGCCCCGGCGAGCTGTTAGGGGCGGGGCCGCTCAGCGGCGGCGTGGAGGGATCGACTATTCTAGACACTGGCTTTCATCTCCGGGACGTGTTGACGGCTCTGGGTGTTTGACCATGTTGAATCAGAGATGACGAGTCGCGTCGGGCTGCTGAAGAGTGAGTCTGGGGCCGGGTGTGAGGGAGGAGAGCAAGACGGGCGGTGGCTGGACAGTGCGGCAGAGAGGCGCAGTGCAAGAGTGTTGGTGACGAGGCAGGTTGAAGGAGCGAGTCAGGTTGGTTGGTAGGACTAGTAGAGATAGGCTGGGCATGTAACACTGCAGTCGGCCGGCCTGCCTGCCTGTTCCTTTGTCGTGCAGATGGTGTGTTGCGTCGTCAAGTTTGCATCGCTCGGGAAAACAGGCAAGACGAGACGAGACGAGACGAGATGGAACCAGATGAGATGACATAATAGTTACTACTCTACTAACGTTGCCCTGCACGACATTTGCTCTCGTTGCTTATTTCCTAGAAGACCAGCCAGCGCCGACACCTTGGCCACCCGCCCTGCCCTTGGCCTGTCCATAGCGACACTTGATTATTCCCTACACACGTCTGCGCCGACGTCATTGTGCCTCCGACCCGCGCAGCTCGAAATCTCTGTCCTCATTCTCGCATCCAAGTTTTGCGCTCGAGAACTTTTCTTCCCTCCAGTTTTGCAGTTTTTTTTCCCTTGGTCCCGTGTGGAGAGGGGGCAATGGGCCAGTCGGAGGCGTCGTGATTGTCGGGTGCTATCGATAAGCTGCAAGTTCCTGCATAAGCGCCCCAACATGCTGCGCGCTGTTGCTGCAGGCCCGCAAAGTGCCGGGTGTGCCTGCTATTGCATCTCGATTAATACTATTAAACTGACGGCCTGATGATGATGAGGCCTTCTCTCTCAATTTCCTGGCACGTATTCAACAATTACAATGAGAGAGGAGGCCAAGCGGCCAAGAGCAACGTTAGTACCAGCACCCCGGTCAACGCCGAGCCACGTAATTGGCCCCGCTTTTTTCTTTTTGCAGTCTTTGCTCTGGGCGTTTGCGTGTCGACGTAACTCTGTCACCCTTCCCCATCTCCCGAAACAGCGACGGCCGCCCAAATGTCGCAACCATGTCCACCCTGCCCTCGCCCGCCTTTAAACTTTGGCAATAGCGTCACATCGCCTTGTTCACCACCAAAAGCTTGTTTCTCCTTGCAGTTAAGACCTCCCAAGCTCTCAATCCGTCCGACGCCGTGCTTGGGTTTCCCTTGGCAATTCCGGCTCCTTGCTTGACTCGACAGTCGGCACATTACTAGCATGAGGAGAATGTCGTCTGTGTTCATGTGCGAAGGGGGCGAAAAGAGAGTTTGATGCCAGATTCTCAAATAGCCATACCCTCTTCTGCCTTCTGACATTTGCCATTCTCCATCAAATACGGTAGCAAGACAAAAATAGTAATTTGTCTAATACAAGTAGGTAACCGTGGGACTCGTACCTCGTCTACCTATACACGCAAACCCACTCACAAGAAACATTGTTTTGGTTGGTTGTCGATGTGTGTGTGTGTGCCTCGACAGTTGTTTTTGCTGGCATACTCTGACCTTCTGATCCAACATTGCTCTCGTCGCCCCAGACTTCCGCAACTTCCGAGAAAGAGAGCACTACCTTGCTCTTTCTCCAGCATCTCTACAACCCCTACCAAGCATACCCTAGCACCCTTTATCACACACAACTCATCCCCTGATACCGTACCCTGCCTTCTCCCTCACACACCCAATCGCTTCCCATATCCTGCACTACCAGACATCCGTCTTTGCACCACGAATACCGGTTCTTGGGCAAGCACGTCACTTTTCCCTCTACATCGCACGCTAGACAAGCGTCTGCTTTTCTTCTTTGGGCGGGCTGGAGCGTGCAGGTAGAGTAAGGTGGGTACGAGGGAGATGGTTGTAAGATGGCGCTACGCGCGGGTGTGGCGGTCGATAGAGTTGCAATGGTTAGCAGGCTGAGAATGAAGAGGGTGGTCAGGTAGTAACACATGATAAATGAACTCTTCCTCGAGACAACGTATGCGTTCAGTAAGTAGAGCGTAGATACCTGACTTCGATCTTGCCCAAAAAAAACACTCTATCATATATCACTCCGTTTATATATTGCCACAAGAACCAACATCACACTTCCAAAGCATGCGAACGCCAAACACCCCATGACTAACCACGTAACCAACTTCTCTTCACATCCAAACACACCCGTGAATACTACCCCATTCAAACCCGTATCTCCGCCGCTTTCCTCAACCGATTCATCACCGCAGCAGCGATATCATCCCCAGACTTGTCATCAATACCCTCGACATAAATAATCTCCACACCCTTCTTATCCAGATCCCTCAGCGCAGAAAACAGACCTCGCGCGATATCCTCCGAGTTCGCGCCGAGATTGATATCCCAGACATGCATTTCCTCAGGCGATACAATATAGTGGTCGGACTCTGGGATTTGGTGCTGAATGACTGAACGCACGAGATTGGATTGGCGCGGCGAAGCCACATCAGTGCTTACAGGCGCTTCAGCTTCCGGTTCCACGCAACCCCCCCATCCGTTTGGATTTGCCAACTGCACCTTCTGCGCATTTAGGCCCAGTGCGAGTTTCCACTTCTTTGTCCTGACAATGCCGATCCGGCTCTTGCTTTTTAGTTCTTTGGGTGTAGGCTGGTCTGCGCCTGCTTCGAAAAGAAGAACGGATGCTTTGGGGCTGTAGTGTCTGTACTTCATTCCTGGGGCTCGGGGTTTACTCGAGTCTTCTGCTTGCTTGTCCTTGTATCCTACCACCACCTTCTCCCACCCGGGACATTGCCGTAATTGTTCCACTGTTACACCGCCTGGTCGTAATATCGCTGGTGGACTGGACAAGCCATCCACGACTGTACTTTCGACACCCACTTCGCATGGCCCACCGTCGATTATCCGTGTTATCTTGCCGTTCAGGTCGTCGTAAACGTGCTCGGCGGCTGTAGGGGACGGACGGGTCGATGCGTTTGCAGAGGGCGCAGCAAGAGGACGACCGCATAGTCGCAAGAGAGACAAGGCGATGATGGATCGTGGCATTCGTGCGCCAAATGTCGAAAGACCCGCCGTGACCTCTGGCGCGAGGATTGAAGTCTCCGGAGTCGGAAGGATGAGGGTAAGTGGACCAGGCCAGAACCGCTCAATCAATGGTCTGTAGATCTCTGGTATGGGGTCCTTGCCATTGATCCTCCCATCGCCTGTGACTTCCAATTTCCCTGATAATAGTGCGCGAAGTTGTGGCAAAGAGTGTACGTGAACAATCAGTGGATTGTCGGCGGGTCGCCCCTTGCGAGCAAAGATTTCTTTTACAGCCGCACTTCTTGTCGCATCTGCTCCCAGGCCGTAGACTGTCTCGGTAGGAAATGCAACGGGTACGTCCGTCTCCACTAGATCGCGAGCCGCTGCTTTGAGATTACCGAAATGATCATCAGCACTCGCTGACTCGTCATATTCAATATGCCAGTCGTCGATCAAGTCTTCTGTCTTTTTGAATGAAATCTTCCCCAGCTTTTGGGGATCCACCGGCTGGATCTTGGTCTCAGACATGGTTACGATGAACTGCTTGTGCGTTTGCGGGGCGTTTGCAGTGTTCGGCCTGGCAAATTTAAATATATTTGGCCCGGAGAAAGTAACGGCTTTTCTCAGCGCGGTATATGTGTTACAATGGGGCGCTCGTATAGCGACTTGCGCCAGACGACGTATGGGAGCGAAATATGAAAAGGGTATCTTGGACTTGACATTTGGTATGCGGGGAGTGCGCGTGGGCATAAAGTGATGACTGGAGAGCGATGCCAAAATTTCTCGGAACGCAGTGGGGCACCAGTTCCGATCCTGGCGCGTGATGTCACAAACCTGAGCCAAAGACTAATTTCAACTTTAACTTTGTTTCTCATATCGCTTGTCATATATGCATTTTAAGTGCTAGTTCTAAGTCTTAACATTATTCATACATTACGTTCCAGACGCGTTCAATGTTTCTTCCCAACAATCCCCTCAAGCCTCATCCGTATAGTAGTAGACCTTTCCTTCAAATATCCGCCGGGCTGTCCGAGAAACGACACACCTGTCAACATACGCGAATGATTCTGAGCTTGTACACAAGACATCGACACTGATTTGTCCACTCGGGTGAGCAAGAGTGACTGTCTGTTGTTTCGGCAATAGATCGGATGGGCTCTCATCCGAATCTGAGCATGGGCTTGGTGTACGCTCGGGTGTTGCTTGCCACGAAGACTGTATTCTAGCATCCTCTGCGAGTTCATGTGCAATTGTTCCTTGGATGCATGCCGCTGATGCTAGGCATGCCGCGCCTGTAAGCTGCAGACTCGGGTGAGGCTTTCCCATGCTGAATGCCTGAACATGAACGTCTGGGGTTCCAGATGGACCACCTGATTGAGGAGACGATAGGATGGCCAACTT
Organism: Bipolaris oryzae ATCC 44560; assembly: GCF_000523455.1. Classification (NCBI taxonomy): domain Eukaryota; kingdom Fungi; phylum Ascomycota; class Dothideomycetes; order Pleosporales; family Pleosporaceae; genus Bipolaris; species Bipolaris oryzae. The sequence continues at coordinate 492,719 of NW_006911276.1, forward strand.
TGGCGTACCTCGAACCTTTGCCGCTGCAGCTACGTTCGGAGCGAGGCCCATCATCACAGCACCAACACGCCGAATAGACTCCATTTGCTCGAGATAGCTTGCTGAGTCTTTGCTTCCTGTCTTGAGATTTGGCGGTAGTGTCCTCTCGTCCACAAGAATAAATGGGTTGGCGGCATCAATGAAAGTTGCCTTGACCGAAAACTGATGGCCATCATTCCCCTTAACATCGATGGTGTCGCAGCGATTGCCAGTGGGGAACAGCTTTCCAGTCATACTGCCCGCAGGCTCGACAAAAGCAACCTTTACTTCGCTACCAGTCCCCTTGACTCCCGGAATTTCGTAGTCACCGGACTCCTCATAGTATCCATCTTCGTCGACTTGAATAGTGTCAACAATGATCCGCGATGTGTTTGTGTTGAATATCCGGACATCAAGCTAGATTGCGAATCAGCATTGAACCTTGAATTTCGGAACGACCAACTTACAGTTCGCTCCCCGGGACTAGCACGAACCAAACCTTCTTGAAGAGCAAATGGTCCAACGCCTGAGCACATGTTTCCACAGTTGCCGCTAAAGTCTACCGATTCTTGTCCCACAGCTACCTGTACAAACGTATAATCCACATCAATGCCCACTCTTGTTGATGGTGATACAACAGCAACCTTTGATGTCGTCGATGTTGCCCCGCCTACACCATCAATCTGCCGAGCATCTGAGCCTTGCGAGCCCATAGCCGCAAGTAGAGGCTTCACCCAGTCCTTCTCTGAAGCTGGCAAGTCATGGCGGTGGATGAATAGACCCTTGGAGGTACCCGCACGCATGAGAACAGCGGGTAAGCTACGTCGGACCCTTTTTGGAGCTCTTTCGTACGCCATTGGAATATCTGGTAGGCGGATGGGCAGAATGTGAGATACAGTCGAGAGTCTTGCTTTTTGAGTACTTGATAATGTAGAGAGTGATCGAAACATCTACACTAACTGTACGCCAATACGTAAATAAATGTCTCCGTCAGTATAAAATCAGAGAATTGTGTATCCAATAGTCTCAAAAGAGGTTACATCCCATATATAACTATGGAATCCACCAGGAAGATTTTGATGCCCATTGATGGGTATGATACTTCTCATCCCTGTACCGACTCCCGCGGGAGGTCTTAATGTGAGGTAAAACCGCGGGAAGAAAAGGCCGAGGTTTTGCCGCGGCTTCAAAACACTGCAGCTCGTGGGAACGCAGCAAGCCTTTGCAAGAAATCTAGCCAACTGATATCCTACTTACATATCCCAATCCAGGTTCGGAAACCGGTCCAATTCTGAGCTGTTGAAGCCATAGAGGAGATCGTCCACAGTAAAGGTGTTGTCGCCGAATAACGGCTGCTGGCCTTGAAACATCCAGCTGCTGTTGTTATCGTACGCAATATTGCCACCGTCATTTTGTCCGTTGTAGGATGTCGCCGCTGGCATTCCAGTCATAGAGTTTGACCATTGTGATTGTACAGGTAGATTTGCATGTGGAAGGTTAGCATTGCCAGTCACATTCGTTTGCGCCGGCAGAGCGTTTTCTTGTTCTCGCTCTCTAACAAAGCTTTGGATAATACCATCGATATCGATGCTTTTCAAGCTGGGCTCGCGGCCTACGGAACTACCAGCTGTTGTATCTGGGGTACTGCTCTGACCCCTGTTGTCAGTATCCCTGTCAATTAGAGCGTCGTTCGGATTCAGCGTAGCAACTCCCATTCTTTTCATCAAATTTTGTACAATCGCATTGGCGCGCCGCACAGCCCAATTCGTTTCTTGGTTCTCGCGGAACACTGCCAGACAGGTCTCGAGGTTCCTATGAGCAGGAGACCTGGGTCCACGTCTAGCGGCAATGCGAGCGTGGATAGTCGCAGCAACGTAAGTAGCATACGAGATTAGGTATGGAGCTCTTCGCACACTGAAAGCTTTGTGATATACTCGCAGGAGCTTTACAATATCATCTGCCGATGTTGCACAAGCCATGAAAGAGTTTACAGAAATTGCACGTGAAGTGTTGTAGAGATGCCCGTCGGCAACGAATGGGCGATGCAGAAGGATGATGAGAACGTTGTAAAGGGCACTGTGACTTCCTGAGTACACTGAAATGATTTCTCAGGATCTTGGATACTTACTGTAAGCTGAGTACGTGTGGCGGTGGCGTCACAGAAACCTTGTGTGCGTCTATAGCAAGATGCTCGGGTAAGTTTTGTCGCCACGTCGTTAGCTTTGAATGGATGCTTTCTAGCCTAGATGAAAGCTCTGCAGGGCTTGAGTCGGAGCTTCTCTCGGTATATATTGTGCTGAGGATGTCACTCAGAATGACCGAGAGCTGGCAAAGATGCCGAAATGTGGAAACACTATATGCCGGGGAGCCCAGGTAAGTTGCGTCTGATTGCGTAGAGTATGCGAAGGGTGTCCAATGCTCGAGTTCTTCATATGTATCTTGGAATTTGATCGGGACAAGAGTGTCTGACTCCTTGATGCTGACGGGTCGGCCCTGATACAAGCTCTGGATTTTGTCGATGACTGTACTTCCGATTAGCGATATCAATCTTCGTGCAATGATGATGTTTACCGAATGCAGCCCAGAAGACACGTCTCCGGATTTCGTAGTCTTCGTCAGACAATCGGCGACTGCCTGCAAGGTGTGGGGTATCCACGTGGATACCAAGATCAACTATCATACGAAATGCCAGGCCTGCATAGATCCATGCAGCGCTGCGTTCGTCCCCTAGGGCGAAGAGTGAGTTGGTCATGACTAGCATGGCTTGGATCGTTGTGATTTCGCTTCTGTCCAGAGAGCCGCCTAGAAGCTCACGCACTCTTTCACGAAACTGCCAGCCAGCAGTGCGTACGTCGTCCGCTACTCGGCGGACTTCGTGGCGTGGGCTGAACTTGGCTGCACCAAAGTAGATAGCATTCAGAAGGAGTTTGGAGAAGTAAGGCCCGCCACAAGCCATGTCACGCATAAAGGCTGGACGATAAGTTGCAAGAAAAGAGTGATGTTGTCGGTTCCAGTGTAAGGACAACAGGTGCATCCCTAGCTCAGGCTCAACACCGTCAAAGTCGAGTTTCCCCTGGCGGAAGTTCACAGTCTCAAGTTGGCGCTGGCGTGCAGCTTCGGCAACAAGTCCTCTTTCAACCCATTCATCAGGCATCTCCGGATGCGCCTCAGAAACAGACTTTTCATGGGAACCTTCATCGAACAAGGTACTTGTCCGCCCATGATAGCTGGAAGAACCATTCGCAGTGACAACAATGCGCGACACGCTCTGTGGTGTCGAGGAGCCAGCTTGGGCAGGGGATTGCGTAGCAGGACTAGGTGCATCTACAGGCACAACCGACTCTAAAGCTCTTTCTCGTCGTGGCGTCTTACGTGGACGACTCGAGGCTTGATGGGCATCATCTATGGGCTCATAATGGCAAGTTACTCCATGCGTTTTGCAACTCGCGCACACAGGTTTCTCAGCACTGCACTTGATCTGTGGACTTCAGTATCGCGCTCTACGTTCCATTAAGCGCGTACAGACGAACCTTTCTCCGACGGCAGAAGGTACAAGCCTCGGCTGCCCTTTTGCGTGGACGGCCCGTCTTAGTACCGTTGCCACCCGTATCGGCAGTGCTCATTGTGATGGCCGTCCAAATAAAGTAGTTTACGGGTACCTGTGGATATAATTCAAATACAAGAAAGTGTGTTTGCTGCCAATGGGGAGTGAACGGGAGAAGAAAAGTTGCCGCGGGTATGAAAGAAACTGGGGCCAAAGCAGGTTCCGCGGGAACGCATTAATTCCAATCCGGCAGTCCCGGGACTTGGTCACCCGACCGTGAGCCTGGATCTCGTGACACTCTATACTTAGGATAATCATGATAGTATTATACATGCTAAATAATTCATCTAGTATACGAGTGGCATATCATTCAAGTAAGCTTAAGTATCCAATGTTGAAGTAATACGAAGTACATTGAGTTTTCCAAGTCTGATATAAATATCTTACGAGGCATCATACAAAAAGATAAAACCAAGTTTTCCCCATGACACAATAGGCCCCTCCCAAACATCAACGCCAATGGACCAACCCACCAAGAAAAGCCGTAGTTCAATGTCGCAAGTAGCAGAAGGGAAAGTCATACGAAAAGAAAGGGTATTCAGCCAACGCCTGCCAGATGAGAACAAAGCCCTCATTTACCCCTAGTCTTCCCAAGAAAGTTGATCTCTTTTGTTCGTTCTCCCTACGCGGAGACAGAAACTTCAGACGGCCCTTGGAAAATGGCCTCAGCAGGAGCATCGGAGTCTCCCACGGGCGCAACTTGGGCTTGAGAAGCCAATTCGCCACTTGCACCAGTCTCAGCCCATTCACCCCAGAGGCCACGCTTGGCACGAATACGTAGCGGAGCACCGAGGTTGTTGGCTGGTTGTTCGACCTTGATGGCGTCCTTGGTTGCCAGGACGAGCATTTCAAAGAACATCTTGGTGGCGTCGGTCCGTGATGTCCTGGTTTCTGGGAAAATGTCTTGGAAGATGATGCTGCTCTTTTGTCGAACTGATTCGCTCTCCTCAGCTTCGGGCCCAAATTGCTCTCGTAAGAAGTGGACGGCGTGTTTTGTGCCTAGTGATACAGGTCCACCTTCGGCAGGATGGATGAGAGGTGCGGTTGTGTCGTCAAAGTTGTCTGGGACTGGGGAAAAGACATCTTCTTCCTCTTCACCGATTTGCTGGAAGTCTGGTTCATCGGGAAGTTGGATAATGTCCTCAGATCCTCCTAGCATGGTGTTGTCACCGCCAATACCAATATCACCACCTCCTAGAGTTGGCTCGTCTTGCTCAAATTCTAGTTGTAGTTGTGGCGTCTTCTCTCTTTCAGCTGCTGTTGCTTCGTCGTCCTCTGCGTCCGCTCCGATATTGACACCATCTCGCTTGCGTTTCTGGCTTGGTCGGGAGATTACTTCCAAAGAAAGGATGCCGCGCAATTCGGGAGCCCAACCCTGACTTCGTCCATCACCAAGAATGCTTGATACAAAGCCTCCAGACTTTTGCATGTTGAGCAAAGCCATAAGGAGGGGATCGCGTGGAAGGAAGGACGCAGGCTTGAGAATCTTTTCACGGTTGTTCTGTTGCTCCTTCAGTTGCTGGCTAGAAATCATTGTCTCGGCGTCGGCTCCAATGACCCTCCTGCGCTTGGCCCTGGCTTGGTGAATGGACTCCTCCTCTTCCTCCTGCTCTGGCTCAAAGGTGGTGGTTTGCTCGGCGATTTCCTGTTCAAGACGAGTGGCCTCTTCCTCTCCTAGCTCAGAAAGTGGTGATTCCTCACGCTGGCGCATGGGCAAATCGCCTGCTATAGAACCTGCTGGGAGATCTGTTTCGTTCATTCCGCCCATGGTAATATCCATATCATCCCCGAGGTTTAGCTCTGGGCCAGGGCCAAGTTCTGTAGGAGCATCTTCACCAATATCTATGTTAAGGTCATCGTCGTCTAGCGTAAGGCCCTTGTCTAGCGCAGTAAATTCCTCGGATTGACGGCGCTCGAGGGGCGCGTTACGGCCCATCTCGATACTTGTGCCTTCATCGAATGGCGCCGGGGGCTCCAAGTCGTCATCTTCTCCAATATCCAGGTTCAGGTCATCATCGGGAAGCTCCATTGGTTCCATACGTGGGTGCTCAATGCTGCCAGAGAGGAACTGGCTGTTATCCCAATCCGGGACAGTGGTATTTCCAAGATCGAGGCTGCCACTAAGCGGCTGTGAGAGAAGAAAAGAAGGATCTGGCATCGGAGCCAGCAGGTCCAGGTCGGTAATTTGATCTGGCAGAATCAAGTTGGTGGGGTTAGCAACGTGAGTCTGCGCAGGAAGATCAATGTTTCCAGGGCGGAAGGCCTGCAGACGCGTTAGTCGTGGCAATGCCGGGTGATTGGAATTACGCTTACCATCTTGATCTTCCACAAAGCTTCATTGCAGTCATCCTGCAGGTAGTGGGCTTTCTTGTGGTAGATGCGCACTTCACCAAGAAGCAGCTGCGCGTTCAAACGCAACGCAAGCGGGCCGCCAGCAGCCACCTCTGGTCGAATGATGACCTCGCAACTCTCGGGGATCTTGTGCTGCAGCACTTGGGCTTTGGTGAGCTTCTTCTGCTGATTGGAGGCGAGCCAGACGTGCGCAAGCGCGCCTTGCTTGAAGAGAAGATCCTCGGGAAGAAACATGGTGGTGGCGGGATGGAGGAGCTCGTGGGTGGGGGTGAAGAAGAGCTGCGCGTCGGGTCGGTCGTCGTGTTTATATCGACGCGTCGCAGGTCACGGGATGCGCACGCGGTAGAGACGCGCCAGTGACCTCAATAGTATGTGCCAAAAGTGCGCGCACACGTGGGGATGGCAGTCAAGGCCAGAGAGGGTTGGGCGACGATGGTGTTGCGGATGCGCTCGGTGGTTGAATGATGATGATGAGGCTGGTAAGGGCTGGGATCAGGGCAGGGCGTGGCAGCCACGATCCCACAGCTCCCGCTTAGTCATGACTCTGAACCAGAGAACAACAAAAGTACCTTCACCTTTGGTTCCAAGAAACCCCATTGACAGAGAGAGTAGCCTCATCATGTGACAAGCGCATAAATCCAACAGCCTCATGATATTGCTGCGGGGCTGATATTTTCTCGTTGTTGCCATCCAAGCTTGTAATAGGAAAGAATGGCGAGTCTCCAATTTCGGCCCATGATTGATCCAGCGCGGGTATTCAAAAGACAGTATATTTAACAATATTTATTCTTGGCTTTACGCGCTGCAAAACGAATCAACCTCTGGCTGTCGCTTTTGCAATATTCCGATGAGGTTCTTGTGCGACACGGCAGTTGCTTCATCAATACCTAGCCAATGTAGGGATATTGCACCAATGAACCCGATCGCGCCTTATTGGTCTCTGCATGCAAATGTTACCAAGGGAGCGGGACTTCCCAAGAGTTTTGACAATCTGCTCCGCTCGACTATCATGTTGGACTAGCTTGAGGAACGGTAGTTGGACATACATGCATCGGCAAAGTACTAATATACCTGCACCTACGAAGTCCACTTGATTGTGCACAATTGCCAAACAGGCACATTTGCTTGCATCTTTATCCAACATGTTTTGGTATTCTCCTATCATTTTGTTGCTTCTTGTACAACATATCTCGGCCCAAGAAACACCCTATGGGTCATCTGACTTTCTACGGTTTGGGTGTTCGCAGCTTGTGGTTGAGCGTACTGATCCGCTCGTCACCCCTGGGCTCAACCCATCACCGCACATGCACCAAGCAAGTTTACTTATTGTTTTCGATGCAAGAGGGCTGATTTGTATAGATTGTAGGAGGCAACAGTTTCAATGTCACAGTATAGCATCGCCAGCTCTTTTGTGATATACTCAAGGGGCTAACATAATCAGATGGATCCTTCGTCCTTTGATCCAGCCGCCCGATCGACCTGCACTTCGTGCCTTTACAAGTCTGCAAAGCCATTCCAGAATCTTGACGGCTCACTTACACAGCTACAGAGAAGATAGATCAAACTATTGGACCGCCTCCATTTACTTCAAGTCGCCAGAGAATGGTACATATCGTAAAGTACCACAGATGGCAAACGGCCGTCGAAACGGAACCCTCCTTGAGCAAGATGGCGGTCTCACCATATACTACATGCGTCCGTTTAGTGGCACGAACAAGAATACTACTGCGATGATACCCGTGAGTCAAGATTGATTGTCGCTTCTGAGATACCTCCTCATTCATTCATAGGGCTTCCGCATGCTGGCTGGCGATCCCACCAACCGCAGCAAAGAAGGCACTTACCCAGGCATCTGCCATCGTTGTCTGCAGGCTGATGAACGCATCATGGGCGGAGCCGGTGCGCCCTGTTCAGTTAATGACACTGCCAGTTTTCCGTCTACGCCATGTCCAGGGGGAATCCGTGCTACAGTGATCTTTCCTTCGTGCTGGGATGGCGTTAGTCTTGACTCGCCAGACCACAGATCGCATGTTGCGTATGCGCCCGGCTTCAATGGACTTGCGGGCGACTTTTGTCCAAGCAGTCATCCAGTCCGGATTCCACAGGTCATGTACGAGATAATGTTCGACACGTCTGGGTTTTCAGATGCCAAATACTACCAAGATGGTAAGCAGCCATTGGTGTATAGCTTTGGAGATGCGTAAGTCAAGGAACCTGCAATGAAATGTTGGGGACTGTGTTAACACAGATAGGACGGGGTATGGTGCGCATGGCGACTACTTGTTTGGCTGGGAGGGGGATGCGTTACAGAGGGGAATGGATGCTCTTGGCAATCAGTGTGGGAGTGAGGACTGCACCTCTACGTTTACAATTCAGGATGGCAGAGATGCGATTGCATGTACAAAGGCGCAACAGGCTGTCGAAGATACTGGGGCAAGTGCATGGCTTGACGAGCTCCCTGGCGGAGTACAGATTACGGAATAGTGCATGGTGGTGGGATGACAGCGAGTGGGGCTAACCTGTGGTATGTACTGTGCTGGACACATATGTAGACAGATGGATGGGTAGAGTTAGAAAGATGAACTCAGTCTCCTTCACCCCCAAGCATCCCGTCTTAGCCACGGCAGCGATACTTATGTGAGGCGCAGGCATGACATCACCCGCAAGCAGCCGCGCCACGACGAGAGCATGTGTAGTAGCGTCGGACATGTGCCTGCCAAGCACCAATGCCGGTGTGCACAGATTTCCTTCCCCTGTAGCGGATCGAGCATGTTTATCTATTGCGGGTTTGCGCTCGTGGCTCCAAACCCAAGATCACTTCTCTCTGTTTCAGCTCCCGATAAGGTCGTCGCACGGTGGCCGATGTGTTGCGTCGAACGGTTTATGGGGTGAAACGGGGAGGGCCAGGACCCTTGACCCCTGCACAAGGGTACTGATGCTTTGACGTTCTAGTCGACCCTCTAATTCACCAGACGAACTGCGAGCCCCGAAAAAGACAATTCAACCTCTCCCTTGCTGTCAAACTTGATTCTTTTTTTTTACCTGCCAGCCGTCCTTACGTACACTGCTTAACCGCCACCCCAATGCAATAATCGGCCTCCTCCGCCATTCCCCACACACTAATCGTCGACAGACAGGCCACGTTGGACCGCGGCGCAACAGTCGTCTCCTGGCCATGCCAACATGTCAAAAGCGTCAACGCCCTCACTTCCCCGCTACGATGCCTCGAACCCATATTCCAAGTCCTCCCGCCCTTCTTCGCCAATGCTGCAACCACCAGAGCCCCATAAGCGCAGCCCGACACCCTCAGTACGTCATGCGCCTGGCTATCACGCCGTACTGCACCGCGACCCGACACACTGCTAACATGCACCCACACAGTCAGTAACAGCCACGTACTCGCTCCTGTCCTCACAAGAAACCGCACAAAAACTCTCCACATCCGTCACACATGGTCTTTCGGCTGCAGACGCCTCGACACGCATACACCTCCATGGCCTCAATGAACTCCCGCACGAAGAGCCCGAGCCGCTGTGGCTACGGTTCCTCAAGCAATTCAAGGAGACGCTCATTCTGCTGTTGCTAGGATCTGCTGCCGTGTCATTTATCATGGGCAATTTGGAAGACGCGCTGAGCATAACCGTAGCAGTGACCATTGTCGTCAGTGTAGGCTTCGTACAAGAGTACCGGTCGGAAAAGTCAATCGAGGCCCTCAACTCGCTCGTTCCGCATTCTGCACACATCATACGCGCTGGGGCCGAGCCATCACGGGGCGGCCGCACACCCAATGGCACAACAACCGACGGCATCGAATTGGACAACCTCAAGGACACCACGGCTTCGCTCTCCGCAGCTGAGAGAAAATCCACGACAATATCCGCGACATTGCTAGTACCGGGCGATCTGGTTCTGTTTCACACTGGCGACCGCATACCCGCTGACATTCGCATCACGCACGCTGCCGACCTTAGCATCGACGAGTCCAATCTCACAGGAGAGAACGAGCCCGTCTCCAAGTCGCCTGATACTATTGCACCCCCAACAGGGGCCCAAAGATCGCCTTCGCCCTTTTACGCATCCGAAGCCACTGGAACCGTTGGCGCAGACATTAGGCTCAATGACCAGAAAAACATTGCATTCATGGGTACTCTGGTTAGATCTGGGTACGGACAAGGAATCGTTATTGGTACTGGAGGCAATACGGAGTTTGGCGCCATCTCTGCATCCTTGGGAGAAATTGAAAGCCCTAGGACTCCTCTGCAACTTTCCATGGACCGACTCGGAAAAGAGCTGAGTTACATGTCGTTTGGAGTCATTGCATTCATTGGTTTGGTGGGATTATGGCGGGGATGGAAGTTCCTCGAGGTCTTTCAGATTGCTGTTTCGCTGGCCGTTGCTGCCATACCTGAAGGACTACCGATTATTGTTACGGTTACGCTTGCTTTGGGTGTGCTAAGGATGTCCAAGCGCGACGCCATTGTCCGGCGGTTGCCCAGTGTAGAGACGCTGGCCTCAGTTAATGTCGTCTGTACAGATAAGACGGGTAAGTCGTGCATATTGACTGTAATCTCGTACACACTAACCTCATGAAGGCACACTGACAACTAACCATATGACTGTCACCAAAATATGGCATTTTGGCGAGGCTACTCCCACGGATGTGAAGCTCAAGCATGAATCTACGGATCTCGACTCTCCCACTCGTAACATCCTGCGAATCGGAAATATAGTGAACAACGCCCGTCTATTAAGCGATCACGCTGCGTCAGCTTCCACAGCAGCAGTTCTTTCATCAACTCTGGGCGATGATAGTGCCTCTGCAAAAAGTAGATGGGTTGGGCAGCCTACCGACGTTGCCCTTCTTGACCTGATTGATGCTTTCGGTGAAGACGACGTGCGGGAAAGGCTTGGTGAACGCAAGTTCGAGACTCCATTCAGCTCAGAGCGAAAATGGATGGGTGTTGTCGTTGGTAGCACTTCTGGTAGCCACACTCCCGGTTCTGAACACAGCTACATCAAGGGTGCATTGGAAAGGGTTCTCGATCGCTGCGATACATATGTCACTGCACAGGGGAAAGAGGTAGCATTGGATCAAGCACACAAGCAGGAGGCGATCAAGGCTGCGGAATCCATGGCACAAGAGGGTCTGCGAGTACTCGGCTTCGCAAGTGGTGTGTCCAAGGCAAAGAAGAGGAATACCAGTGGCACCGCCTCTCCAGCGCCAGTCGCACAATCAGCTCTTGGTGATGATGAGCACTATCGTGGTCTCACGTTTGCGGGACTTGTAGGCATGAACGATCCTCCACGCAAGGGTGTCGAAAGAGCCATCCGGCGTCTAATGGCTGGCAAGGTCAAGGTGATTATGATTACCGGCGACGCAGAGACTACAGCAGTTGCCATTGGAAAGAGCCTGGGGATGCCGATTACCGAAAACTCTGCACTTGGACGCTCCGTCATCCGTGGAGACGAGGTAGACCAGATGAGCGAGGAAGAACTCGCCCAGGCCATGGCAACGACATCAATCTTTGCACGCACGAGTCCAGACCACAAGATGAAGATTGTTCGAGCGCTCCAATCGCGAGGCGATGTAGTTGCAATGACCGGTGACGGAGTTAACGACGCACCAGCACTTAAGAAGGCAGACATCGGCATCTCCATGGGTAGACTGGGTACAGACGTTGCCAAAGAAGCCGCAGACATGATCCTAACCGACGACAACTTTGCCACAATCCTCAACGCCATCGAAGAAGGAAAGGGCATCTTCTACAACATCCAAAACTTCCTTACCTTTCAACTTAGCACCAGTGCAGCAGCGCTCAGTCTGGTCCTCCTGAGTACCTTTCTCGGTTTCCAGAATCCGCTCAACGCCATGCAGATTCTGTGGATCAGTGAGTTCTCATCCACCTTGTATCCGAGATAACCAAAGCTAACCAAAACCCCCCCTCAGACATCCTCATGGACGGCCCACCCGCCCAATCCCTCGGCGTCGAGCCCGTCGACCCAGCCGTCATGGCCCTGCCTCCTCGTCCGCGTCAAGCCCGCGTGCTAACCCGCCCCTTGATCCAACGCGTCCTCCAATCCGCCTCCATCATCATGCTCGGCACACTAACAACCTACTACCTCGAAATGTCCGACGACAACATAGTCACTGCGCGCGACACAACCATGACCTTTACCTGCTTCGTCCTCTTCGACATGTTCAACGCCCTGACCTGCCGCTCCTCCAGCAAATCCGTTCTCGCAGGCGAAATCGGTGTCTTTGAGAATAAAATGTTCAACTACGCTGTCGCGGGCAGTTTGCTTGGCCAGTTGGCTGTTATCTATTTCCCACCGCTGCAAAGCGTGTTTCAGACCGAGGCGCTGGATCTGGCCGACCTCGCCCATTTGGTGGCGGTGGCGAGTTGCGTCTTTTGGGCTGATGAGGGGAGGAAGTGGTATTTACGGTGGAAAGGGAGGAGGGGGTACGGGGCGGGGTATAGTACTGTTGTATGATTCCAAGGGGAAGGTTTGGTTTGGTCTTGCCATGTTTATTTTAGAGTAGAATATGGAAGACTTGTGGTGAGGGTTAGTCTGAGGATTTCTTAAAGTAAATGAAATGCATAGCGTGAGTTTTTGTGGTTGGAATTGTATGTACATACATGTATTCTGTGTAGTGTCTCTTTGATACATTGATAGAAAAGGTGTGGTTGTAAAGAAGTCATAAAGCATACATGTTCTCGTAAATCATTTTCGTCAATGTACATTACCTTGACCACATTCCTTCTTCTTCTTCTTCTTCCGCTTCTTCTTCTTCCTCTTCTTCTTCTTCATAGTTTCTTTTATATCATTTCTTTTCATGTACGCCGTGAATATGCCCAAAACTATGTACTGCATGCTTTGTACAGGGAAAAAGCAAAAAAATTGCATCAGACCCTTCCATGGCTATCGTTATGTTTCTTCTTCTTCTTCTTCTTTCCCTCCATGCAAACATGCACCACCCAACCTACTATGCTAATAAAAAGAGGCAATATTTCCCAAACTCGTTAAATCAACTCGACATCCCCTGTCCCACATCCAACACACCACCGTCGAACCGCACTCCACCGTACAACCCATACATCCCCCCTCTTCATTTCGAATCTACGATCCGTGCCCTCGACAAAAATCTCGCCCACATCCCTCAACGCACGAACAAATACGGCTTTGTCTTCGTCCGGCTTGTCCACCATACTGATTCCGCCCGTGGTATCATCGAGACGCTGCAGCGAGGCCGGGAACTGGGACAGGAAGGACGAGGCGTAGTGGGCGGCGAGTAGGGCTTGGTGGGATGTGAGGTATTGGTGTTCTGCAGGAGAGAGGAGCGGGGTTGGGGTGTCGAGGGAGGACGTGTGTTGAGCCGAGATGTGTAGAGGGTGGGTGTCGATCTGTGTTGATTGTTAAGATTAGTATACAGATATCATCTACTACATGTCCGAGCGATGGCTCAATGGGAGTGAGCGGTAGAGAATTATGCTAACCCACCTTTTTAATTCTCGCCCTCAAAAAACTCCGGACGAGAAACTTGAATCGCTCTAGTTCCGTCTGTATGATGATGAGAGTAAAATTCGTCTTTGGGTCCATATTCCCCGTTTGGTCTTCGACAAGTTCAATCTGGCTGCGTCATTAGCCCTCTCAATCTCGATGTAATGTGAATGTATGTGCGATTCTAACGGCCAACGAAGAAGCTCAGACAATCATTATTGCTTTGTACCCAGGACCGTTGAGTTCTCCCCAACGGTTCCAAGGTGCCCCCCCCCCCCCCCAACGCACGCAGAACTCACCTGTCTCGCGATGCGCTCCAGCACTCTTGCCATGAGATCTGTCGGCCACGGCAGAATCTCGGGCGCCACTCTCTCGGCAACCCAGCATCGTGTCAGCTCCTGTAAGTCGCGCGATTCCTGTGGCGTCGAGTCGACGGCAACCTCGGCCAGCAGGTCGTCGATATCCATTATTGCTCTTGTCTCGAATTGCACATGCAAAAGACAGGAAGATTGGACGTCGAGACTGAAAACAAAGCAAAACAACAACGGTAAAGTCTCTCGTCTATGCAGCCAAGGTACGGTGCCGCATGTGGCAGGTAGAGAGTATGCAATGTACTATAGCACGCGTTGAACTGTGTGCGTGCTTTGTGAGATCAGCAAGTGCTCGGAGCTCGGAGCTTAGCTCCCCTCCCAGCTGAGGTGGGGCAAAAGCAAAAATAGATGGCTCGCAAACAAGAGCAACCCACAACGTATCCACTCGCCCTAGAGCGCATGTCGGATCTATGGAATTGCTTGAGACGTGCGATTTGGGAGACTTGGGTGGCGATGGGGTGCATCGACGCAGGCAAGACACGGGCTGGCGTGCAGGATGCATCATAACGTCGATTTGCGCAGGTTTGGTGGGGAAGCCATGTTTGGGGAGAGCGGGGCTGGCAGTGTTAGCGCCAAACGCGTTGGGACCTCACGCGACTGCACGGCTGGGTCCTAGGACTCTTCCGGGCAATGCCACTCATCCATCTGAGGCACAAGTAGCCCGCCTTTCCGGCTCAACACTTCTATCGGGCATAGCTCAAGGCCTCTGTCCGGCCAAATCAACAACCATGCGTCTGACTCGGGTACCGACTACCGACAACAAACAATGCGAGAGCCATGAGGGGTATTCCTTTTGTTTGTCTTGCTAGTCCAACTGCTTCTCCAGTTGGCTGCTTGGCCATTCTGTATCACGCCAAGTACATACCCTCAATCTCCACATCCTTATAGCACAAACACACCGACTTGCAAGGGGACAAACGTGACAAGGCAACAAGTGTATCAGACACACAAAGAACAAACCCCAAACAAAGCATTGTGGCCAACAAAGACAACGTCATCACTCTCCCAAGTAAGTACTAACAAAAACACCAACCAAGCGTCAATGTGAATGGTTAATGAGATGGATTATAATGTGCTGGTAATGAGCGTTTGTACAGGCACGTAAACCCAGACTGTGTATGTGGCTTCGTGATGATTCTTAGATTTTGGTTCAACTGAACTCGGGCAAGAGCATTTTCCAGCTCGGCCATGGCAAAAAAAAAGGAAAAATCCGGTTGAGGATGTACATGGTGACAAAGGAAATTAGAGTGCTTGCGGGCAGACTGGATCAACCTGCACAGCGGTCGCCGTAAACGTGGTGGGTATCCAGCCATCCCACTGAAGAAATGGTAACGTATGTCCGGGCCCTTGGCTCCGCGACATGGGGTATAGAAACGAAAACGGGGTCAGGATGCCCCAGAGATCAGATGCAGACTGTTTTCCTCTGACAAAGATATTCGAGGACCATATGCAGAACAAAGGAAATCGCTTAAACGCCCCGGTGTAATCGAAATAAAGAACAAGAAGAGAAAAGTAAACGCCAATGCTGTGGGGATCCTATGCCGATGCAGCAAGTATTGATAAACGCCATGAATCGATCCGCCGTCAAGGTTAGTTTGGTATCGTAATTGCGGCCAGAGGCCAGTGTGTGCTTGTTAGTAAGAGGCAAGGCGACGGGTACTAGCCCGAGCGCCGTCCAATGAGTCGCTGCCAAGGCAGAAGATGTTGTTTCCGCTTCTTGACCGGCTCATGGTTGTAGGGCTGTCCTCCATTTGGCAGGGTTGCCCAAAGGTAAAGGTAGTGGCACGGTTGAGCTTAGCACGCGACTTGAACTTGAGCTTGTTAAGGCCGCGCTCGCACGATTGTTCGTGCTCTTTGGCGTCCATGCGAAGGTAGTTTTGGGGATAGCAGCGGGTAGCGTGAGCATGGAAGAAGGAGCTGTAGCCACCATCAAGGATGTAGACTTCGGGAAAGGAGAGGAAAGGATACTGGTGAGCGTTCTCTTTACGGTCTTGCGAGCGAACAAACTTGGCCCTGTTGCTATTAGTTGGTGAAATTGACCATGGCTAAACCAATTGACTTACATCAGAGGAGCACGATGTGCCGAGTACTCGCAATGGAGTACCAAGAGAGTGTTCTCACTAGAAGGGGCCTGGAAGAGACGCTCGGCAAGCTTCTCCTTGTCACAAAAGTTCAAAGCACCTTCAATGTGCCCACCGTTGTACTCATACTCGAAACGGCAGTCAATAACCACCTTGTTGTCATACAGGTGGTCGTAAACACCATCGAGCACGTCAATCAGGGTCTCACGGGTAATGCGAGGAAGACTCTCTGGTTCGCTAGTAGTGAAATGAGGAAGTTTGAGTGGGTGGACATCATCGACATCCATTACAGACTGAAGACCACTGGGCTGATAGTTCTCCTGCTCCTGCTTGGCATTCATCACATCACCGGGGCTCTCGAACATGCTCAATGAACGTCGGAACTTGCTTGGTCGACGCGAGGAGGGACCAGCAGGTTTCCGGATGGCGGCAAGGGGCGATCCATTTGAACTAGAGGTAGCAGTAGAGTTGAGGCGGTAGGGCTTGGGCCTAGAAGAGCCGAATAGGGATCCATTGGATGTGGGCCTGCTGCGCTCTTGTGGAGGCGAGGCGGCGAAGCACTCGTCCAGGGTTAGTGAAGACGAGGTGCGGCTAAAGTCACCACACCCGAACTGGAAAGGTGGAGGCGGAGGCACCGAGTTCTCGTCGGACTTCTCATCATCCTTGAAAGAAACAGAGTTGGACGAATTGTTCTTGGAACGCATCAGAGAAGGCCTAAGCAGGGCAGACTTGCGACGGCTACGTTGTGTTAGTTGAAATTGAACAGGCATATATGGCGAAGAATACTAACTCAGCAGCAGATACTGGGCGAGGAACCTCGAGGTTTGCCGTCGAGTACGTGGGAGGCGTAGGCAGGTCGCTGCACGACGACAACATGTCACTGTCGGTGCCGGGAGTGGTCTCGGGCGAGGGCGAGGGAAGCGGCAGAGAACGGTCGTTGACGAAGCTAAAGGGGGCCTTGTGGGGAAGAGGCGAGATATCCATCGAGTCTGGAGCGAAGCCGGGCGACGAAGAAGGAATTGGGGGAGTGGTGACACCTTCCCATCGGGCAATTGGGGTCAGGTTTTCTACAAGAGCTTTGTTAGAATGGGCTACTTCTCTCTCATTGTCATGAGCACAGCCACTTACCCCTTGTGTCCAACTGCTGAAAGAGATTGGACGTGAAGAGCGACCGACGGGGCGTGGCGAGCTGAGGGCTGTAACAAAGGGCATTAGCACCGAAAGCGGAAGGTGTTTTGAAACCAAGCGTAGTTTTACCTCTGGTCAACGTGCAGGTTGCTCGACATGTCGGCAGCCAGGCTGGCAGTAGGCGAGGAGCCGATGCGAGGCTGGAGGGCAAAGTAGTCTCCACTAGCCTTCTTCATGCTGAGATCACGGAAATTGAAGTTTTTGGGGCCAAGGTTGTGTGCACCCCCGAAGAGCGGCTTGGACTGAGGCAGGTCACGGCGATAGCCCCAGGGACCGGGAATTGGGGGCGGGTGCATGGCGGCAAGAGGTGAAGACATTTCCATGGTGGTGAAGGTGAGGGTGGGCTATGGTCGTACCGGGCAACAGGTGGAAACGAGCGTCGGCGTCGGGGTGGAGAGAGCGGGCGGGCGGGTGGATTGGTGTACTGGCGTCGGGTGAGGGTGATAAGGCATACAAGACAGAAAAGCTAATTCCAATCTGAAGATGCTGGGGGCAGTGGGATAATCGGGGCTGGTATCGTCGTTGTGCGTGTTTGGTGGTGGGTAGCGGGCGGTTGGTTGTCGAATTGGGTGCTACAGGCGGGCTCCGGACATGAGGCTGCAGGCGCGATGGGAGGAGGTGAAGGAGGTAGCGACTGCCTATAATGGATGTGGGAGATCCAAGCAAATGCGAACCTTCGTCGACAAGGCGAGTGGGCCAAGTTAAGTCGGGGGATTGGGCCTTCTTGGGGGAGAGAAGGGTAGAGAGGAAGGACGGCGGGTCCGTCACGCAGCTGGCTTTGAGGATGCCATGGTTGCTGGGGTAGCCCGCTGAGAAGGTTAGGGCGGACGACCAGGGCATGGGCTGCTAAGCTAGGCGCTTGCACACACCGGAGGCCTCACTGCCCAGCCCAGCACCAGCACGGGACAAAGAGGACTGGGTAGTGGAGTTTGTTCGTTCCGGCTATGCAGCACGTCCAAGCTGCGCTGCGATGATCCGCTGCCTCTAATGCCGCCGCAGGTACACCGGCTGCTGATTTGATCGCGATGGCATGCTCGGCTGCTTGCGTGCAGCTGGGCTGCAGCTTGATGACGCCCACTGCAGACGGGTAAACCAGTGTTTGCAGTACAGATATGGCCTGTCTGCCTTGTTCTTGTTCTTGTGTACATGTTGTATGTAGGGACATTGTGTATGTGCATCACTGGCAGGCTGCTCTACCACGGCACCGTGTGCGTCTGACGGCTGCTGCTTCATGTATGTCTACTTTACTACTGTACATGATAGATGGCTGCACCAGGCCGGTCCATGTTGCCGTGTGCAGCGCGTTGCCAGAGAAGCAACCGCCTAGCTCGACGCGGCTCAGACCCATGGCGGATGGGTGCTCCCTGTAGCGCAGCAGGTGGAGGGGTGAAACGATGAGTTTGCGTTGCGCCCCCCCGCCTAATAGTACATTTGCACAGCTACACTACTTACTCAGAGTCGCGCTGCCGAGACGAGGGTGGCCTCGGAGTGGTTCAGCGTGGAGGGTGGAGCGTGTACTGTGTAGCGTGTAGCCGTACATGCATACTTACCATGGAGACCGTCTCCAAGGGAAACCAGTGCAGCCCACTCGGTACCAAACATGGGCGACTGCGGCTAGCTGCCCGCTGCATGGTCTTGCATGTGCGTGCGGAAACCGAACAGGCCAGCAACCGCCGTCGCCAGAGACGCGTGAACTGGCCCACGGCAGCCTGTCAGAGGCGGTGCATGTGCAGTGCAGTTCTGTAGGAGGAGTAGTAGCAGTAGTAGCAGCAGCAGCAGTGGTGCTAGTAGAGTAGCGTTTCCCAGTTGGAGTAGCAGTATTTTTGCTATCCTTACTCACTATTACCAGTACAGTAGGACAGCCCACTTGGCCGCTCTCGCATAGCACGCACACAGGCAGGCCCATTCGGCCGCCGACTACGTATTCTTTCGTCATCGGCCAGGGAACGGCACACGTCTGGCACGCCCTCTGCCAGGGAATCTGCCATGGCGACGCTGGCCCTCCATGTCATCCTGCTCACCTGCGGGCCGCCCATTGGCCATGGAGCAGCGAGGCGCACCCATTGGGCGAGCGGGAGATTTCCATGCTTCTTTCGGTGCAGCTCGACCGACGTCGCACGCCCATTATTACCATTGCCATTACCCACGCTCTGCCCTCTGCCCACAAGCGCCGTGGATGCGGCGACCGGCCGCTGCATGGCTCGTTCACGCTCGGATCGCCTTGTCGGGCCCATCCATGTGCATCCATGTCCCCCCCCCAAGCAAGCAAGCGGGCGCGCATTGCACCGGCCTGGCCTCGCCCCAACACACTACGCTCCTAGTGGCGTGCCTGCGATCGAGGCTGCTGCAACGAGATCTCGATGGCGACACTCGCAAACGTCATACTCAATAAGGCTGAGGCCACGCCCGCCGGCTTGCCATCAAGGGACTGGGTGGGCTAAGAAGGCAAACCTGTTCGGCGCCTGTCAAGCCGCAGCCAGCGTCCCCTCGTCTCATGAGCAACGGGCGAGTACATGTTTATTGTGTGGACACGATGCTGCCCGGCCAACGACGTCAGCAGGCAATTACTCGGCGTGGCCGGGGCGGCGGTCGTGCAGCGCCTGGAGGCGAGCTGAGTCGCTGTTCGAGAACAGCGGCTGTTTGCAGCGAGGCCGTACAGGGCAAGCGGCGAGTCTGAGTGCACAAACTCTTTCATAAGCGCAGCCTGCACGCGCCCCCGCCAACGGGCTGACCCCTCCTTTTGTGGGCCCCCAGCGCGCGCCATGGAAACAAAAAAAGCCTCGTCGCCAGGTGCGACGCGTCCGCGCCTGCCGTACACAAACAATCCCACGCACGCTATCACATGACCGCAACCGCCCTTCTCGCTCTCTAGCCACACACCCACCACCGCGCCAGTCTCACCAACACAGGGTCCGTCATATACCCCAGACCGCGGGACCCGCCCGCGTTACCGTCTACGGCCTATTGTGCGTTTCGAGACCCTGAAAATCTGCACCGTGGCAGCAGGCTAGCACTCATCCTCTTTGTCACGAGAGCAGCACCTGGCCGCACGCTTCCGATCTGACTTTTGCTTGAAACCATGCACCTCACTTACGTACGTACTTACTTACTCTATCCGCTCGGTGGAGATTGGAAGAGGAGCATGCATGCCAAAGCCCAAGGAAAGAAAAAAAAATATTTTTCTCCCTTCCCACATACTACTAGAACCGACCCGGTCCCGCGTGGTCACTCACCCCGAAAACAAAGCCCCTTCTCTCCCTTCTGCTTTCCCTTGATGGGTTCGCCTCGAAGAACTTAAAGAGTCAGCACACCCTCCCACACACCGGACAATCCTTTGTTGCACCGCCAGTTGGCTGCTGCGCATCGCAGCCGCATCCGGCCCACTCTACTAAGTAAGTAAAGAAAGGATTCGCCTCTATCAATATTATACCCCCAGGGAACACGAGTTTCACTTCTGCATGCGGATCGTGTGCGGCCTCGTCCTCGGCAGGTCGCTATCTGAGACGACGGGACGCTGTGACGCCGTGACGCGCCTGTAGAGGCTGCTACATGCGGGGGGCATATCCTCCGCCCAACTAAAGCTCCTGCCAGCCTGTTTGAGCTGCGACAACGGCACATCGCCTCCTGAGGAACATTCAACATCCTCAAACAGTGTCAATTTTATCAACATTTGCATGCGTTTCCATCCCATGGCCTCAGCCCATTTTCTGATTCATGTTTACGCGTTGCCATCGCGTTGCCATGGAAATGCACTGGGTAAGACGTGCCTCATTGTGTACCCGGCTCCGCACAACTTTCCGACGAACCCCACCACTCTCAAAGTTATACTCAGAATAAGGAAAAAGGGGCCGACCTTTTTGTCCTCTGCGTGGTGCGTGCCATACGCACAAAAAAGGAGAGCGAAGTTTTTCACCGGGGCACCGACCATGCAATCTGCCATATCGATACCGCTCACCGTCTTCTCCTGACCACCAAACACGTAATTTGCACCTCGAACAAGCATTTAAGCTGTCCAATTCCCCATTGCTGCACACCACTTTGAGCAGATCCCACTCTCGCGTCCACATGTAGTCCCCGACATGCTTCGTGCTTCATCAGCTGTTCCCTACGTGGCACTGTATGCTTCCTTATTCCTGCTCCCAAAAGGAATCTCATGATGGTCAAGATCAACTTTAGCAGGTCATTCTCCACCGCTCCACGGAAAGACTGATCAAATGAGCAAGAAAGAGCTGAGAGTCTAAATCCATCTTGAGCGTTTCCTTTACATGGTGCGACAAGCTAACCATTTTCCATTATCCGGCACTCCGCTATTCCGTTTGATATCCGTTGCTGTGACTGCCAACAGCCTGTGTCATGCCCAATCCATTCCTTGCTCGATTCTCTTGCTCAACTACGCTTAGTGGTAGCCCTTTGCCAACTCCGCACAATACAAAAGCCGCCCACTTCCACCGGAATGGATTGATGGCAATTGTGAAGACAAACCAGTAAATCAGCTCCGAGTATGTGAAGAAATCAAATGCTCCCCCAGGGGCCTTGCTCTTGATGAACCGCGTCATG
Source organism: Bipolaris oryzae ATCC 44560 (assembly GCF_000523455.1). NCBI lineage: Eukaryota > Fungi > Ascomycota > Dothideomycetes > Pleosporales > Pleosporaceae > Bipolaris > Bipolaris oryzae. The sequence goes on from NW_006911276.1 coordinate 514,390, forward strand.
TCTATCCATTGCTTCATCCACCACGTCCTGGGTCGCGCCAGCGGGTCCACCAGATACATGAGCAGGAAGCGCGTGTAGATGCCAATGTGGTAGTTTCCCACTGTGCCAATTGCATTGACATATGTACAGTTGTTTGCGCAAATCGAAGGGTGGTCTGGCGGGAAGACCTGGAGGTACCAATTCGGTGGATCATATGGTTCGTTGAACACTTCTTCTGGCAGGAAGCCCAAGCTTGGTCGTTTGTATCCCGTAGCCATGATGACAATATCCGCTTCGATTAGTTTCTCTGAGCCAGGCCCATTCTTGGGAACCCCCTGAGCGCGTTTGTTGAACTTGATACCCCGGCCAGAGTCATCGTAGCCCATGATGTCGCCGCGCAACCAGGAAGCTTTACCTGAGCGAATGAGGTCAAGAACCTGATCGTTAACCATTGGCGTCTCGGTGAAGAGTCCCTTTCCACTATTGGGCGCCGGCGAGATATCGTACAGGTCGCGGTAGAAGAACAATCTTAGAATGTACTCTGGAATCCAGGAAAATATTGTTTCAGAACCGAAAATGTTCAAAGCCAGAAGAGCGTCGATGAATGGATTCCGCGGGATGATCCACTTCTCACTGCGCGAAAGGACATATGCATGTTCTGCCTCTTCGTTCGCAACAAACTCCAATGCCTCCACAGCAGATGCGCCGCCACCAATAATGGCCACCTTCTTCCCTTTGGCTGTCTTGCCGTCTAGGTCCGAGCTATGCCAAATCTTTCCCTTGAAATTCTCCTGGCCATGCAGCCTGGGCATCTTTGGATCACCACATGTTCCGATGGCTGCAATGACTCCATCAAATCGCCCGTAGCTCGGGTCGTTGATAATCCATCGCCCATGCGGATCCTTGTAGACCTTTTCCACCTTTGTGTTGAATTCCGTCTTGTCCTCCAATCCATATCTCTTCCATAACTCTGTAATCTGCGACACAATCTGCTGGCGATCTGGATACCCCTTCTTCCAGTGCACCGAAGGGTGGAAGCGATACATGACCGAGTGGATTTGCAGACCAGACGTATTATTCACTCGACTCCAGATCCCACCGAGGTTCTCCTTTGGCCCAGCCTCGAAGATACGGCAATCAAAGCCATGACCGACAATGTGCGAAGCAGCTGATACACCGGTGAGACCAGCGCCTATGATGGCGATCTTTGGGCGGGCGAGGTTTAAATGGGGTGGAGGAGGAGTGGGTGAGAGGAGCAAGTCAAGCACATATTGAACCACTTGGTAAATGAAGAGAATAGGGTGTGTGACAAAGTACCAAATGTAGTCGATAATGTACCCCATCGTGAGTGGATGGGCAACAGCAATAGAATAGATTGACAAAAGGGTGCAACAAAGGATGTGCCTCGCAAAGGTTAAGTACGACAAGAGTACTTTAACACGTTACTTAGTAGTGCCGGACATCTGCGGGAAACGTGCAGCTTCAACATGGTTGTTTCGCACATTACGCTCGGTGATGTCACGGTAGTGGGTCTGACATGTGAAAAAGTACAAAGTTGACTGTCAGGCATGCACGTCACGCTGCCCAGCTTAGACGAGGAAGATCCCGATAGAGAGTTGCTGACATAACGTCATCAGGTGAGCAATTTTTGACAGATCTGAGATCAAATCTAGAAATCGTCAACGAAACTCTCGGAAAGGGGGAAGAGAGATGTTCCTTTCAATGATCGGCGGCAGGGATGTGCGGGTGTTAAGCGAGGGAGCTTGGGCCCTTTTCTAGTGCGTATATAGGTTAGTGCATTGTTGAATATCCTTAGCCACAGCCAGCTCTCCCGCTTAGCTTGACTCCACCCCCAACCGTCGACGGGGGTTCTTGCAGCTATGCCATTCTTCCAAAATCAGAACGATGTCGAGACGCGTCTGTGCACAGCCGTCAACGTCGCTATACGAGCAGGCGATGCCAACCAGTTACAGTCAATCGTGCTCCTGGAGCCGCTTGAGGCCAACCGCTGGCCCCCGGATCATCAAGAGCTTATAAACTCGTTGAAGCAAAATTATCCTGCTTCTAATCCGGGCTCTGAAAAACGTCTCGAGGATCTGGTCAGACGTGTGGTGACTGAGACGGCAGAGTCTGAGGATGAAGAGGGAAGACCAGTGCAATCCTGGGGATCGCTCGTCACGTTTCTTGTTGGATGGATGACCTTTCTGCGAGATGTCGACGCCAATAATCTCGTCATGGTATTTGAAATGATGACAGATCTTCAACCGTAAGTTTGACTACTGCATATTACTTCCGAGAGACACAGCTATTGACAGCAATGTTAGACGTGCCAATAGCGCATTGCAGCATCCTACCAAGGGCATCATGATGCTTCCCACCATCATGTACTATGCCAAAGTCTTTGCACGGGTTGCAATCGGCTTGGACAACAACCCTAGTCTGGCGCAACAGCTTCTAACTGATGTGGATGAAGACGGCCAGAGAGAATCATTACCAGAGAAGGCTGCCAACATTGTACGACAAGCCTTCATCATATGCTTAAACGACCGCAACACTGTGCCAGGTGGCATAAAAGACGGCCGGCCCGACGGCAAGAAGGTGGGCATCTACAAGATGGCTAATATATGCTTGAAGACTTTATTTCAAGCAGACAAGCTGGGAAGTTGCGAAACCATTTTTAATAACATTTCAAATTCATCGCCACCACTACATTTCTATCCTGCTGCGGAGCGGACAACCTATCTTTACTATCTTGGAAGATATCACTTCAGCAACACCAATTTTTACGCCGCTCAGCTGGTTCTGGAGGTAGCCTATAGAGGCTGCCATAGGCAATGCCCGAAACAGCGCCGCTTAATCGCTGTCTGTCTTGTCGCCGCAAACATTATTCTTGGTCGCTTTCCAAATGAATACATCTACAACGATCCAGCTAACATTGGCTTCCGCGAAGTCTTCGTTCCAATCACTCAAGCCATTCGCAAGGGCGACCTGGAAACCTTCCGCCGCATCACAAACCTGGATCTTTCGCACCCAAGCGCCGATTTCATGATCAAATACCGCATATTCTACCCCATCGGCAACTACTGCGAAGTCCTCGTATGGCGGTCACTCCTCCGCAAAATCTTCATCCTCACCGGTAGCATAGGCGAGACGTCAAAAGCAGCAGCCCTACTCGACCTCCGTGCTGCCGTCCAAATATTCCGCTTTCTCGAGGCTCGCGTCGCGTCGACTACAGAGTCGATGTATATTGATCCAGACTTTGCCGGCTTGGATAATGTACAGCCCTATATCCACGAATTTGACATCCTGGAATTAGAATGTATATGCGGTAGTTTGATTACGCAAGGGTACCTCAACGCGTATATTGCGCAGTCGAAGCAAAAGGTGGCGATTCAGGGTGTTAAGAATGGGAACCTGAATGCTGGGTTCTTGGTGCCGTGGGAGGTCAACAAGGAGAGGAACAAGGACGACGTGCTGGGCTGGAAGAAGGAAGCTGGGGGCGATGGCGGTAAAGTCGTTAGACTCTCGTTTGCAGCTCCGGCGGGCTCGTAAGGACGTGTGCTGGATGATACCCTTTGTATTCTGTTTGCATTTTTTTTTTAAAAGAAACGATGAGGATATTGGCATGCTACGGAGGACTTTAGATTCATACATGGTAGTAGTACTAGGAGTTTATCTCTAGTTATTCACCTAGCTCTACACATCTCTTCACGCCATCATCACCCACCATCTCCCTTATTTCCCAACATTCGTAAACCTCAAATACTTCTTAACCTCCCTCACCTCGCCAAACTTCTTCCTCGCATCCTCGGTACTCACACTAGCCGGCACAATAACATCATCCCCCTTTTGCCAATCAATCGGCGTCGCAACACCCTTCTTATCGCCCGTTTGCAAACTATCAATCACCCTCAGCACCTCCGCCGTGTTCCTCCCCGTACTAGCCGGATAAGACATTGTAAGTCGAATCTTCTTGTCCGGATCGATGATGAAGACGGAGCGAATGGTAAAGGCGATGCCGCCGTTCTTTTGCAGCGCGTCGAGATCGTCCTGCGAAATCATGTCGTACAGGTATGCGACGTGGCGGTCTGCGTCGGCAATGATGGGGAAGTGAACCGTGGTTTGTGAGGTTTCGTTTATGTCGGCGATCCACTCGGCGTGGGAGGAGAGGTCGTTGGCGCTCTGCGTTGTGCATTGTGAGTACGTGTTTGGTTGGTTAGATTGAGTGTTTGTGGGAAGAGACGACGTACGAGGCCGATCATTTGGACGCCGCGGGCGTCGAATTCGGGCTTGAGTTTTGCAAAGGCGCCCAGCTCGGTTGTGCAGACTGGGGTGAAGTCTGCGGGGTGACTGAAGAGGATGGTCCATTTTCCGTTGAGGAAGTTGTGGAAGTCCTGGTTGGTGTTAGTTTGTTGCTTCATGGGATGCAAGTAAGGGAATGCGTACAATATCGCCGTGGGTAGTTTTTGCCTGAAAGTTTGGAGCTGGTATCAATGAGTTAGTATACATATTGCTGTGAAATGTTTTGATATATCTCAAGTACCAATGGATCCTAGCCTCAGACGTGGTTGCTCAGCTGGAAGCGCATATCCACGACGGAGCAGTGGGGTGATGGGACGTTGTGCCCGCAGTACAGGGCGCGCAGAGGAGCGCAGAGCTCGGGAAGCTGCGCGAGGAAAGAATGAAGCCATTGTGGAGAGTAAAAATCACAATGGAGTTGTCGCAAGTGAGTTCTTTAGCTCTTGTACATCTGGAGGCGATGGAGATTGGTTAGTTTGGTATCCTTTTCCTATGGCGTCATCTCGAATCAGAGGGGTTCTGTCGGTCCGAAATCGGCTCTGTCTTTCTCCCATAATTTTGGTGTTTATCTTCACTTGAATTATTGTTCATGACGATTAGGAAATATCGAAACATAATTGTTGGGAATTCGTTGTAATGCCTGGAATACATATCGAGAAGCACGTTGCTGTACATGCGCTATCCTTTCTGCCCGCCATATGTCATAAAGAACCGTCCACCTTTCCATCTTTGATAGTCACTTCCAGCTCATCTTGAGATTCAAGCATAAGGGGAACAGTGACTCCTTTCCATAGTCGCGCTGGAACTTTTCCGTCTTCGCCCTCCTCGTCCTCGACTTTTCCGCGCCACCAGCGGCAACCCTTTGGATGCATCCGGATCGTGTAATTTCCATCCTGTAGTCCTTTCACTTTCCAATCGATCTGGTGCACAACAGTGACCGGCTTGTGAGGCCCCAATATCATCAGCTCGTCTACTCTGGGTCGTGTATCGGCTTTGGGGTCCCTCAAGTGACACTTGCTGGGATCTTCATGTCCACGAACTACTTCTCTCGCCGCAGCATCAAGAACCATGAGACTGGATACCGGGGCGTAGTTTTGCGGCGTAGAGTCGATGATTCTTGGACGGTCGTCGAGTACATCGGGTTCTGGCTGCATGGGACCCCATGGAACAAGGAAATTTTGGTGGCCTCGAGGTTGTACAGTGATGGTTTCCTCGGCCGTGTTTTCAACGGTAACTTCTAGCGATGTGCTTTCGACCAAGCGTAATTTCACCTCCACTTTCGGTGGGAACAATAGGTTGTCCATGACTTTGAATGTTGCATTGCCGTGAGAGTAGCTGTTGACCAAGTTTGCCGTTTCACTATGGGCCGTTTCAAAATGATCTTGGTTGCCATACGTCCATTTGCTGACACCAAGGTCTTTACTCGCAAGTCTTATTCTGTACCTTTTGCCTACTTTGAGTATTGATGCCAGAGCACCCTTCAGATCAATATGACCTAGATATACCGTTATGTCGTCCTTCCAGTTCTTCGTTCGGTTGAGGGGAGAAGGGATAGAAATGCATTCTGAGGTACTCTTGTCAACTTCTCCCATTTTGCTCAGATCCACTTCGACCCATTTTGTAGCTTCGCCAGGATGTTCCTCGTGTAGGGTAAGCAAGCCATGGGCCAAGGCGTATGGGACATCGAACACTGAGCCTGCAGTCTCGATAAGTAGTGGGCGAGGGTCCGTGTCGGACTTAGAAAGACGGCAGATGCCGAACACAACACTGAACGGTAGTTGTCCTGATGCGTCGAAAACGCTGTAGCGACTGTGAGGTTGTACGTGAATGGACAATTCGCTCGTCATGGTATGAGTGTAATAGGGATGTCGAGATTCAGAGTGATTCCAAGAAGGCCAATAATTCTATAAAGTAAGTTCTATGTGAAGTTTGGGGAGATTGGTTGACTACGATAACCCGTAGACAGTGACGTCAGGTAGGCGCGTACAGTAGGCTGTGGCACAGCATGAGTCCTATTCTGAGTCAATCACTCGAATGGGGCGAAAGGTGTAAGGCGTCCAGAATTTCCCAGGATTGATTGGCCCATTACTTAGGAACAACAAAATCCGTTCGCGTCTTGCAGCCAAAGAGAGTGTGGCACGCTATGTCTCGGATTCCGGTGCTTACTGGTTCAACAGGCTCTGTCAGCGATGTATAGACTAGGGTAACATCCCGCGCCACCCCCGAAACGATCTACAAATCATGATTCGCCCACTACCTGGGCTGAGAACCATTCCGCCTTACACCGCCCCAGGATTATACGGCTATGCGAAGATCTTATACTATTATACTTGTGTCACGTCTATGCACTCGGCATATGGTGCCAAACAAGGTAAGTAGAACCCAAGTATCGTAGGCTTTCAAGTACGGCTCTGTATCGCATCAACCTTAATTGAGAAATTGGCTAGTAGTATTGAATAGGTATCAAGATTCCAAGTTATAGTGGCTATCAGACAGACCCCTTTGGTAGATAATTATAGAATACGGATGTTGCCTTGGTCGTACAAAGAGGACGGAAGTACATGGAAATAATCTAACAAAGCGTCCCGTTACACATCACTGTATTTCTCATAGAAAATATCACGTGAGAATAGATGTACCATGTTCGACCATGAAACTTCAGGCAACCATGTTGCTCCGAGGAAACAACGTAGCCATATGATCGGACAACGCTATGTTTTCCTTGTTCGCCCCGAGTACTACACGAGAATAGTATTCTATAGCGTAAGCTGACTCTGGAGGAACAAGGCGCACTCACATCGCAAAGTTTCACCTGTACGTAACTGATCGTGATGTGATTCTTGCAAGTGACCTTGAGAGTACCTCTGGTAGCGAAAAAACATGTATATATGGCATTGGAGTTGACTACAAGTTTACATCAATACCTACAACACCATCACATCCTTCCCAAGAGTAACGGATATCTAACACTCAGAGTTTAAAATCTTGTTACACGTATCATTCCTAGCGGACAACGTTTCCAACATGACTTTCTTCAAAACTTTCTCTTTTGCTCTTGCTCTTGCGGCAGCGGTTCACGCAAAGCCAATATCCAACCCACCGACTAGAGTAGTTGCTCGGCAAGCCCCACCGGAACCATCGTCCTATCCACTGGGCGATGCTTGCACGAACGAGTGGAAGTACCTAAACTTTGACCCCAATAATGAAACTGACAAGGCCCACCTGGAGCTGCTTCACAATATCCTCTGCAGCGGCGAAATGTTGGCCATCACCAGCTATGGATCGGGTGCAGCAGAAAAGGCACTCAAGCCGTATTTGCGTCATTTCGGGCTCAATGAGGAGCAAGACGATCCTAAGGAAAGGCCTGATGAGTATCACTTCCAGGACCACGTCAAGAATGTCTTGAACCTACTCGCTGGCGATGGTGAGAATAATGTCAAACTTGGGGCTGTCGTGGGAAGCTTTGTTGTCGACAACAAAGGTAAGCTTGACTCGAGTGCCTTCCAGCGGAAACATTCTCATGCATATCTTAGACTTTGGCAAAGATATTCCAAACGCATCTAACTGCGATGGAAATACTCTCGCGTACACCCTGGTCGATGAACCAGTTGATAAACGGGAGAAGATCCATTTCTGCGACATAGCCTGGACGGGCCGTTTGGAAAGCATTGCAGACATTGACTGCGGTGCTCTTGACCCCTATCCCAGCATAAAAATGGACAGTATCTCCCGTATTATCCTCCACGAATGGACACACTACAGTTCTGTGGGTCCAGCAACGTCTTTGGAGGACGATATCCAGGATAGACTCAACCTGGATGGAGTAAATGCCTATGAACCCGAGCGAACCCATGGTCTCATCGACCCTGAACAGGACGACGACCCGGTCGCTGCATCCCTGAACGCCGATAACTATGCATGGATGGCCTTGGATGCGTACGTTAGTCGCATCTGTGCTACGGATCCTAGTGGTGACAACTGGCAGACATTCTTCACCGAGAGTAAGTTCATTTTTTACGTACAAAGCGCTGGGTCGTACATATATTGATTGTGCATAGATCCTCCAGACTACGAGCCCGAAGATGGTTCCGACCCTGAGGACCCACCTTCCTCGAGGGCTTAGATATCACCAGCTGTAACAATGGACGGCCGGAATAGCGTGTTAGAGAGGTAACGAATTGCGTTGCTTTTGCATACATACATCTGCGTCTCATTTACTTTTTCTTACGTTCTTTGCACACACACACTTAGATTATCAATTTAGACTTTCATCAGTATCATCCAGATACAATATAGGACTTCACTGCCAGCATAGTTTCAATCTTACCGAAAGATAAAAACGTGGTACTAGGTACATGTCACCGATCCTTAGCGGGCCTTGCCATTGGTTGCTCTTCTCATGGCGTGCACAAGTTCCCAAACGTTCCCGTAGAACAAAGTGGGACGAATACGCTAATCTTGGACTAAAATATTTATACCAACAGATTTTACTATACGGATGAGCGGAAGTGACTTGAGTAAGAGTTGCAAGGGCTGCGGTGCGGACACGCAACTGGGCCAGCTGGGAGCCTTGAACATGACGTCATCGCGCACCAAACACTACGGGCTAACCCATGTGATTTTCCTTGGTTGCGCGGCTGGGGTATGATCAAGGTTGGAGAAGGTAGCCGAAATGAATTTAAGCGCCGTTGAGAATCCCTTCTACTATTATTCCCGATTTGCCGTTATTACTCTGACAGTTGTATCAAGGACTGGGTCCTAGGTGAGCTAGGTATCTACACGCGTCTCGCCAACATCAACACCATCGCATCTTCTTCATCATGTCGATCACATCATTCGATACCGCACCCGGAAGAGGCGGATTCCTGACATTCAACTCATCTCCTCCACGCATCTACCTCACAAGCACGTATCCTGCGCCAGAAAAGGCGCTCCTAGCTTGGCAAGAAGAAGGATACGATGCGCAATTCCTTCCCTACGAACCGCGCAAGCAATCCCAAACAGAATACGTCAGTACTATCCGAAAGCTCACAGAAGCATGCCAGCTCGGTGAACATTACGCGATAATTGCGTATGGCGAGGCCGCCAGCCTTGTCCTCAAAACAGCACAGAAACCGCTGGCGAAATGCTGTGCGATTGTCGCTTTCTACCCGACGCTTCTACCCAGTCCAAAAACCATGTATCCGCGATCGCACCAATTGCAGGTCCATGTTGCGTGCTTGAGTCAGGCCAGCGCCAGACCGGAGATGTGCGAGTGGAAGCTGTATCGGTATGAGAGGTGTGCTTCAGGATTCCTGGATCCATCGTCCCCGGCGTATTCGGAAGTAGAAGCCAACCTAGCTTGGACCAGGGCGCTGGCGAGTATCCGCAAAGGATTCGGAAAGAATGTCGATCTCGAACCCGTTGCAATTGCGCATTGGAACGCACGTTTTGAAGACGATGACCCGGATCGAGCGAGCATGGCTGTGGCTAAGAATATGACGCAAGATAGCCCGCATGTTACTATTCTTCCCACGATGGAAGGCGGCGTGGGAAGGAAGAAGCTGGCTGAATTTTATGGGGAATTCTTCGTACCAAGTTTGGTCCCGGATTTCGATATACGCCTGATTTCGCGGACCATGGGCGTTAATCGCATTGTGGACGAGATGGTCGTGTCCTTTACGCACTCTGATGAAATTGATTGGATACTGCCTGGTGTACCACCAACAAATAAGCATGTCGAAATACCCATGGTCAGTATCGTGGCTGTACGAGGAGATAAGCTCGTTTCGGAACACATGTATTGGGATCAGGCTTCTGTTCTAGTGCAAATTGGACTACTGGATCCCAAGGCTGTTCCCAAGAAGCAGAAGAGCGATGGATTGAAGGCGATGCCTGTCATAGGGGCAGAGGCAGCAAAACAGTTGGCAGAGCCACAACAGGGCCGGTATAACAAGTTGCTACAATTACACGGTCTGATGAATGGAATGAATGGGAACTAATGGCCGCTTTTTTTACTGTTTATAGCGTCGGTGTTTTGGAGTACAGGATGGCAAAATCTCTATTTTGAAATTGAGAAGCCCTATCTGATTATGATGATCAATATCAAATATTTTGTTTCATTTCGTCTTTCTCCGATACGCTTAAGCGCATGACCTCTCCATCACCCAATGAAGCTGCAGGTCGGGAGCTTATAATCCTTCAATACCCAATACTTCCTTCTGACACCCTCCCACTCACCCTTCTCGTCAAGGTCCGGTACAGGAACAGTCTCCCATTCCGTATCAAACCCAGCCTCAAAGAGATCAAACTCCACAATCTTGGTGTACACATCATACACAATCTGTCGATCAGCCCCCATACCATTGAAGAAGCCAAACTTTCCGCCTTCGCCATCTGCACCTCCTGCGGGATCGAGCAACCCGATAACATATTCGGTGAAAAACTCGCGCAGGGCCTTATACTCTTCAGCGAACGTGTCGAAGTAGATGGCATCGAACAGGTCGCCCTTTTCCACGAGACCGGGAACAATATCTTGCCATCGACCCTCATGAATCACGACTCCAGGCTTCTCATGCCAACCTTGTTCTTTCATACGTTTGACTACGTCTGGGTGTGCTTCGATGATGTGATGACTTATTGGCTTCTTTTCTTGGAAGATTCCATCGATGATGCCCATTCCGTGACCTACATTGAGAACCCGGAGACCTTCTTTGGGTGCTAGGAGTTCGGCAGATTTGCGCATCAAGGTTGTTTCCCATTCCATCATGACGCCGTTCCCTGAATCGTCTAGCAGTCGGTCGCGATTAAATGTGAGTTTTGAAGCAAGATAGTTTGGATTCTCGGTCGATTCGTCGCCTTGTACATCTTCCTGGACCGTCTCTACTGTTTCTGCCTCTTCTCCCACTTCTTGTGCATCTTCTTCCTCATCCTCTTCGTCCGAATCGTCGTCTCCAAGAGGTTGGTACTGCTCCAGACGATTCAGTAGCATTTCTGCACGAACGCCGGCGTCTACGCATAGATCATATAGCTCTTTCAAGCCGAGTCTGTGCGCTATACATCCTGGTGTTTCGCCATTCGAATCCAAGTCGTTCCATATTGCGCCATTTTCGAAAAGAAATTTAATTGTCTTCACGGCGCTATCCATTTCTCCAGACTCTCCTGGCGCATTGCCTGCGTCCCCATTTGAGTTACCATTGGTTTGTTTCGCATCATCCTCATCGGGTTCGCAAGCGGCAATTGCGGCGTGTAGAGGTGTGAAGCCTGTCTCGGAATCTTGTACATTGGCAGAAGAATTTCGGAGGAGGTTGCGCAGCGAAGCAGTATCGTGGTTCGCGGCAGCAAGTAGTATGCTTTGGGTTTGTAGATCGGTCTCGGTATCGAATGCTGGGTCGTCCATATTGCGTATTGGCGTTTTGTGAATGTCAATCTTGAAGAATGCATGGAGGGGTCGCAAGCGGAGGGGCTAGGAAATTTATTGACGCGAGTCATGCAGGGTCCAGAATGGAAACTAATGGATGTCAGTGTCATGCTCCAAACTTTAGCGTGTCAATCTGATATGAGCTTGGTAGGTGACAGATCCAGATGCTATACAGCTACCGCAAATCTATTAAGCTGTAATATATCCAACTATACGCTGATTTACTGAAATCTCTCTATACAACAGTTGATTAAAGATACTCGAGCCCAAAGAGATGCGGCGACTTCCATAGCACAGTTATTTGATCATGTTTAAACAGAATTGCAATAGTGTCTCTGGTTGCTCGAAATCCATACATGAAGCAGTTTGAACACTCATCTTGATTCCCAGGTATTCACTTTGGATTTGTATTATCTATGTTTTCTGACGGTTCACAGTCGTACGTGTAAAACCTCGGAATAAGGTTAGTTGCGGACAAACCCAACAGATTCAATTAAAAGGCTTAAACCACTTGAAACGACAATGTCGGTAAGATTTTGACATGTCTTATGCCACTTGCATCCACCTTAACGCCAAATCATAACCGGTAATTCCTCCAGAGTATGTGAACTGTTGACCGCAGTGACAGGAAATTCATTATACCATGTAGGCTCTTTGTAGACTCAAAGAGGAGGCCCTAATGCGATTGTATCCAGGCCAGTATCTGACCAAAAGCTTGTGCTTGCGACTGTTTGATTTTCGCATCCTCATAATCCCCAAAGACGGCGAAGCCATGAGGTACTCCAGAGAAGATTTGAATCTCGTGCTCGACCTTGTTTTTCTCCATAGCTCTCCGACCAGGTGTTAGCTCATCATCTTCTGAGAACATCGGATCATCTTTCACTGCGGCGATGTAGACTGGAGATTTGACAGCTTCGAGATCCTCTTTGTATGTCATAGTTGGATGTGCGACAGCGCCAGCCCGAAGCACAGGTTCTTTCTTCGTCGTTCCTTGCTCTTCATCCTTTGGTGTTTCTTGACCCCAGGCAACGGTATCAGGGAGTTCGGAGGCCAGCATGAGGATGTACTTTGCGCCGAAGCAGTAACCGACACCGTAGATGCCTCCACCATTCGCGACAGCATCGGCATATTCCTCTTTGGCGCCCTCAATGACCTTATGCAGCAACGGGAGAACCTTCTCGGGAGTATGGCGCGCAAGCCACATGTCAATCATAAATGACTTTATACCTTCCGCGGTTCTCAATTTGACAGCCTCAAGCCAAGAAGCATCCTGTGCGACCTCATCCATACTGACGCTGTTTGGTGCTGGATCGTTGTCGAATTGATCAGGCATAACGACCAAGTACCCTTCCGCAGCAAACTTGTCGGCTTGTAGCTGGTTGTTGGTAGACTTGACGCCGGTACCGCCCGTGAGCATAAGCAGGAGTTTCGAGGGCGAATGCGGGTGGTCGGCAGGCTTAGCAATGTAGCATTCGACACCGCCGAGCTTCGTCAGATCACCTGTGGGCTTCTCGCCGGCGGGGGTAGGCCGGTCTGTTGTGCAGTGTTCCTAGTCAATCAGTACTCATAACCCAGAATGGACGGTTGTAAAGACGGTTCGAACATAGAGCAGACACCAGAGACCAGGGAATGTGCTATATCCGCAGCCATGATGGACACATGTAGTCTACTGTTACACGAGATAGCGAATCAACTTACACCCATGCTTGGTCCATCTTGTGCTCTAGTGTCTCCAGGAAAGACGCTCTCTGGCGCTGGCTCCGGGGCCTTGGCTTCTGTCTGAGGTGTCTGGTGTTGAGTATCTTGCTGCGCATCGCTCTCGGGCGCACGTGTAGCAATTTCGTTGTCCGCCATAATGTTTATATGTATGTATGCAATAGTTGGAGGAAATCTGGTGTTAGTGAGCTGCGAGTATTCACAAATGGTCCAGGTGCTAGTCGGCCACTTACGTAGCCCCGCCCTGCCACACTTCACATCTAGCTAGAGCGGGGCTACAGAGTCACATGACCCGACGCGTCGACGCGCTTTCTGATCTTCGCTGTACCGCCACCGACACGCAATTAGCACAACGCCATCACAACACCCATACACTGTAGTCAAAATGGCAGAGGGAGCAATCACCCAAGGCGCTATTCAGTGAGTCTCCATGCTCAGCATAATTTGGAACCATGCTAACTCCACGCAGGAGCATCTTTCAGCCGAGCGGTTGCTTCGTGGAACACCCAGTCCTGCAATGCGTGCAGATCAAGACCATGGAGCCCAAGGCGGGCGAGGCAAATCCCGTACAGCGCTTTCGGGTTGTGCTGAGCGACATTCGCAACTTCATTCAAACCATGATCGCTACCAGTCAGTCAAGCATCAGGAATCTAGAGTTGCGAATAAGGCTAATTGTGTACAGCTGCCAACGAGATCGTCACTTCTGGTCAGCTCAAGAAGGGATCAATCGTACGACTTCTCAAGTATAATCCTCAACGTGTCAAGGACAAGAAGTATGTGCCCTTATGATGTTTATCTAGCGGTTGCCTAACACATGGACAGCATCCTGATCATCATGGAACTAGAAGTTCTTTCGCAGTACGGCGAACTTGAAAAGATCGGGCAGCCTGAGGCTCTGGACACCAAGCCTGCAGACGCCCAGCCTGCCGCTATCCCCGGCAATAATTTCTACGGATCGAAGCCTGCGCCTGCCCCGCAACCTCAGCGCTCGCTACCTACTCATCAGAGTAACCCTGGAACTTCTTCACACCCTCATCTTTATCCTATCGAATCTCTTTCGCCATACGCCCACAAGTGGACCATTCGAGCACGATGCACCCACAAGAGTGACATGAAAGAATGGCACAACCAGAAGGGAACGGGCAAACTTTTCAGTGTAAATTTGCTGGATGACACTGGCGAAATTCGAGCGACAGCTTTCACAGAAGTCGCTGACAAGCTGTTCCCAGTCTTTGAAGAGGGTGTTGTGTACTACATCTCTGCGCCCTGCAGAGTGACGCTTGCGAAGAAAAATTTCTCAAACTTGCCCAACGACTATGAGCTGCAATTTGAGCGTGACACTGAGGTTGAAAAGGCAGAGGATCAAGACAACAAGCCACAGATTCGATTCAACTTCACCAAGATTGGCGATCTAACCTCAGTTGAAAAGGACACAACCATCGACACGATTGGTGTATTGAAAGACGTTGCTGAGGTTACTACAATAACTTCAAAGAATACCAACAAAGACTTCAGCAAGCGAGAACTGACACTAGCCGATGACAGTCAAACATCGGTGCGACTCACCATCTGGGGCAAAACTGCCGAGAGTTTCGATGTACCGCTGGAGTCGATTGTTGCTTTCAAGGGAGTAAAGGTCTCCGACTTTGGCGGCCGAAGCTTGAGTCTGTTGAGTTCCGGTTCAATGATGGTCGATCCGGATATTGACGAGGCTCACAAGTTGCGAGGATGGTTCAATGCTGTTGGACAGAGTGCTACCTTCTCTACGCATCAGAACATGGTGTCCACTACTGGCGGTTCTAAGAACGACGCAAAGCCAATTTCGGCCATCATCGAGGAAGAGGCTTATCTTCAAGACACCCCCTCATATATGAGCCTTCGTGGATCGGTCCTGTACGTCAAAGATTCGACTTTCGCATATCCTGCGTGTTCGACACAAGGCTGTAACAAGAAAGTCATTGAAGAAAACCCCGGCTCTTGGTGGTGTGAGAAGTGCCAGGCTGCTTTCCCTGAGCCCAATTATCGCTATGTGCTCAGCGCCAACGTTGGGGATCACACCGGCACCTTGTGGCTCAGTTGCTTTGACGACGCGGGTCAAACAATCGTTGGCGTGTCAGCAAACGAAGCCATGAAGATGAAGATGGAAGACGAAGAAAATGGCTCGAGAAACTTTACAAATCTTATGCAGGAAGCGACCTGTAAGACCTTCAACTTTCGAGTACGTGCGAAGATGGAGACATATCAGGATCAACCCAAGTAAGTTTCGCCGCCACATCAGAGTAGTGCAATGCTGACGAACTATCAGGCCACGATACCAAGTCATGAATATATATCCACTCAATTTTGCTCAGGAAACCAATAAGCTCGCCCAGCTTATCAAGCAGTACAACATGAACGAGGATAGTTTGTTTGTCAGCTAAGGGCAAATCGGGAAGAAACGATTGTCTTCAGCAATGCTCTACAATGTATGGAATTCTAGAAGTCCTTGGCCTGATACGTGTTTATTCTTCAACACGCACCAGCAAAGCTGATTGCATGGTGCCAAAATACACAATCAAGTGCCTCTCTCCTGTTGCCTATGTTGTCCGGTACAATGCACCCCACTATAGCTGCTAGCTCCATGAGTCGTGGAGCTGCCCCGCTCAGACGTCATTACCAATCATTTCGGTAGCGGACGGAATGCTTTCGGAAACAGGAGCAAGTACATATTCTAGCTCTTGCTTCGTGCCGCTCAATCGTGTGATTTACGTCTTGAACACTGTGATTCTTGCTTGTATTCTAAATAAGACAATCGGCACGACCAAGTTCTATCAGAATGAGTGACACAATGCGCGCAGTAGGTTCGTACACACTTCCGTGCATCCCAGAACATTACTTTGCTAAGAGGTCCTCAGACATCAAGAATGGCAAAGGTCCACTCGAGAATCTGCACATCGCCGACGTGCCCAAGCCGAAACTCGGAAAGTCGCAAGCGCTTGTCAAGATCAAGGCCTTCGGCCTGAACCGCATGGATTTGCTGCAGCGTGAGGGTCAATACCCTGTACCACCTGGTGCTTCCAAAATCCTAGGTGTTGAATTTTCGGGTACAATCGCGGAACTCAGCGAAGAGGGCGGTGGAAAAGAAGGCTTTAAGGAGGGAGATGAAGTGTTTGGCCTGGCATATGGAGGTGCTTATGCAGAATACATCGCAGTCTCAACACATATGTTGGTGAGGAAACCAAAGGAGTTGACTTGGGAGCAATGCGCTGGAATTCCCGAAGTAGGTTCATACTATTTATGGAAGAGAGAATGGTGAGCTAACGTATGGACTACAGACATGGATAACAGCCACCCAGGCTATGTACCTGATCGGCCAATTCAGTGCCGGAAAGACCATCCTCTGGCACGCAGCAGCGTCATCCGTCTCAATTGCCGGTATCCAACTCTCCCGTGCTGATAACGCCTCTGCCGTTTATGCCACCGCCCGTCAGGATTCTAAATGCGAGTTCGCTGTAAAGGAGCTGGGCGCTACTGCCGCATTCAATACCACTTCTCAAAACTGGGTCGAAGAGGTGATGAAAGCAACCGACAACAAGGGTGTAGACATTATCGTCGATTTCATTGGCGCATCGTACTTCCAGCAGAACCTCGAGGCTGTAGCGAAGGACGGCGTCATCGTGAATCTGGGTTTCATGGGTGGTACCAAATTGCCAGAGGGTACGGATATCAGCGCATTCATCAGGAAGAGGTGCAGTTATGTCGGCAGCAGTCTGAGGAGTCGCGATGAAGCGTACCAAGGCAAGCTCAGAGACCAACTCGTAGAGCACGCGTTGCCGAAAATGACAGATGGCACATTCAAGCTCTATGTAGAAAAGGTTCTGCCATGGGAGCAGATCCAAGATGCGCAAAGGTTGTTAGAGGAAAACAAGACAAAGGGTAAGGTCATTTGTACGATTGGCTGAAGTTTGCATAGAGGGTATCACACTGCACATCGGAAAGGATATACTTAATCTGATCTACGTACTACTGTGTTAGATGCTCAGCAGTGATGATGCTACAAAGGGCCAGCTCAAAGCTGGATATAGATTCACTGTACCACAACATAAGCAAAAATGAACACTATACACATGCATCAAATAGAGTAAGGCTTGAAATTAGAACCAGCAAAAAGGTATAGCAAAAAAGACGACGTTGGCCAGATTCGAACTGACGCTCCCGAAGGAACAAGATTTCTAGTCTTGCGCGATAACCACTCCGCCACAACGCCTGAGACCGACACCTGTGTGATTCGAACACACGCTCCCGAAGGAACTGGCTAACTTCCCTCAATACAGAGGACTAGCAGGCCAGCGCGTTAACCACTCCGCCAAAGTGCCTGCGTGATTGTGTCAATCGATGGAGAAATTTGAAATTGCAAAATAAATATATACTGAAAAAACTAGCTGTTAATAATGAAGTGGATAGGTAACACATGTATTAATGTTTTTCAGATTGTGGATGAGAAATGTGGAACTCTGTAGTGGGGCTAACAAGTATGCTGTCTGTAGAGAGATGCATATGCGGGGTTCGTGTATAAAGTTAGCTCGAACTTGGTGATTCTGGTAGTGAACTACTTTCCGTTGCAACCTTTCATTCCACTCCAGATATTTATGAGCCATCTGATCGTAACAAGAATCTTCCTGTTTTGATACTTACCATATTCCTTGCTTATAACAAGCAAAGAAGGCAGGGTGCTGCTGAGACTGTCAAACTACGTTCGACTAATACATGGACTCAGTTACCATGTTAGCTCGGTGTGAGTAGTAAATGTGAATATGCATAAGGGCGAGGAAGGATTGATAAATGAACGACAGTACCGCACAGTCCTAATTAACACTGGAATGTGAAACAAAGAAGATGAAGAGGCTGGCTAATCGCGCTAAAGGAATGGTCGGGGACCAAGAAACGGTCCAAGTACTTCCAAGCACCTGTAATATCTAGTTGAGTATAGTCGTAGTACTGGTGACCAAACTTTCACATGCCACCGAATTTGAAACGGTCAGCAGGCTAGTATGAGACGCTCAGCAGAGCCTCTGTGCGTAGGTAGTCACACCAGACCTAGTAGGGCGAGAAATAACGCGTACATTTCTTTTGTGCATATGCAGAATATCTCATGCCGTCACCCGTTAGCCCGGAGCAATGTCTGCGGCGATGACGTCCGTGCGGGCGGGGTAGCATTTTTTGACGCCTCAATATCCATCAACGTGGGTTTTTCAAATCAAAAAGCCATACACAGTACTAGTAGCGCCCTTGACTCACGTGGGTGACACTTCATGCTCACAAGATGGGTTGCGGGTGTTCGGCCGCGATCTGCCTCGGCTCGCCAAATAGCCAGCCGAGCCCTGGACCGACGTAGGCCCAGCTCCGACGTAGTGTTGGAACTGCTCACATGCTGCAATTAAATTCGCTTTCTCCCTCACTGTGCATATTCCTCTTTCCTCAAATTGCTGTGGGAGCGATCGCATAGCTCACAGTTTGCTTGAGCCAATTTTTTTCCGTCTTCAAGCCACCTCTAACAAGCGCCATCGTCACTCGGACCATTTGACAACGCCCCACCAAAGCCTCCTACCAACATGTCAGGCACCGCAGACACCGTTATTGAGAAGTTGCCCTCCAAAGCGGAGCTCAAAGAAGATGTTAAGGTGGCGACCAAGTCCTCGCTTCAGTCGCTACGAGCGCTGATAGCTGGAGGCGTGGGTGGTGTTTGCGCCGTCATCGTGGGACACCCCTTCGACCTGGTAAAGGTGCGCATGCAAACAGCAGAGAAGGGCGTGTACAGCGGAGCTATGGACGTCGTAAGGAAGACAATAGCAAAGGAAGGTGTGGCTAGGGGTCTATATGCGGGTGTTTCTGCGCCTCTTGTCGGTGTTACACCAATGTGTAAGTACTAGAAAGCCAGCTGGTCAAGGGATGGTTCTTGAAACAACAAGGCTGACGCTGAACAGTTGCCGTCTCCTTTTGGGGTTACGATCTCGGCAAGCAGCTTGTATCCAGTGTCTCGAAGGTTGAGAACAACCAGTACAGCGTCGCTCAGGTCTCCGCCGCCGGCTTCTTCAGCGCAATCCCCATGACAATCATCACCGCACCCTTTGAGCGCGTGAAAGTGCTTCTACAGATTCAAGGTCAAAAACAGTTGGCACCTGGTGAGAAGCCCAAATACTCTGGCGGTCTTGATGTTGTGCGACAACTCTACAAGGAGGGTGGTATCCGCTCAGTCTACCGTGGTTCTGCCATGACACTGGCGCGTGATGGACCAGGCTCAGCTCTGTATTTCGCGACATACGAAGTTGTCAAGCGCAACCTCACACCAAAGGATCCAGTTACAGGGCAGCCTGGCTCATTGAGCATGGGTGCCGTGATGGTCGCTGGTGGTGCTGCAGGTATTGCCATGTGGATACCAGTGTTCCCAGTTGACACCATCAAGTCCCGCCTGCAGAGTGCAGAAGGCCGACCAACAATCAGCGGAACTATCAAAGGCATCCACTCAAGTGGTGGTCTTAAAGCTTTCTTCCCTGGTATCGGGCCCGCCATGGCACGAGCAGTACCTGCAAATGCGGCTACATTTGCTGGCGTAGAACTGGCACAGAAAGCAATGACGAAGATGTTTGACCGAGACGTCGAATGAAAACCCTCATGCACTTCTGCATGAATTCTCTACAACAGACCTTTTGTTTTCCGATTATAGTCATATTTTGTTGATTTCAACCCGTTAGTGGCATTGCAATGGCGTTTTTAGATTCGCCGCAACACATAGCTATAGAGCAAGGGGGTTTCTAGATGAATTCTTCTCTACGTGTCTCCAATAAAAACTATTATTATCCACTACCACTGTTTCCTACCTCTCTCCTCTACCTCTGGTGTGGTCAACGCACGTGCTGACTCCAATAAGGGAGGCAAATAGAACGCAGCCGCAGACACAGCCGCAATCATAACTCATTTCATATTCGTATGCTTGCGCGACTGACCTTTGTTCGATACACTTCCTACAGATCTCTGCAAAGTACCCGCTACCGTTATGCGCCGATGTGTCTCGACTATTGCTTTGCTCTGCGTCAGTGCTTATTTCCTTTTTTTCATCGTACGTCTCATCACCACGTCTTGCACAGGTCGCCAAGTGATGATCAACTGGAAGGGATTTCCTGAATAAGGTTTCTGTGCGTTGAAAGTGAAAGACATGGCTGACCTACTTGTTTAGTTACAAAAGTATGAAACCAATAATTGCACAATTTCCAGTTGCTAGGCACTCGCCTTCGCACTTTTCAAGCTTCAAATACGATCCAATGGCTCCAGTGGTGTCGCATGGTTACCCAAACGTGATTCAGACAATATCCCACAAATTTCCGTCAGCGAGACTCTCTTCTAGTCCAGCATCATCACCACAAGTAGTTGACCCCTTTCCTGCGTGGTGAGACTCTATACGTCTTGATATGAGCGACGTTGTGAGCCGAGAGTTGGTACTTGGGGCTGATGTCTCCTCCGATAATTCATCCGACCAAGACTGGGAAGATAACTTTAGAAACATGATGCAAACATTTACACTCGACCGAACGGACTGGATAGAGCAAAGAGAAGGGAGGAAAAGAAATTCAATCGCATCACTGTCAAACTCTGCAAAAGCTCCCATACGCAGCCCAGAATCTGGTATCAAAGACGACGAAAAGAACGTTGAGTGTGTAGCGGGTTTCTTTGAGAACGAGGAGAGAGGTCCAAAAAGAGCAAGGAGGATATCTCTACTCCGTCTAAACAAAGATACTGTACGCCTGATACAGAATAGCCCAAGTATCGACAGCTCAACGCATTCAATTAAGAGCAACTATTTCGACTGCGTATCCTCAAACGGAGACAAGGGGAAATCTTGTTTACATATCACCTCAAATGATAGAGAAGACTCTTGTACTCTGTTGCCACTGAGTCCGACATCTCAAAACTATCATAGACGAACTGTTTCCGAGAATATGATAGCCGACTCAACCATCAACGCCCACATGGCAACCATGCATGTACTCGAGCCACGAAATCTCGATCTCTCGCCAGTGGCTTCCCGTGGATTCACATACCTACAATCAGCTACTACTTCCGAATTTCCAAGGTCGTCGTCCTGCCCAAGTAGTTGTCGCACCACGTTGTTATCTCTGCTGTCGACCAACGGCGATCGCCTGGTTTATGTACCATCTCGTTTTTCTGAGACACAGCATCCCTTCACGGCTAAGAAGAAGCATAGAAAATTCAAGCCGCATACTCGACGGAGCTGTTCTTACCCTAGTGTCGACAATCGGGGGGTAGAGGAATACGCAAAGCTAAATAATATTCATCTTAACAGAGAGGCCCATAAGACGTTTGGTGATTGCAAAAGCAAATGTATCCTTGGCCTTGTTGCCAGCGAGGAGGAACTTTTGCAAAGAAGCGGGCTTGAAAGGAATATAAGATCACAGGGGCTGACGGGGAGCAATATTGAGTTCGGGAGCGCTAGTGCTGAAAGTGTGATCTGGTTAAGCTTGCGAAAGTACGGCCGGATGAAGAACGATGGTGATGGAAGGAGGAGAAAAATGGTTCGCTTCGTCGTGCCGAACGTGTCTTCACCACATAACTCCAGCTACCCCGAGAAGCCACGAATGCTGATGGGGGAAGCAACATCATTCGACGACAAGCGTTTTGCAGAAGACCTCCAAGCTGGCCACCGTAAGCTAGCTGGATCTTGGTTCCTCAAAATATTCCGCGCTCACAGGCTGTGTGCCGTACGCCTCAATCAAACCAGTGTATGGAGCGGTACTCAGACTCCGACGACTACAGAAGAGTTGCTAGCAGTAGGAGATGGGATCTGCACCTCTGAAGAAATCAGACATCCGCTGGCAGAAGAAGGCTTGATGAAACTACTGAAAAAGCCACAGATGGGGCAAGAAAGATATATGTGGGTTCACTGGGTGAGGCGGGTCGCAGCATCAAACTCCCGTGTGCAGACTGATCCATATGTGAGGGATTCAAGCCGACTTCCACCGCCGACGATTACAATACTCGAATTCCTGCACACGCCATGCAAATTTCGAATTCTGATGGCACTCGCACTGTGTCTGCTTGGCTGTATTACAGCAGCGTTAGTGTGGATTTTTATGAGTTTTAACAAGATGGGGATGAAGGGAGATGCAGGGGAGCAGTCAAGTAAGCATATGGGGAATGGGGTGGGCATTGGTATGCTGGTGCTACTGTTAGAAGGGGTGTGGTTTTGGACCTGGATCGCATTTAGTTAATGGGAAAGCGAGGGTGAAGTGTGAACAGGGTATGAAGGTGTCGATGACCTGTACATAGCCAGGATTAGCGTAGTGATTGGTGAAGCATGAGCTGGCTAGCCCCATGCGTACTAGCCAGGAACGTCCAAAAAGTCTCACGACGCGCTTTGCCCAAGTTGAACATTATCGCAAAGCCGCGACTTTGGAAATATACCCATGGCTCCGATAGTGACGACCGGGCCTGGATATGCCATCTTCAACGACTTGCGGCAAAAGATGGGTATTTCTTCCTCACAACCTGTCCCTACCTCAAGCCGCGATGTCAACGCCGGTGCCGGACCTTCCCCTAGTAGCCCAGAGCCCATGTCCCGCTTTGCTAGTGAGTACACGAATCTTACGCGTGAAGAGATCATGTCTACTTAGCTTGATGTATTTTTTCTATAAACACGCGCCTAATGCATTCAATGTATAGGCCCAGACATGGATGACGTAGCCGCATCTCAGCAACTCATGGACGAGGGCGCGCGCGCCCACCCCACGTATGATGCCACTCAACAGCTTCCGCAGTCCGACGCCGCTCACGACAAGCCCGCATCTGCGCGGAAAAAGCGCAAGAAGACCAAATTGAAGGCGACGCAGAAAGCCCCCGAGGCCTCATTTGCGAACACGCGAGATGCTGCTAGCCCACCCGCAATTCCATCATCCTCGCCATTTCCCTTCCCAGCAACCCAGCCAGAAGCTGAAGAGATCACCGGCCCAGTGTCGGGAAGCCTTCAGATGGTGCCGAGTACATCACAAGCCTGGCCTGTAATTGACGTGCCTGATTCTCAGGTCGCTGCTATTCCCGTCCGCGCACCCGCTTCGCCGCCGAAATCGAGCTACACGGTGCCTTCCAGTGTCACGAAGACCAAGCGCACGTACAAGAAGCACAGGCAATTGAAGAGAGATGAGATTGCTCAGGATACGATTTTCGGCGAGACTGTGGAACAACTCGCAGACACGAACACAGGCACAGAAGACCCAATCTCCCCTTCGCACACGACTCCTCAGCGCAAACGTCCACGAACCAGGGATACAGATGGAGGATCGCCAGGAGCTGTAGATGCAACGCCTGCACCAGCTAAAAGGCGGAAGATTGGTACACCCAAGTCGGCAACTACCCTCCAAGATCTCATACAATCAAGCCCCAATGATGATGCCGATATGCAGCAAACCAAAAAGACGAAACTGAAGCGAGTAAAGAAGCCACATACGCCTATTACAAAGATCAAGGATATCTATGATATCCCAGATGGTGAAACAGAGCCTACCAACGGGGCTGGTGTAGCTCTTGCGTCATCTGCGAATAATGGATTTGGGCAGTCTGGAAATGGAGAAGAAGGTGATCAGGTACAAGTAGCTTCGACTCGCAAGAAGCGTAGTGAAAAGAAAAAGAAGACAACAACCAATGGCGATGTCTACGACTGGCATGCCTCGGTGCGCCAACCCGGCCAACTACCGAATGCATTACTCAACAACAAACAAGACGATGATATATTGATGCAAGATCCCATATCTACCGATGACGAGGACCCCCCATATGTTCCAGCTGAAGAGGAGGGAAATGAAAATGCACAAAAGAAGAAAAGCAAGGAAAAGGGGCTGGAGAAAGAGAAGGAGAGGAAGGAGAAGAAGAAGAGAGGGCGGAAGAAAAAGCAGAAAGAGGAAAGTGTAGCCGGCCCAAGTGTGATGAAAATTCGCAGAAACAATGGCAGCAGTATCAGTGAACTTTCGTCTGCTGAAAGGGCACTCAATGCCTCTCGTGACCTTGGCCATCCTCCGGATCTGCGAACGAATGGCGACTTCACCGAGGACGAAGAAGAGTTAATTCGCCGAGCCATTATAGATTTCCAACAGCGAAAAGGATTGGACGTTTCTGAACTTGTTGAGATTATCCAATGGAACCAGTATGACCCCAGGTTTCACCGCGATCCAGGAGTTAACCGGAACAAGAGTGATTGGACACCCCAGGACCGCGAGGATGAACGAGAGAGCACGGAATTCTGGGACGAAATCAAGAGCATTGGAATGACTCGGTCACATGACAGATTGAGGAGGCATATCCGTCAATTATATCACCAATTCAAGAGTGGTGCATGGACAGAAGAGGAGGATCAGCAACTTCGAAATCTTCAGGCTGCGCATCCAAACCAATGGAAGCTCATCTCTATTACCATGGGCGACCGTTCGATGCACGACTGCGTGAACCGATGGCGCGACTACTTACAGTACGGCGAACAACGAAAGACTTCTCGCTGGACTGAAGACGAAGAGAACCTTCTCATCCGTGCTGTGACGACGGTTGCGCAAAGAGATGAAGATCACCGCGCCGAGACAGGAAGGCCACCATTGGACACATATACCAACAAACACATTAGCTGGCCTCAAGTTGCTCGCGAAATGGGTAACTCTCGCAGCCGCATTCAGGCCTCGGTCAAATGGACTCAATTGATGAAGCGTGATAATCCACCGCAGATTGAGATAGAGTATAAGCCTAGAGCATCAACCGCAGCGTTGACTGATGCGCCTACTAAGAAGAAACGCAGACAGAGTCGAAAACAGGACGCAGCGGATAAGAATGCGTACAGATCGCAAGACATTATAGTCGACTCGGACGTGGAGGAAAGAGAAACCCCCGAGGAGGCCGAAGACAGACCAGAACTTGCGACAAGCATTACAACGAGTAAGAAGCGTGGTCAGCCCGAGGAATTGTCTGATGAATCTCAAGACCGGAAACCGGAAGAGGATCTGGGTGCGGACAAGAGATCAGCTTTTTCGCCGCCACCGGAGAAAGAGAAACGTGGACGAACACGGGAGAGCGAAGCGACGGAAGCTGATAAGCCTAAGGAAGTTGACGAACCAAGCATGGTGAGGGATGCGTCAGCAGACAGGGAGGCAGAAGAAGAGCATGTCAGTGGCGAGGTAAGCGATTCACATTCTAAGAAAAAGAAGAAGGAAAAGGAGAAGAGGAAGAAGAAGAAGAAGAAACGATCGCGAAAAAGCGAGATTGAGGAAGTTGACGAGGCCGAGGAAGGTCAAAGAGAGAAGGAGGATGTAGGTGCGAGTTGTGAAGAAGATGAACATGGAAGCCAACAGGATGAAGCTGAAGAAGCGCAAGTGCAAGAGGAGCAGGGGGAACAAGTAGAGGAGGAGCCGGAAGAGCAAGTGCAAGAGCAAGTGCAGGAGCAGGAGCAGGAGCAAACTGAAGCAGACGAAGAGAGCGATGGTGAAGCACAAGTCAGTGAGCAGGGCTCAGCCGAAGCTAGAGACGAATCGGTGGTTGAGTCGGCGGCTTTGTCGGGCGAGGAGGCGGAGGACGTGTCTGAGCCGTCGGCCGGACCGGGTGGTGTAGATCAGATGCTGTGGGGCGACAAGTACGATCTCATCTTCAAGCTTCAGGATCGCAGGGACGATTATGAAGAAGAGATTGACTGGGAAGATGTGCGCAAAGACCAAGGGTACCCTTGGTCGACGGAGACACTCAAGGCAGCGCTACATGGGCTGATTCGGGTGATTGGCGAGCGTGGGCGTGAAGTGGACGCAGATGACTTTCCAGGGACGATTGACGATGTCATGGATTTCATAAGCGAAGAGCATGGTGCTGAGCTTGAGGAGCACTACCAAGCCGCGTGAGGAAGGGGGGGGATATTGAATGAAAGCGAATAAAGGCTTTGGTGTAGTCGGGTAGAACTCTGTCTGGAGCATGGGGGATGATAAGTGGGGTTATTCCTGGGTGGTCGCTCCCGCATCCGGCGATACCTGCTTGGGCCCTTTTCGCGCACATGGTAGTCCCGTAATCGAAGCCAATATGCCACCTTGCCCTTGGCACCCGAACTGTAACGTTAGGCCGCCGAGTGAAGACGCACTCGGGCATGCACACGGGTACTAGAAAAGGGCGGCGCCTTGGAGTTGTACATGTGTAACTTGCATCACGCGCAATACACACCCTCTAGTATCTACAGACTTACTGCAACAGGGCTGGCTGGCGTAGCAGTAGGTGTATGTACTTAGAGCATAGCCATGACCAGCCGAGTGAGGACCGCCGTGGGCTTAGTGGTGGCAAAAATAGATTTAAAGATGGAACCCTTTTTTTTCAAGGGTCACGAAGCGGTAGCTCCACCTAGAGGCTTTTATTGTTTATTGGATGCTATTGGCTGCAGGCTGCACAGGCTATTGAAATGGTTGTGAGCGTGAGCATGGGGGTGAGGGTGTAGGCATGGATGTGCGGACAGGCGTGTATTTGGGACTTGTTAGTATGGAAGCGGAAGGATCGGGAACGAGCAGGGTTGCCAGAGTGGAATGTGTGTATGCAAAACACAACGGATGTTGCGGACTGAGGGCGAGGGATGAAATGGAGAGAGGGTGAAAAGCAAATGAAGGGCTGACTGTATTCCACTACACTCTGGTCTACTTGTACACCTACCGCCAAGTGAAGATGGCTCGACAGTGTCGTGAATGGGACGCGCGGGCAGTCGGTCTTCGCTTGGCACATGTCACGCTGTTGCAGTGCCAGCCTCGCCCGACGTGACCAATGCGCCGCCGACTTGGCCGTTGAAACGCCCGATTTGGCCGTTGCAAGCCATTCGCCATTCTATATCGATCATTGCCTATCCCGGTCCCCTCCATGACGTGCCCTCGTCGCACGCCAGTCAGCCGTGGCACTGCCATCTCGTTGCGAGCACGAGCACGAGCACGAGCATGTGCATAGTCCCAGTCCGAGTCGGTGTGTCATTGTCGTCGTATGTATACAAGAGCCTGGCCTTGTTCCACCTGTGTCTGTGCTACCAATACCACCACCACTACTACTGCTGCCACCGCCCACTTTCACTCCCCCACACCCGGCGGCGCTTCTCCATTCCCCTGCATCGCCCTACTGCTGCATTTGATCCTTCATACGTATTGTAATCTGCCGCTCGCTACTTATCCCCGCCTAGGTTGCGTGTCACCTTCGCCTCGCCCTGCTGCTACCACTACTACTACTACTCTCGCTTGCACATCGTCATTACCGCTGCTTGACGACACCCGCTTTAGACAAATCAGCGCTCGCTTCCTTCCTTCCTTCGAGGTCGCTTGCCACACCCCCTCAACCACTCACCGTTCCGGGACGATCACTCCAACGGCTGGTCCCTCTCCTCACTCGTTTGAAAGGTCAAGGGTGCCAACCTTGGTTCCTGAACTAAAGACGTCATTTTTCGAATCACTTACCCGCTCCCACTTGCCTCACACGACACAACCCCCGATTTTTTTTTAGTTACCGCCTAGTCGCTCTACTCGCGCCCTTTGGAACATCGATTGTCTGGTTACCGTTCTCGCTATATCGCCTGCTCATTGCGACCCTTCTACCGCCTTCTCGCTTCCACACAAATTCATAGCCATGGAGCGAGTACGACCACGACCAGCGCCTCAGCCAGACTCTTATCGAATGTCTGTTTTTACAGAGGTTGGCCTGGTGGACGAGCAGAAAATCCGGGAAGAGCGGAGTCCGGTGCGCGCACATGGTGAGGCTTTGAAGAGGTTACGACCAGTCAAGGTGTTGCGATTTAGAAGTCAGAACGATATTTTCGATGAAAGAGGACAAAACTCGGACGACGACAAGGATGAGTGGGAATCAGTCTATGATGAAGACGAGACCAACGACTCCGTGGCTTCCATGAAGGATACCACAACACAATCAGTCATGCCCACGAGACTCTATCGATTAGGACTATTGAGTCTTTTACTAGCCTTAATGCTACCGATCATGCAGCTCAACCCACTCAAGCACATTGGTGTAAGAGCTGGCGCTGTCCCCGTAAACTGGGTTGAAGCCAATGTCCAATATTCATCTCTAATGAGGCGAGAAGATAGTCCTACTGATGCGTGTAGGCGGTGGAGCGGCCAGAGTGCTATTGTCAATGGCACACTATACATGTATGGTTTCCGCAGGACCACCGAGGCTCAACAAAAGGACAACACGTGGAGTATGTTCGCTTCATTCTATCCATAACCTACTCGTTCCGTGGGCTCAGTGCTAACTCTCAACAGATAACGATTTCCTTACTCTTGACCTTACCGAGTCCTGGCAGATTAGTTCGCCTGCTCTCAAAGGCCTTCCCAAGCCCAACGGACCACCTGCTGTATCGCTTGGTCAGCTTTGGTCATCTTTCGATTCGCTTTGGCTCTATGGTGGCCAATTTTCCGATACCCCTATAGTCCAGGCAGGAAACAACTCGGTATGGGAGTACAACATTGGAAGCCAGCAATGGATCGAACATCCAGACCCAAAGACATCTGCTGGTGATAAATCAGAAGATGCTGGACAATCGGTGCAGCGCGTTGCTGAAGGCGCTGGTCTCACCGTCAGTACACTTGGCAGAGGATTCTACTTTGCTGGCCACCTAGACTTTCTCACGACTGAGGGATGGAGTAATCAGGTCGCAAGGGTTTACTTGAAGAGTCTGTTGGAGTTTACATTCCCTGGACGCAGTAATGATAATGTCGAATCTTTGGGTGATGGCAAGACTGCTGGATCTGACGGCGTGTTCCGCAACGTCACTTATGGTGGACTGCAAAACACAGCATCCTTCCCTGAGCGCGCTGATAGTGCCCTTGTCTATGTTCCCGGTTTCGGCAAGGAAGGTTTGTTGATTGGTGTTACTGGTGGTGACAATGCTACTTTTGTAAGTTCAATCGTACAACGATATGCTTACTCAAGATTCTGACAATGTGTAGACGCAAATGAACACTATCGACGTCTACGATATCGCGACATCGACATGGTACAAGCAAAGCACTTCGGGAAAGACACCAGAGTACCGTGTCAACCCCTGTACTGTTGTTGCGGCTGCTGCAGAGTGAGTTGATTTTTCTCGGCCGTATACGCTGATCGGACTTTGGACTGTGTGCGCTAATGTTGGTTTTTAGCGGCTCGTCTTACAACATATACATGTTTGCTGGCCAGGACCTAACACCACCCGGCAACCAGAAGCAGCGAGACGACATGTGGATTCTATCCGTTCCGTCGTTTACCTGGATTGAAGTTGATCAGGGTACCGAAAAAGCGAGTATCCCCCCACCTCGTGCCGGACATTTGTGTCATGCATGGGATGGACAAATGATTGTTCTTGGAGGTTACAACACGAACCTTGGCTGCGATACGCCCGGAATCTACGTCTTCAACATGAGCAGTCTTAGCTGGAGCGATCAATTCACCGCCGTGACAGCAAAAAATGCGCTGCAAAGGTACAACAAGGACGACAAGGGCAGCACGGGTAATCCGCTTGCCCAGCAAATCAACCAGCGAGGTTTTGGTGTCGATGCTGGAGTCGAGGGATCCTATGGCTATGCCGTTCCTGAGCCAGTACGACAGGTTATCGGGGGTGGTCCCACTGGTGGTGCAACACTTACTGCGCCCCGTCAAACACCCACCCAAGGCCCCCTTGCGACAGGCAAGCCGCAAACCTACACAGTCACCGGCCCCGACGGCGCAACCATCACCAACGTAATCACCGGAAACCCATCTTCCTCATCCCGCGACGGCCCTAACATCGGCGCCATCATCGCCGGCGTTATCGCAGGCGTCTTTTTCGTCGTAGCCGCCTACTTTGGCTTTTGCGCATGGATCTACCGCCGCCAAGTCCAAATCTGGAAGAAGCACGCTGCCGCCATGCAGACGCGCGCAAATGCTACGGCCGAGAAACACGGCACATACACTTCGTCGTCTGGCAAACTCAGTTCCGAGCGTAACACTGGTACTGCGGGCGGAAGCAGCAGTGGCGGCGTGGCTGCAGGCTCTTTTGACATTGCCAGGAGAAATAGCGGTGATGGTACGGCTTATGGGGGCCCTGGGGCTGAATGGGGACGACGAAATAGCGAGGGAAGTGTTATTGATGGGCTTTTGGATGTTCATGAACCGACGTTCTGGGGTGCACGAGGTGTGCTGCTGAACCCAAGAAGAAGTCTGCGGGTTATCAATCGTGATTAAAGCCTTTTTTTTTTGCCAGGAAGGACTGGTTTTTTTTTCTCTTTCTTTTCTTCTTCCTCTCATGATTCCCACCTACTATTTCATTTGCAATCTTCCTTGTCTCTAGCGAGAATTCGATTGCGTTGACGAGAAGAAAAAAAACCTCATTTAATCACGATAATCACGCATAGTTACAAAGACACAAGAATGGGGATATACAGGTACATAATGCTACTGCTAGGCATTAGTAATATAATGCAATACTATACACAATCATATCTTCGTTGACACCAACATCGTTAATCGCAGATATGACTTTTGATTTTATACATAATCATCTCGTTTCCTTCTGGTGAAAATATTTTTATGGGTCGAGATCGCGATTAATGTTGTACTGTCGATAACCGAATCCATCCATGGTGACCCAGTGGCCCAGAGCTTCCAGTTCGTCCCAGATTTGTGGATATCGCTTCTTGATCCAGGCCTCGACACGTGTTTGCTTTTCATTGTTGGCAGTGCAGCTGAACCAGCTACCCAGTCTGTGGAAAGAATTAGCATTACTGATAATGAAGAAGAGATAGGATAAGGCTGTTGAGTGCAGACATACATTTGCAAATCCAGCTTAAAGCCATACTCCTCCTCGACTGTCTCTATAAGCGCCAAGGCCTCGTCGTGGTTATGATTTCGTGCAATGGCGCACATGTAGGCGGTCCAAATAGCCTTGTCAATGTCGATATCCTGCTCTTTCAAGCGTGTCCAGATGGACCTGGCATGCTCAGATCCAAGATGCATTCCCTCGCACGCTCGAAAGGCGATGAGGATGCTGTTATACGAAGGTCCCTCTTTTGATTCACAAATCTCCCCCCAGTACCGCAGCGCCTTGCGGTTCTCTCCTGTTGCGGCATAGGCGAGCATCAGGGAGTTGCGCAGCTTGGTATCCATGTCCACATGGAGATCTAGCTTCAGCTGGTTGTTTGCGAGTTCTAGCGACTCGGCATCCGCGCAACGAGCGAAGCCGGTAAAGGCGGCGACGTAGACTTCTTTAGTCGCCGTGTGGGTTGGGCTGATATGATTGCGCATGTGGAAGAAGACGTGACAAGCCATGTCGGAACGATTCCTAGCAAAGAAGTTGTTCATAATAGGTATCCGGTCTTCGCGGGGCGTTTCGGCAAAGACATTACGTAGGATCTGATAGCCATCCCAAGCATCCGCTGTGCTAGTCTCGCCGTCCAGTATAAAGACTGAAAGCGCATTTCGGATAATCTTTCGCTGATCTGGTGCATACTGATGTGCATGTACTTGCAGTAGGTCCATCGCATCTGGGATCTCGCCCCTCCGGAGATGCAGGAGGGTCACGGCCGCGACAGTTTCGGGGGCAAAGTTGGCCTTGCGCTCGTGTAGGTCGTCTACCATGGCCATCAACTCGTCAAAGTGGTTTTGGTTTGATACACAGAGGGCCTGTATCAGCTGATTGATGGCTGCAACACTGCGATCAGCGCCTGAGAAGCAGCCCTGAAGGTTGAAGTAGGCCGCCCTAGCTCCATCAAGGTCTCCTACAGAGATTCGATATGCTATCTGCATAGTGTAGGTCGTTTCATCAGGAATGATGCCACGATTCTCACCAAGAACGATATAGCGTTCAGCCAGGTAAGGGTCCGACTTGGACATGCAGTGTTCGACTAGCGTGTTGATGGTTTCGACATCTGGGCGGATAACGGGAATGCTAGGGTCTTTGCGGCGTGCCTCATCATTGCGACGAATGAGTACGTCAATCATACGATTGATCTCGTCGGGCCCTTTGCCGATAGCTACCGACCATAGAAAGACAGCGTCCCAAGCTTCTTTGGTAGACATGGCGTCTTTGAGCAGGGTGGCTACGACCTCCTGACCAAAAGTCAGATCGCCTTTTGAGGCGCAAACCCTAAGCAGTGCAGAGCTTGCCTTTCCCGAGGGGGTCACAGGATGACCTAGTTCGGAAAAAACAGGTCGGGAGTACCATGATTTGGCCTTTTCGAGATCGCCTTTCGCTGCATAATGTGAGACCAGCATGCGTTGTAATGGGCGGGTCAAGGGAATAGACAGGTCCTGTAGCATATTTACAGTCCTTGCTATTTGGTCTGCGTCATTTTCACCCAGGATACTCTCAAGTACGGTCTGCCATGCATGGAGAGAAGCTAGTCGTACAGGAGCAGGTGCATTAGAGTCGTAAACAAAGGCGCTGGCCGCAACCTTTCTCGCCTTGGTAGGAGCGCCAAAAAAGGACATTAGGCGGACTTGGGAAAGCTTAATGTACACGTCGAACGGAATATCGAGGTCTTTTCGGCTTGCATTGTCGTTCTTGTCTTGGTCGCCTTGAGTGGATTTTTTAAGCTCGTCAATGAGCATCTGGCCAAATGGAAGATGCCACTTTTCAACCACATTCGGTCGCTTTTCCAGAAGCTGATCAAGAATTGCCTGCATGTCTTTCCTAGTGAGCCAGGGCTGCCCATCGTCCTGTGGTGTTTCCTTCAGATACTGAAGCGCGTAGTGGGCGCTCGCCACATGGAAGTCTTCGAATTTTCCTTTGTACAAGGCGAAAAAGTCACGGATCGCCTGGGCGACTTCGGCGGGTTTGGGCGGACGAATGGCATTCTCTTTTGCGAATGCCACCTCAGTCAGCTTCTCGAGACCGGCGGGCAGCTCGGCAGGCTTCAGTTTCCTCTGTTGCTTGAAGAGGTTGCCAAAGAAAGAGCGGCGCTGGGTGTAGGCTATCGATCGGGTGGCATGCTGAGTGGCTGTACGGGGGCGAAGAGGGCGATGGCGACATCCTCGATATAGCAGAGGCTCGTTTGCGATGAGATTGCGGAAGACGACGCGGGTCAATTGAGAAGGCATGGTGGCGATTAGGTAGGTAAAATCTCCATGGGGCCAGCAGAGGACACGGGTGGAATATATATACACACGAAAAAGACGTTGCGATGGTGGGCGCGAAGAGTAGGCGGGGGGCGAGGGGATGATGGCGGCGGCGAGTCTATAGTGTGGTGAAATCATACAACGCTAAGAAAGCAAACCTCCGACCGCCGACGAGGGTCACATATCGAAAAGTCACTACGACGACAACGATAGCGACACGGCGACAGCAGAAGCGCCCACCAACATGTCTGTGATGCGGATATCATTGCGGCCAACGCTGGCGGCTGCGAGGACGGGCATGCGCTGCTTTTCGTCGGGCCCGCAGAAGCAAGGTGCGCCCTCAATTCCTTCACCACCGTATTCTCTCTAACACACACCGCCCAGACGACCTCATGAGCATTCTCGGCCAGAGCGCAGCCGCCCGCCATCCCTCCAACATCTCCTCAACCAACAACACAGCCAATTCGCGTCCGGGAGAGTCTTCCGCCCTACGCTTTGCCCGCAATGTAGGCCTCGACCGCGCAGCCTCAAGCCCGAACCGTGAACTGGCCGAGTCAGAGCGCCTCTCCCAGTACCAGCGCCAAATATACCGCAAGTGGCAGCCTGGCGATGTGTATGCACCACATGACCTGAGCGGAACTGAGCAGAAGAAGTGGAAGCAGGGCCGCAAGAGGCCACAGGAGGACGCTTTCGACATCCTTGGTGTCAATCCCGTCTTGGAGTACAAGGTGCGTTAGGGATATGGACAGAATTGAGGTCACAAATAGCTAACGACTAGACGAGCAGAACTTTACCATTATGTCCGAGTACATGACCGAGATGGGCCGCATAAAGCACTCGAGGGACACCGGGCTACGACCAAAAAACCAAAGAAAGATTGCAAAAGCGATACGGAGAGCAGTCGGTTTGGGCCTGATGCCCAGTGTCCACCGGCATCCGCTTGTGCTCAAGAAGAGCAATCCCGCACGCTTCTTGTAAGAACATCTAGGGCCTTGTACAATACAGTCATGACATTAAGTTTTCAACTACCACTACCCATGCTAGTGACTAGTCCCATTCTCAGCAATCCACTGCGCAATCATCTCCTGCTGGGCCTTCACAATATCCATGGCGTGATCATCATCATACAGACCATACCATCCTGGACTTTCATGCGGCGGATCACCCGCCCATACCATGCCAAACTCATTCGCCCGTTGCGTCTCCGGACGATAAAGACCGCTGTACGCCCACGGACACGTGCCCACGTACGCACCCCCATTCCTAAACTCATCCATGACCGTCCCGATAATCGTCGTAAAATACGCATCCTTGTGCGTTGTCGGCACACTGCTTAAATACGGGTACTCCTTGTTCTTGTTAACCCAGTTATCGCGCGCCATGCCAAACTCCTCAAGGAAGACAGGCTTGCCGATATCCAGCGCCCAGCGGCTCGAGTTCTTCATAAAGTCACGTGCGAACTGCTGTGAGGTAGCTAGATTTGCATCGCTTTCCCCATACATGTCGTATATACCCCAGTTTTGCACCCAGCAGTGCGTAGTGGCGTAAGATACTGTCGGGAAATCGTGCACGCGCTTGAAGTAGTACTCGCCTTGCTTAGATTCGAGGCCTACGCTGATGAGTTGGCGAGGTGATATGGAGTGAATGTAGCTGGATATGCGGTCCACCCAGGGGAATAGCAGGTCATTGGGATTTGGTACGCTAAAAAGGCTATATGGCCCTGTGTATCCTAAGATGTCGGAAGGCTGGGGCTCGTTGGCAAGCTGCCATGTCATGATTGCCGGGTCTTCGGTGTAAAGTAGTCCAGTGACGGTGTTGCGCCGGTTCATGACTGTTTTGATATGGTCCTTGTACCACTGCTCCGCTTGCGTGTTGTTGTAGATCAGATTGGCATACGCAATAAACTCGTTGTATGATGCTGCATCCACACCTTGTTCAGTATAATTTCCCCATCCTGTGCCGGGTACCTCGCGCTGAGGCGACGCCGTCAGGTTCCAGCTTGGAGGGTACGGGATCTTGGTGTTGTTGTTCGCCCATGACACATACTGCGCAAAGCCGCCGCTCCATTGCCACTGATTGTTGAGTGTCATGGTAGCACGCATTCCGCGCTTCGACATTTCCGCGAGGCAAATGTCGAGACCTTGGAAGATTTCTTCGTTGTACTCGCCAGGTGCCTCTTGTAGAGCTGGACTCATACGGAAAGGCTGTGGTGTCGGCGCACCTTCTGAACTTGCCATAATGCGCAGATGGTTGACTCCATGGGCGGCCATCTGATCCAGTTCTGTCACAAGGCGCGAGTAGTTGCCGCCTGCAGAATCACTTGCAGCAAGATTCATACATGCCCAGTAGTTCATTCCTAGATTCATATTAGAAAATTTGTCTTGGTCAAAAAAGGAAGAGGGTCAGCATACCGGTAAGATAGTAAAGCCCGTCTTTGTTATACAACCTCGTTCCCTCAACATAAACAAAATCGTCGTCTGCGATTGCCGACTCATGAGAAGTCTGTTCATTCCTTGGTAGCACAGACCCCGCAGCCAGCGAGGCCAAAAGTAGTTGCAAAGAAGCCTTCATGTTGAGAACCTCGAGGTACAACAAACAAGAAGACGAACTTGACCAGGCACCTCAAAGCACCTTGACCCGAACCTTTTATACCGCTTCTCCTCGACAAACCCACATCGGCTGTAGTGTAACCGCACCCCCGGCCGTTGGGCCAGCGGCTAATCCCACATCAATACACTACTGACATCATGTGCGGAGAAAGATTTTCCGAAAAGCAATTGGGTAAAATCCCGTTCCATCCACTATGCTGCATACGCAGTTGGTAGTAGTCGTCGGAGCATGGTTTCTGAGGTGATACCATGCGGGGAAGCCGTTTTGAGCACGGAGGGAGGATCTCCATGCTAGTGCTTCAGGTTAGTGGCAGCCGGGATAGGTTCGGTTACATGTTGTCCGCAGTACGCTAAGCACTGGGTACGGTGAACTACTAACGTGCGATGGGAAAGTCGACATCATGCTATTTCTTGGAATAAATATAATAGCTACTCCTGAATCGTAGTTTGGATTAATTTACAATTACACTGGAGAGGCTGTATTCGCAAATTTAAATACTTATATCCACATTAAGACAACTGAAAAACCGCAAACATTGTTGGATCCTCATCCGACGGAGCGCACGGAATACATGGTATCATGTGTTCAGTAGGTATGAAGAGCAAGGAAAAGACCACGGCACAGCCGGAAGGTAGCGGAGGATAACCAGATACTTCAGAATTGCCACTTCATTGCCGTCATACACCGGTTCCTCCAGGAGGCCTCAGAACGAGCGCTTCCTCCAACCATGACACTGTCACTGGACTTAATTGCGATGTAAATTTGGCAATATCTTTCGCCAGATACTTGTGGAGTAAGCCCATGAGTACACAAAACCAAACGATTAAATTGGATATCATTTCATCTCTTCACCTTCAAACACAGTCCTGAGTGCCATCAAAGACTGCCCTCCTGCTTCTTCAGGCGTTCAAAAAGTTGAACAAAAGCAGCCGGATCCTGCGCCCCTGAAACCTCATACTGATCATTGATCGTAAAGTTTGGCACGCCCGTAATATGCTGCTGCCTGGCTTGCTCCACCTCCCGGTCTACTTCTGGTCCGCCTTTGCCTGACTCCAGCCACTCCTTGACCTCTTTCTCGTCGAGTCCAGCCTTGACGCCCACCTCGGTAAGCACCTCATGGGTCGTGATGTCCTTCTCGTTCTCGAAGTACGCTGCAAAAAGCTCT
Organism: Bipolaris oryzae ATCC 44560; assembly: GCF_000523455.1. Taxonomy (NCBI): domain Eukaryota; kingdom Fungi; phylum Ascomycota; class Dothideomycetes; order Pleosporales; family Pleosporaceae; genus Bipolaris; species Bipolaris oryzae. The sequence goes on from NW_006911276.1 coordinate 551,673, forward strand.
TCAATCACACGTGTCTGGACCTGAGGCCCCTTGGTTTTCCCGAGTTGCACAAGGCGATGCGAGTCACGTGTGTTTCCCGTGTTACCGCCGTACTTAAAGTTGATGCCTTCCGCTTTGCCGACTTCCGTTAGGCGTTCTTTCATCATTATTGTGCGCTCTTTTCCAAATTTGGAAGCCCACACTTGCTCCTTGTTCATGCTCTTCCCGGCACTTGGGTTGAGGTAGAAGGGGAACCAGGATGTGGAGAAGGTGTCGTTGGAGTCGGGGTGTTTCTCCTTGTAAGCTGCAATGCCTTTTTCAAGGCGCTTCTTGCCTACGTAGCACCATGCTATGAACGGATGGTTAGTTTCGGATTTTGTTGTGGATACAGTAAAGACTTACGGCACACGGTGTCGCTGACGATATTGACCTGGAAGTTGGTCATGCTGCGTAGACTTGCTCGAAACGCCACTGTGAAGTTGTGAAAGAGGCAGTATGCCGTTGCTGGAGCGATGTCATTGTTTTCAGCGCGCGCTGAATTTTATATACATATAGAGGGTGAATTGGAGTGCGAACATTGCTGACAAATGGCGTGGTGGTGTTAATCAAGCCCGCGGAATTCGCCCTTTCCAGCGGGTTCCGTGGTTCCCGAGGTTGTTCCCTCGCGGAAAGCGCAGTCGCTCAGCTTATCCGACTCATGACACAAATCAGTCCTGGCTTTTACGACACTTCTGAGCTGCTTCCCAAGTGCTGGCTTGAATGGAATTGTTGTCAGTAATATTATTATATATGTATGCAGCGACCAAGCGGAGACGTGTGGGGTCACTATGATGCATACCAATCTTTTTGGCCGTACACATCGACCAGGCTTTAATTTCATCCTTGTTCATTATCATATCGTAAAAGCAACAGAATAAAAACCCAATAACACCTCGCTTTGCAGAAAATCAACTTTTGCTCAGTCCTCCTGAGCGCGCAGCAAACATCACAGCCTACTGCTATCCGCGCTTCAATTCTTCACGCCACTTCGCCCCACGAACCAGAATGAGGACAATACCGGGGATGCAAAGCAGGTCCATGATGCCCAGGCCAGTGAACGCCCATCCCCATCCCATTCCATCTAGAATGCCGCCCATAATGGCCGCGCAGATTGCTGCGGCTACGTTGCGGAGAAAGCCTCCCAGTGCCACCAAGCTGGCAGTTTGAGTAGGATCACATTCGGTTTGGAACGAGGTGCTCGTTACAAAAACTATAGAGACACCAACTGCCGCGAGCGCTGCGCCACAGAGGGCTAACGCTGGGTGTAGATGGTTAAGCGTAAACCAACCAAACATCAACTTTCCAGCAGCCGCACAGAGGAATCCCGGAATCTGAATTGCAATTCGTCGTTCGGGCGCTACTTTTCCGTCTGGGCTGTTGGCTATGGCCTTCTTCCGCATGTAATCCGAAAGTCGTCCAACAACAATGGAAGCGAGGAACATGGCGATGCCGGGGCAGAGGAAAGCGTAGCCGACCTCGGCAGTCGTCCAATTGTAGCCTTCTTGCCAGATGGTAGGAAAGGAAATGTACATGCCATACAGACCAGCAAACTGAAAAGCCCCGTTGAAGCAGACAATCAGGTGGGGTGGGTACTTCAAGAGACGCATGAACTTGCGGAATGAGGGTCGAGGAACTTTGGGAACATTCGTGTCGGTGCAAGGCTTCGTCCACAGCTTTGGCATCGATATCCAGGGTTGTTTGGCAACACTGGCGCCGTTTCCAACTAGAGAACGCAGGGTTTCTGGCATGCAGAAGACGATGGCGAGATACACCGGGAAGCTTGTGATCGAGAGGAAGGCAAACACCCATCTCCACCGTGACTCCGTCGCAAATTGACCACCGATCAGAGGTCCCAGGATCGGTCCAAGCTGAGGTCCCATGAGAAACCAAGCCAAAGCGGACGCACGGCTTGCAGGCTCAGTAATGTCGGCTACGGTACCAGCTCCAACAGAAAAGACAATACATGATCCGAATGCTTGGAAGATGCGGAGAATGTATAGTAACCAGATGTAAGCTGGAAGCGTAGCGAGTAATGAGTTGGCGATGAGAAAGCTTCCGAGACCGACCATGTATACCGTCTTTCTGCCACCAACATCGGAAGCCGCTGCACCAAAGAGAGGCTAATTGAAATTAGCAACGTGTTAAGAAGACTGTCTTGGGGCACTTACTGCGACGGCAAACACAACCATGTATATCGAGACCGTTCCATTGATTGCGGCTTCAGAAGCGTTGAAGATCTTCTGAAAGAGTCTGAGTGAGGGCAGATAGACTGCTCCGCAAAGTGGTCCAAAAAAGCCAGCCGCTGTAACAACACCCAGGATAAACCGTCTTCGATTAAGTGAGAACGCAGAGTAGGGCTGTGCAGGTGGTGGACAGGGTGCTAGAGGCACGTCATCTGCGAATGATTGTTGTGCTTCTTCGTCGACACTGTGTCGCGAAGAGGATCTGTCGCTTTCAATGCTGTCACGGCACTGGTCATAATGGTGCGATTTTTCGAACTCGATTGGCGAGCGCATGGTGAGAGAAAATATAACAGTGTTAATGTCTCTGACAGTATCAGAGATATGATGTCCTAGATGAGAGCATACAGGGACAGTAATATGTCTGGCTGAAATGCCCAGCATAGCCCCCCATACTCGGAATAGCCTACATGTTCATTTTGCGCTACGCAGCACTGCCAACCTCGACGCCCTATTCTGGGCGCATTTGTTGTGCTTCAGGTGGGCCTTTGCCATAGCCCCACTTTCAGGTTCCTTCGCTAGGAACCGTAACCTTGTTCAAAGCGTGTATTTTCGTCTCGGCTGCGTTGAGCCCCCCTATCACCAAAGTGATCTTTGGCTGCACTGCTAGGCGACCCGCCATCTCAGCCCCCAAAATCATGGCAATGGTCTGCTACGGGATGTTCGACGATCACTGCTACTTTTTGATGTCGGTGGTCGCACAAGCTAGTTACGTGCGTGTCCCTCTATAATCGAAATCTCTGGCTGCATTGTTTTCGTCTGAAAGGATGGGACTCTCTTTCACCTTTACTTGGCATTGTACACTGTGAAAGAGTGGCTGGCTGAGCACGGTGGTGCTGTTTACCATCTCTGCATGGGGTCCTGGTTAAGCTTTGTTCCAACTTGATGACATGCGAGTATGATACATACCGCAGAGCTAACAAAACAGGTGTATTGTCTTCCTAGCGCCAGACACGGGCGACCCGAGGGGCTGGGGTCGACGTGAGGCTGAACTTCCTTAGCCCCACCCCGACTGGAAGGATCACTGGTAAACATGCACCAACACTGCGCCTCGCATACAGCTCCACAAGACTACAATGTGATGTTACATACACAACCATCTTCTTGGTCGTGGTCTAGCATGTGCCATCCTATCGACCACATAACCAAGATACTGGCACACTGCCCTGGCATAGAAACCAAACATAGCGGCATGGGCCCGCCTGGCCAGACAACATGGCGCATGCATGTGCATAAGAGTTGATACGACTGGGATAAGCGGTTATGACATGTCACAAGATGAGATTCTTATCGACTCACAAAGCTGCACTATGGCGTGGTCAAACCCAGTGGCCCAGATAAGTCGTCAGTCTGCAGCAGACGAGCGCAATAGTGCTTCGATACGGACGCGCCAATGGCTAACAGCTGAGAAGGTTCAGCAAGCCATCATGCAAAATCTCAGTGGCGGCCTGAATGCTCGGCAACCGCTCTTCTTTACTTTTGGCCTTGTTCGTTAACGCGAAAAAAAGGAACTTGCAGTTTATCGCGTCGCGTAAAGTCCGACTCCTGAGATTGGTTTGTAGTGAGGGGTCAATAGATGTACACCTACAGCGACTACAAACTTGGGCTGCTCTTCCATATGTTACTGGTTCAGCGCGTCTTTCTGTCTGTCTTCAGGTAAAGGGCGTATGCGTGTGTCAGCAGCATACATTTGCAGATCCTTCCCATTAACATCTCCTCCACCACTCGGAAAGTCGACCGATATCACCGCCATGCAGACTTCCAGTGTTATCGTGTATACAATCTTTGCAGTCTGGACCAATCTCGCGAGCGTACGAGCGCTGACACTGCTAACTTCCATAGCAACTGTCATAGAAATGTGCGATCCGGTGACCCCTCCTTTGCCCGAGCTTTTCAACATTCCAAAGTATAGTCACAAAAATTTTGCTGCCCCTTTGATTCCTCCTATTCATGTCATTGAAGCAGTAAACAGTCTCGGGGGAATTAGGTCGTAAGCACGTCACGTGCGCAGGTGGTACGCCTGACGTTAGGCGGCCACGTTGGTTGGAGCTCCTACAATTCCATCTTGTTGTGCCGAAATTGCACTTGCTTACTTTGATTCCCACTTTTCTCTTGGGTATTAACAGACGTTTGTCAACAAACTCCACAGTAATCGGCGTCCCAACTTGAAATCCCTGGAAGGATTCGCAACGGGCCGAATGTGACCCAATTCGTTTTGTCGAATTTGCCTAGGGTTTTGCTGTATCTGGATTACTTTGCATGTTATGTTGGCTATGCGCAATCCTTGTCTGCTTGTAGGTTGCTCGTAGGCTGCTCGTAGGCTGATGGCTCAAGCTAGTCTTTATGACAAGGGAGTAACTAGACCAAACAAACAATACATTTCAAGTAGAAGCAGGTGATAATGAATTGAGACCGTATTTTATGGACCATATAATTCGAATTCTTTGAATAAACTCCAAGCACTATGCAAATCCATCTCACGCCTTCTCTGATACCTGATGCACACTCTCAAACTTTAGTTTCAACCCCCGTGGGTACAACGGCCCCGCAGGCGTCATCCTCCCATCCCAAGTCTCGTCCAACTTCCACTTCACATCTCTCACCAGCTGCACCAGTGTAATCCTCAACTGCTGCATAGCAAACTTCTGTCCCAAGCACGCTCTCCTTCCACCGTGAAAGCTAATGAAAGCGCTCTTGGAGTTCGCACGGCGATACAATTTGTTGATATCCTCGTTTGTAGTACCCCAACGCTCTGGCTTAAAGTCATCTGCATCAGTGCCCCAAAACTCCGTGTCTCGATTTGTAGAGTATGCGTTGTATCCCATGTATACACCAGCAGGAACGGGGACTGTGTTGCCCAGAACGACGGGGGTCGTGGTGCGGCGATTGATAAGCTGCGAAATAGGCGGGAACATGCGTAGAGATTCGTACAGCACTGATGTAAGTAGGGGAAGATCGTGGATGTCGGAGTAGTCAGGCTCGTAGTCTGCAGGCGCATTGCTTGGGTAGAGAGCGGCGATTTCTTTGCGGACAGCGTCTTGAACGTGGGTGTGTTTGCCGAGGAGGTACATGAGCGACATGAGAGCTAGCTGGGGGTTTTCGTGCCCTGCGAGAAAGGTGCTGACCAAGTTATCGTCAAGATCTTTGTCACTGAGGATGCCTTCGCGATGAGAACCAAGTAGCCTGCAGGCGACATTTCTGTTGTCGTTCTCGTTGCAAACATGCTGGGTATGGCCTTTAGCTATGGCGCTACGAAGTGTGCCGCGAAACTGCCTGCTAAGAACGCGACCAAGCTTCCGTATCTTCAATGGTAGGTGGTCGAGGAAAGGAAAGTTTAAGAATATTGGATGGAATATAATGGGCTTGATTTTCGTTTGCAGTGTGTGTAGAGGGGCACTTGCATTCTGCAATGTTTCGAAGCTGGAGCCATAAAGGACCTCTCCAAGGTTGGCAAGCGCATACCGGTGAAGTAGGGCGTAGACTGGCACTCTGTTGCCTCTAGTGTTCTTGGACTCGCTCAGGAACATGTCTCTGAGAATCCTGGAGTTTTTCCAGATGCTCTCAGAGTCCTGATCAGCTTGCAGAGCTGGCTTAATGACGCGTTGATAAAGCTTCCATTTCTCGCCATGGGCGCTGATGATGTTTTCGCCCGTGTACTCAGCAAGTACGCTGTGTGGGATCTTGACTTGGTTGCCTGACTTTGCGTACGTGTCTTCTTGCTTGAAAACCTCTGCTATGTAGGCGGGCTTCGTCACCAGGATGTTCCACTGTCCACCAAAGAACAGCTTCACTGCGCCATATCGCGCTAGAGGCTCCTTGAGGTATTCCCGATATAGCTCAGCTTGATCGACGTCCTTGAAAAGAGGCAAAAGCCCGTAGTAGAAAGGAATGGTCGGGATATCCTTGGGAAAGTTGCGAGGTGGTGTGAAAAGGTAAACGAAGAATGTGAATACACCAAAAATGGCAGCAAATGCTCCCACAAACACCAAAGAAAGATAGGAAACCATGGTGCTGAGATGATGCGCTCAGAAATGTAATACTCTTCAACTACTGCTTTGATAGAGCATATATGAAACCCATGAACAATGCGGCTACCATCTTCAGCCCTACATGGGGGCGGTGCTCTCTAACGAAGGCGGCTGAAGCGAAATGCGCGAATGCACAAACCCCTGTATGTCTCTAAGCCCCATGCACCTACATTTAGATAATAGAGCGCTTCTGATGGTAAAGTTGGGGGCTTTGAACAAGACTTGGCATCTTTGGCCAATGGTTCGCGGTGCGACTAGCAGGGGTGAACATCCTCTTTCTCAGGCTTGCTGCCAAGGGCCGCTAACGTCTTTACTACGGGCCTGGGGGTCGTTGTAGCGCTGCCACGACCACTCAGCTCATGTCCATGCCGCATAGTCACCAGCTGAATCCCACTGTAACGTCTGCGCCCATACCGGACGGCTGGCCTTTGCCTACCGCTTCCCTCCAGCCGCCTCTACTAGCATCGCAGCGCATGCCAAGTTATGCATCCCGGGGGCACCGCAGGAGCAAGGCATGCGATAGTCCAACGCACTGCCTCCCGATACGCCCAATGAAGCGGGGAATTTCTGGGCTGACTCTGTGTAGCGAGATTAGAAGCTACCGTAATTAGCGTCCCAGTCGGTGTGCGGAACACACGATGGGTGGCTTGCCTAGATGCCATGCACAGCACGCCGATTGAGCTATGACAGTGTGGAGCAATGGCCTTTGCAATGCTTGGAGACATGCTTTCCATCTCTTTGATATATAGAAGCCAACAGCTTGTTGTTGTGGCACTTGAACATCCAACCTTCACAACAGTTTAGCCACTCAAGCCACTGGCATCTTCGATTTATTATTTCCTTTGTCCAATTTCACCATTATCCCTACTTCAGCGAAAACTTCTAGCAAATTATCTTTAATTACTCGCAATGGCGCCCCTTAACAAGTCCATCAACACCTATCACTGCATCCAAGGCCTGTACTGGAGGGATGCTTCAGGTGAACTCCTAGCCGTCGAAGGAAGCAATTCAAAATCTCTGCCAGAGATCTGGACACAACTCAAAGATATTGTATGCTCCGCTGACACGTCTTGGAGTCAACTTCAGTTGCCCTCTGGCAAAGCCATCAAGACTCTTCAGATCAACGCCAGCATTCCAGCTCTTCTAAACATTCGCTCAAATTTCCCACCATCATATCAACAAGAAGAACTCAACACACATGTTTCCGAGATCCAGCACGCAAATGGCCTGTTTTTGGGCATTCTGACTTCGAGGCCAAAGTCTGTCAAAGTTGATGGCTTTGGAATATGGGCAGAACGCTTCGTTCTCCTGGAGACTGAATTTCAACCATTTGCTCACATCTCGACATCAACCACACCATGGGCCCAAAAGCACCGCGAGACCTGTGCAGTTATTGCCGAAATCTTCGAGCGGAGACTCAAGAATGTTTCCAAGGATGACCAATGGCATGTGTGTGGTAAAGAAGTGTTCTTGAACCGCGTCTACGGCTATGTCGACAAGAACCTTCCGATCCAACTAGCCCTACCTGCCTTCCCCTGCAAGTCGCCGAATCCAAACAAGGCCGGCGGCATCATGCCAGATCTGGCTGAGCACATTGCCATGGATGCACTTCACGCCTTTGTCCAAGAGGTGAACGGCGTGTATGCACCTGGCGCAACCATGTGGGTTATTAATGACGGCCACGTCTTTTCCGATTGCAGTAAGTCTCGTACAGAACACTACACCTTCAAGGCCGAAACTAATCAAGAGCAGTTGGCGTTGACGATGAGATGATTGACACATACGATGCCTGCATGGCAGCGATATACAAGCAACGATACCCAGAAGACGCTGGCCCTGTCCCAGCGATCAAATTCAAGGGCCTAAAGAACATCTTTGCAGCTGACTCTGATGGCTTCCTCGGCCTACAAAAGCTTCTCCAAAACTCGCACCAGATGCCTCATCCCGTTAAGACGAAGCTCACCGGCGAAGCTGAGCTCTGCCGCAAATTGATGCTTGGCATCGGAGGACCCGACCGCGCATACATCCGTCAGCTGATTGAGCAGCAAGAACCCGATGCTCTTGGACTTTACCGGGGACAAACACGCTTCATGCTCGAGGATCTAGCTGACATCCCGTCAGTCAAGTCTCTGAGCGGCAAGCAAAAGAAGAAGACGGCTGCTCTTGTAGCAGAGGAAATGATGTCTCGAAACCAAGCATACTCCAACCTGACAGAGCTCCTTCTTCCAAACTACGTTCGTCTGTCGATTCATGCACACAACAATGCGGGTCCCAAATTTGCCATTCGTCTATTGCCAGCAGACAAGGTGCGCGCAATCGACTCGCTTGAGACGTGCCTCGAGCCCAATCCTGTATACGAGTACCAGCTCCCAACACCCTGGCACAACTGTATGATCAAAGTGGAAGGCGATGAGTTCATGTACCTCGCCAAAGCCCAAGTAGCCAGGAAGGCTCTACAAACCCCGGGTTTCGAAGGCTCCTGGGTAGACGGACCCGATGGATCATACTTCAGCCTAAGGCGGAAGTCGGCCGAAACAGCAGGCACTATTGCTCCTCCCAAGCTCACCATTCCCGGAACTACACCCATGGAGAAGGTCAGCGTCTTCAACCAGAACAAGAAGAGCACCATTGTCCTCGTTACGCCGATCCACGAGAAGCAGAGACCAATTATTATTTGCTCGCCAGTCGTTGGCAAGAACAGCCCCATCGTCGTTACTTCGGCGGCAGGCGAGGGCCAGCGACCCATTGTCGTCTGCTCACCCATCAGCCGCAGGCAAGCCCTATTCTCCCCAATTGCCGACAAGATGCGCTCGCCCATTGGCTCTCCTATCGTACGCAGGAAGACACAGGTCATTGCGTGCGATCCTGCGGCTGAAAAGGGCGCTACGGTAGCTGTTTCACCCGTGGAGACTGGATCTTTTGCGCGACAGGATACGCACTTTGTTCAGCAGGGTGAGAAGAACAGGCTGCGCAGGCTTCTTCCTGTTATCACCATGATGCGGTCCATTCGGGCGCAAGCGTAAATTGTGCAGAGTATCGCTTCTGTAAGAAATTTGTTGTCCTCGTATCATTTTGTTCTTCTCCATGTCGTTATAGTTAGCTGGCTAAGATTGAATGGTTATTCACATAATAGTATGTACGGAGGAAACTATGTCGGGTGTTTGGCGCAAGGATGGGTTTGAGACTTTTTTTTCGAAAAAGGCTGATCGGAACGCGGCTTGCATTTTGCTATACCAATACCAATATCTCTTTTCATTGTAACCTTTTTTTCCTACACTTTGCGAATGAATTGTGATACCTCTGAAGTACGAAAAAGAACGAGATGAGATGACGTTCATAGTCGGGCTGATCCGCTTACTTGGCTTTAATCGCATTCCACGCCTTGTATGCAGGCCTCTCGCCTATTTGATTAAACGTCTTCCTTCGCGCAGAAACTTGCGCAATTCGGCGCGATTCCGGCCTCTCATAATTGCTAGATGTATGAACATGTGCCAAGTGCCCAAAACTACACTGTCACATGAGCACGATGGAGCGATTAAGATTGAGCGTGGGTTGGACGCCTTGCTCCACCTTGTCCTGATTCTAGCTTTCATTCGTAGGCTACAGGATTCTTGCCAAGAGAGTAATGTTTATTTGAATTAGAGCAGATGAATACGTTGGATGCTGACACCGCTCAGGAAATATAAGCAGTGTGGAATGCGCACATAAAGAGTCGGTGTGTGTGTGGAGGTCTAGCAGTTCAAGTAACAGTTCCCATAACTCACTCATCGACGTCCATCCTCGGGCCCAAATTGCTTACAATGGGCTTCTTACAGGGGTTGGTTTCCCTTTTTGGGATACAGCTCACCATGGTTGCAACGGGCATGTGCTAACTGCCAATATACAATAGCACAGCACACTGACACAAAGCAGTGGCAAGCGCCAACGTACCACAGACTTATGGTTTCGTCCTATTCCGCATGTTTGACATGCTCGACTTGTACGGGCCATCTGAAGTCTTGCAATTCATTGGTGGATCATACCCGACAGACATTGTCTACATTGCCGAGACGCTGGACCCGGTGACCACGCGGCCCGCACTAGCAGCTATGAATCCGTTAAATTCATCAGTTTACCCGTCGATAACACCAACACACACATTTGAGACTGCGCCGGAACTCGACGTGCTGGTTATACCTGGTGGACCAGGATGGCGCAATCCAACCACGCTCAACGCTACCATGGAGTATATCCGCAAGACGACGCCAAAAGTGCAGCAGGTACTTACCATCTGCACGGGTTCCGCTCTCGCAGCTCGCTCGGGTATCCTGAACGGCAAGAGAGCGACTTCGAACAAGTCGTCGTGGTTGTCGACGGTGCAGAATAATCCAAACACGACTTGGGTGCCGCACGCGCGATGGGTCGAGGACTACTCGAGCTCACCCCCCATCTGGAGCTCGTCGGGAGTCACGGCGGGTATCGATATGATGCTTCACTGGATCGAGAAGACTTATAATGCAGAGAACGCAACGACTATTGCGCGTTTCATTGAGCATGTGCGGATTACGGATCCGAGTATCGATCCGTTTGGTAGAAACGAGACGGTGAGTGGGTAGAAAAGCTCTCTTGCTTAAATTTATATATTCAGTCATGCAACTGGTCACCAAAGTGAATATATCGGGTCATAGATGTCTAGAATGTCAATCATGTTTGGGTCTTTACTCGTGAAGCGACTTGAAGCGAGCACTGTATACGTACTCATTTGTCCCATGTCATATGCACCTCGCATCCTCTATATTCCGGAGCCCCACTCCATGGATTGCTTCCACACTGTTGAGAACGCGCCTCTATCGCACTTGCAGCATGCACTTCATCTATTACACGTGTGGGGAGAGTGTATCCTAGCACATGCAAGATATACGGACCGCTCCTCCCCTGTCCATGCCTCCAATCACGAAGAAACCCAGCAATTATGCAAGATTAAACAAGAGTAAACTCCTTTTGACTATCTAAAGGGCTATCAAGACAAGATGTTTGGTGGATGCGTGAAACATGCTCAGCTGGAAACCTGCTCATCTGCAGGAGCAGCTAAACCGCATCTGGCAAGGTGGGCTGCGTGGTGAACATGTTTCTGGGATTCTAAGGATGCTTAGGATAGGGGGGAAAGTGGGAATATGCTACGAGTGTCGGTAGGCGGTCAGGCGAGGCAGTGGCACGAGATAAGAGTAGCTAGGTGGAAAGCAGTAAAAGTAGGCGCTCGTGTAATACTAGGCACATGTTGTGGTTGGCGAGGTGGAACTCTGCTCCTCCTTATCCAACCATCCTTGCCGCACTAAACAATGTGGTGCCCTGGGACAGGCTACGAGAAGCCGTGGTGAGCAAGTATAAAAGTACCAATGTTCCTTTGAGAGTTTTTTTGCTTTTTAGCTACTTTTCTAAATTTGCATATACATGCACAGGAACAACAGAGTGAGAATAGTATAAGAGTGCAGGCAGAGAAGAGGTAAACGTGCATTCATCCCTGCACTTTCCCTTTTCATTCACCAAATCTTACAGATTATTGTTTCCCACTAGAGGCCCGCACCTTCGTGCGCAAAAGTGCTCACGGAAAAGTCATTTTTTAAAAAAAAGAAAACCTGCTCAAGTATCGTTTGTACACGTCGTACCCACCGCCTTCTTCCTCGAGATATATCTGCTCCGCACCTGGTCACTATACCCCGTTCGCTCACTACCCGTGATCGAAACATCTCCCGAAAACTACCTCGATTCCGAAGCGAGCAAGACAGCAGACATGGACATGTCAATGGCGACACCCACAAGCGTAGGCATGGGGACAATGAGCAGCATGGCCCCCATGGCTACGTCATCAGCAGCCATGCACGACATGGGCGGTATGGGAATGGGAAATGGATGCAAGATTAGCGTACGCAGCACCTCTCTCTCTCTCTCTCCCTTAGCTCTCTTACAAGCAGAGTGTGCCGGTACGAATGACTAACTATGGGCATGTAGATGCTGTGGAACTGGAACGTAGTCGACGCATGCTTCATCACCCCGTCGTGGCACATACGATCCAAGGGCATGTTTGCGGGCTCGTGCATCGGCGTCATTCTGCTCGTTGTCTTGCTCGAGCTTCTGCGCCGGGCGGCCAAGGAGTACGATCACTTCATCGTGACGCAGCACAGCAAGACACTCGTGTCGGATACGGCGGCCCTCTCGTCGGCATCGTCTGCGGAGGGAATCGTTCCAGGTACAAGCAAGAGCTCCGGACCAGCGGGGGCGACGAGTCCGACAATGGGTGGTGTGGTGAAGGCCAAGTTCAGGCCGACGGTGATGCAGCAAGCCGTCCGGGCATTGCTGCACACTTGCGCGTTTGCAGTGGCGTACTTTGTCATGTTGTTGGCCATGTACTACAATGGGTACTTCATCATCTGCATCTTCATTGGGGCGTACATTGGCTACTTCGTCTTCGGTTGGGAGAGCTTCACGGTCAGCAAAGGCGGCGATGACCGGATGCAGGAGAATGCCACCGTGTGTTGTGGATAGGGGTGGACACGACGATATGGAGAAGAGTGAAGGCAGCACATGATGGTGAAATCAAGATGGCCTAGAAGATAATATCACATATTCAGACACACAAATATCATGATGCAAAAGTAGTTGTATTCATGGTCTCATCCCCGTTTGACTTGATCTCCTCCTAGCCATACAATGCTAATTACTGCTACATTCTCTGCATTGATTGCCGCGACACAGTGGTTGTCTTGACGTGACTGTCTGGAGAGTGTATTAGCAGGCCGTTCCGCTAGCACGAGCAGTCTGTGATGCCACTCACGGAGTCGTAGGTCTTTTGTTTGCGCACTCGACTCATGGAGTCAGTGGCTTATTTGCCCTGGAAGAGCTGTTAGCATTGGAATGAAATGGAGAATAGAGACAAGGGTGACATACGGGGCAGCCATCACAGCTGCAGGTGGCGCCGCAGTTGCAGGCACCGGAGGCACAGCCGCAGTTTCCCTTCATGTTGATGGTGGTGGTTTTGGTTGGGTGGGTTGGGTTGAAGAGAGGGTTGATGAGGTTGATTGTTGGCTGGAGAGGCTTTGAGAGGCTGATTGTGAGATGAGAAGAAGAAGAGAGTCGGAGAGTCGAAGGGAAATGTTATATACCCAAGGCATGCGCGACTTGTGCGGGCGTGCCAATGCAGTGGCGGCTTCCCCCGACCAACGGCCACGCCTGCCCCGCTCCCGAGCCCTGAATTGCCTTTCCAGGCAACCCCACTCATCGGCCAACCCCGGGCCTGTGATTGGTCTGCGCGCTTTGTGCGGTGGTTAGTGTGGGGTGAGGCACTTGTGCGTCTTTCTAGCCCTCGTCTGCCCTCGTCTGCCCTCGTCTATCCTCCACTGCCCTCTGCCCTACCCTGCGCCACTCGCCTCAACACACAGAAACAGTGGGGGCGCGCGCGCTTTGTGCGGATTCCAGGCCATGACATGCAGCTATCCGTGGTACTCGACCACTGCGCATTGCGCCCCCCATGTCACCCCTCACTGCAGAACCTGCGAGAATCCCCACTCCTCTCCGGCCTGACTGCACCAAGGTCCCTGCCAGTCCCACGGATTCCCAGAGCAACCAACGTTTCCATTGCCAATCCATGCCGATAGCGCCAAAGTGAGCTCAAGTCTCTCTGCGTAGTCTAAAGGTAACACGAGCCTCGGGAACACTCCACAAATAGCTAGTATCCATGGCCGAGCATGTGGGTTCTACACTAAGTACTTACTAGTCGTTGCCTGGATTAGCATCAACATATCTTTTTCCCTTCTCAACCCACAATCAAAGCCCTAGAGTCATCAGCCAAGTGTTGGTGGCTAACTATTTCCTGCAAGGATAATGACAAAGTTCATCGTGTCATCAACTATGTAAGAGCAAACTCAATCCGCATGCGCAGACAAATCATTCTCCACATCTAGCTGACACTCATGCTTGATGCTACTGGTTGTAACGCTATACCCACTTATCGCTAGACTCAACCAAAGGCAAAGCTCCACCCCGAATATGATAACACTGTAACTGATCCTATTCAGCCGTCAAATTTACCCCCGCAGTAGACACAAGCATCGCAGGCGAGGAACAGCACCCGCCCCAGTGTAACAGCGAGCTCCCTTTCTTCCTCTTCCTCTTCATCCTCCTCCATTTCCCCATCTTCTTCACCGCTCCCATCTCCTTCGCCATCTTTGTCCTCTTCTCGACTGACACCATTGCACTGCTTCAGTCCCTCTTCTTCTCCTCTATTTTGCGATCTGCCCACTTCTTTCATGGCACTGTCCTCTGCAGCATCTTTGTCCTTGTCTTCCACACTCTCCTGAACTATCACGTATTCGTCGCTCAAGAATGGCGTGTTGCAAATACCACAGTACTTCGTAATACCAGGTGCTTGCATAGCAAGGAAACTCAATCCGCATCTTGCAAATTGATGTCCGTTCGTGCATGAGGCTGACGCCAAGTCGGTGAATGGTATCGAAGCAGAGCAAAATTCGCATCCTTCCTCCCACGCGGCGGCACCCTCTTGTCGCGAATTATTGGCATTACCGTTTATCTCAGTACTGACCGTTCGAGACTCATCAGTACTTGAGGCACCGGACTCTGCGCAATTCTCATTCTCTGAAGAGCCATATCCCATGACCGCATTGACAAGTTTGATGAGCTGTTCATGCTGAGCCACTATCTCCGCGCTCAAGGTTGAATTCACAAGTGACGCTGGAAGGTTGTGCACTGCATTGGCAAGACGATACCCTATCAGCGTTCTCTCAAGCTCATGTGACACCCCGATCTTGCAGGCTTGTGAGACGAGTATCGTATACCGGTCTTTGAGTGTATGCGAGTTGAGAAAGGCCGTCGCCTTGAAAGCTTTGATCAGTGAGTTCAAATCGCCTGCGTCAGCATACAGACGAACCCTGTCTGCATAATCTTCGGCGACGCGGGGAGCTGGATACGCCCTCGTAAGCTTTTGCACAACCTCCTCAGCAAACGCAGGCATGTCGTCCTGATCCTCAACCATGTTCTCTGCCAGCTTTCGGATCGTATAGCTAACCCCCTCTGCGCTGACATTTGCTTTGGGGAAAGCCTCCCGCTCCTCGCTGCTATTCCGCAAAGAACTAATGGCAACCGTCCCACTCCTATCTGCAGGTATACCATACTCGATCATGTTGGACGGATGCACGCTATTGCACGCTGCAATGAAATCGCCCAGTGGAGATTTGGACAAGCCCCAAACTTTGGCCTTGCTGTTGCCCTTGAGCCCATTCTTAACGCTGAATAGTGCAATGCTATTTTCAATCTTCTCTCGCCAGCTTGGATTACCAAGGCTTTTGAACCCCTCCGGAGATATCTCAAGGGCAGATGTTTGATTGTGCAGAGTCGAAAGCAGTGAGCTTAGATGTAAACGACATGTCGAGTCATCAGGAGTATCCCACACTACACCGGAAATCTGGTCCCATCGCCCGTCAAGATTGTGGGTCTTTGTCTCAACAATCGAACCGTCGTAGGCAGATATGGTAAGACAGACGAGCCCAGAATTTGTAAAAAGGGCGAGTTTGAGCCGATTTCCGTCCTCAATCCTAGGCGACCACTTCATTGGGCCTTGGTATCGCAGCTCGCATCCAGGGTACACGACTTCCCTCTCCGTGTATATGCCATCAGACTGATGCTTAATGACTCTTGCCCGCACGTCTTCATTCGTTGCGTACACAACCACCGAACGGTGGCCATCGTCAAATAGAATCCATGGACTCCAGGCAATATGAGATATGTACCGCTGTTGTTTCATCACATCTTCAAACACACGTGGTTCCGAAAAGATACTATCTGGGTTTGACGTCAACGACTCATGAGTTAGGACCTCCGTTGTCCAATACCGCCCAACCCCTAGAGTAGAAGTGGGTGATTCGACTGCCACAAAAACCAAGTGGTTGTCGTCATTGGACACAGCTAGAAAGTGTCGAGAGTACATGAAACTAGTCCCGACAATTCCACTTGTTTCGGACAGAGGCAGAGCAGGTGCCCATGCAAACGCCCGAATGCGGCTTCTCAAGCGCAGCTGTTCTTTGGGTGATACCGTCAAGTGGCTAGGTTCGTCGTCGCAGCCGCTAAAATGCTCAGCGAGCGCATCATTAATGATGAGGCGCCGGGACCAGCTTGATTCATCTTGCGGCTTACCTTCGGCTGACCAGATAGAGAGAGTCAGGTTCGCGGTAAGAACGCCAAGAGCGCACTTCCGATGCTTTGCAAGACCCTGCGGTGACCACGCGATGCTGAGAGGAGCGCTATTGGATATTTCCTCGCCAATAGAGTAGTTGGATAGTGGCGCCAGTTCTTTGAGTGGCAGCTCATCAGTTGAGAAAAGAGGTACCTTGAGAGGAACATGTTGCCACTGTGGAAGGACTTGGTCCCTATCGAATTCGACGGTATTCGGAAACTACAAGACCATCAGCGGGGTATCATCTTGAGGTCTCTTTTCCCAAACGTACAAGCAGCTCCACACGTTCGTCAGATGCTAGTGCAATAATGCCATCTGGGGACCAGTCAATCGCATCAACGCATGCTGGCCAGCACCTGAGCACCGTCACATTCGACATAACCGCTTACAAAACTAGAAATTGATCCTGTTCGTAGTAGCCTGGCAGTGGTCATGGCTCTTGGTAGCGAGGAAATATGAACAAGATCAGCTAGCGCATGATCATCCAGCCTTGTCTCAATAGTGGCTAGAGTTGTCGAGAACAAAAAAAAAGCTCTAGTCTAAAGACGATATTTAATGTAAATCGCCGCACATATGGGCAAGATCATGATGAGGCGCGGAGACGCGAGATTTCTGTTCAGGGTCGTGTACTTGGACGATTCGGACTAGCGCGTGTCTTATCGATTGGAGCTAATGCCGACCGCCGACGAAAAAAAGTGATTTTTCCACCTTCTTTTGTTGCTCCTGCACAGATAGCATTGCGCATCGACAAGATGGGTAAACGACCAATTTCCGATGTTGTCGCCGAAGATGGCGCGACCACGGTTTCCGAAATCTCAAGAAAGAAGAGCAAGAAGCTCAACAAATCCGCCCCCGTCGACGCGATAGACACCAATGGCCACACCGACGAGGTGACAAACGGCAAGAGCGCGGACGACTCAGAGGACGAGGACAAGCTGTCAAAGGCCGAGCGCAAGGCAGCAAAGAAGGCCAAGAAGGAAGCCAAAGAAGCGAAGAAGGCCAAGAAGGCGGCAGCAGAGGCTGAAGTAAAAGACTCTAATGGCGCTGTCGCGGAAGACGAGGAGGCCACAAAGGCCGCAGAAAAGGCAGCACGCAAGGCAGAGAAAAAGCGCCTGAAGGCGTTGGCTAAGGGCGGAGAAGCTGCCGAGCCCACACCCTCAACAACATCCCCACCAACCACCACTACCACCGCGGAGCCCGCAGCGACGAACGAGACAAATGCAGCGCCAGGACAATATGAGGAGAGCAAGGAGCTGACACAGCTTCCTGAGTCAGAGATTGATGCTTTCCTGGCTAAGAACACCATGACCATTCAAGACCCCAAGCCTACTGGCAACAAGCTGCGTCCCATCTTGAACTTCAAGTACTTGCCTGTCGACGATACGCTACGCGCCTTTTTCTCCAAATTTAGCGCACCCACACCTATCCAAGCAGCCACATGGCCATTTTTGCTCGCAGGAAGGGACATGGTTGGTGTTGCCGAGACTGGCTCTGGCAAGACGTTGGCATTCGGTGTGCCCTGCGTACGCAACATCGCCGCATTGCCCAAGGACAAGCGGAAGGGTATCAAGGCTGTTATTGTGTCGCCTACTCGTGAGCTGGCGGTTCAGATCTACGATCAACTGGTAGCCCTGGCGACACCTGTTGGACTTTCAGTCGTCTGTGTTTACGGTGGTGTACCGAAGGATCCGCAAGTTGCTGCTTGCCGCAAAGCGCATATTGTTGTTGCTACACCGGGTCGTCTTAACGACTTGATTAGTGATGGTTCTGCAGACCTCAGCAAGGCCGAGTACGTAGTCCTGGACGAGGCCGATCGTATGCTCGACAAGGGTTTCGAAGAAGCAATCCGACAGATCATCTCGCAGACGCCCAAGAAGCGCCAAACGCTCATGTTCACCGCTACTTGGCCGCCTTCAGTTCGGGACCTTGCGTCTACATTCATGAGCTCGCCGGTCAGAATTACCATCGGCGACAATCAATCTGGGGAGCTCCGTGCCAACGTGCGCATCAAGCAGGTGGTAGAGGTTGTGGATCCCCGCGCCAAGGAGCAGCGTCTTTTGCAACTGCTTAAGCAATACCAATCTGGCAAAAACAAGGAAGATCGCATTCTAGTATTCTGTTTATACAAAAAGGAAGCAGTGCGCATCGAGAACTTTATTCGTATGAAGGGCTTCCGTGTCGGCGGCATTCATGGCGATTTGAGCCAAGAAAAGCGCAGTGCATCACTTGCGGCGTTCAAGGAAGGCCATGTGCCGCTGCTCGTGGCGACAGACGTGGCTGCACGCGGACTCGACATTCCGGCCGTCAAAGTAGTCATCAACGTCACCTTCCCGCTTACAGCTGAAGATTACGTGCATAGGATTGGTAGGACAGGTCGCGCTGGAAAGGAAGGCCTGGCTATTACCTTGTTCACCGAACACGACAAGGCGCTTTCTGGCTCGTGAGTCGCCCCCCCCCCTTCCTTCCCCCCACCCTTGACCCCTTCTTGTAATGTGTCAGCAACATGAGAGGCGTAAGCTGACAAATATTCTTGCAGATTGATCAATGTGCTCAAGGCAGCGAACCAGCCCGTGCCAGAAGAGCTGATGAAGTTTGGCACCACAGTCAAGAAGAAGGAACACGGAGCGTATGGAGCCTTCTACAAGGACACGGAGAATGCCAAGGCCGCGACGAAGATTACTTTTGACTAGAAGCATTGATTTTCAGCACCCCGTGTATGTTGCGTATGAGTGTATATCAAAGTTTAGTTATGGCTGACGAGTTGGTCGGCGAAGTGTTCCGAAATGCTGTCATGGACTTTTTAACATGGTACATAGTAGATACTAGAGCACTAATCCAGGGTAGGCGTCTCGGACCAAGAGAAGTTAAAATTCCCCGATGTTGTCCGTATGTAGTACATGGTGGAGATGCAATCTATTTTACTTGCTATACTTCCGTCTAACTTTGCATACTACTATTACTAATTCTCCTTGATGACTTTTATGATTCCATCCTTGGTTGCACCTGAACTACAATTACAAGCACCCTCAGGGGGGTTACTAGTATTTATGTATGTATACATATATACATACGTCCCGGTCGTCTCTTCTTCGGGTTCATGGGTAAAAAAAAAAGAGAGGACCCGGCGAAAACTAGGTTCAACTTAAACGCCTCTCCCGTAGGGCTAAACCCCTGTAGTCCGCGACGGAAGAGGGGGGGGGGGGAAAGAATACCGGACCAGAGTCTAGAAAGAAGAAGAAGAAGAAGAGAGGGAAAAGAGGGATAAGGGGTGGGTATGTGCGTTTCGAAAGGGCAACGTCGCCGAGTTTGTAGTCGGCGACCAAAAAAAAATGTCGGAGGAAAGCGCAGGCGGGCCAATCACCGGAGCGCGCCCAAGAACCAAAGTTGCGGTCTTGGGGCGTCCCGGTGTGGAGGGCGACCCAGAGAGGTCGCCGAAGAGGATGGGTTGGGATGATGTGGGTACGCGTATGTGTGATTTCCTTGGTCATATAAAGGTGAGAGAGTGGAGGTATATATGGAAGAGGGTAGACGTTGTTGTCTTTATCTAAAGATATTCTTTTACTGCTTCGTATAGCGAGATTGATCGTCAGGTTATCTACATACCTATATACTTCTGCGACACTACACAAAAAAAGTGTATTGAATACCTACCACAAAAAAAATCACCATGTGCAAAAAGGCTTCATGCGACTCGTGCCGTACGTCTTCTTCGCCCGCTTACCCCCCTGCATCCCGGATAGACAGATGTGTCTTGACATGCCATCCTACCAAGGCATTGCTGACCACCCTGTAGACAAGGTCACTTGGTGGGGCTGTGGGAAACACGTTGCTGGTGTCATGGAGAGCATTCCATCAGATCAGTGGTGCACATGCGTACCACGGATCGAGCAAGAGGGACAGCAATACCCGCCCAAGGGCTCTTTGTCTTCGGCATGACTCCCAGCGTGGTTGAGCGGGCGTAAGAATTGGTGGCAGGACAACTGGTACTACTCGTCAATTTCGGCCTGCTCGGCCCAAGAACAAAACCCACACAGGGAAGATTGTACACGACACGGCGTATGTAGGAGTAAAGGTGTAAAAAAGGGCGTTTTCTTGGCCTTTACGGCATGATGCGGATGGTCTTTTTTCTTCTTGAGAAGGCTTAGCGACTTGCAATATTACAACATTACCGTTATCCGTTTCTATGAATGGTTATTTGAACCAATTGATGCTTTAGATAGCAGTCGTCATCTCTGAAGGCACATGTGGGTAAGTATTTTGATATAAAACATTGCAGATCGGCTGGGCGCATTCAAGCCCAGCCAGGTGAGCCGGCAATTGCAGTAGCCATGTTGGACGGCGAGATGTCGGTTTGCGGCGTTTGTATGGTTCTGACGGGACCTTGCAGTCATGCTTACGTACCGGCGCCAAATACATGGAACAGGGTGGTACGGCATGTGGGCTGGGTGCTCGCGGGTTGCAAAGAAAGACTGGGCAGGGGGTTGCACCGACGCTCCCGTCCGGGTCGATTGCCGTTTGAAACGGCTTCTGGAAAAGGCTGCGGAGCTTCGACTTGAAACAAGCGTCATGTTTGTGTACGACGAGGGAAGGCGCAATATTATTCTCCTTGTGCAGACGGAGATGTAAAAAAAAAAGGGCTTGCAGATGCGTGGCGGGTATAGGGCGAGTGACAAGACAATGGACAGCAGGCTGCGACCCAGGGTGCCGGGAAGACAAGAGTCATTGTGTTTGTGATGGGGGAGGTGGAGGGGCGGCCATGTGCGGGCGGAGGAGCGAATGGGTCCGGGAGAAGGGGAAGCCGCATGGTGAGGCTGGTCTCATAATGGGTCTGCTAAGTATAGGCGTTGCAGGAGTGGGTGGGAGTAGGGCGCGCAGATGAGCAGTTTCAGGTATTGGCCGTAGTGGCCTAGAAATGATAGGCGGAAGTGTCTGGCCGGCCTGGCGAAACAGAGGGAGAGGGGTTACGAGAGCGAGTCGCGCAACTCACACAGTGGCTGGATCATCGGGCGGCTAGCCAAAGTCTGTTGCTGGGACGGCAGAGTATATTTTGGAGTGTATCGCCGGTCTCATGTGGCCTGTTGTAGCATGTTGGTGTTGAGTTTGTCCCTAGTTGTGGTCCTGCAATAGATGGATGGATGGATGGATGGTGCCTGGCCGACCCCGCCTTCCCATCTTAGACAGCAGTGGCAGTGCAAGTGAGTAGTAGGAGGAGTAGCACCACCACCATCACCACCACCACTACCGCCGCCAACGCCAACGCCATACGCGCCATTGCACCGTTTTTGTTGATGACGCCGTGATGTTGGAGAGAGGGAGTGACGCTGCCTCGATGCACTGTCGCCCCCGCCGTGCGCCACTAGCCATTGAGGCAGAGGCAGAGGCAGAGGCAGTGGCAGTGGCAGTGGCAGTGGCAGTAGTGTAGTCGACAGGCGCGGTCGCTCCCTTTGTGCCGCTTCCCGCGTGGGCGTGTGATAGTGAAGCCTGGAGCATGGAGCATGGAGCTGGGAGCTGGGAGGGATTGACTTGGCAGGCCATACTACACTACACACGCTACCCCACCATCTCTCTCCCCTTTCTGTCACCGCCTCACTTGCCTCCATCTTGCGCGGGCAGTCCCAGCCAGTGCCAGAACGAAGCAGCACAGCACAGCACAGCACAGCACAGCTCCTCCAAGGGCACACCACACACCTGCTACAGCCCTGGGCCCTCCCGCCAGTGTCTGCTAAGTAAGTCATCCATGTCATCTCGTCGTCCAGAGGAGCCCACGCCGCCATTGTGCACTGGCGCCCAAGATAGCCGCCGCCGACGCCGTGCACACAGTCAATTGCTGCTTCTGCTATTGCTATTGCTGGTGCTGGTGCTGATGCCATGGCCGACGCCGACGCCGCCGCCGCCGCTTCTGCTCTGGCTGCTCGTGCCGCGCAGACAAGCACGTGGGGCTGAACTCTGTGTCTGACACAGACTCGTTTCACCATGAGCGCCCAAAGCACACCCTCCGTCTTGCGAACAATGCCTGTTTGATGACATGTACAGCCTGTGCTGACCTACAACTCTTTGCAGCCGTCTCTTCCACCCTCTACATTGTTGCCCGCCTCCCTCGCCTCTTCAATCACCCCTCCGCACCAACGCAACCGCAGCCCCGCAACCACCACCACCACCATCATCACCATCTGAGCCTCCACTCGTCTGCTCCTACCCACCGCGCCCTCGCGCATCCCATCCACCACAACCGCCACCATGCCACCAGCAGGAAGCGGCAGCTCCAGGAAAATCTCCTTCAACGTCTCGGAGCAGTACGACATCCAAGATGTTGTAGGAGAGGGCGCATACGGTGTCGTATGGTACGTCTCGCCCGCCAATGGCCTGCTTTCAGCCCCCTAACAACAACCACAGCTCCGCTCTGCACAAGCCCTCGGGCCAAAAGGTTGCCATTAAGAAGATCACGCCCTTTGATCACTCCATGTTCTGCTTGAGAACACTGCGAGAGATGAAGCTGCTGCGCTACTTCAACCACGAAAACATCATCTCCATCTTGGACATCCAAAAGCCCCGCAACTACGAGACCTTCACCGAGGTCTACCTAATTCAGGTGCGCAAATTGCTTTGCTTGTGCATGCTCTCTTTTTCCTAACCTGCTGCTCAGGAACTGATGGAGACGGACATGCACCGTGTCATCCGCACACAGGAGCTGTCCGACGACCACTGCCAGTACTTTATCTACCAGACCCTACGCGCCCTCAAGGCCATGCACTCTGCAAACGTCCTCCACCGCGATCTCAAGCCCTCCAACCTGCTGCTCAACGCAAACTGCGATCTCAAAGTCTGTGATTTTGGTCTCGCTCGATCCGCCGCGTCGACCGAGGACAACTCGGGTTTCATGACCGAATACGTTGCCACTCGTTGGTACCGTGCACCAGAGATTATGCTTACCTTCAAGGAGTACACAAAAGCAATCGACGTATGGAGTGTAGGATGCATCCTCGCTGAGATGCTCAGCGGAAAGCCTCTTTTCCCAGGAAAGGACTGTAAGTCGCGCGCAGTGCCTCCCAATCAGCTCCAAAAAAAACTAACCTTTGCCAGACCACCACCAGCTCACACTGATCCTTGACGTACTCGGTACGCCTACCATGGAGGATTACTACGGCATCAAGTCCCGCCGAGCTCGCGAATACATCCGATCTCTTCCCTTCAAGAAGAAGATCCCCTGGAAGGCCATGTTCCCCAAGACAAATGATTTGGCTCTTGACCTGCTCGAGCGATTACTGGCTTTCAACCCAGTCAAGCGCATCTCCGTCGAGGACGCGCTCAAGCACCCATACCTTGAGCCCTACCACGACCCAGATGACGAGCCGGGCGCGGACCCCATCCCAGAGGAGTTCTTCGACTTTGATAAGAACAAGGACAACCTGACCAAGGAACAGTTGAAGCGTGAGTGCAGACGAGTTTCCACACGTCTAGTATGAGCTAACAGCACGCGCAGTCCTCATCTACCAGGAGATTATGCGATAAAAACCCTCACGTCGTTAGCCCTTGCGCGGGATTAATACAAGATACCACGATCAAGTCCATTTTCGCAAGTTGTCTGCAGCCAGCTAGTCTGAGCGCGTTAGCATGTGAGAAGTGGCATACCATGTTCCTGTCATTTGGATTCGCAGCAGAAGAAACACATTAGCGTGACAGCGCAGAGGTGCGCGGATATGAGCTTGAGCTTCGAATACTTTCTATGAGCAATTTTCGTCGTCACAGTGTGACATGACAATAAGCACAAATGCATGCTTCTTTGCAACTTGCCTGGCTATTTTGGTGTCCCTGTTCACGATGCACGTCATGGTCTAAAACAAAACTTGCGTATTGGCGTATTCGATGTGGCCTATGAACACCGCCCAATGCCTTTGTCCTTGATGCTAACTATACAAGAGTGGTGGCGTCCTCGCTTTGCAAACACAAATGATGCCCACTATCATATACACTACACATAATCGTACACGTCGCACACGGCCGAGGTAGCTTCCTGGCTTGACCTAGAAATCGCACCTACCATCCTTCCACCCAGTCCGCCATCTCTCTTCCCACCTCTTGCAATCAAATGTCTCCTTGCCCAACTTCTCATTGACTGCATTATGCGCCTCACACATCCACTCGCCAAACTCGCTGCGATTACTGACTCTCGGCGTGTTCTTCTGCATCCATTTTTGGAAATCTTCGGCGCATACCCAGCACGGGTATAGTTTGCCAAAGGTGGAGAGGAACGACTTGGTTTCCGATTGTAGTTGGGGAGACGGATTGGTCGGATATGTGGCGGTTATGGAATGGAGGAGTGTCCACGAAGAGCGGCCGAGGGCTTCCACGTCCGGTGGGCAGTCGGCGGGCATTGTTGGGGTAGTTTTGGCAGTCGCGGTGGTCGCGGTGGATTGTGTGCGCTTCGTAGGCATCTTGCCCGACATTGCGAATAGAGAAGCTACATCGTTGCAGGTGCGACATCTACAGCGTAGGCAAACCAGATGTTAGCATTCACTTCTTCTCATATGCACATGCGAGAAAGGGCTATAGCGATTGTAAGCCTTGTATATTGCCCGGCGCGATTGCTCACAGGCACACACACACACACACACATACATACACATACACACATGTAGGTACAGAAAGAAAGAGAAGGTACTTACGGCTTGCCATCTGGACCGAGTATGATGCCATTCGCCAGTTTCTTGTAACCAGGCCTTCCCTCTACATCCTTTGCCTCGCTCGTATCCAGCTTATCCTGCGCCATTGTCTCTCTTCCTTCCCCAAGCGTATTTCTTGCGTTAAAGCACAGGACAAATGTGGCAGCGTTAGGTCGGGTGATTTCTAAGCCCTTCCACACATTGTCGGAGCCTCGGAGTTAAGAGCGTCATGGCGGCAGCAAGGCTGATCCTTGCTTCTTGGTTTCGCTTCCGCTTCCGCTTCCGCTTCCACTTTCCAGGGACGTGACGTGATGCAACTTCTTGGGAACTTGACTTGCACATACGTTGATTGGTAGAAATATAGACGTAGTGCCCCCACGTTGCTGCTAGTTTTCTAACTTCTCACGCGCTTTCATCATCTTCTGTCCGTTGACAATGGACGTCCCGGTGGCTGCCAATGTACTGGGTACCATGGGAGCGGTACGTGAGCTATCCTCAAGAAAGGACCAATATGCTGATTGGTGTAGGTCTGTTGGTCTATTCAGGTATGTGTGTAGTATATAGCCACATATCTTCTTCCCCGTCTTATACCTAACGGTAATGCTGAGTGTCTCACAGTTGATACCTCAGATTGTCGTAAACTACAGACGACACAATGCAACCGGATTGCAACCCACAATGATGATGTTGTGGGCTTGGGCTGGTGTCCCCCTGGGCGTTTATAACATTGCTGAAGACTACAACATTGCTCTGCGCATCCAGCCTCAAATTCTCACTGTGCTGAGTCTCGTCACGTGGATCCAGTGCTACTATTACGAAAAGGTGACTCGAGGATATTGTAGATTTCAATGCATGAGGGAAACTGACATCCTGTAGAATTGGTCAATTTTGCGTTCGCTTGCAGTAGTCATCCCCATAGCCAGTGTTATGGGGGGAGTGCAAACTGGCCTCATCTTCGCAATACGACGTGCTCAGCACCAGGGCCTGCACTGGCCTAGTATCCTCATGGCAGTTGCTTCAGCTGCTTTGCTAGCGGCTGGCGTTATGCGTCACTACATTGATATCTACCTCTTTCGGACTGTTCGAGGAATCTCGTTCATCTTTGTAGCCATTGATGCTCTAGGCGATGTCTTCTCACTGGTGTCCGTCCTGTTTCAGCCTACACTTGACATTCTGGGGATAGTGATTTATGGCACCGAATTGGCCCTCTGGATTGGCATCTTTGCCTGCGGAGCTTATTACAACCTCTCACCTTGGATTATCTCGCAGACAAACGGCCGGGGAAAAGGTCATGCGGTATGCGATGAAAGCGCTCGTCCTGCCGCAAATCTGAACACAGGTGAAGATGGAGCAGCAGTCGCATCTGGGATTGCTCTCCACAATCTACCTTCCAGCACCTCAGTCTTCAGGACGCCGTCGGCCAATATCGACGTCATGTCACAGTGAAGGAGGATTTTATCGCACGGGACACAAACGGGCCACATGCCGCGCAAGATTTCATAGGATAAGCGGACTGGAGGCCCTTGGGATCGCCCGTTTGTTTGTTTGTCAAGCGTTTGGTAGTAGTTGCAAACTGGCTTCTGGCTCCTTCCCAGACAGACGCTCTCACCTCTCCTCACCCTCCTCACCCATACACTGCGCTCCCATTGCTCAGATCGACTGCTACCGGCACATTTGTTCGCGTTATAGTCTCAGCGCAAAAGGTTTATCGCTTCACCAAAGCTTCAAAACACATCGTTTGAATGTAGGTAATCGCTCGTTGCTACTCCTTTTGCTCCACCTGCCTTGATTTCTGTCCGACCAACCACAGCGCGAGTATTTCTCCACCATACTCACAAGACGCAGCAGCACACCAAATATCGCTACGAAGACTTGGGCAATGATTTCCATCATGATGGCCAAGGCTACGTCGCTGGACTGCCAATCGGATGCTCCGTCAGTGCCCAATCCCACACCAGTCACCGAGCCTGTCGGCACTCCGTTTGCCAGTGAGCCTGTCGACCCCCCGCCAGAGATGGACTACGCCGCTGTGGCTAGGATTCTTGCTCCTATTCAGGAGTCGCTCAACGAAGCAGCCGAGGAGGCCGGTTATCCTTCCCCTCCCATCAACACGCCCGTAGTTGGTTCCCCGGAGCCCTCCATCGTCTACCGTAATCCTACGACTCGCGGTCGCGGCATTAGCGCCATCGGTGACAGACTTGCTCAGTTGAAGCTCGATAACCGCAAGCTGCGTCAGCATGAAGGAGATGCGGGATCAGTCAACTATTCTCCCGAGCCTTCGGTCGCCGAAGATGACGAGGCCGACATTGCCAGCGTTTCTGAGGTAGTGAGCGATAGCGGCAAGAGCAGGCACGCTCGTAAGCCTCTTTCTCCCATCAGTGTGACCGAGGGCACAGTGCCTATCGCCCTGGGCTCTCCTGCCGCCAACCCTCGTATCGCCGAGTACTTGAGCTTCACCTCGGATGACTTGCCCACAAGCTCGGTTGCCCCTTGCTTTCCCTCTACCCTTATGGAGATGGGCACATCTTGTACCGAGCCGGCGGTTCGTGGTGGCAGTGACAGCTTGAGGAGCGAAGGCGTCACGGAAAAGAGCAACTGGGCTGAGGAGATCGAAGACGCCGTCAACCGCGCTTTCTTGCGCCTTGAGCAGCTAGCAGCTGATGAGGTTAAGATGGACGCTAGCAAGACGTTTGAGGAGTACTACATTGCTCGGCTTGAGCGCCTGCTTGGTAGCGACAAGCGAGCAGTTCCTGTCCTTGTTCAGAAGGCAAACGGGACTAGCAAGGCCAACAAAGACAACAAGTAGTCAAGGCCTTGTCTATAGCATCTTCATCTTGTTTCTCCACATGAATGGTGCTTCTGGCAGGGAGATTGATAATGGGTCATGATTCATGGTATGGGAACTGGGGTTTTTGTATGAATGTGGTGCATTCGGATCATCATCGTGGGCGGCATTAGGGCAGTGTTCTATACCCCACTACACGGTTTTCTTTTTCACGATTTCATGTGGATTATCTGTACAATACAGTGCCTTGGTAGCAGACCCGGCCCAGGAGTAATAATGCTTGCGTTCTCTTAAAATTTGGCCCAAAGTATAACATCATGCGTGCAATATGACATTGCTGACCACGGAGGCCTGCTAAGCACGCGGTTGTCTAAAAAGAGCGCTGGTACCACCCGTTCCTCACGCCAAGACCCTGGAGGATAGCCACGGTAGCCAGCGTCACAGCAGTTGGCTTGTCGTTTGATTTCCAATAGGCCGCACCAGCAGCAGCCAGGAGGCCGGTCAAGATGGCAGCAATGCTCTTGTCATATATGTCGTACACTCCCACCTGAGACCATTTGTAGTTGAGGATGCCTTTGAGGAGGGAAAAAAAAGTAGAATTATTAGTACGTTTGATTCTCCACACTCTTCATTTGATATGGATTGATATTGTACAATAAGAAAGTAAAAAAAAAAAGAGAGAGAGAGAGAGAGATAGAGAGACTTACTCATGATGACAAAGAAGCCACTGCCTTCGTACCAGCCAATCTTGGAGGCACCCCGAAGCACAAGTGGAAGCGTGTTCATGGTTGGATGTTTGAACTGATCGAGGCCTTTCATCTGCAATCACAGACAGAGAGAACATGTCAGGTACTTGCTCCTATGGTACTACTATCTTTTTTTTTTCTTCTGCTTTGGCCCGAGGGCAAGGGTGTATTTACCGTGTGGCCCAGGGCTAGCACGCCGTAGGCTGCACTAGTCGCGAGCAGGAGTGGGTGCGATTGCGAGGTTGTCGATGCCATTGTTGCGCTTGACAATGCACAATTGCTGCTTTTGCGTGATCGATCTGAGGAGACAAGGTGCTATCGGGATGCTGTGAGATTTGGGGTTCCTAGCTTGTGATGGGGGAGCGGGGACGGAAAGTGTTGTACAGTTGTGTCGACGTGATGATGAGATTCTTGGTTGCTGGTGCAAAGCCGAGGTTGCTTACTAGCGTGGACTAGTACGTATGTATGCATGGTTCCCCCACTTTTCCTCGTATTCCAGCTGCGCTGTGTGAGATTCTAGAGACGTACTGATATCTTTTCTGTAACGCAATGTAGTATTTGATGACTCTGTTTGGTTGGCTTCCATAACATACAAATGAATCAAAGTAAACAGAGCGCCAGGTACCATTTCCCTCGTTGTTCGGCTCGTGCAAATCTATCACTTGCCGCTTCATCGTCATATGCTCACCATGCTGCTTCAAACAGTGCCCTAACCCCGACGCTTGTCTTTTTCCTTTCCAGATATTGTATCCTGTATCTCCTTTCCTTTTGCCATAGCACCGCCGTCACGTTGGCTCTTGCTTGGCATGGCAGGCAAGATGCCGCTCGCAATAGCATCGAGATCGGAAGGCATGCATGTAGCTGGCGAGTCGTAGGGTCCTGCACCGCCTTTCTCTGAGTCCAAACTACCGACCTTCTTCTCAGCCCAAGCTAGGACGTCGCCAACAGCAGTCTTGGCACCCTGAATCACTTCGGAGAGGAGGGTCGACGCTCTCGAGGCATCACCAGCAGTGTCGTGTGTGCTGCGTACCGTGTCGTGTGAGGGCGAGGGTGAGTGTGTCACCGTAGTTGGAACGTTGTTTGGGGTATCTTGAGGCAGCGACTGGCCAGTCGGATTAGCTTTGTGCTTTGATAAGGCGCCTATAGCATACATGCTCTGTGCCAGACGAGCCAGTTGACGCTGGCTGTCTGTTTTCCTGATCTGCCAATGCTTTGGCAGCCTCCAGTGCTTCCGGCCTCATTGTCTTGGATGTAAAGGCTTCGGCTGCTTCGGACTTCATGTGTGGCGGCGTAGATGATTCACGCTGTACAGGTCCTTTCAGGCGTTTGCTTGAGGGAGTGGTTGGCTGCGTGGAATTCCTTTTTGTAGGTCACTTGCATGGGCGTGGGTAAAGCTTTGAGGATCCGATGAAGTGATGGTCTGTACAGTGGCAGTAGCAGCAGCATCAGTAGCAGCAGTAGTGGTAGCTCGTCTGTTCGCTATTTTGTTTGCGAGGCAGTGCCTGAGGTGCTCTTTCCTCTACCGCCACCATGGCGACGAACTTGTCTGTGTAACACAAGCAGCGACAATATGATGAGTAGTGCAAGTTCCTTTGATAGGAAAGGAGAAGAAAATAACTAAAGGAGGAGTCGGAGTTGCGTATGCCCTATGCGATGCAATTCGGGTCTGTGGCTGCATCCGTGTCGTAGGGATGGACTTGCTCCTTGGAGATGTGAAAGATGGCAGGTTGTTCAGCCACTGCACCGATACAGGAAGGGATGTCCATAACCAGACACTGAGTCTGTGCTTGCACCATCATTTATTGTACATTACAAAGGCATGTATCCAAAAGCAATTTTTCTGGTCAGAGAGAGGCAGCAATGTCATAAGGCTTGTGTGGGTTTGCTGTCTCGGCAATAGATCTCAACAGTCATATAGATTGCCGTTTTTCGGGGGCTCTCCGCGACATGCACGATACTTGTCATGGGCTTACAAGGAACCGTGGCCAAAGTTTCCTAGTGCCGAAACGCTCGCTCGGATGCCGTGTTCCCTCGCAATAGGGCAGCGTCTGCCGCTACTCTAGGCAAGACAGTAATCATATCCATACTTTGACATGACGTCCACGCGGTGACCCTGGGCCGTTGTCGACAAAAGCGTTCTTGCAGGGGACATGCAAGTATGGGCTCGAGTCGATCGGATCATTGTCGGTCTTGTACATGTTGTTGCGTGACGCTACTTACATGGCCGTCAGAGTCAGGCACACCCACCCACCGGCTATTCTCCATCAAGGTCCAAGGGGCCATGAGTATCTACTTGACTATGTCCAAGACGCGACGGTCCGTCCCCTCCCCAAACAGCGTAGTATACTGAGGAGATGGTGGTACACTACACATACACTATGCGAATACCCAAGGCGTGCTCCACCAAGGGCCGTGTTTCGAGAGGGTTCAAGCGCTCGATGCGCAGATTAGGATTGCTGACCCAGTGCGAGGCTTGTCCGGATGAAGGTCGCACATACCACCCGGTCATCTGAACTCGAGACTAGGCTATGCCAAAGGAAGCAACACTGCGTCTGGCCTCGGCGGCACTAAGCACCAGGCTGCCAGTGTTGCAGGTCCGGAGGTGGATGCGCCGGAATGAGGAATGCCATGGACGGTGTATCATGTCCGTGAGTGCAAGTACAGATGGGTGCATGGCCAAGTCAGTCAGTCGATGGGATGGGTACTTGGTGCACCCCAGCCAGGCGCCGTTTGACGGCTCTTACAGGCACAGGGTGGGCCCGAGGTGGTCATGGCAATATGAGGGGTGCTCCGATATGAGGAGGAGCTGCACCGAAGGCCAGTCGTGCCTATCAGACGGAGAGCAGAGCTTCGCGTCGAGTTCGAGTGGCTTGGGGTAATATGGAAATGCTGTCGACCATGTCGGGGCCGGGCGTGAATGATCAGGAGACGCAGTTTATGCAGGTCCACACTGCCGCTGTTGGGTCATGGTCATGGTCATGGCAGTCGGTCGGTGTTGGACCCTCTTTGCCAAGTGTATAGCCGTCGTCCTCCTCATCGTTGGCCGCCGTATCCATGAAGCGGCCGGCTGGGTGCGTCGTGAGCAGCGCTGGCGGGTCTTCGCTTCCCACCACTACTCACCACCGCAGCAACAGCTAACCAGCAACCGACTGGGAACGGCTCCGTGCTTCCTGCACCCTTCTCTGTAAGCAGCCCATTCCCGCACCCTCCTCATGCCTGCCAGCTGCGCCCGCTGTGGGGAGGCGACGATACACGGTGCGCTTCCGCTGACGACTCGCCATCCTGGTCTGGGAGCATCCTCTGCCGCCGCTGTTATTGATTGTCTGAGCCGAACGTGGAGTACTTGACGCCCCTTGTCATCCCCGCATTTGCGCCGCTCATCTCGCGAGCCATGTTTTGCACATGTGTAGAGCTAGACGCACGCGAGATTGGGGTGTGGTTATAATCGCTACTGGCCCGGCCCTCTCCTGTCTTTGCTACTACCTTGCTGCCGCCAGCCTACCTACTACTACTACTACTACTACTACTACTACTACTACTACTACTACTACTACTACTACTACTACCACCTCCTACATACCAAGTACACCCCTCCCCCCCTACCCGTCCCGCCTACGCATCAACCACGTAGTCTCGGTATCGTGGCTGGACGCCCCAGCCCCAAAGTGTAGGACTAACCCCCCGGCCATTATCCACTCGTCCACCAATCATGGCCGCAATCACTCCTTCTCCAGAAATCAGCCCCGTGTCAGCGGCCACCACCAATGGAGGCTTTCCCCGTGACGCCTTCTACCTCAATCTCTCCACTCTGCCAGACACCAACAGCTTCGTGCTTAAATCCACTCTAAGATCTCCTCATCTCCTCGAGTCCCCCAATGGCTTGTTCTCAGGAAGCAGTAGTGTAAACGGTACCTTCAAGAAGCGACCCCGCAACATGTCACAGTCCTCTGGTACCGACCGGGAAATGTCCAATGACACCACCCCGCCCGCACAGTCAAATGGTATCGCGCCCACCAGCAACGGCACCAACGGTACCAGCACAGAGCCACGCCCGACAAACAAGAAGCGCCCAAGTACCGACACAATAGACTATCCGCGGCGGCGCGCAACCATTGCGGTACATCAGCCACTTTGCTTTCGTCTTGTTCCACAACCTCCCTCTGGCCCAGAAACTGACATCAACTAGTGTGAGATATGTCGGTCACGCAAGTCGCGATGTGATGGAACCAGGCCAAAGTGCAGGCTTTGCACAGAGCTCAACGCAGAATGTATCTACCGCGAACCCGGCATCAAGCTTGACGCAGGCGACAAGCTGATTCTGGAACACTTGAACCGCATCGAAGGCTTGCTCCAATCCGGTCTTACCAGTAACTTCTCCCTCTCTTCCCACTCACCTGCAGCCAGCAACTCGACCAGCGAAGATTTTCTCGCCCGCAGTAGCGGCAATATACCCCATCTCGGCATGGTTCAGCCGATCAACGGCATCGGCACATGGACTAACCATCCTTCAAATATCTCGACCATGCCAAAGACCCATAATACTGCCGCGCTTAATCTGCTGTCGTCACCAATGATCCGCGAGCTCGTTTCTCGCCAGTATGACGCCAAGATCCTTCTCCAGCTCGAGATGACTAGGGAATCGGTAAGCCTCGGAACCAGTCGCGGGCTAGATCTCTCCAACACGGGCGCATATGTTCAAGCATATTTCGAAAGAGTCAATGTTTTCTACGCCGTTGTCAACCCCTATACCTGGAGTGCCCACTACCAGACTGCCCTCAGCCATGGATTCCGGGATGGTCCAGAAAGTTGCATAGTGCTCTTGGTGCTTGCGCTCGGTCATGCTGCAAGCACAGGCAGCATCACACAGCAAAACCCGGAGAAGGATCCTCCGGGTTTGGCGTATTTCGCTGCAGCCTGGAGCTTGTTGCCCACTGTTATGACAAGGAACAACATGGTTGCAGCACAATGTCAGATCCTAGCCGCAGCATACTTGGTCTACCTTGTACGTCCAGTCGAGGCCTGGAATGTGTTATCCGGCGCGAGCATGAAGCTTCAGCTCCTGTTGAGCGCGCCTGGTCGCGTGTCCCCTGCCGAGGAAGAGCTGGGCAAGAGAGTATATTGGAACGCAGTCATGATTGAAAGCGATCTGTTGGCAGAACTTGATCTTCCCCACTCTGGTATAGCACAGTTTGAAGAAGGCTTCTCACTTCCAACCGGTTTTGAAGACTTGGGAACCGACGCTGTTGGTCGCGATGAGCTCTGGTATTTCCTCGCCGAGATCGCTCTCCGGAGACTGCTCAATCGCGTAAGCTCTATGCTCTACATCCGAACAACACCATACTCGAAAGGCCCAGCTGCTACCTCGATTGCGCAACTAGACCCGCTGGTCGTGGAACTAGACTACCAATTGAACCAGTGGTATGCTGGATTACCGCCAGCCATGCAATTCCCGCTCGACAGAGTACCACTGCAGAACCCCGTCCAGACCGTACTGAGACTACGCTACTTTGCATGCCGCACAATCATCTTCCGACCCTATGTGCTTCTTGTGTTACAAGACGAATCTCTTGCAATGGATTCAAGTGTGCAGGATAACTGCCACAAGTGCCTCGAAGCATGCGTTCGTCAACTGGAATACATCACCGCGCACCATGCTGGACATTTGCCTTATTTGTTTCAAGGCGCACTTTCGTGAGTCCACTGCCCAGGCCATTCATACGTACGCTAACCATACTCTAGTATCATCTCGCAAACACTTCTCATCATGGGTGCTACCATGACACCTTCTTTATCGCAGCTTCTTCCGCCACCGGCGACAATGGACGACATCATAAATAATGTTGTTCTAGAGATGGAGCGCTACGCGCATCTTGCGCCCAGTCTTCGTCTCTCTGCTGAGATTATACGCGAAGCCGAGGGAAAACGACAAATGTGGCTACGAACAGCGGGACTCAAATTTGAGGTTTGAGGGACTCGAATCATGGGTAGTAGCCAAACATCATGCAAGGCACCATCTGGCGCCTTGTGACTGCCGGGCAGAACGGCTCCTACAGGACTAGGAGCAATGTCCATTATCGACTCGGCTGCAAGATTTGCCTTCCATTTTTGGTGAGCTCCGCGTACATATGCATTAGGAAGTCCTCACTACA
The DNA here is from genome assembly GCF_000523455.1 of Bipolaris oryzae ATCC 44560. Taxonomy (NCBI): domain Eukaryota; kingdom Fungi; phylum Ascomycota; class Dothideomycetes; order Pleosporales; family Pleosporaceae; genus Bipolaris; species Bipolaris oryzae. The sequence goes on from NW_006911276.1 coordinate 586,521, forward strand.
CGCTGCGTTGACTATCATATATGAGACAAGAGCGGGGTAGTCGGACCAACCCAGTTCTGAGGTCAAGCACAGACCTGCACATCCGGCGTCCTGTGTCGGTACCTACATACTCTATCAGGTACCTATTGTATGTGCTCCGCACAGACGACGATCGGCCTTGGTATTTTTGCAGCATCCCAAGTTTTGCCTTTTGCAGCTGTCATGATTGGTGAATCCAGTCGTGGCGTGGCATCTGGGGCGACATTGCAAGGCGAGTCCAGGATTGCAAGCACGATGAAAGTGCTTGGCAGAAAACAACCAGCCAAGGAAAAGGATGCATGCTCCAGAAGAGCCGCATCCTAATGGAGAAGGTTACCCAATTGCCTATACCACCCATGGCAAAGAAAGACCGGATAATCAGCGAATAAATCAAAGTGATGAATTGAAAGGACGTTCTGTGGAGACTAGAATGTATACTAAGTAGCCATACGAATTCGGCCCCGCCACGGGACGTTGACCTGAGCCGCTGGCCATTGCTAGGTTTAGGATGATGGGCGTGAAAGAAGATTTCTTGTGGTGGACCAGCACAAAGCTTTGCCAATTAGAAACAGTGCCCATGCCCCATGTCAACCTTTTGCATCCAGCTCTGACCATGTTCTCGGCAGTGATTGTGACGTGCCTTGGTACATACATACATACATACATACATACTACTACTGGACTTACCTAGCTCTGCCCTCGTGCATAACACCCTAACACGGCAACACATACATGGCGTACGCGCGCGCACACACGGCACAATTCTGAACACCCACACATATCCATACCCACACGCACAAAACAGTGACTAACGCAAGTCCCCCGCACAAGTGCAATCTATATCATGCAGCACGGTACCGGGGTACACAACCCCCCTGCACGCCCAACACCTTGTTAGCTTAAACGCCTTTACCCGCACGCCTAGCTTTCGGGCCTTCTGGAAAATGGGTGGAAAGTTCTTTGAACCCTTCGAGAAACCAGTCTCTAGTACACAGTAAGATGACGCTGAGCAGGGATGTTGAGGGTGTGTAGGAGGGGGTCGCGTGGTAGGTGGGAAGGGAGCTGTCGTCAGCTCTTCATCTGAGATATTAGTACCGTCACCATTGGCTCATGTTCTTTAGCTGATAGGCACTGGGACTTAGCCGGACTAATGCTGCGCAGCCTTCACCGATGGCCTTAATGGATGTACCTATGTATGTACCACCAACCCGTACATTTTGTGCAAATCCATAACTATCGTGTCCACACAATGCCCATGATCAGGAGGCAAGATAGCCACAAGTAACAGATTATCGCAAAATGAGATTGCACTTAGTTATGTGCCGAGGCATCCGCAGTAGCAATCGTCGCTAAATGCCGTATAGATAGTAGTACTATGCCACTAGGATTCGAAGCTTAAGCTAGTCAAACTCCAGGTATTGAAGACCAGCTTCTGCAACTCACGGGACATGACGATGCCAAACTCTAACCCGTATCTGCTGAAGAGGCCTTGTCTGGCGCTTGAGTGCTTGCGTTACCATTGGTGATGTTCGGATTAAGACGACGCCACAATCGGGTAGACGGGAGCTCGTGCCGCCACCACCACCACTATTGGGTACTTGAAGTCTCGCAAGCAAAGCATCATCAAGAGACGGATTTGTGTTTTCTCATACCATCATGGTATTATGGTCTGGTGGTTCACGACTAGACGTCATCGCAGACCCGAACACGCGGATGTGGGTCATGGAGAAGTTCCAGAAGCAGCATGGAAGGCCCCTAGCCGTGAAGTATAAATTTCACCGACGATGTACAATCGCCATCGAGCGCTCGGGATAAGTATGTTTTTGGCCCGCTCCCAGCCAAGCAAATCCCTCTTACAGAATACAATCGTGTCAGCCGGATACGCTCTTCCCCAGTCTATCTGCTCGCCATGTATCCACGCGTCATGATAAAATTTGTTTCAAGATTGTTGAATCCTCCATGGTTGTCATCTTGCGTTCGTACGAATAAGATTCTCTCAATCTCCGATCTTCCCTCGGGCTATATACGGTCTCCAGGTGACTTATGAGCTCATCAAATCTAGATCAGTTCGTATTGCTAGGTACACAATTATACCCTGTCCTTAAGTTTGGAGTATTATCGTCCATAGCGATCCGTAATATTAAGAGTTTCTCAACGTCCCGCCTCTTTAAGGGGTTCATTATCTCTGTAGTACAATAAGCTACAAACGATTCGTCACGTGAGCTGGACCGTACCTGCCGGCAAAGTAAATGCCGGCCGCAGCTTGCTCGTAGCGTATTATCTGAAACACGCATACGCTTTGACAAGTAACTTACCCTGTTCCCTTTCTAATCATACCGAAAATGGTCCTGAGAGAATGCTCATGATCGTCTGACAATCTATTGGCTGGGTTGATTTCGAAAGCGAAAGCAGATGGATTGGCACCAATCAGGTTCTCGGGTTGCTCAAGACAGTTAGTAACATAACGAATCATGAAGTCGCGAAACTCGAGTTCCACGAGAGATATCATGAATCACATGACAGGTTGACTCAAGAGGAAGAAAGTTACCAAACGCTCTCGAAAGCGCAGAGATGCTACTTCTCGACAATGTTTTGACTTGAAGACAAGGTGATTGGTGCAGACTTGACCCTACCCGGCTCGTGCGTTAGCGTAGCCGGACCCACTAAAATTTCTTTGCAACTTGGGTGTCTGCGCGCGACAAAACACAACCACGACTGCATCTCCAACATCATGGCTGTCGACAACTCGCTCGAGTCGCTCCTCGCGACTCTCACAACATCTATTCAATCTGCTACCGAAGCGCTACCCAACGACGATATAGTGCCTCCAAAGGAAGGAATCTCTCTACTGGACGTAAAGAACGAATTGCTTCTGAGCTACCTGCAAAACTTGGTTTTCCTTATTCTCCTAAAACTGAGGTCACGAAAAAGCAACCAGAAAGAGGCAGATCTCCACCCCCAGGATGAAGTCGTTCAAAAGCTTGTTGAACTGAGGATCTACCTGGAAAAGGGCGTTCGCCCCCTCGAAAGCCGTCTGAAATACCAAATCGATAAGATTTTGAGGACAGCAGATGATGCCACTCGTCGCACTACCCAGGCTCCTACAAGTTTGGCTTCAAGACCCAAGAAAATGAAGACAGACACGGGATCCGATTCAGATGTGAGCGATGCCGAATCAGCTGGGTCCGCACAGACGGAAGAAGACGAAGACGAAATGGCATATGGCCCCCGACGTGCCCAAGTCACACGCCAAAAGACGGAAGCCAGTCAGAAACGCGCACGTGAATCTGCAAAAGACGGCATCTACCGGCCTCCTAAGATCACACCCATGGCCATGCCGACTCCAGAAGGTCGCGAAGCACGACGAGAGCGCCGTCCAGGAAAATCAGCTACTCTGGATGAATTCATTGCGACCGAACTCTCTACTGCCCCCATTGCTGAGCCCAGTATTGGTTCTACCATTACACAGGGTGGCCGGCACACCAAATCCGAGCGTGAGCGCCGCGAAGAGAATGAAAGACGTGAATACGAAGAAGCAAACTTTACTCGCTTGGCTCCAGAGAGCAAAAAGGAGGCTGCTAGGAAAAAGGCACGGCAGCAGCGCGATGGTGGTTTTGGAGGTGAGGAATGGAGGAGTTTGGGCGCGGGCATTGACCGTATTGAACGACTTACGCAGAAGAAGGGGGGTAATCTGGGAAGCTTGGAGAGGAGTAGGAAGAGGCCTGTGGGTGATGGTCCAAGAGGCTCGGGATCCGCTGCCGGGGACGCGTTTGAGAAGAGGAGGAAGATTGTTGGAAGATATAGGTAAGACTATAGGGTGGCACTCGAAGATCAAGATGAAGAACTGCCAGTCTTGTAATATTCTAACTAAATGATACTTGCCAATCAGTAAATACCATGACCAATCTGTGTTATACGTGACTTCAAACTTGCAAGCAACATATCCATCCGCTTCTGGGCAGCTTTGTTCACAGTTGACAGAAGATGAAGCAGAGTTCTAAACATAAAAAAAATCATTGATCAATGAGCCGAGAATCGTATGACTTCATGATTAATAACTACTTAATGCTTATCGTCTCAGAAAGAGCATCCACAGATAGTCCTCTGATAATGCTCATCATCGTCATGCCTTTGACGCCTATGCTATGCGTTCTGCAATGCTGATCCTTCCCAGTGCCAAATCGATGCTCGCCAGAAAAAAAAACTCCGTGAATGACAAGTGAAAAGCCAATGCGGCCAGGCGAAGCTCTTACGCCAGATACCTATACGAATCAACTTGGGCGCCTTCTATGCGCTCAAGGTATTCCCGCTCAATAAGCGACTCAATACGCTTCTTGACCATGTTGACCTCAGGTTTGAACTGCCCAACGAGTTGACTGAGCGTCTCTGACATGAGTTGTTGATGCGATAGCTCTTTGCGTTGTCTAAGAAAGCTGGTTAGCATACGATACAATAAATGGCACCACGAAGTACGTACTTCATGATTCGCACAACAGCAGCCTCGATACAGAAGCCTCGCGAATCATCATTCTTCTTTTCTGTTTCTCGTCGCTCACGATCACTCTCAACCTTGTTTCCTCCACTAACGACGCCAACTTTGATCTTGACGAACTTGCCTTGAAAACCTTCGTTGAAGAAGAAGCGATCGGTAGGCTTCACATCCTTGGACATGGGCTCCTTTACTAGAATGCGCGTCTTTGGCGCTACAGCAAGCGACTGAAGGTTTCTGATCAAGTCACTAGGTGGTATGTTGGTTCGCGCTTGGATCTCCTCAAAAGTGATGTGTTGGTTTGGTGCGAGATCGTTGAACAAGAGCAGGATAACCATGCCGTATGTTGACACATTGAGCTCGTGACGGCGCTCCTTGAACGAGCCGTCCTTTTGTGGTACTTTGGGGAAAACAGCCTTGATGTCCGCCGAACCCATGTTGGCTAGCCAGGTGAGTTGTCGACCAGAGTGCTTCTGGCTATAAAACTTCTCAAATCCACGCTTGAGTTTGTCAACAACTCCAGGGTAATTGCACCGTGGGCGTTGATCTTCTTCATCGGCAGCTGCGCCACCCATCGTTTCGAGAGGCCATGTCATACTTGTGAGCACGTTGATGGATAGCTCGATTCGCTTTGGGTCCTTGTCGCCCAACCCTTCAACATGTTTCTTGAAGCCAGCGGTTAGCTCTTCGGAAATGGTCATGTCCTTGAACATGGCCTCTAGCTTCAGTGTAAAGTTGTTGCCGAGCTCTATCTTCATCTTTGAAATCATCTGCTTTTCAACTTCATTGCTGATCGACTTGTTCATCAACAATCGTCGGCATAGATGCTTCTTGTAGTAGCGCTCGAAGAGATCCTTATCTTGAACATATCGCAGTAGTATAATGGCCTTTTCCAGAACCGCATCGATCTCAGACTCGGTCTTGCCCTTAATACCCTTTTTCATGTTCTCATCTATGAAGAGGGAGATATATTCTGATGAGCGTGGGAAGGTTGGAGAGTTGATGAAGTCGGTGAAACTCTGCGTTTGCGCCTGCTGTAACAATGGATCGGACTCAAAAGACTCTCGCCAGATTTTGTCGAACCTGTCTTTGAGTGCAAGGACATCTTCAACCCACTTGATCGCAGCGACTGTCTGCTGATTCAGACTCTTTTCTTGTACAGGGCCCTTGGCCTTGTCAGCAGGGTCGGCGACGGGCATAACGGCAGGCGCCTGCGACGCGGCAATTGCATCCTTGTTGATATCCGAGCCCATATCCACGATACGCTGCTGGATGGCGCGAGTGATTTCCATCTTCTTGTCGTCTACACGCCTGTTGAGGTCGTAGATGAGATTTAGCTCTTCAAGCCTATGATTGTCAATCATGAAGCGCACGCCGCTCTCCATTTCAACAAGCTCGTGTATGCGGTTCTTGATCAACTCGTCCTCCACTACCTTCTGAATCTTGGGTCCAGTACTATCTAGCAATGTCTGTTTACAGCGCTCGTCTTCCTCGTAAATTCTACGTCGCGCATGTTTGCAATATGCACCCGCATGGCAGTCACGTAACAACAGTTCGGATTCGCCTCGGTAAAAATTGCTGCTTGTCTCCAAGTACTCCTTCTCAAAGGAAGTGTTGTATAACCGTTGTTCTTCGGATTCTACGTCAGCCTCATGCAAGCCTTCTAACATCCACACACAGGATTTGATAAGTTGCTTGTCAATGACGTCGCCATCGCGCTCCATCTGGATCTGGTCGAGAATTATGTAGCTTAGCAGGCCAAGAATAGTGCGAGCGTCGGTTGGAGATACTGGTGAATTCAGGATCTCGTCGCGAAACAGAACCATGGCAGCGTTGTAAATGGAAGGTCGGCGGTGGTCGGCACAATAGACACGATCCTTTGTCACATGTGTTAGCTTGTGTTGCCTCTTTGCATGATATGGAGAGGGTCCAGCCTCACCATATACATGAGCACGTCTGCCAGCATGCTTGTGCAGATTTGGTGGTCACTCCATGCCTGCCGCAGTCCCTTTAGGAACTTTTCGCCAGCGACACGTCGCTCGTTGGGCGTGGTTCCGCCTATACTTTGCGGATTTACAAGGAGGTTCGGGGATATTAGTTGCTGGATAGTGCTGCGGACTTCGGTCCTCAGCCAGTTGCTCTCGAACTCGTGGACCTTGTTGTACAGATTTTCGCCCTTCTTCTTCAGGACGATACGGTAAGCGTGGCGGTACAACTCTTCGTATGACAGCTTAGATGCGTTTTTTGTGTGTATTTCGCGAAAGGCAGCCTCGATGGTGCTCCATGTGTTCTCGAAATCAATCTCGTCGCCATGTAGACCCTATGAGCGTGACACGGTCAGTGTGGGGCGGCAAGGGCGAATGCGCAAAACTTACCCTTCGTGGGGGCCTTATACGCTGCCTGCCCCGTCCTGCAATCATGTTTGGTAGTGCTTCGAGGGTAGAGTGGAATGCTCAAAAGCACAAGATCTTGTTGCGGTTGAGAGCGGAGCAAGGTCGGTGGTGGCTGCAAGGCTTGGTGTGGCGAGAGAGGTCGGGGAACAAGGGCGCATATGTTTAACAGATTACCAGCATGCTCGTGCCCGCAAAGAAACAATGAATGGGAAAAGAATGGCCGGAGAGGTGCGCAAGGGCGTGAGGGATGAGGGATGAGGTTAGGTGAGAGTCCCCGCTGCATGGCCGCGGCTGTCATCGTCATTGCTTGGCGGTCGATCAACTTTAATCATTCTTTTGCCCGCGGGCATGACCCGCTGTCTCAAACTCCACGCCCAGACAGCCGCCATGCGCTCCTCGCCCTCTTTACTGCGCGCTTTTGCACGAAGTACCGTGCCTCGGGCAAGACCAGATGTCTCTGCTACTCGCATTCCAGCGCCCGCAAAACGCTTCCTATACACACGGCAAACATTCACTGCCCTCCGCCCAGTGTTCGCACCATTGCGAGTGCGAGTCCCCTCCACTGTCCGCCTCGAGTCAAACACGGCCGCTCCTACGTCCACCACTGCCCCAGACTCACGGTTGGAACGCGACCAAGTCCCCTCGTACGAACTCACCTTCACCTGCAATGTCTGCAAGACGCGCTCGTCGCACCGATTATCAAAGCAGGGCTACCATCATGGAACAGTCTTGATCCAGTGTCCAGGCTGTAAGAACAGACATTTAATCAGCGACCATCTCAAGGTACCCTTACCACGAGCTTTCTACTCGGATACACACGCTCATTGCATATAGGTTTTTTCAGACAAGTCCCTTACCATCGAAGATCTCATGCGCGAAAAAGGAAGCTTAATCAAGAAAGGCTCCCTGAGTGCTGAGGGCGACGTCGAGTTCTGGGACGACGGCACTTCTACGCCTCGCTCCGCACATTTCCACGCCGACTCTACGCCCAAAGGTGATAATCGCCTGTCACAACTGCCAGACCCACCCAAACCTCCACAAGAATGAACGCCATGCTTCCCACACCAACTAGTCCGCCGGCTAGTTCATCTGCACCATGGCGCAATTGCCAGAACCCTGTATTATACTGTTTGAGTAATCATATATGGCCGATCCGCCTTCACCGTAGTTGCTCCTGTTGTATTGGATTTCAGTCGTTGAAACGGTCTATTTTTTTAGAATCACTCCGCAGAGGCATACGCTAGCTTATACCCAAGCTCTCATACACTCGGTGTAACCGGAAAATAACGGCCCCTTCCTAGCATTGCAAAACCACCACCCGTAGACAAAAACATAGATACTCCAAAACAAGACGAAATTTATATAGTCTATAGTCTATAGCACTATTGAGCTACGTTTATATAGTGTTTTTGAACTTCAAACATAGCTCTTATATATCACGAACAATATATAGATAAGAGATAATCATAATGGTTGTATTATAGAAGTATTACAACGCTCGAAAGTTAATAACTTTCTAGGGTTTAATCGATTTTAGACAGGTGATAGCCTATGTAGAGTACTTGTGTTTTTGTCTACTAGGTAGCCACTTGAAATATAGCTAAACTAGTATCTGTTATGGCCGAAGAGGTCTTCGAACGAGTTTGCATTAACCGAAGCTACAAAAGAAGAAAGATAAGAAGAGGAAAGCTATTGTACGAAAGCTTACGCTTTTATACTTCTTCTGATGCTTTCGTATGAAGGGGTTCTCATTAACTAAGCGTTCGTACGGGTAGGCACGTGATAATATTGCGTGTCTTATTCATGGCGCAGCCCCTTACAGTATCCACTTACTTCTCAGACTGCTACCGCACTTATAGATGAGAGTCAATATTTAAAAGTTTAAGGACTATAGAAGTAATACATACGTATCCGATAGTATAAATTCTATTAAGAAAGAAGCACGTTATGATGGAATTATTCCATGTTCTTAATGGCTAGTTTTGATGGGCTATGCCTGGTTGCTTTGATTTTTAGGTTTTATCGGGTGTATGGAAGCCAAGGAAGCAAACACCACCCCCAAAAAAAACAATTCACATAGGGTATCATATCGACAAGCAGTCATCCATCCCATTACCATGACGCCTGATTTCAATGCTTTTGAAACAGAAGAGAGGCCGACTTCTTTCCCGCAATATACCTGGATGCTAGGAATGTGGGTGCAGAGTTAGCATCTCGCAATTATACATAAGAGTGATCGGAACATGTCATAGCTATATGCCACATGCTTGGGCATTCTAGCCCTTCATCGTCGTGCTGTTGCCGAGACCATCGATTTCTCCTTTGGCATCTTCTTGTCGTCGCCAAGCTTACCAATCGAGCTCTCTGTGTGCATGTGAGGCGCTACCTCGACTAGCCATTCTGGACTGATAGGCAGAACGGCTCGTGCATAAGTCTTGGATGACTCTACAATCTCGAAATAGACGATCCATTTTGGACGATTCTCGATCAGACTTGACGATGGGTGTATGAAGATGGTCATCCCGCTGTTAGAAATGGCACGATAACTCAATCCGTCGCGTGCTAGCCTGGCAGCGTTGATAAAATAAGCCGATGTTATGCACTTACGGATAGCAACATGGTTCGTGCTACCACAGCTGGAAAATGGTACCTCGACACGATCGCAGAGCTTGGCCAACTGATCGCGCACGTCGCGAGCTCGGTTGAGGCATCTCCACTGTAGAAAGTTCTCGGTTGCCCACCGACTATCAAAGCCACTGTCCTCAAACTGGTCCCATATGTTGAGAAATGTCATGAAGTCACCGCCTTCTTTGCTGCTGAAGCGGGCTCGAGCAGCATCTGCCGCCACTCTTTTGTCTTTTGGCCGGAGGAAGAGTGAGGCTGACTCTCCCAAAACGCTGACAATAGACAATATTTCCTCGCGACAGCCGTACTTCTCCGATGCAAGTATAGCTTTGGAAAGTTTGATGTCAAGTGGCAATTCTGCCATTCGGCGACCGAGTCGAGTCAATTTTCCAGTAGAGTCCAGAGCCCCCAGTGCATACAGATTTTCCAGAGACTTGATGAGAGATGTGCTTGATGGAGGATCCAGGAACTCAAATTCAAGCAGATTGTCAATGCCCAAAGCCTTTAATGTCAGGACGACACCGTCAAGGTTTGCGCGCAGTAGCTCGGGCTCAGTAGTTTCACTGAGCTCATTGTAAAAGGCGTGTTTTGTATACAGGCGGTAGCAATATCCCTCGCTTGTGCGTCCAGCACGACCAGCCCGCTGGTTGGCGCTTGCACGAGAAATGGGGCTAACGATCAGCGAGCTGATGCCGTTTGACGATATGTAATTACTCTGCTTACTATAGCCCGAGTCAATGACATGGCGAATGCCGTCTATAGTTAGCGATGTCTCAGCAATGTCGGTAGAAATAACCAGCTTTCTAGCATTGGGTGGCGTAGGCTCAAAGACCTTGGCTTGTGCATCTGGCGGAAGCGCACTGTACAGCGGACAAACAATCAGTTCTTTAGCCCGTCCGCCCAGCTTCTTCATTGTTGTTTCTATGTTTTCTACGGCAGCTTGAATCTCTTCCTCTCCAGTAAGAAACATGAGTATGTCTCCCGGAAGCTCTGCAGCCAAGTGAATTTGGAGAGCAGACGTGATGCCGGCGCTAAGGTAGTTGGCTTCTGGAGCGCTCGTGTAGAGGATGTTAATCGGAAAGGTCCTGCCCTCGACATAAAACGTAGGTGCATCGTCGAAATACTTTGAGAATTTGGAGGCGTTGATCGTGGCAGAAAGAACCAGCAGCTTGAACTCTGGCCTGGCACGGCAGACTTCACGACACAGGCACAGCAGCAGATCCGAAGCGATTGATCTCTCGTGTGCCTCGTCAATCATCACCACAGAGTAGTTTGACAATAAGGGATCGGTCATAGCCTCACGTAGAAGGACACCATCTGTAGCGAACTTGACAATGGTCTTGTCGCTTGTCTTGTCGTCAAAACGGACACTGTAGCCAACTTCGTGACCTAGCTTGCATCCATACTCTTCTGCAACACGCTTAGCCACGCTCATGGCTGCTACTCGTCTGGGCTGTGTGATTGCAATCGATCCAGTCTTTGTGTAGCCAGCCTCGGCCGCGAATTGAGGAATTTGCGTCGTCTTTCCCGATCCAGTATCACCGACTACGACAAGTGTTTGATACTTGGAGACGGCATCGAGTATTTCCTCACGGTACTTGTAAACAGGTAGACTTTTGCGAACCTCATCAATAGTCTTGGCCCGCTTTTCCGCTGAGTCGAGTTGGGCTTGGAGAGCCTGTTTAGCGGGATCGATGCGACTCGAAATGTCTTGTTGGAACTGAATCTGATTCGAAGTATCGAAAACAAACTCGTAGTCGTCCTCCTGCACGCGCTCTGCCTTCTTGGTCTGGCTTTTGATTTTATTCATCTGGTCTTCCTCCCACTGCTGGTATTCCGACTTGAAGTGGCTCGCGTCGTCACGACGGTTGAGCACTTCGGCCTTGTTCGAGAAGTCGGCATCGGGGATCATGAACCCATCGCGGTGCTCATCAATGCCGTTCCTTTCCTCGGCCAACCTCAGAGTCTCTCTATTCTTTGCAAACTCTTTGCGTTCCCTCTCTGATAATCTGGATCCTAGTCTTTCTTCCTCTTCTGCTTCATCGGCGACTGTGCGACGGAGGATGGCGAGCTGTTGCGCCTCTCGTTCGGCAAGGTACTTTTGTCGTGAGGCGAGGCGAAGTGCGCTGACATCTTGATCGCCGATCTTGCGACGTTTTGGATCCATGATGGGTGATTGGTGTATATGTGCTTGTTCGTAAGGGGGTGATGGACAGCTAACGAAGCTCTCTACAAAATGTTGAAGCTTGGACCAAGTGGCGGGAGAACAGCGGAAGTAGAGTCACGCTAAGGGCCTGTTCGGTTGCGCGTTTGGACTGTGTTCTGGAAACGCTCTTGATAATAAGACGGCCACGAAAGGAAGCTCGCCATTGTGTTGGTGAGAGTTGAGACTGAGCCCAAATGAATTCGCGGCGGTGATGAGATTGGGAGAGAAGGACGGACGATATGGCGAATTCATAGGCATCGGCGCGCTGCTGTCCTTATTACAATCGTAGTTCGCTGTTGCTGCCTTCGTCGCAACCATAGTTGGCCTAGTTGTCGCGCCTATAGGCGTACACCTACTATAGAGAAATTATGAGTGCTACTAAACAACTTTTCTAAGGTTCAGAAGAAGAGCTTCTTATTAGAATCTTTACTCTAACAACAAAGTCTTCTTTTTGATACCCAACTCTATCAGGTCAGACTGTAGCTTACTATTTTCTTTTTGTCTAAGAGAAATAAGCTAATATGATATACGCCAGACAGGTGCAAATAGTGAAAGCTATCAAGAGTCACAATGGTCGTCGTCTCCGAATGATAAATTCGTTCTATTCCTCATGCCACGCTCATCAAAACACTGCTCGCGATATCATGCTTCATGAACGCTATAAACACAAGAACAAATACAAATAACCCATAGCAAGACCGCTGCTATTCCAGGTAACGCCCCAAGCCTGATTCTTAATGACTTATATACTGGAATACAGCACTAACGTCCTTCAAGTCATTCGCCGTCTCCTGTCTAAGCAACAAATCTTGAATCTTGCCTAGTGCGCCAGTCTCACCATCATTCACAAAATGATTCCAAGTACTCGTATCACCATACAACATAGCCGGAGCCTTGATGATTTGCTTGCCGTCCTCTTTCCGGCATCGCTTGCATTTGAACGTGTCATGGGTATCACTAGTCGTATTATCGCGGTATTGGAAAAGCTCACGAAGCGAGTCAAGACTGAAATGCCTCTCTACATCCTCTGCAGAGTCAACAACACAGGACGAGAGCGACTGCTTGTGAGATTGTCGCTGGAAGACCTTCTCTTCAATGGTACCGGTGGTGATGAAGCGGTACACGAAGCAGTCCTTTTTCTGGCCATCACGCCACACACGAGCAAGGGCTTGCTGGTCGGCAGCTGGGTTCCAATCGGGATCGAAAAGGACAAGTCGGTTAGCGCCAATGAGATTGAGACCACATCCACCAGCCTTGGAGGAGAGAAGGAAGACAAATTCGGGGCTCTCCGGGTCATTGAACTTGTCAACCAGTTTTTGTCGTTTGCTAACGTTCATTGTGCCGTCTAGGCGGAAACAACCATATCCACGTGATCGGCAAAGCATGGCAAAAATGTCGAGTGTCTGAGTGTAGTTGGAAATCAAGACAATCTTGTCGTTTGTCTCGGCGCGTATGCGTGCAAGCATACGGTCAAGGACGGCCATCTTTCCAGAGTACCACACTTTGACCTCCCGGTCTCGACCTCGTGCGTCCTTTTGCACAAAATCTTCAGGTAGCTTGTCTTCACATCCTGGCAAGTCTTCTGGTAGATTGAGCAGGTCAGGGTGGTTGCATAGCTTCTTGAGCATGCCAATGACCTTGAGGGGCTGCGAACCTTTGCCGCGTAGCAGGCTTTGAACATCCGGTGACTTGATAAAATGATTGTATAGGTCCTTTTGAAACGGTGCAAGATTGCAGAACACGACGTGCTCATATTTGACCGGTAGGTATTTGGAGAGAATGTCGTTAGTTCGTCTGATGATGAATTTGTTGACCAGGCCCAATAGCTCCGTGAGCCGCTCGTTACCCTTCTGTACGTCTGCATCTGTTCCGTTGGCATCACGACCCTTCAGAATGGGTATTTCGAATTGCTTGCGGAATTCCATTCGTGTACCAAGGTAACCAGGATTCGCGAAATTGAGCAGTGCAAAATACTCTGAAAGATCGTTCTGGATGGGCGTACCGGAAAGGATGACACGTCTCTGTACGTTCAAGCTGTTCAAGGCCGTGAAAGTTAGGCTGTCTCCATTCTTCAATCGATGACCTTCGTCGCAAAGCATCAATCCAATTGACGTTTGTCCAAACTCGTCCACGTAGAGTCGCAGTGTTTCATAGGACACAATCAACACTGGCCGAACAACTGCGCGTCCGGACGCGATTGACCATTGCCGTATTTGTTGAATCAGTTCTTCTTTCGACGCTTTTCCGTCGATCGCGAAAGGGGTAACGGCATCTTTTCCCAGCCATTTGACCAGCTCGTTTGCCCAATTTCTTACTAAACTCGAGGGACATGCAATAACGCATTTCTGTATTGTGGATTTACCAGCTTCGGGTGACTGCTTCAACAGCGTCCACATCAGCGTGATGCACTGCAATGTCTTGCCGAGTCCCATCTCATCGGCCATGATACAGCCGTTCGCCTTTGGATCAATCATACCAGTCGTGGCTCGGTACAAAAACTTCACTCCTTCAACCTGATGGGGTCGCAGAACCTTGGCGAGCCTTGGATCTATCACGACTGGTACACGCGGTCGCTCGTTGTCTACCTTCTTCTTCAAACCCAGTATCTCCGCTAAACTTTTATGAACCAGTGGAGCATCTAGCTCCTTCTTCTCAATTTGACTTTCCTTGGGCTCAGGGTCTTGTTTCGGCTCCGGCTTGTCGTCAACAGTTGGGTCGTATAATACGATTGCAAATTCTCCACTGGGGTCATGCAATGGTCGTGCAACGAAGACAGTTCCAGTTCGCATACCCAATAGAGGCGCTGGTCGATTTGGGTTATATGCTCCAGTGTCCTTATTGACTAGAGGCACAATGAATTTCGCCCTGAATGCAGTCTCTTTGTCTTTGGGTTTGAACACTGGGAATCGGTTCGCGTCTCGTGTGGCGAGGGCTAATCGATCCTCGTTGGAGTACGGTTTATCACTTTCCCCATCCTCACCACCAGCGCCAGAGTAATCGACTTTCCGCCTCTTCCTCGCTGGTTTTTCTGACACTCGCGATACGGTGGCTGAACCTGGACATCGGAATGGTTTGATTAAACGTTCGGTCGACTGCGGAGTGCCACCATAGAGACGCGCTGCAGGCTTCAAAGGCGTGGCCTCGCCGGTTGCGAGTGTTTTCGGCCGATGCATGATTAATCACTACACCGGAGAACTCGGCAGGGTTTTATGGGGCGTTTTGAACAACGTGGTGAAGGTTGGAAGAATAGTGCAGAAGTGTTGCTCGGTGCTCCAAGGTGGCGGACTAACATCACGTCCCTCATTAGCGTATTCGCGCTGTCACGTGCAACAATAGGCACCCACATCATCCTATGCAAAGTCAATTTATTCTTCATGAACATTCCAATCATCCAGTGAAATGAACATTTTCCACCAAAAGTGTCAAAACGGATTGATTGTGTGAAAAAAAATGAATTGAACCGGGTGCAGAAAACCCTGTGACTGGCACCTCCGAGCCTCTCCGCAAATTCCCCAAACGCACCCACCACCGCCACCACATTACACATCCTCACATCATGGCGCGAAAAGCAATAGCAAAAGATCAAATTGTCAAATTGATCGTAGGCGCAGGTCAAGCGTCACCCTCACCACCTGTAGGACCAGCGCTGGGAAGTAAAGGTGTAAAGAGCATGGATTTTTGCAAAGTATGTTACAAGAGGATCTTCTACCTCGACCCATTGTTGCAAGATCATTCAGCTGATAACCTGATCTCAGGAGTTCAATGCAAGAACAGCACACTATACAGCGGGCACGCCCATACCTGCGCGCATCACAGTCCGCCCCGATCGCTCATTCCACTTTCAGCTTCGCACACCACCTACTGCGACCCTCCTCCTAAGTGCGGCAGGTGTACTACCCACCAAGAACAAGATACGGGGTGCAGGAAACGTCCCCGGGCCAATGAACAACCACGAAGGACAAAAGGGAAAAACGTCAACGAGTAGTCCAACGGCGGGAAATGCGGTCAAGGGTACGGTGGGTACCGTCAGCCTGAAGCATGTGTATGAGATTGCCAAGATCAAGCACAGTGAGACGCGATTGAGTGGGTTGAGTCTCGAGGGGATTGCGAGGAGCATTGTAGGGCAGGCTGGAAGCTTGGGTGTAGTCGTCGTGCCATAGGCTGATGGGCAGAGTTTCAGATTTTCGTTGCTGTTATGCTCGAGTCATTCCGGAGCGGGGCTTAGAAGTACAGAATATGAGACGTCGCGGGAGCATCCAGATCCAGTTCTTGTCTGTTGCACAAGATGAGAACCGGATGATGAGGTTTGGGTATGACACGTGCACCCTTGGACACTGGGTCATTGTTGGAAAGGGCATTAGAAAGATACTTGAGATTTGCAGAGGTGGGAACACGTCTTCTCTAAGCATCACTCAACATTACTAGAATCAAGAGAGGGATGCTACAATATGAATCATCTTATGTGCGAAAGGTGGCTCTACGCTGAGAGAAACCCCATATTATCTAGTATTCCATATGAACCTCTGACATCATGATTGCATTCAAAGCCAGTCTATAGCGATGATTTGCTCATGATGAATGGAAAGGTCAAATGTCATTAGGGAACGAGGCCTTTGCCGATAGGCTGTTTCCTGACGTTGCCTCCAATGTGGTTGTTGGAAGATCAGGAGTGACAGGCTTTTGCGTGATGGATATCTTGAGTAAGATTGGTCTTTGCTCGGCTCAGATCCCAACCTAGCTGCCGCTTCATCAAAAGCCGTAAATACCCCCATGCTCTTGGAATCTCAATTGATGATCCCTCAAATCTGCCCACAAGCGCAACTCGCTTTCTTCATCAAAGCTGCCGCCATTGGGAGCACTGACTTCTGGGCTTACCCTCTCCAACTTGCTTAGTATATCCAGGAATTTGTACAGGTAATCTTGATGCTGTTGCGCTACACTACCTTTTCTTTCTTTAGGTACGTCAAGCAGCGTACTGGCAATAGATCGAATTTTCTGTATCTGTGTTGGATCGACCTGTAAGTCTACGAACGGACTCATGGTGGTTGGGGCAAGAAGAAGAAAAAAACACAGAGAGTAGGTATATCACCAGGTATCCAGCTTGACAGAGGAGACCCAAGTCTTGTAAGAGAACGTGTAGACTTACAAAAGAGTCACCATTGGGCTCCATGTTGACCATGTCGATATTGCTGAGTACCACCAAGAGGTCTTTGACCACCTGTTCGCGCTCTTCAGACATTATCTTTTCGAGAGCTTCAGGGTCAGCTGTTGTGTCAGATACGAACTTATCGATTCCTGCCGCAATCGCATTGGTAGAGCTCTGTAGAATCGCTTGGGCTTTTGTTCTTTGGTACTTTTCTAGTTGTAAAAAATACTTCTCAACTAAGTGGGAGCGGGTGGCCAAATGGCTGGCGTATATGTTTGCTTTCTGTATCTCGTAGCGTCGTGAATCTGGAGCATCTGACTTGTGGTAATCATCTGTTGCACGATCTCGCATACCTGCGTACTCGTTTACGGGCGGTTGATACGATTTTTGTGGCTCAACCTCGCTATCTCTCCCAGTCTTGGGACGAACCTTTAGTACCTCTGGTATGCTTTGCAAGATCTGCCTGCAACGCTGCAAGCTTTGCTGCAAAACACGCTGCTGTCGGTCCCAATCGAATATCTCGTCAATGCCGAAAGCCATCTCGGCTGTAGCGAGTGAAGAGTATGAAAGATAAATGCGCACGTTGATATTGAAGCCAGTGAGCATTGAGACAATACCGTCCTGCTGTGGTTGAATCTCGTGAGGAAAGATGTGTACATCATCTACTTCTCGCGGTAGAGGAGGTAGAGGCTCGCTGGGTGTTGCAGGCGCAATCACAAGCTCTCCGAAAGATGCACCCAACTGTTGTATGGTCCTAATTGAAATTAGTGATTGTTGAGACTGGAGATAGGACGTAACCCACCGCACACCAACGAAGACAGTCCAGAAAACACGACGGCCAATCTCTTCTGTGATATAGTCGACTTTGGCCTCCCTTGAGCCGTCGTAGTTGGGACCACTGGAGCCCCAGGCATTAGGTACACCGCCGAGGTAAGTATAGCACTGGAGTTCGGGTTTGTGGAGACCCAAGCCGCGTATGATGGTCAGGCATTCGGCCATGTACAGGCGCAGCTGCCGCCATTGGAAGACATAGGCTCCAGTCAAGCCAAGAAAGTAGCTTGTGCAAGCATCATACACACTCAGAGAAGGACGATCGAGGTAGCCAGGGCCTCGCGCACGCGCACAAACGTCTCGGCACTTGTCAACCAGGGCAAGATGATTTGGGTATTCGTGGCGCGTTTGTGAGTTGAGGTGCAGACGCGGTTTCCGGGGGAAAGAGGCGACCAAGGTAGCGATCATGGAGGCTAGCAGGGCGAGGAAGGATGGGTTCGTCAAGTCTTCTCTGCGGCCCCATGCCTCGCGAAACGAGGGCTCGTGCGGAAAGGGACACAGTGGATGTATGTAGGTAAAGAAGTCGTCAATGAGGGCGTTGAGGGTCGGGAGGGCGCATATTTCCTCGGCAGAGAGCTGGGCTGGCTGGACGGACTGGAGCTGGGAGGACTGGAGTTGGGCCAAGGCGTGAGCAGCACTGGTGGGAGATTCGGGCGCTGACCCTTCCGAGTCTATGCCGGCAACGCGCCGCCGCTTGATGGCTTCGGCGTGTCTATTGGGAGGCCCGCGTCTTCGGCTGGGGCGGTCGAATGTGCATGGGATTTCAAGGGCTACACAAGCCCTACAGGGTGGGCCCGATTCATCGCACTGGAGCAGAAGGCGCGAGTCAGCAACAAGATGTGTGAAGCCAGTACAGGTATAGATAGGTAGGGGGCGTGTGGGCGCGTGGCGTGGCATACCTTGACCTTGCGGATGCTGCAAGAATCGCAAGCCTTGCGTAGCCTATTTGGCCTGGACTGTTGGGATTGGGATTGGGATTGGGGCTGGGGCTGGGGTTGAGGCGAATTCAGGATATGATTTGCGTGGAGGGCCTGCTGGGCCTGCTGGGCTTGGAGCACCTCGTTGATGTTCTCGAGCTTGGGAAAGGCGGCATCGTGGGGGTAGGGCAGACGGGCAGACTGTGGTGGCTGGACCGGCTGTGGTGGCTGCTGAATGGCATCGAGGGCGTGGGCGTGGGCGTGGGCGGGGGCGGGGGAATAGGTGTAGTGCGGGTCCTGGGGTGGTAGGTACTGGGGCGAGTCTGGGGATTTCATGATTCCGAATTTCTCCCGCCGCGCAGGAAGGAGGCGAGGTGACGTCGCGTCAGCTTTGGGACACAGACAGACGAGGCGTCGTGGGGTGCAGCGAGGAGCCGGAGCAGGCGCAGGCGCAGGAGCTGGGGCAGGCTGTACTACGGTGTCCCTCTTGGACTCGTCGCATTGCGCAGCCAGACGCGGACGGGAGACGAAGAGCAGAAACAAGACTGGACTGGACTGGACTGGACTGGCCTGCCACTGCACACGCAGGTGAGATTGACGTCGCGGTCCGACCACACGCGGAAACAGCCGAGGCCACCAAGGTGCAAGTGCATGCCCATGCGCTTACGCTTGCGCTGGGAGTGGGAGTGGGAGTGGGAGTGGGACTCAGACTGCACCTGCACCTGCACCATCCCCAAGCGACGTCGATCCAAAGCCAGACAAAATCCTCCGACATTGTGAACACATGTTCGTCCCATTGCGTCCTGATACTCACCACACACGTCATCGCCAATACACTCCCCTGCCTGGCCATACATACCACTACATGCTGCCTCCACTATTACCCCCCACCCCCCGCCCCAACACTAACTAAGCACATACTACTTACACATCCATAAGCGCCAGGTCCCACTCCAGCTCCTCGCCTCGTCGTGTCTGTCAGTCGCTGTCGTCGCTGTCCGCTGAGCTGCGTGTCGGCGGACGTGTGCTCCGCGTAAGAGAAAAATCAAGCACGTCCGACTTGTCCCCAGCATCAACATACTTGCGCAGACACCACCCAATCTGCACAGCCGTCGATGTTTCCTTGCCCAGTGGATCAATCTGCCGCCCCTTGACAAATACTGCACACGCCCTGTTAGCAACTGTCTCGTAGGCCTCGACCCAGCTACTCACTAATTTGGTTCTGACTATCCTCGCGGTCGTAGACCTTGTCCGACGAGCCAAAGGCAATAAGTCCGAGTTTGCATGAGCGCCCTTGCTCCTTGGCATGGTCCCGACTGCGCTCAAACCCCTGTTGCGCCAGCCCGGCAAGGAGATGCTCATAGATCTTGCGCGGCAATTTGCTCGACGAAGGACTGTTGGTCGGCCACGTCGTAATGTTTAGTGTGGCCAGATGGCAAAGGTCACCCAGGCAGTTTTCAAAGTTGACAAAGCTATCGTTCTTGCTTCGAACCACGCTCACGGCAGGAAACGCTACTGAAATCTGTTCTAGCAACGTGCAGTCCTTGCATATCTGCGAGAAGGATGAATAGTCGTACACGAGCTCCTCGTCACAGCTCTCAGGGCCCGTGCTGCCATGCACGTTCAGACTCTTCAACGTCTTGCCATGGCGCACAATGCCCGCAGCAGCCGGCAGCGCCTTGACGTACGTGAGGTCCAGTGTCAAGGTCTTGATCCCAGACACTAGGCAGAGAAACCCGTCAATGGCACCCAACCCATCGTTTTCCGTATTGTCGTCGTGCTTGAGTTCCAGTGTCTCGAGTTTGTCGGGAAGCTTTGTGCTTTTGCTCAGTTCGGCCAACAGGGCGTCGGCGCCCGAGCAGCCAAACACACGGATGCTTTTAATCGTTTGGAAGTCGATCAGTTTGCAGTATGTCCCTGCCGCGTACCGTAGATGTAGCTTTTGTAGCGTGATCTCTTTGAGTGCCATGGGCGTGCACTTTGCGAAAGGCTGCATGTGGCTGAACATGGTCGACGTAATCAGACCAGGCTCATTGACCGTGTCGTTCAACTCGCGCGTGGTAATGGACGAATCCAGCTCGTCAAAGCTGGCGTGTAATGTGATCTTGTCAAGTGTGCGGTTGGCCGTATTCTTGAGTAGAAAGTGGCAAAATTCCAAAACCTCTCGTGAGTCGGGGTATAGGCCAATTTTGCGTACATTGTCAAAGCACTTGTCAATGTTGGGCAACTTCTGCAACTCCTCCAAGACATTGCGGTCCAGAGAAATGCCCTCGAGCCACTTCATGCGCTTCTGCTTCCGATACAGCAAGACCAAGTTGTCGGCAGAAAAGGGCGACCAGGGATGCCAGGAGAACTTGTCCAACTGATTCTCCGGCAGCAGTTCCAAAATCATGCGAATGGCAAAGTTGGCCTGCTGTTGTTGGTTGCACTTGTCTAGCACATCTGCAAGGTAGAGGTCAAGCTTGCGCACATGCTGTAGGCCGATGTTCCTGGGGTTGAGGAAGGCTGCGAGGCGCGTATCGTTGGGCGAGCCGACGTCGAGAGTGACCTCGTAGTAGAGCTGGCGGGCAGCAATCTCATGCAACTGCTTGCATGTGAGACATAGGTTCTTGAGGTCGGTTGGGCGATTGATCTACGATGTGAGAGTCAGCTGTAGCGGTCACACAGAGGCTACGCGGTACTTGCGTGCTGAATGACGAGCGTCTTCAAGTCGACAGACAAGTCCATGAAAGCTAGCCGGGGCGCCATCTTGTGTGCTGTGCGACAAGAGTCGCTCGCCTGCCGGAGAATTTAATCTCAGCCGAGAGCAGGAGGCCAAGTGTGGTGGTGTGGGTGTTTGCTATCGGCGTCTTGTGATGGGCGCAGAATGTGTGGTGGAATTGTGTTTGTCAGCGCTGCTGCCTGCTGCCTGCTACCAGGCGCTGCACACGGCGGGTTGCTGATGAGGCTGAAGTGGACAAGCAAAAGCAGACAGAGTGAGTAGGGGCCGGAGGCTGCTGGGGCTTCTCCACGGCTTGCCTGCGCCCACCAAAGCAACCAACTCCTCTCAGCCTCACTTCACCTGTCCCGCCATGACGAGGGCCCCCACCACTGGCTGGGCCGAGGGAGCACCAGGGTCCACACGGGCAGAACAAAAGGGCGCTAGCATAGAGTAAGTAAGTACACACACACAGAGTAGCCGACATGCTGGGGTAAGTGGAGTCGAGTGGCCTGCCTGTGCTACCATTGGATGCCGTACTTGGACTGCTCCTTCGGGCGCATCACGTCCGCCTTCAGTACATCCAAGTATGACGAGTATGTACATGCCATGTATGTACACGTTTTAACAAGTAGTGTACACACACTGATAACACCCATGGTACAAACACCAGACACTCCTCTGCCAAGCTCGAAAATCATACGTTCAATTGTAAGGTATCCCCAAGAAAATGCCCAAGATGTTCAACGCCAGATGCCAGACACCTCGCTATGCAGGTGAGACCATGGATGAGACAAAGCCTCCAAGAGATCCCTTCGCTTTCGCTTTCCAATGTACACGTTTCCCTCATTCTTCTCCATCACTATCGCCAAACCCCGCCAATAGCTCTGCCTCGAGTCCATCGTCATAATCCTCCTCCAGGTCTGGCGCAACCCCATTGGCTTCAGCCGTCTTGTCCTCATCTTCGCCTTGCTCCTCCTCCGGTCCCGTGGTTTCGGGACTGGGTAGACCAGACGACTTCTCCGCACTAACAACGTTTGTCATGGACGTCACTCGCTCCATGGTCCGTTTCTTCCGCCGCTGCAGTCGAGAAGTGCTAGTAACGCTAGCATCGCTCTCCTCCGTCTCGCTAGCCTCTGTTGAATCCGTGCGCTTTCGCTTCTTCTTGGTTTGCTTCGCATCAGACACTGTACTGTTCTCTGACCGAACACTGTCCGTGTCCGATTCACTGCCGCCATCCGTATCTGACTCATCCATGAACTCTGCCAATTCATCATCCAGCGCAGCCCACGCCTCATCAGACATCTCCACTATTGGTGAGTGAGGTGCCTCGTCCACCTCTTCGTCACCGGTTCCATTAATGCTCTCGTCCTCAAGATCCGGAACTGGCGATCCACCACGATCGGCAGCATCGATTTCGATCAAGTAGGGCGTCTCGTCCATATGCTCCCACCTGGTGCAACACTGAAACATCCATTCAGGGTTTACGATTTTGATATGAGGATAACGAGCAGCTCGCTTGACTTTGGTAGTTTTTCGATCGGGGTTGGCAATGACATGGGTTGTCCGCCGATTGACACTGGTAGCAACCTCCGCGCCGAAACTCGAGATCCACAGTGCAAAGTCTGATCTAGGTCATTGTCAGTTGTACACTGCTGCCAGCGTCCGAGCAAACTTACGACAAAACGTCCACGCCAAGAGGTATGATACCCGAAAACACAACTACGGCACCATCAAGCACCTCACTCTTGAGGCGTGGCATGATTTCTGCAACGTCAGGGATGGCATCGTCCATGGCTCGTTTCTTGGGGCTCTTTTCGCCTTTCAGCTCAGCAACACGACCACCCGCGGGCACTTTCTTAGCCTTCCTGTACTCATCGTAAAACGTCTGATGCACGCGAATCAGATTCTTCTCAATGATATCCAAGCCTCTATCATTGTCGTTGAGGATGCTGTGTCGGACTTTGTGGTGTTCCACATGTTGCATATTGCCGTTTTCTACTTGAAGGGAGCCGTCTGAGTCTTCCGCCTCGTCATCCTCTTTATCTTGCATAAGTTGTTGCTGCAATAGAGGCCGTTCAGTCTGCTGTGCAATGATGACCTTCTCCTGCTCCTTGGCTTGCACTTCCAAATCTTCTGTTGACGCCAGAGATATAAGTTGCTGCCCTAGTTCATTTAAATCTCCATTTGTAGCTCCAGCTGAACCGCCTTCGGTAGGCTTGCCTACAACCGCAATAGCTTTGTTGATCTCGACATCAATTGCTGACTTCTTCGGCGTTGGAGACAACTTGTCCTTGGTAAACGATACCAATTCTTGTTGTTTAGGCAGAAAGCTTGCGTTGATGTCGCCAGCACCAGGGAAGAAGTTGAAGACAGGTACGCGGACAAGATGGGGACTATATTGCCAGACGTCTGCTCTATCATCAATAATGACACACATGGCTGTGTTCTGGTAGAAGAGTCGGGTCAGGCTCTTCAGCTTGTCTGTGTAGTTTTCGTCGCGGCTGAGGATGCGGTCGCCAAAGTATTTGCGCTCGGGATCAATAATCTTTGCGACCGCTTGCGCATATGCTCGGGTAGCCATGGTATAGACGTGCATTTCGTAGAGTTTGGAAACTCGATCGAAGAAGTCCTTGAGCCCTGGGCGCATCTTGACATAGTACCAATTTGCAGCCACATTGGATACATTGTCGTCTGCAAGTTGAAAGCCCTGCACATCCTTGACAGCGTCGTGGTTTGGGTTCTCGGGGTCTGCCTGCCACTCGGCAATTGTTCGTTCGCAGGTGGTGTGGATGACGGTCTGGTCGAGATCTACAATCAGGGTCAACTTTCGCGCATTCAGGAGGCGCCTTTTGGCATCCTCCTCAGCGGCTACGGCTTCTTTGTGGCTGACGAGGAGGGCTGTGTTGTCATGGGCCATGTTGACGGTTGCGCGGTCAACGTCACGCTCCTTAGTCAGATAGTCGACCTGGGTCATGTCTCTGCCGCAATCGACGCAGAGGCCGCCAAACTGGGTCTCGTGTGTGCATGGCTCTTCAATCTCGAGCAATGGGATTCTAAGGGCACGTTTAGCCTCCAGGACTTGTCTTGCGACAACAAAGCAGACTCACCCGGATCGGTCGATGACAGTGCCTGGCTTCACGAACCATCGCGTGATTTTTCCTTCGGTGCTCGCATCAAAAGTTTGCCTAAACTTCTTCATCACCGTCCGCTCCCCTCCCCACTTGTCGCCCTCGACGACGCGGCTCTCATAGCTGTACGTGAAGAGCTTCTCGGACCGTGGTACCTCGGCGTCACGCTTCTTCAAAAGGTCGATGACGGTGATGGGATAGTTCAAATCCCGGGGCGAAAGGATCTTCATGCCGAGCCGGAACAGCCCATGCGACTGACGACGTGGTAGTGATGGCGGTCGCGTCGTTCTTCTAGTTGGCGCATCCGGTACTGACGCGGCAGAGCAGTCGGAAGGCCGCTCGCGCGTCGTCGCAAGGGTGTTGGGGATGCAAGCAACGTGTTGGATGGGTGAAGGCGCCCGAGTGTGTGATGGAGGGAGTCGAGGGTTCTGGCCAGTGTGCAGCGCGATACGTGAATGGGCTGGGTGCGAGAGTATGCGTGTTGGGTGCGACTGGAGATTGACGTATGGCGTCGCGGCTGGCCGGTTTCCGATTTCCCCCCCCCAAATAATTTGGAGCGAGGGGCAGCTTTATACCTTTGCAGCCACAGGGCTAGCGTGCACCTTGCTCGCACGTCCGCTCAAACGTCAAACCCAACGGACAAAGGACAGCCCTCGGGGCTCCTTGCCCGTCAGCCACATGCCCCGCTGGCCGATTACAGCAATGCTTCAATTCGGGTATGGGGGGCAAATGAGGCAGACAAGAATGCAGCAATGCGTCGTCGACAGTGGCACTATTGCCTGCATGGCCGTGCGGAAGCCCACGTACTTACTTGGACAGTAGTAGTAGTGACTACGAAGACAGCGGCATTGCCAAGACCCGCCGATCATCCTTGCGACCACGCTGCTGTGCTGTGCTGTGCGAACAAGACACAGCACTACCTCCGTATCATGTGGCAGCCAACAGAGCTTGCCTTTGGTTTGATTTGAAGAGACAAGGCCTATGTACCAAGTGCAATGCCAGACATGCTGCGAGACACTCCAGATGGACTGCACTCATACAATCTAATACCCTAGCCCTCACTACTACCACTACATTATGACGTCCATCCAGGCCCCATCTCCTCCCAACGCCTCCCAACGTCCTCATCCAGAGTCCGATAAGATTCAATCCCGACGCGCAACTTCTGACGGTGCCTGCTTCTGCGCAGCTGCGCCCTTCAACACCATGCTGCCCAGAACCAAAGAACCAGCACCCATCTGAGATGCGTCCTGGTTGATCCCCGCCAATGGCTGCTGCATCGCAAAGGGATGAGCTCCGTCCATCTCCTCGCCTTCTTCAATGATTGTCCAGTCTTCTTCAAACTCCTCACTATTGTCGTCGTCCTGTTTCGTCTGCTTCTTGATGAGCGTGCGAGCGCGATCTAGTTCTCGGTAGATGGTCTGGATCGCAACTTGCGTGCCATTGTCCTACGAGGTGTTAGCCATGGTACCTGCAACCTCCATCTGTTGCATGTACTTACCTTTCTGATCTTTTGTCCAAGTACTTTTGCCTTCATGATCATGCGCTGGCTGTTGGTGACTTCCCATAGCGCACGACTGAAAACACTCGTATTGACCTTCTTCAGCCATACTCCAACGCCCATGTCTTCCACGCGCTGCGCAAAGAAAAATTGGTCGCCAAAGAAGGGCTTGATAATCGTAGGAATTCCAGCTCGCAAGCTTGCTCCTGTAGTGCCGGAGCCACCATGGTGCACTGCAGCGTCCATCTGTTTGAACAACCAGTCGTGCGGTGCGGCCTGAATCTGAAAGATCTCGGGTGGAAGGGGAATCTCCGGCTTCGAAGCGTCTTTGGTCTCCAAACGATCAGACCAGCCTTTAGATAGCACGCAGCGTACGTCTGCCTTCAATACAGAGTCTACGACAGTCCTAGTAAGTGCTGCGGGATCGTCGATGACAATGGAGCCGAACCCAACATAGACCAGCTTCTTGCCGTCTGCACGTGCCTTTTTCATGAATGCCAACAATTCGGCAGGAGGATCGTATGAGTCGCTCTCATCCAAAAACCAATAGCCAGTGACACGAACCCAATCCGGCCAGTCAAGAGGCGGCGGCACCACATGGGGACTGAAGTTGTACAGGAACGGTCGGAGACTCGCCTGCATCTTATGCTGCGTGGTTCCTTGAAGTCCCAATTCTCTCCGGCGCCACTTGTTGATCTGACCAGATATTGCAGTCCAGAATATAGTATCAAAGGTGATATATGTCAGACTGTTGTATCCTCCGCCCATCTTCTTCTCCAGCACAGAAAAGGCATGGGGGTAGGCTCGAGTGCGTGTCCAAGGCATCGTGAAAGCCCGGAAGTATGGAATCTCCAACGCTTCGGCTATGTGAATTCCCGCCATGGTGCTGGGACTCTCAATGAGTACATCTGCACCCTGGCAAGCCCTCCACGAAGAACTACACACGTCATCCAGCCATCCGCGGAACTTGGAATTGGCCTCCTTCATGAATCCATACGTAAACATGCCATGTTCGACACAAATGCGCATCAGTTCAGCTGGGTTTCCATCAACAACAGCAAAGTCGATGCCGTGTTTACGCACCCAAGGCTCAAACTCGGCGTGTGTCGCAATGCGCGGCTTATGCCCCTCCTTCAGGAGCTCTTTGCATAATGCTATGTACGGCTGGACATCTCCTCGGGATCCAATGGTAAGGCAAACAATGTTCAACGGCTCTGAAGGCTTGAAGTCTACAAACGAAGCGAGCGGGTCGTCGAATATGAGGGGTATTCGGTCATGGTCTGCAGCACGGACAATCTCCGATACATCAGCTTGCTTGCCAGTATCCGTGTGCTCGCGCGCCTGCTGGAGCAAGTCATGTTCTACTTTGGCCGCCTCGTCTCCACTATCCACGCCCGAGGAAGATGAATCCTCATCCTCGAGGTACTTCGTATTCTCCAATATACGAAGGACTGTGATAGCACACTCGTCCCGATACTCGGCCTTGGAGAATTCGAAAAAGAGCTCTTCGTGACCTTTGATGACAACAGCGAGACCGTGATAACCGATTCGAAATCCTTTTTCTTTGTTCACATTTTCGATGTCTCGCATAGGGAGTATGACCTTGGTCTTTGACGTTGGCATCAAACTGCGGAAACAAAAATACCTCCCGCTGATGTAGATTTTGCCATAGTTTGGCAACACTCGCTGCAAGGATGCGAAGAACGAAGATTGTAAAATTTCGGTTTCGGGAAAGGCGAAATGGTCGCGGAAATTCTCAACGGCCTTGGCTGCGTCCTCATCATCCTCGAATCCATGGATTTGATCCCCAGTCTCCAAGCCTTCGGCCGTGTTGTAGTGCTTTCGTCCACCCGCAAGCATGCCTGATACTTTTTCATAGTAGCCCATCGACTCGCTTGCTAACAGATTACCCATCTTCTTCGATCGAGTCCTCAAGAACCCAGCTAGCCCCGATGCTTTCTGGAGTGGGTAGGACGCGATATCCTGTAAGGCTGAAGATGATCCTGACATGCGAGGATTTGCCTGACTAGCGTCTGTGTCATCTTCAAAGTCAGGCATACCCGCTACGGCTGCGGATGGTTTGGAACGTTTTACGACATTTGTAGTCTTCGCTTGAGCTGACCGTGTTGTTTCCTGTGAGTCCCTATGCTGTAGATCGAGTTTGCTCAGTGGTGCATTATCGACGGGTAGGTTTGTTGGTCCACGGAAAAGATCGGAGCGGTCGAGTATTTGAGATGCGGAAGCATTGCTTTCATCCATCGATTGGATAGCGGCTGATGATTCAGTGCCTGGTTCGAATGAAAGAGTAGCTGACTCGGAGTCTGCTGCTCTGGGTGACTGAGGCGAATCGTCTTCCGAATGATGCTTGTGTTGCGTGCTATGCGGGTCACCACTGAAGCTTTGTCGCCGCTCATGAGGAGATTGACGTGTCTCATAGCTTGAGCGACGAAGCGTGTGGGTGACATCCATGCTTCGTCGCGCATCCCAGCTCTTTCCATTGACTTCATTGCTAGACCGACCGGACACATCACTTATGCTCGATCGTCTGACATGCGGTACAGGCAGCGGTGACAAAGTAGCCCGCACATTTTCACGTATTTGCGGCATTTCACTAACATCTGTTGGCGATGTTACGGAGGCACGATGAGAAGGGGGTTGATTCTCGAGTTCACCAGCATCCGGGGTAGCCTGATGATGCTCGTTGTCATTAATCATAATGCGAAGCACATTGAGCGCATCTTGGCCGTTGTTGAAGAACGAGAAGAAATACTGCTTGTGTTAGACATGCTAAGAATAGACATTGGACAAAACATACCTCGTCTATGGCAAATGTCTCGTCATTATCTATAACACGGACTCTGACGGTATTTGCAAGGTCCAGTATCGAGCTCTCTTCAATCTCTAGAACGTTCTGAATCGGTAGCGATATCTTCACACTGTTTCCGTCGTTATGAGTTCGGAAAATGACCTTTTGAATCGATCTGGTCCATTCCTTCGCACTCGCAGCACTGTCTGCTTTGAAAACATATCTTCTTTCGTCCGTTGTGATTGCAAAACTAGTCTCTTCGTCGCCTTTTTTTGTGCTTTCAAGCACTTCGGCAGTCAGGGCATACTGAAGATTGATGCGGTTTCTTGGGAAGTAAAGTTCTGCTGGGTTGGTGTAATATGCGAGTACGTCGCCACGCAAGACGAACCAGTATCTGTTCAGCTTCGATCGGCCACGCTTGAAGAGATAACCTGTTTTGGTGACATCATGCTATCGAACGTAAGTAGACTGCAGCAAATCCAGGAAATGTATGCTTACATGCTTCTTGGGTAGGTAAGCGTAGAAGCATATGTGCTTCTGTGTGATGTACATGTAACCCTGTAATAGGATACTTTGAAGTAACCAGCATGGGTATTCGGCGATGACCTCCTCAAGCTGCTCAAATTCAAATATTTGTTGAATCCTCTGCGCAAGCGTCACAGGTTTTTGGCCCTTGTCCAAGCCGGCTGTGCTTCCATTTCTGCTCTTCCGCCCAGTATTGGATGCTTTCTCAGTATGTGTTTCCTCGCCCATTGTGATATCGGCCTTTTCCTTGTCCTTGTCCTTATCATTGCTTTTGGGTTGCCATTTCTTCAAGGCTGCTGAAGATTGACCGAGCGATGGTTTTGGTGGTAGAAATTGCGACGAAGACATTGGGTGAGCTCGCGGGCCTTCGGGGCGTCCTTCTTTCCGGCTCGACACCTTCAGCTTGGGGAGCGAGCGTAAGAGCTTGTTTTCGGACAGTGTCCGCCTGTGCTTTCCTTTTGCCATGCTTTTGTCGTGAGGGTCCTCTGTCGGGATGTGGAAGTCATTTGCAGAGCTTAGGCGACTTAATCTGGCAGCGCCATCCAAACCATGGTATGATGCCTGTCGCTTACCTTCATCTTCGCTATCACCGGAGTCAGCTTCCTGCATCGTGCCGAGGTCTGTTTGTGACTGCTGCCCTGCGCGAGCGATCATGGAAAATAGGGATTGGTTCATCGACATGGTGTTATTTCGTTTTGGCGCCGTAACGTCTTCCTGAGCATCATCGCCATCCTTGAAGCGCTCCGGCACATCGAGCGACATGCCGCGGGACTCCCGTCTTGAATCTCTTCGTCTCCTGCTCATTCTCCGGGTCGATCTGTCTCTGTCTCTGTCCTGGGAGGCCATGTTGGAGGATGTGGTGGGTGTGGGTGTGCTTGCGCTCAACAAACGTTGAGGGTCGACGGCGTCGGTAGGCTGGTGAGCGGTGGTACTACGGCGGGCCGAAGAAGGCAGGTCGAGGTGGAAAGAGTAGTGTAAATCACTATTGCTGCAAGGGACGTTGGAGGCTGCAAGGCAGTTGGGTGCTTTGTTGAATGTCACATATTGGAAAGGTTGGAGGAATGACTTGAACGGGTACACGGTGAGCCATGCACGCTCATCAGCCACGAGACTCCCGCAGGGCGCCTGTTAGCGTGACATGATAAGACTGCCAGACACACTCCCAGGCACCAGCACCAGGCCACTCGGCTTTACTTGTCATGTGCAGACCGCGTCATACTCGCATATGTACTCGGACAGCGACCTCGTTGTTATCAACCCACGCGCTCCGGGGTTGCGTGCTAGGTTGCCAGCCTCCGGTTGCCGCCATGGGCCAGCCTGCAGACGTCATTGGTCCGTACTTATCGATAGGGATGGACATTTACGCCGCATCAAGCCGTATCTGCCACATGCGTACAGATCCGTACTACTCTACACTATCATGTACTTGGGGTAATAGCCCCGGACGCCCAAGGCAACTAGATAGCCGTCCGTCTAGCGCATGCTGCGCCACTTTGACTCTTCTGCATCGACAGTCGACAGTCGACAATTATTCACGGCTGCTTGTTACTACGCTAGCACACCACGGCATCCGTCACTCTCAAAGCGCATACTAGGTACTACTGCACACATCACGCTGCGATCAACGCCGAGTTACTGGACTTGTTATCACATTTGTTATTAACCATATACCGACCGTGTTGCCATGTCGAGCCAAAGAAATACCTCCCAGACCCTTTCAATCAAAGCCCAATTTCAGCCAAACTCCAATCACTTGATCAACATTGCTTCTCATGCCATTTCGTTGGCCTTTTGGCCATCATATCCAGGGCTACATGTTTACTTGGACTTTGCAAGAGCGACAGCAGAGTTGCCCAGGTCGTATACAGAGTACCACTTCCTGAGGAAGGCGTCGCCGAGAATAGCAAGAGGACCGGCAGGCTCGGGGATGTCCATACCCATGAAAGCAGAGATGCAAGATCCCTGCACCTCAAGAATGTAGTCATAGGCGTCAATAGTGAAGTTGTGTCCAGTAAGCGTGAAAGTAAGGTCGGGCAGACTGTCGCGCTTGTTGCACTCGACCGAGTACTGGCCGTTGAAGCCCTTCTTGGCGCCAATCTCCTTGTTGCTGTACATTGTTAGCGCCTGCATCACTATGTGCCATGAATCAGTTCTTACAGAAGCTCAGCCATGGCCGAGGGGAGAGCAATCAGAGAAGTACCAGTGTCCAGAATGGCACCAACATTCTCCATCTCAGCAGTCTCCTTGCCAAAGGTGATAGCATCGAGATCAACCTCCCAGTAGGCCTTGCGCCTCAAAGGAATCTTGGTCAGCTTGCCTGTGTAGTGGCTCTCGTCGATGCCGCCAAAGGTGGCCTCGGACTCCTGGCTGTCTTTGGTGTCGCCAAGGTAGAAGGCAAAAACAGGCTCGTCAAGAAGACCTTGGTTAATCATGTTATAGAAGGGAGGGACCATGCGGTTGACACTGATGGTGTCGTAACCAAGACCCATGATGCCATCGAACCTGCCAAAGGCAAAGGCAAGACCAGGCTCAGAGGTAGCCTCGGCAAAGTCTTGGTTCTTCACCTTCAAGTCGCCGATCTGGAAAACATCGTTGGAGACGAATCCGCTCAGAGAACCCGATCCGTAATGGATCTCGAATTCCGTACCGTTCTTCTTGTATGTAGATGAAGCAGACGAGTCGTACTTGGTGTGGAGATAGCAGGCGATTGAGCTGCACTCAGTCGATGGGACCCAGAGGTTAGAGCTGCCTGTGTCAAGGACAACCTTGAACGACTGAGGAGGCGTGCCGAGGGAGATCTCGGAAAAGTCTAGAAGTGTGTGAGCGCTGACCTTATGACACTACGAGGCTTATGCGACATACACTGCGCGTTCAAGAAGTTGCTGACAGGCA
This sequence comes from Bipolaris oryzae ATCC 44560, assembly GCF_000523455.1. Taxonomy (NCBI): domain Eukaryota; kingdom Fungi; phylum Ascomycota; class Dothideomycetes; order Pleosporales; family Pleosporaceae; genus Bipolaris; species Bipolaris oryzae. The sequence goes on from NW_006911276.1 coordinate 618,699, forward strand.
CAGGGTGCGATCCGTCGGCAATGTAGGGCGCCTTCAGGGCAGCCGCCATCTGAGACTGAGACTTGAAGTTGGCCATGCGCTGGTGAGAGTACTTGTGCTTCAGGCCAGCGAGTTGTGTCTCAATGTTGGCATGTTCCTGGCGATTATCAGACAAACGTGCCGGCCCATGACTGTGATGAATGCTTACCAGCTGGTCAGAAAGCGAGACCTTCTTGAGTGGCGTCTTGTAGATAGCAGCAGACGCCGAGCTGGCCGCTGCGAGAAGGATCGCCGTCTTCATGATGACAGGCGATGAATGAGAGAGGGATGAGATGTGAAAGGAGGATGAGTGTGCGATAAACGATGGACGATGGGGAAAGTCGTGGGGGGAAAGATGGATGGAGCGATGGAGCGATGGAGCTTAAGCTGGCTGCAAGCTAAGTATGGGGCGGGAAGGCATGAGGCTGGGGAAGCGCGGCCTCTGATTGACGTATGCGGCCCATGGCCTAAACGCCTAGCGTGTCACGTTCCCTGCTCGAGTCAGGTGTATCTTGCATCTAGTACGTACGCATACGCTCCAGGCAACACACAACGCGCTGCCGAGCAAGTGTGCCGCCAAAGGATGCTGCCGACCACAGTCAATTCACATTCTACTCGAGTCGCCATGCGCTTGCTTATCGCCCAGACGGCTTGCCACTCACTCCACCTGCGCCCATGAAGCCACAATGACGGCTGCAGAGCGCTTGCACAACGCGTCAAGCTCCGATCACATCCAGCACTGACGCGCCAGAACATCCTAGCTCTTGCGTGCTAGTACTACGTACTTGTTCACATGATCCCGAGCACTGATATTGCATCGAGCTTCTCGCCCTGAATCCCAACAAGAGGGCAAACAATTGCATTGTATAGTAGTACACCACCCATAATCACAAAGTCGCATCCGGTTCGTCGGTGTATTGTGGCGCATGACCCGGGCTCGCCTCACGCTCCCGTCGCAGACTTTCCAGATCAGCCGCCCATAGAGCAGAACTTGCCGGTGCTGTCATAAGAAAGAACATGCTGAATGGCGGCACAAGTTGCAGGAACAAGTACGCTGTCCCATACCTGTCGTTGGTCAGTTGCATTCCTGCTGTTGCATGCGAGTTATGTACCAAGTGTATTGCCATCGTCGCCTTTTGATGGCAAGATTCCTTTGCTTGCGGTCGTAGCCTAGAAGCTGGAAGTATCTCCAGTGCTGGAGCGGGCCCGCCCGATAGCCCGTCAATAACAAAAATATCGGTACGCCCACATACGGCACAAAGTTGAGAGGTAGTAGGAGGATAAACTCGGCGATTTGACGAAAGGAGAAGGGCGCATAGACCGAGGGGCGTGTGGGCTTCCCGAGTCGGCGTACAGGATCGTTCATACCATCTTCGGAGAGGGGTCGAGATTGGCGGACCAGGTCTCCGTAGCCTTTGTACACCAAGACGGCGTCGAATACATCAACTTGAGATTCATCCTGCACTACATGAGCACTCGGCCTTGGCCGGTGAACATGGCACGAGTACATACCACCAAGAAAGACTCAAATAGTAGAGCGACTATGGCTGCTCCCTCTCCGAGGACGAGAAACACCGCGTTGACCCAGGCACTGCCCGCAGGGTGGAACAGCTTGAGAAAGAGGACTTGGGGTAGCAAGGTCCAGAAGAAAAGGTTGAGAAGCACAAATACACTGAGGAGAAATGCTGGGAGTAGGCGGGCTTGTAGCAGCGGGTAAAGAAATGGATGTGCAATGAAGAAAATGGTGCCCTGTGGCTTTGTTAGCAGGCCTAAAGGACAGGTGTGTATGCACATGATGAGTTACTTTTACAAGGTACGACGCCGCGACAGTGTTGTCCCAGGTAGGCTGCAATACGACTCTTGGAACATTTGCCAGAGCTGACCGGGGCCTGGGTTGCGACATGTTGGTGTTGTTTGCTCTACTGCTACTTAGCGGCTGAAGGTTGCTTTGGAGGGGACGCGTCCAAGAGGAAGTTAGTAGTACCTCAGGAATGACGTACCCAAACGTTCAATTAATGACTAGTAATAGTAGCGTGTCCGTAACACCAAACAAGGGCCCTCAAACGAGCATCGCCACGCTTACCTGGGCCCACCCGGTTTAGGGCGCTTTCCGTCGGGAGACACGCGTGGCTTATGCGCATATGCAACAACGGGAGAGCACAGTACTGGCAGTCTGCAAGTAATCACATCAACAAATTGTCGGTACTATTACCAAAACACCAGCACCCACGTTTTGCAAGAGCCAAGGCAAGCAGAACTGAGGCCAATTGTACACCATGTTTCAAAATCCATCTGCAGCTACCTGGGCATATCATGGTGCTCCTGTGAACCCCGCAGTGGTGGAGGCATTTCATCGGACCCTACCTGACTACGCCGTCACTCCTCTGACTACTCTCCCAGACTTAGCTCAGGAACTCGGTCTCGGACACGTACTATTGAAAGATGAATCACTGCGTCTGGGCCTACCAGCATTCAAGATTCTTGGTGCATCATGGGCAATCCACAACGCCATATCTACCAGGTGTGGCATTCCATCATCAGCTTCACTGGATGAGCTGGGAGACGCTTCACGGAAAGCAGGCATAGAATTGGTGACATGTACCGAAGGCAACTGGGGCAGAGCGGTTGCAAGAATGGCAAAGTACCTGCAGATCAAGGCCGTCATCTTTGTGCCTGACTTCATGGATGAGGCCACGCAGAAGAAAATCGAGAGTGAGGGGGCAAAAGTTATTGTCGTGGATGGTGACTATGATTACTCTGTTGCAAAGGCAAAGGAAGAAGCGGACAAGGGGGGCATGTTAATTATGGATGTGGCTTGGGAAGGCTATGAAGAAATCCCAGAGGTGTATCCCCCCCTCTCCCCCTCCTGTGCACATGACACGAAACAAGAAGCTGACCTTGAGCAGTGGGTCGTCGAGGGTTACATGACTATGCTCACAGAAACCGATAGGCAATTGGAGGATTTGGACCTGTCAGGTGCGACGCACGTATTTGCTGCTGTCGGAGTGGGATCGTGGGCGCAGGCGGTTACGATGCATTACAAAGCCCAGACTCGCCCTGCTACTGTCATTACGGTTGAACCAGACGTCGCAGCGAGTCTCCAAACTAGTCTCAAAGCCGGTGAGATCACGCCCATTTCTACCAGCCACACAATCATGAACGGCATGAACTGCGGAACAACATCAAAGACGGCATGGCAAATTCTGAAACATGGTGTCGATGCAAGTGTCACGGTGTCCGATGTTGATGTGCATCATGATGTGCAATACCTGCACAGTCGGGGTGTGAAGAATGGTCCGTGTGGGGCAGCCACAATGACTGCACTCAAGAAAGCATGCAGTATGCAAAGAGCCGGACTGGGTTTGGATGAAAATTCTGTAGTCGTCCTATTCAGCACAGAAGGCGCAAGAGATTACACCATCCCAAGAGGAGCTTGATGCGGCGTCCAATGACAGTCCAAACATGCTAGTCAATACATCAGCCCAGTGTCTTGGACTTACTCTCCTTTTGTCTCTCCATGACATTCAGTACATCATCAGCATTGTTCTTGTCACCTTTTTTCTTCTTGCCCCCACGCTTACGTTGCTTCCTTGGGCCTCTTGTGCCATCTTCGCCCTCGTCTTCCTCGCCCTCTGCACCGAGCCCTTTCCATTGGCTAAATTTGATCTTTTCGCCTTCTCTCTCCATGTCTTCAGCATCATCAAAGCGTGACGCGCCAAAGCCCATATCCATGTCCTCCATATCGCGGTCAGAAGCAGCTAGCTCGGCAGCACGCTTTTTGAGACGTGCCTCCTTTGCTGCGGGATCGCTGGGATCTGACGATCCCAGGTTCTGCAGCAGCGTGGAGTTCTCATCCAGGTTTCGCACCTTTGCAAGAGCAGCGCGTACAGTTGCATCGGCAGCAGCAACATTGGAGCCTTGGCTGGCATCAGTACTACGGGCCACTGACTTGAAGTAGTCTCGTTTCGAAGGCGCGCCAGACACGGCGTCTTTGGACGATTTCTGGTTATTCGTTTCTGTTTCACTAGAAGACACCTCGCCTTCTGATAATTGTCCGCCGTTGTCTGCCTTCGGAACGGAAGATTGTGGGTCTGCTATTGCTTCGTCGGAGTCGTCCCCGTCGTCCAGATCAGCCAATGGGTTGTAGTTGGAACCAACTCCTTCAAATATATCCTCGTCTTCTGACTCGTCTTTCTTGGGTACGGGGAGATTGTGCATGTTGATGGGCTTCTTCTCGTCGTCCAAATCATGGCGCACTTGAGGTGTAGGTTGGGGTTCTGTTTTCTGCTTCTTGACCTTCCTTTTCTCTTTGCCGTCTGGGCCGGTGATGATGAGTACCTCGCGTCCCTTTTCGTCCGTCTCGATGCGTGATGTCTCGCCTTTTGCATTTATCTTGCGGAACCCAGGCCCTAGAGTGGGGAACTTTTTCTCGTGCTCGGCTGCCGCTGCCGCAGCAGCTTCCTCTCGCTGTCTCTTGAGCTCCTTTAGGATGTCGTTACGACTCCGCTTGACGCCTGCGACTGGAGGCGGCGAAGATATCTTTTCGCCCTTTTTCTCTACCCTTTCGCGCACAACAGGACCAATCTCAGCTTCGGCTAGCTCGTCGAAGGCGTCCTCGACATCTGGTGCCTCATCGGCGTCTTGTTCCTCTTCTTGTACTTTCTTGTCCTGGCCTCCTAGAACATCCTCGCCACGTCGCACTCTTTCGAGCAGTTTTCTGTCGAGGCCCTTGACTAGATGCGTAGTGCCAACATCACCGCCAGTAATGTCCTGTACCAGCTTCTCAAACGTCTCGCGGTCGATTTGCCCAAGCTTCATGGACTCCTCGAGGTTCTTTATACGTTTTGCGATATCGTTGTCTTCATCGTCGTCGCGCGTCTTGGTGCGATCCGTGTATCCTGCAGCAAGCTTGGTGCCCTTGGGCGCAGAAGATGTGGCCTTCTTCTGAGGGTTGTTTTTGGCGTTGCGCTCGGCGAGCTGGCGGGCGAAGTCGGCCTGCACCGAGCCTCTTCCAACCTGGCGACTGTGGACGTGTCAGTAGGAGTCGGGCATGCAGTTGCAAGGAAGCACTGACGGCGTCATGGGGATGCTCGAGTGTTTGCGTGCACCCAGCACCGCCCTCGGCGTTGGCGCAGTTGGAGACTTTTGCTTGTCTCCATCTCGCGTCTTGGGGATGTCGACAAGCAGCCGTCGGAACTGCGAGTTGTTCATGGTGAGTGCCGTCGAGGGCTTTGTAGGGTGTCGTAGATCGCAAAAGAGGTGCCAAGCCCATCGACGGCCTGTCGTGCAGCACACAGTACGAGTATGGCGCGCATGCTAGTAAGTAATACGTGCATGGGTGGTAGGTAGTAGGTGGTAGGTGCGGCCTGCAACTAGCCAGCCGTGCCAGCCTCGACCGGCGCGGGGAAGCTTGGGTCGCTCCCACACCACCACCAGCCTCATCCGTCAACCGCGTCCATGTACGCATACGTACATACATACATACTAGTCACAGAGCACCGCGAAACTACTCTTCCACCACAGCACATGACTTGCCAGGGACAGACCCATGTTTGCTTGTTGTTGGGCGAATTCTCCCCCCGCACATGGGGCGTCATGGCTGTTGTTTTTGTTTGTACATAATACATACTTAAGGAACTTACTAGTACATTCACACATAAATACAGGTTTCCTCTTTCACGTCACTTCCCTTTTGGGACTGTTCGCTCCACACCACCCCGCCTCTCCGCCTCTCTGCCTTTCTGCCGAAATACTCTAACCACCCACTCCTCCTTCTGCTTTGCTCAAGCTGCCGTCTCTCTCTATCCTCAGCATGTTCGAGCTCTTGGTCACTATGGCGCTTGCCATTGGCGCTCTCTGCCAATACTCTGCTCCTACCAACTCGACCTCGACTTTCGCCAACCCCATTGTCGACACAGGCGCTGATCCGTAAGCTTGGTTGCCACCGCCGCCGTGTGACCGCTAACCACTGTCAGTTGGATGTTCCGCCATGGTGACTTCTACTACATGACCTACACCAACAACGTCAACATAACCCTCTGGCGCAGCAAGTCCATGACCGACTGGAACGGCGCAGAGTCAAAGACCATCTTTCACCCGGAGCCCAACAAGCCCTACTCAACTGACCTGTGGGCTCCGGAAATTCACCAGATTGACGGTGCTTGGTGGGTCATCTTCACTGCCGACCCCAATTACGACTCGCCGCCGCCAGAAGTCGAAATGTGGTGCGAATATAACTGCCCCGCCGTCAATCACCGCATGTTCGTTGTGGCTGGTCAAGGTCAAGATCCGTGGACTGCTACCTATCGGTACCATGGTCAACTCGAGACTTATGACCAGTTCGCTATAGACGGCACATACTTCCAGTATAAGGGTCAGCTATATCACATCTATTCCTGCTGGTACCGTAAGTACGATGGCTGGCCAGCCAACCTCTGCATCACCAAAATGTCGGATCCCTCTACAACCACCTCGCCCTTCTCAGAGCGTCAAGTTATCTCGGTGCCAGAGTATGCGTGGGAGAAGACGCCTTTTGGTCGCGCGAGTAACGATCGCCTCTCGTCTAACGAGGGCCCTCAACAGCTTACCAACCCTACCACGGGCCAAAACTTTCTCATTTACAGCGCCGCCCGCTCAGACAATCGCAACTATTGCCTTGGTCAGCTCGAGCTTGTTGGCGACGACCCAATGAATCCTAGTGACTGGCGGAAGCATCCGTATCCCGTCTTCTATCAGAACCCTAGCGAGTCTGCGTATGGTGTTGGCCATGCGTCATTTACCACTTCTCCCGACAATACCGAGAACTGGATCGTCTATCATGGAATGAAAGATCCGACTAACGGCTGGAGTGCCCGTACCATTCGTGCTCAAAAGTTTGACTGGAACGAGGACGGTACGCCCAAATTCCCAAAGCCAGGCTACGGGCCTTATCAGGTTCCTAGTGGTCAGTAAATCACCATGTTGGGCGATATCTGGATAGTAAATGGCCCGTTGGCATGTGATTTGTGTGCGTTGCCATAATCAGCTTCCATGTGTTTTATGGTATCGGTGTTTCCTATTCGGGCTGATCACTACAAGGTGGATCATACAATTCTCGAATGGGCAACTGATTCTGTGTCCTTTACTAGGCTTACATATAGAGTATCAATGATATGAATAAGTCTCTACCACGTTGATCAGGCTACTGTGTATATGATGCAAGTGTTCCAAGATGATGGAAAGTTCAATGATTAGTCATTCGGCTATACAGCACTCTTTTCCTTAGCTGCTCGCCTCAGTCTACTTTTCTCAATAGCCTCATCAACCTTTGTCCTTCTCCAACTACAGCTGTCGGCAAAGTCACATATCCTGCACTTGAAAGCCTCTTCTATTTCCACTCCCTTTGCCTCTCTCCGGCCTTTCCACCACGCCATTTCATCGCCGATGTACTTGTCAATGGTGTCAGGATCATAGATCATAAGCTCTGATCCAATGATGTGGCCACTCTTTGCATAGCGAAACTCGGCGCGAACAATGGGCGATAGACTTGTAGGAGGGACCGCGATTTGCATTTCGGTAACCAGCAGTGACCACAGAGAAAGAAGATTTGGATAATCAGGAGCCTGATTATGGGGGCCGATGCCGCCTACCGCTTGCATAAACGTATCGCTGAAGTTTTGGAGGGGTTGCAAATCATAGCGTAAGAAGATGGTCTCTGCATCCACCGTATTCAACGACAGTGACTCGAGCAGTTTACGATAGAGCATCAGCTGCATCCATGTCGGACGCAACGAGGCCCCAGCAGGAAGCGAGTTTGCAGACCTCGTCTTAACATCAGTTATATAGATCTGACGACTAGGCTGTGACGTGCCTCGAGTGGAATCCTTGGCAAAAGCATCTGAGATTCTGAGCTGGCCCGAGGGCAGCGGAATGATGCCACCATTTTTCTCAGCGCTAGATTTCTCGAGCTGCTCTTCAAAAGCGGCATCAGGGCACTGGTAGGACAACTCGTCGATTATGCCATTGACAACCTGGCCTTCCAAAATCCCCCACACTTCCAACTCTCGAGTGAGGCCAGTCTCGCTTAGACAACGCAAGCCAGATATTGTGTTCCATATACGTAGACCAAAGCGGTCTTCCTTGCTTTCAACTTGCACGGGCACTGTGGTGTGTACCTCGGCCTCGAGCTTTTCGTGAATCTTGGAGCCCGTGCGCATCGCCTGTGTTCTCGGTTTGCGCCCAAACTTGCTCAAAGTGTACAAGTACTGCAGTTCACACCATGCCGGAGAGACAAGGTCTGTTACCGACAAAGGCTTCTTGGGCTTGGTGCGAAACCGTTCGAGTGGCGAACCGTTGTCGTGCTTGGTTTCTGCTGTGCTACGACGCGAGCGAGATGGTGAGCGTCGAGGAGACAAGGCTGGTTGTTCAAAGGGAACTAATAACTGTTAGTCGTCAGTCGACATAGACACTCTCTAGCCGCGACAATACTGGACTTACCACTCCATGCTCGCCGCGATCTCTCGTCATACTCGACTTCCAACGTACATCGCTCTCGTATGGGAGAGCTTTGTGGATTCTTCGGCTTATCCGCCAGGACACTTCTCGTGCCTTGAGCGACACGCAGCACTGGTGGCTTGTGTATGTGCACGAAGCCCTCCACATCGTGCTCTTCGTCCTCAATCTCGCCTTGTTCAAACTCTACACTGGGCAAGGCTGCGCTTCTGTCGAGAGGAGCTGCGCCTCTTATCGTGGCGAAGGCACTTGCAAGCAAGATGTCGTCGTCGATGTCGATGTCTGAGCCATAATCACTCAGTGTGGCGACAGATTCGATTTCAACATCCGAGCCATAATCGCCTACTTGGTTGGTTAGCTGCACATTCGGTGCTGTCATGATGCCATGATCCAGCCGCAATATGTTGGTGGTGCGTGTGGTTGCGGTGGCGGTGGGGCGCGCTTCAGGCTGGCGCGCTTTCGCGTCTGCCTACTGATGAGGTCATACTTAGGACTTTACGCCCATTCAGCACAAGCTGGGCCCAAGCTGTAGTTGGTCATGGTGGTCATGTATGTCAGGCATATGAGCTACTCAGCACAACAGACTTTGTCTGTGTTGTAGCTCCAGCTATTCGTTTACACGAATATTTGGCGCGATCAATCGTGTACAAGAGAAAGTTACATCACGCGCCGACATGGTCCCCCACATAGTCAAGTGTAAAGCGCGGAACGAAGGATGGAATTAGAAAGGAAAACCAAAGACCAAGGAGAAATACAAGAGCTAGACGGTGGAATCGCAAGGAACGCTACAAATTCTTGTACTTCCGCCTTGCATGGCTTTGCTGGGTTTAATTCACTCAACTCCATCTTGCAGCAGCGCATCAAGTCCCTCCTTGAAGTCTGGCATATCGTCTGCACGCTCATTTTTCCTAGACCATCTCACTATACTCTCACCATCTATAGCAAAGTTGCCTGCGGTCTGCCACCTGCTGCCACTTTCAGTCGGCCTGACTTTGATGCCTTCTTTGTTGGCCAGTTTCAGAACGCTGGGCATGCTCGCCAGGACGTGCCATACGCCCGACGTACCCAAGCCCCACGCAGCGTACGTCTCACGCTCCGCATCAACAATGACATGGAGATTGGGTTGCTTGTTTTGCGAAGGGTCGGGTAGCGAAGCAAGCCATTTGTCTGTAGATTCTCGGTCGCTGTGAGAAACAGCAACGAAGTGAACATCTAGATGAGTAGGTGCAATGGCACGCAAGTCGAGGAAAGTCTTCTCGGCGACTAGAGTGATTTTGTCAAGACTGTTTAGTCTGGAGATGGGCCCAATGCTAAACAGACCTACTTACAAGGACAGCCGCAGTGTCTAAGGAAACTGATGATGGTTGGCTTGCCATTCTGTACAGATTCCCCGAAGGTGGGCAATGGAGGTGCCTTTTGGCCGACAGCCGGTGTATCGGCTGCCTTCAGTCGAGGAGGCGACATCCATGATGATAATTCACGTTGCCAGGTCATTGCGAAATTTAATAGGTGCGGATCAAGGGTGTGATTATAACAGACATACCGAGACACGATAGCCAGCGCGTTTGTAGCTGCGGTTGCACTGACGACTGCGAAAGGTATCACTTGCCACTCTAGCCAGATCCAAAGATGGATGTGGTGGAACTAAGCAAGACAGGGTGGCAAAAATGACGTTACTGGCAGGTTGGCAGCGGAGAAGTCAATAATAAGATTGAGAAGAATGAAGGTCACGTTGCGAGCATTGAATAATTTGAAGTGGAAATCTATTGATTTCGTGGGATATCGACCAGTGACCACTGATTAGCCTGGATATACTACATGCTCAGCACCGCTCGTGTGCACTCATAAAACCGAGTTGAAGACCGTGAACCATGAAAAAACCCAAACGCCTGTACTATCCGAACCAAAGACCCATCACCGACCCGAGGATGTTGTCATGTCGTGTTGAAGGTGAAAAGCTTAACCACGCTCACCGCGGAGGCGGCGGGCGAGCTGGATGTCCTTGCTCTGGATGGTGACACGCTTGGCGTGGATGGCGCACAGGTTGGTGTCCTCGAAGAGGGAGACGAGGTAGGCCTCGACGGACTCCTGAAGAGCGCCGATGGCAGAGGACTGGAAGCGGAGATCGGACTTGAAGTCCTGGGCAATCTCACGAACAAGACGCTGGAAGGGCAGCTTGCGGATGAGGAGCTCAGTCGACTTCTGGTAGCGACGGATCTCACGGAGAGCGACGGTACCAGGCTTGTAGCGGTGAGGCTTCTTGACACCACCGGTAGACTACAGATGGTTAGAGTGGCGATGGCAGACAGGGTAAGAGGAGACTTACTGGCGCGGACTTGCGAGCGGCCTTGGAGGCAAGCTGCTTACGAGGAGCCTTGCCACCAGTGGACTTGCGGGCGGTCTGCTTGGTGCGAGCCATGGTTGTTGTGGTGGTGGTGGTGGTGGATGGTGTGGAGGAAAGGAGTTGTGTGGATGAGGCTGATGAGTGGAGCTGATGAGTGGATGAGGGATGGAGACAGGCGGGCGGGCGCTGCTTATATGGTAATCGGGCGGGCGGGCAGTTGGCAGGAAAATCACTCTTTGTTGCGCGTGCCTGGTGCAAAGCAGGCCCAGGAACACCAAAGGCCAAACTGCTGGCAATGCGCGCTGCAACAAAACTCCCAAGTGAGCGCGCTTGCGCCATTGGCTCGCTTGACCGCGCGCCCGAAAGGGAAGGGGCACGGTCGTTGATCTGGAAAGCGCGCCCGTGCGTCACTCTGATCCGGCGTGGCAGGTGTGTGATCTGGCGCCCGCCGTGCACGCGCCCCCTCGCCCTCATAAACACCACTACGCCAGCCCAGTCTCCAGTCCAGCATCCAATCTCACCGCGTCTATCACTCTTACGCCCTCCAATCCACTCTGCACACTCACCTCCAAACAACAACAACCCCACACATCCATCAACATGACTGGTCGTGAGTACTCCCTCATGCTCTGCTCCACGACGCGTCCAGCAGCGCGTCTACAGCCTCCAGCAGCACACTAACCCATCATGCAGGCGGCAAAGGTGGCAAGGGTCTCGGAAAGGGTGGTGCCAAGCGCCACCGCAAGATTCTTCGTGACAACATCCAGGGTATCACCAAGCCCGCTATCCGTCGTCTTGCTCGTCGTGGCGGTGTCAAGCGTATCTCAGCCAGTATGTGTCCCGCTCCTTACACACGATCTGCCGCTAACCCTCTGCAGTGATCTACGAGGAGACCCGCGGTGTTCTCAAGACCTTCCTCGAGGGTGTTATCCGTGACGCCGTCACCTACACTGAGCACGCCAAGCGCAAGACCGTCACTTCTCTCGACGTTGTCTACGCTCTCAAGCGACAAGGCCGCACCCTTTACGGTTTCGGTGGTTAGAGTGTTTTTCTTCACGGTTTTCATGTTACGACTTTTGCCGACTTGTTCAGTCCATGGTCGGCTTCGGTGCTCGGTGGGATGGTCATAGCCTTGTACAGTATACTAAGGCTCGGAGTTCACGGTTATATCAGTCGGTTTCTGCTTTGCATGGAATGATACCATAATACTTCAGTTTTTCTCCTGTGTCTAGTGATGTCTGGTGTTCTTGTCTACTTGTGTCTCGTAACCTGTGCCCTCCCCCTTGCCGCGTGCTTACGGGTTTGGCGGCTCTATCCGTGCTATCATCTCTATGTTTATATGCCGTCCGTTGCATGTACTTGTATGCTACGTGCAACTGCTATGGACTTGACCAGCAACAGCACATCGCCCCTGAGCCTCTCCTTTGGGGGTCGTGGTTATTATGTGCCTCTGCACCAGGCGCTTTGCTTGGTGCAAACTAGGCGTCCATGATAATCCACACCCAACCTGTCGATATAATTTCAATCCATAAAACTCCGTTACTATAGCTCACGTTCTCACTGTTCACAAGGATCTCATCGTCCGCTGATGTTGGTGGTGTCAATTTTGAGACCATGCCGATGACGTCATTATATGCGCCCGAGTAGGCAAACATCGTGATCACCAGGTTAATCCTCTTAAAAACTAATTGATAATTATCTCTATGATAACGGAATTCTATATACCCACTTTGAGCGCAATCCGACGTGGTGGTGGTGCAGTGTGAATTTTTGAAATGTTTAATTGTTAAGATTAAATACGCAAAATGTCTTCTCACAATACTCATCACAAACCTCCAATCATCAAAATGATATACACAGAAAAAAACCAAAATGAAAAACGAACGTATGAAACACGATACGCGTCTTTATAGCAAATATGTTTTCTCTTCACATCTATCTTCTTGTGTCGCGTCATAGAGGCTGTTGTATACATGTGTTCACTTTTCGCGCCAAGCAACACCAGGGGAAACAAAGTAGATCCCTGAACATCACGCCACGTGCAGTATTGTTCACTACACGTGCTGAACACGTCGTCTGGACTACGAAAATAAAGGTCTTCATTACTCTATTTTTGCAGGATGGTTCAATGGGCACAAGTCGCGAAACTAAGCCGTCACTACGCGCCACAAGAGACTTGCACACCATGGGATCCCGAAACATCCAAACATAACGCGCAACTACGCATGTCTAGCCCACCAATACTCTGACATAGGTAAGAGGCATCTGTCAGATTGGCGTCTTCAATCCATGCCAATGGGAAGGGAGGAGCTCAGCCGCATAGCTGCATTGCCTTCTGCCACCGAGATGCCCAGCTTTTCTGCCACGGTTATGAAGCCTCTGTTGCCATTACCAAGACCGACCCACATATCCACCCAACCGGCAGTGCGTGCTTTCTCAATCTCTTCATCGCCCCAGTCCTCCTCACCAGTGCGCTCAACATAGATGGTTTGCAGACCATTTTCCTTGGCGGCCTTGAGATCGTTCAAATGAGCAGCTACCATGACACATTCAGCAGGCGCGACGCCCAGTGCTTTAACAGCACCAAGGTAGACTTCGGGCGACGGCTTGTAGGTGCCGAACATCTCGGACGAGAAGAGGTGTGTAAACGGTATGGCGGTGAAGGCGCGGAGATCAGAGAGGAGGCTGGGTAGTGATTTTAGCATCAGACGGTCAAACGCGCGGGCACCAACGTCGGCAAATGATCTTGGGTACAATCCATGGTCTTAGTTGAATGCGCGTCCTTGTTTACCAATGCATGCATGAAAGTGCAGTGGACCTCGCGTAGGGACGGAAGCTAACTTACCTCATGTTACCGTTGGAAAGTGTGCATGTTGCTATTTCCGTTACTTAGCGACGCGTCGGCAACCAGTTGGCTGTCCTCGACCTACCGAACAGCTGGTTGAGTAGCTGAACACCCAAAGCAGAGTCGTCCCATGGCACCAAATGATGCCAACAAAGGCTCAGGGCGCAAATCTCATGCTCTTCCCACAAGCCTTGGAGCTCCCACTTGGCTAGGAGCTCCTTGAGTGACTGGAGGTGATGGTCATCGACGGTCATCCAAGTGGACGAGTGATCCGCCGCGAGTTTCTTGGTGAAGACCTTGTAGCTGTCTCTCCACTCCTGCGCAAATCGACTCCAATCTTCTTCCGTCATGGCAGAAGCTCGTAGTCGAAGCTGTGAAGCTAGCGATGCAGTGGCGGCATTGAGCGACTCGTGAGCTTTGTCACACAGGGCGCTAACGACGGACTTGCGCCAGTTGACGCAGGTACCAAAGACATCAAAAAGAAGGGCCCGAGGTGTCGGGGACAGAGCCATAGTGATGCCTGTGATAAGCCTTGGAGCGACCTGGGGCAGTGGTGTTGACGAGTTGAGGGCTATTTGGGCGAGCCGCGGGTATGATGGTTCCATGGTCGATTATATACTACGTCACCCGGGCAATGTTCGGAAATAGTCTGATGTCTGATCGGTTGGACAGTGAGCATCGTGGATTGATGGAGGAAGACAGTATGCTTTAGGACAAGGGAATGTTCGCTTTGTCTTGCGACTCCCAGTGTATTTGATCATGCCCGTCGTGCCCTTAGTCAAATTGCCTGCTCGTCTGCACTTGTTCAGTGCCCAAATATGAGAGACTACAGCACGACCATGGTGGGGACGGAGCAAACCGCAGTCACACACTTTCACCCACGCGAACAACGTGTGTTGCGGGAAGTACAATCATACTCGACATTAGATGGACGGGTGCAAACATAGAAGGCCCGAGTGTGATATCTGTGCATGTTCCTAGCTTTACATGTCTTCAGTAACACTGCATCCCAATCAAGTTAGTGCTTCCCCGCTACTACTTATTAGTGCTTTGCGGAGATCTGGGCATGTCCAAGCTGTTCGTTCCGAGGTATTCCCCCCCCCCCCAAAATGACCCTTTAGCCCGATGCGTCATGACAAAAACGGACCTCTTGCGCGATTTAGATTCTCTTCCATTCAATGCTCCTATCAACTGCTAATGAAACCAGACCGCATCCCGTTGTCATAGTCTCGTCTTGTGCAGCTCGCCATCACATTCAGATTCAAACCCGACCATGACGCCGCATCAACACATCCAGGACCAAGTCTATGCAGCATCAATCTCTGATCCTGAGGCATTTTGGAAGCGTCAGGCAGCTAATCTTTACTGGCACAGAGAACCATCGCATGCATTCCGGAAAACGACTAAATATCTGAAGAAAAGTAATGTGACGCATGAGCATTGGGAGTGGTTTGCGGACGGCGAGATTTCGACAACCTACAACTGCGTTGACCGGCACGTGGCGAATGGAAATGGAGACAACATTGCCATCTGCTGGGACAGTCCGGTAACGGGTCAAAAAGAGCAGTACACATACAAGCAGCTGCTACAAGAAGTAGAGACACTTGCAGGCGTACTGCGAGAGGAGGGTGTAAGAAAAGGGGACGTCGTTCTCATCTACATGCCCATGGTGCCAGCAGCTCTGTTTGCCATGCTGGCCATTGTTCGCCTTGGAGCCATACATGCCGTCGTCTTTGGCGGCTTCAGCTCGGCGGCACTGGCACAGAGAATTGAAGCAAGTAGGCCCGTGGCCATCATGACAGCCTCGTGTGGGATTGAAGGGACAAAGAAGCCGACTGGGTACAAGAGCATGATTGAGGGAGCGGTTGACAAGAGCAAATTCAAACCATCCAGAATCATTGTGTGGCAAAGAGAGCAGCTGAGATGGGACCCAATACTCAAGGAAGATGGGCAGCGGAACTGGCAGCGGTTGGTCAAGAGTGCGAGAAATCGAGGGCTCAAGGCCGACGCTGTACCAGTAAAGAGTGGAGATGGAATCTACATCATTTACACGTCGGGAACGACTGGGCTGCCAAAGGGCGTGGTTCGCTCGGCCGGGGGGCATGCCGTGGGCCTCAATTTTTCCATCAAGTACCTCTTTAGCATCCATGGTGTAGGAGATGTCATGTTTACTGCAAGCGACATTGGATGGGTTGTCGGACATTCGTACATTGTCTACGCCCCGTTGCTAGCTGGCGCCACGACGATCTTATTCGAGGGAAAGCCAGTGGGGACTCCAGACGCGAGTACGTTTTGGCGAATTGTAGAAGAATACAACGTCTCGACCATGTTCACTGCTCCAACCGCTCTGCGGGCGATTCGAAGGGACGATGGCGAAAACCACTTTTTCGAAGCAAGAGGCCAAAGGGGTGCACTAAAGACACTTCGAGCCCTATTTCTGGCAGGGGAGAGAAGCGAGCCGAGTATCATTCGCATGTATCAGGAGTTGCTGACCAAACATTGCGCTCCGGGCGCAGTGGTGGTAGATAACTGGTGGTCATCAGAGTCGGGTTCTCCCATTTCCGGGATTGCGCTAAGTGCTTCGTCAGGACTGGACTTTTCGTGTCAAGCGCGTCCAAAGCCGCTCACAATCAAACCAGGCTCGGCAGGCAAGGCGATGCCGGGGTTTGATGTGCGGGTGGTGGATGACAGTGGCAACGAGGTTGCGAGGGGCGAGATGGGCAACATTGTCATGGCGATACCTTTGGCTCCGACGGCGTTCATGACGCTGTGGGAAGACGAGGAACGCTTCTACAAAGGCTACTTGAAGAGGTTCAATGGCAAGTGGATTGACACGGGAGATGCGGGGATGATGGACGAGGAAGGGTATATTTCCATCATGGCACGCGCTGACGATGTGATCAATGTTGCGGCGCACCGGTTCAGCACGGGTAAGTTGAGTTTAGCATGTATGGAATGGCGTGGATGTGCTAACAGCGATGATGAGGCGCCATTGAGCAAGCAATCACGTCTCATGGATGGATTGCCGAAGCAGCTGTGGTGGGGATTCCCGATGCTCTGAAGGGGCACTTGCCATTTGCCTTTGTTACTCTGTCTAGGCACGACCATCCGGAATCGGCCGTGGTGGACGAGGGGCTATTTGGCGAGGTCCAAGGGCTTGTACGGCAGCAGATAGGTGCCATTGCCAGCCTGGGAGGCATCATTCAGGGAAAGGGCATGATACCCAAGACGAGGAGCGGCAAGACGCTACGGCGAGTGCTGCGGGAACTGCTCGAGAACGCGACGCATGGCGAGTTTGAAAAGGAAGTCGAGGTACCCAGCACGATCGAGGACGGCGAGGCGGTCCATGTAGCGAGGGAGAAGATTCGTGAATACTTTGAGCGAAGAGGAAAAGGGCTGCACCGCGCAACAGAAGCGCGTGCAAAGCTGTGAATAGCATTTATTACTACTTCTACTAGATACTACGGTCTATTACTGTGTAGCAAGTATGAAATTGGGGCAAGGGCAGGCCGGGGTAGCCAAGGGAGGATGATTTCGGCACAGTTGCTTGCTGCGTAGTGCGAGTGTTTTGGCATGATATGACAGGGCGTCGCCATAGGGCAGCGGCTCGCAGAGACAGTCGAGCTAGGGCGGCCGGGGGGGGGGG